>NC_062561.1:199758394-200402240 GCF_022837055.1 Prionailurus viverrinus | reverse complement strand
CTAGTGGCTGCTGAGGCAAACTCTACCCTCTGTCCTTTCCCTAGTTTGGTTATGTCAATCAATAAATACCTCCCTCTTTGGTTAATTTAGGTCAAATGGGGTTTCTCTGTCACTCTATAAAATGTCAGGGAACAAATGGCACTGTTTGGAAGCTTCTGTAAAAAGGATTCACAAAAGCCTCCTTGTCATGTACTATTATAAAACCTGTGTATTAGGGATAGGTAGAACATATAATTTATTGTGTAAACAGGACACTTTTGAGAATTAAGGTGAGTGCTATTAACAACAACACCAGGACAACAGCCATGAACTAAAGTTTATGGGCACCCTAGTGAAGGATCATGTGTTGTGGTCATGTGCCCAGCAGAACAGTGGTAGAGACCATAATGCCTGGTGGAGAGCTGGCATGGGTGGTGAACCAGCATTACCTGGGGAGCTATGGGGAGCCATGGGGGCCTTTTATGAGCTCAAAAAAACCCTTGGTGGCACATGCGCAAGTTTGAAGTTCTATATTATTTTGGTGCTGTGACCATGACTTTGTGCCATAGCTGATGGGATGTGGGACATTCAGGTTACAAACAGGAAATATAGGAAACCCTGGATAGCTTTCTTTTGGAACAGGGACTGACTGCTCTGGAAGCATATAATGCTCCTTACTCTGAGAAAGTACCCCCGATGTCCAAGGTGAGTCCCAGCAGCTGCATTCTTAGCATGTGACCCTGTCACTTTTCAGTAGTTCATTAGGTGACTGTGGAGTCTGATCCAGGTTGGACCAATCAGGTTCTCCCACCCAAGAACTGGGACCAATTAATAGCCAGTTACCTTTGGCGTGGTTGATAACATGTTCATCCAGGAGATTTGGGGCAGCCATATTGCAATGTGGCCAGAGAACCAGAGAAAGTTGGTCTGCAGTGAAAGAGAAAAGGAGAAGCAGATGTTCAGAGGGCAGCAGGAATGAGAGGCAGAGTTTGTTCCTGGGTTGTTGACAAGCTTCCCAGAACTTAGTTCCTCAGATTGGGCTGCATTTCTACCCATGGGCTCCATAAGACGCCCCTTATCCTCAGACCACCCCCCACATTTTGCTTCAGCTAGTTTAAATTGATTTCTACTTCTTTAATCCCAAAGTATCTTCACTAATACTACGATATTTCCTTTTGATGATTTAAGAGCCCATCTATTCCCTCAACAAATTATGGGCCAAACAATTCCCTCTCTGTATCTTACCTCTCAATCCAAATATTGATGTGTTCCTTCTCTAATTGAAGCGGCACATTAAAGGAAAATACAAAATAAAACAAAACAAAATGGAAACACAGTCCCCATACTCTGAAGTCACATGGGATCCACATGGACTTAATTAGGACAAGAGACAAACAGATAAACATTCGGGGACACCTCCTTCCCATACAATATTTCATAACATGGTACCAGCATGTAAAATTGAGATGTCAGAAATGATTTGGATAACTTGTTCACTCAATTTTTCCTAAGTAGACAAGTGCTGAAGCACAAAGATTCATGAAATTCCAGCTGAAATATACACGGAGCTTATCCTAGGAAAAATTGGGAAATAGATGAAATTTGTTAATGTTTCCCCAACTCTGCTTTCTGTGTTTCTCTCCCATTCCTGCCTCCCCCACATCCCCCAGAGGAAAGCCATCTGACAAACTAAATTACAGTAAAGTGCTGGTTACTCCTATTAGGCGTATTTGCATTTAAAAAATGTCTAGAGAGGATGACACGAAATCGAAGAAATGATTCTTTTTGCTCAAGTCCAAATTGGTACGGGAGCTATTTTGGGGATTTCTAATTGTTGTGAAAACTTCTCTACTTACATATAAAACCAGCAGTGACCTTGATAAATAAGGTGAATACAAAATAGAGTGACAAAATTCAGAGAACTTTTTTAGTAGTCTTAAAAAAATTTTTACTTTTTCTTTTGGAGTCAAAAATTCTAAGTCCAAAGCTGAAATAGAAAAAGAATGATTAGAAAAGAAGTCATAGGCAGGAGTAGCAGGAGCCCTTGACGCCTCTGTGTGTATGTATGTGTGCATGTGTGTGCGTGTGCACAGCTGTGTATTAGGGTTGGCTAAAAGAGCCATTCCTACAATCTCCCTGCAGGTCTGACTCCTGCTTTTGCAGCATAAAGGAGACGGGCTCCTTTCATAAAAGATCTGAGCTCTTCAGCTTGGTTGGGTGGCCAGATCCTTGTCCCTCCTCCACTGTGGGGCTGTCTAGCAAAAGTGACCAAGCTGTGTTCCACCAGCCATCCTCCACATGGGGAAGAGAGCTGGAGCCAGAGATGTCACAGGTGAGGAGCCCATGATCAGTCCCAGGAGAATGACAGTGACCACCTGAGAGAGCAGTAGAAACTTACCCCCAAGATAGGAACTGCTGGAGATTCTGGAAAGGTCTGGTAAGGGATGGAGGGCGATTTAACTGAGAATCTGCATTCCATTTTTTTAATGCTATTTATTTATTCATTTATTTATTTTCCTGCATTCATCTGTTGATGACAGGTTTCCAGCACGGCACCAGAGATTGAAAATGAAAAGTCCGTGTTGTACTTGGACTTAAGACTGGGGCAAAGGCCAGTGTGTCATTTGTTCCATGCTCTGAGGGAATGATTTTCGAGGAAGGAAATATTCTACAATGTGTGGCTTTTGGGTAGTGGATGTAGAAAGGATGTAGGAATATCAAACATGTATCCAAGGGCAGGAGCCTAAGCCTGAAATCTGTGACCCAGCAATACCACTTTTGAGTATTTATCCAAAAAAATTGAGAGCAGGATTTCAAAGAGGTATTTGCACACCCATATTCATTGTAGCGTTATTCACAGTAGCCAAAAGGTGGAAGCCACCCCAAAGTCCATTGAAGATGAATGCACAAGCAAATGGAATATTATTCAGCCCTAAAAAAGAAAGAAATCCTGTCACATGTTACAATATGGATGCACCTTGAGCGCATTTTACTAAGTAAAATAAACCAGTCACAAAAAGGCAAATACTACATATTTCCACTTATATAAGGTATCTCAGGTAGTCAAACTCATAGAAGTAGAAAATAGAATGATGGCTGCCAAAACCTGGGGGGGAGGGGGAGTGGGGAACTGTTCAGTGGGATAGGTACAGAGGTTCAGTTTTGCAAGATGAAAAATGTCCTAGAGATCTGGTGGACAATATGAATATAGTTGATGCTACTGAACTGTATGATTAGAAACAGTTAAGATAGTAAATCGTATGCTATGTTTTTTGGGGTTTTTTTTTTACCACAATTGAAAAAAATTTATTCGACAGGTATCCATGAGGAGCAAGGGGTGTTCGCTTTGTCTGTGGGGATAGCTGGAGTGGGGCTACCAGGAGTGGTTTTCCCCAGGGGTAGGGACGGCGGAGGAAAGCGTCAGCAGGTGTCCACCTGATGTGGGAGAATTGATACATTTAGCAAAACCAAGGCTGACTCCGGGGCTGTTTCTGTTTCAGGAGCAGCCCCAGAAGGCGCCCCATTCTTGGGCCTCCTCCTTCACTCACTGGGAAGTAAACAGAGATGGGAGGGTCCCTGTTCTGGGAAAAAGCTAATCAAATGATCCAACTGCTCCTCCTTTGCAACCCCGAGAGAGGTACCAGGAAATACAGTTTTGGCTGAGAGAAGGATGGCCATGAATAAGGGAGGCTGTCATGGAAAACCACTCCCCTCCTCCCGGCTCAATCCAGACCTTTGCCTTCACATGCTAACCCAGAGTAGGTATCAGCCAGGGGGCTGGAGTGAGACCCAGGCTCAAGAAACACAGTCATCCCGCTTTCTGCCTCTGAACTTTGAAAGAGAAACTGTCTTGTATCCCTATCGCATTATTTAGTGTTTGGGAAAGGACCCAAAGTTAGCTAGGAGGCAGGGTGCTGGGATTCACTGCGAAGGTGGGTTGTGGCATTCAGAGAAGAGTTGCAAAGTTTGTAAATCCAAACCCCCACGAATAGTTTCCTGACGAATTCCCAAGTGACACTCTTGGCTGAGATGGGAGGGAGGGGTAGGGGCTGCGGAGAGATACGCTTCTCCCTCACTGGGAAGCAGTGTTCCTGTGACCCTATTTCAATCTTTGGTAATGAACCATTTCAGAACAAATGAAGTCACTGGAGTCACTGATAATTACATAAATTTTCTTTTTTCACTTAAAACTCTTAAGTCTCCATCCACAAGTCCCATTTTTAGTAACACATTGAATCCTGCCAACATCCCGGGGCTGATTTTGTCTTTACACTTCTAGGAATTTCTGAGGACGTGGGGGTTCGGGCTGCCAGGACGGATGTGAATGTGTGTGACCAGCAAGGAGCTTCTAAGGTCTGAAGATTGCGGGGGGCGGGGGGGCGGTCAAGGGTCAACCTCTCCTGAGCCCCAAAGAGAGAATCATCCCCTCTCGGGGCCTTTCCAGTGAGTTCTCCTCCAACCTCTTGAAAACAAGATCCCCATTTCACCTCAACCGCAAGGTGATCCAGTGCCAGGAGCGTTTTTAGTGACTCGAACCAGTCCCCAGGGCCACATCAATGCTACATCCAGAAAGGCAAACATTTGGAAGTCTGAAACCCCTGGAGACAAAAACAGGACTCTGTGATGATGTGGTTTATGGAGTCTCATTTTTAAAAATCGGACACACTTACAACGAAAGATGCTGTGGAAAAATAATTGGATTTACCCCAGCTCCTCTGCTATTTATTGCCTTGGATGGCACAGAGGTTATATCAGAACACAGTCATAAGGGGAAGAGGCTGTGGAACAACTAAAACACATTTTCCCCAAAAAGTAAATCTGCAGTTAACCCTTTGTACAATGTAAGCCATGTGACTCTCGCACAGTGTTTGCAAAATACTGAGACAGGATGGACAAATGTAAGGTATTTTATGCCTTGAACTGAAGCTACAGTCGTGACGTGTAGACAACAGCGTCTCTAACAGCCAAGCCCTACTTTTTCTTGTACCTCAAGTCTTCAGACACAGACCCTCCTCCTCTCTTATAGCTAAGAGCCCCCCAAGCAGAGGAATGGATAGACTCCCTTTTGTCCTTTACTCTCTGCAGGAAGCCAGCCCAGGGTGGCATATTGCACAAAGCCTTGTTTAACTCTGGCTGACTTTACTGTGTCCTTGTGTTCCAGGTCTTCAGCATTTGTAGCTCCTAAACTACCATACCAAATCCATGACAGCTCGTAGGTGAAGCTAATAGAACTCAAAAATTAAAACGGTTGACTGCAGCAGGACAAAATCTAGCACCCTTTTGATAGGCCAGATTTTGCAATTAGAACTTTTATTCCAGGGTGCCCGGGTGGCTCGGTCGGTTAAGTGTCTTATTCTCAGTTTGGTTCAGGTTGTGATCTCATAGTTCCTGGGACTGAGTCCCACATCGGGCTCTGCGGTGACAGTGTGGAGCCTGCTTAGGATTCTCTCTCTCCCTCTCTCTCCACCCCTCCCCTTCTTGCTCACTCTCTCTAAATAAATAAACTTAAAAACAAAAGAACGTTTATTCCAGCTGACCACAGGTGGGCACGTGACTACCATCTTCCAAGGCTCTTCTGAGAAGTTTGCAGATCTCCCACGGCTGGTGGATCATGGCTTAGTCAATGATATCAGATGGGAAGCTGCTCATCCTGCCATGAATCCATCTGTAGTTAAACAAGATAGGCTGACTGTGCCAATAACTTGCTCAATTTTGCACAGCCATGTTTAAGGAGGCAAGAAGAAATCTGCTTTCAGATCTCTGGGGAACTTTCAAATCAAAGACAGCAGAGATCAAACGTCCTTGAAAAAGCCATCTGGGAACTTTTGTTGCTGACAAATTTGCTCTTAAAGCTCACACACACACTTGCAAGATGACAAACAGATACCACAGACTTCTGGGAAAATTCGGCACCACACTATGGCCTGATAAAAAGCTACACACTCTCTAAGGTCATAGATCACCCACCAAGGCAGTACCTACACCAATCTCCCAACAACAAGGTCAAAAGCTTTCATGGGAATTAGAGCTGACACTTCTCTGGTATTGGTGTAGTGATGCACCAATTAGCAAAAAAGTAAACTGGGCAACAATTATAGAAATAGCCACCATTTGTTAAGTACTTTGCGTGTATGATTTTGCCGAGCGCTTAGCATACACTATGCAATTGCTCATAATAATTCTATGAGGTAGGTATTAATATCTCCACCTTACAGACAAGAAATAACTTGTCCCAAGATGTAAAGCTTTGGAAAAGCATAGCCCATGCTTGAAATCAGGTAGGCCTGGTAGATCCACAATAACTGCCCTCAATAAAATCTAATGATGCCAAAGAAATGTCATTTCTCATCTTTGAAAGCTAAATCTGTTGGATGTTTTTAATGGCCTTTTCAGGAGTAGTGGTAAACTACTCTCCCATTACATCCCAGTCAGAGCTCATCTTCTGTGTAAAGATATCCCTGCCTTCTCTAGGCTCACATATAGGCCCTTTTCTCAACACCCCCAAGACCTTTTATACAGAATTTCAGGGTTGCAGTAATCTTTTTAAAACATTTCTAATGTTTACTTATTTATTTTGAGAGAAAGAGCAAGCAAGAATGAGCGGGAGAGGGGCAGAGAGGGAGGGAGAGAGAATCCCAAGCAGGCTCCATGCTGTCAGTGCAGAACCCAACGCGGGACTAGATCTCATAAACTGTGAGATCATGACCTGAGCTGAAATCAAGAGTCAGATGCTTTGGGGCGCCCGGGTGGCGCAGTCGGTTAAGCATCCGACTTCAGCCAGGTCACGATCTCACGGTCCTGGAGTTCGAGCCCCGCGTCGGGCTCTGGGCTGATGGCTCAGAGCCTGGAGCCTGTTTCCGATTCTGTGTCTCCTTCTCTCTCTGCCCCTCCCCCGTTCATGCTCTGTCTCTCTCTGTCCCAAAAATAAATAAAAAACATTGAAAAAAAAATTTAAAAAAAAAAAAGAGTCAGATGCTTAACTGACTGAGCCTCCCAGGTGCTCCAGGGCTACAAAAATCTTATTTTAATTATAATTATTTGTGTATTTGTCTGTGTCGTGTTGAAAACTAAGAATTTCTTTGGGCAAGATCCATATCTCCATAGCTTTTGATCCCAGGACTGACATAGTGTTTGGCACAACTAACCCTCAGTAACTATTGCTGATGGATGGATAAAGGGGCCGTCCTTTGCTCAGATCTCTAAGAAGTATCATCTATTCAATAGTACCAAAAGAAGATTGAACCATTTGAAACTGCAATTTTTCTAGGTGAAAACAAGTCAACTGTGGGCACTTTTTGTACATTACTATCTAATAAATCTATTATAGTGGATGTGATTATTCAGAAATGTGGTCTGCCTTCAAATAGATGTATTAAAATTCACACATCTAAGTGAATGGTTTGAAAATATGCTGTCACACTGTACTGAAAATTTTATTTATCTTTGTAGTTCTGAAATACCCAGGCCTGCATCTGTTCCCCAAATCGGTTGGTCTTTGGAAGTCCTTTCATTATGCAAGGCATTTGTCACAAGGTGTTTGGTGCGCTTGGAAAGGTGGTATCATACAATGGTTGAGAACGAATTTCTAGATATTGCCTCGGGCAAGCTGGCTTCTCTACTTCCTCATCTGTAATGGCAGGATCACAGCAGGGGCAGTCTCACGCGGCTGCTGTGGGAACTAAATGAGGTAATACAAGCTGCTTAGAATAATGTCTGGGACACACTAAGAGCTCAGAGTGTTTGCTGTTATTATTATTACTACAGAATCTGGGCAGAGCACATGAATGGCC
The DNA here is from genome assembly GCF_022837055.1 of Prionailurus viverrinus. NCBI lineage: Eukaryota > Metazoa > Chordata > Mammalia > Carnivora > Felidae > Prionailurus > Prionailurus viverrinus. Next base: position 200,394,471 of record NC_062561.1, on the reverse strand, counting down.
AGTAAGGAAAAAATTAAGTAAATGAGTAAAGTGGTCGCAAACAACAAGGACTATATATTTAAAAACAATTTTTTTGTAATGTTTATTTACTTTTGAGAGAGAGAGAGAGACAGAGTGCGAGCAGGGGAGGGGCAGAGAGAGAAGGAGACCCAGAATGTGAAGCAGGTTCCAAGCTCTGAGCCATCAGCACAGAGCCCAACGGGGGCTCGAAGCCATGGAGCGCGAGATCATGACCTGAGCTGAAGTCGGACGCTCAACCAACTGAGCCAACCAGGCGCCCCAATAAGGAACATATTTTTACCGAGGTATTTCCCTGATAGAGTATGTAAATCAGGACATTTTCCTACGGGAAAAGAAGTACATTAAGAGTGCACGAATTTTGCAGTTTTCTGGGTGTCTAAAGCCTTGTCACTTATTCCTCCATGTGTTATATACCAGCACTTAGATTTCTGCTGGTGTCCTTTACAGACCATGACTCCTCTTGTACAAATCCAAGTCCAGCTGTGGGATTTGAAAATAATCAAACTGGCGTCACCAATTCACTTCTTCCTTTCTTTTCCCTCAAAGTTTCTTTCAAACAGTTTTGAAATTCCATTACTAAATTTCCTCTTGCCTTTTAAATATATTACACATTGTGTTACGTATTTGTGGTTGAGATAATCACATGGTTCCATTTGTTTTCAATTAAATCAGTTGAAGCTACAAAAGTCTCCAAGTGTCCTGGTGAAGGCCTGCTCTGCGTGCAACATGGGCAGAGCCTGGAGCCGAATAATTAGGAACTCATTTGTCAGCATCGTAACCTGCTCGCAACTTTTGAACACGATCTGTCTAAATTCCTATATGGACATAAAGCTCGGCTTTCTGGAAGTTCAACACAACCCAGTAGCGAAGGGTATATTCGAGTTAACGCGTCCCCTTCTAAATTATAACCAGATACAGTACCCTTTCTTTGTGTTCCGTGCTGAGTACTGTCCGACATTGTTCCCAAATCAACTGCATGTTTGGGGACAATTAAAGACAGAAACTAGGTCCGATCCCCCCTCTGTTGCAAGTTATGACATGAAGGACAAAGGCCAAGCTCTGTAGACATATAGGACAGGAACTGATGGTCAGGAGCAAAGTAGCAACAACAGGCCAAGGCATCCCCTGCCCCAACCTTATTCAGACCTATGCGGAAAAGCAAAAGCATGTATTTATGCATGGATGTGCGTGGTCCCATTTTACATAAATGTGTACAACCTCCGGTAAGGCAGAGAGTTGTTCGAATCCACTATTCAAAGTTTCATTTTTAAACAATGCTTCGTGTAGGAACTCGGGCGACAAGATGGATGTGGTCTGCGGTGTATGCGGAGACTTCTCTGCTACTTTCTGGTTTTGAAACCAAGTATTTTTTTTGGACAACTCCCTAATTTAAATGTTTAAAAATAAGCAAAAAAAGTAAACCGATGAACCCAAATGTGTGAAAACGAATACGGTCCATTTGGCGGAGCCCCACCCGCCAAAGAAAAGACGCGAGCGAGGAAGAAAATGCAGACTCTCATACCATTACTTTTGTGCGGTGAATAGTTAGCACGACCACTCTCTTTAAGGCTGTAAAAATAAAAGAAATACAGCATTATCCACAAAACTGTGAACGTCTCTCCCAGACACTTTCAAGATCTGAGTGTTTGTTTTATTCTGCGGAAGGAGTCCTGGTGAAAGCCACAATTCGTTTCTAAGAAGAGGAATAGGAATGTAAGAAAACATCTCTCTGTTCTCGTGGCAATGGCTTTAGGGGGAAACACATTTGTCAGCCACGTTTCGCACGGTTTGGGTCCCTTCAGCTTTATCCAAAGCTTTTGCTCTCAGGATCCTCCTCCCTGTACTCATCCCCACATTATCACTTTCATCCACCCAAGTCAACAAAAGCTCTGTGAGGAAAACAGATTCTAAGTTGGGGGAAGGAGTGTTACTTGGAAACCTCTGGCTTCTCTGGTAGTAATTGCATTAATAATGGTAAGGCAGATAGGTGGATGTCAGTGGCTCTGATGGGAATCATGAGGGTCGTGGTCTCTGGGCATTCTGCCAATGATTTCCCTGGACTCGGACTGCTCAAATCAGGGTTTTTTTTTTCTGTCTAACTTATTCCTATGCCTGTGCTGGGTTCAGAAACGAAACCGAGAGAACCGATTATAAAAATTAAAAAATGCAAACTATGCATAAGAAAAGCAAATACCATAAACGTGGTACAAAGACACCTGTTAAACTGGGAAAACAATGTTTGCAGTTTAAACTGCAGACAAAGGTTTTTGATATTCTTAATGTCTAAAAGTTTCTGAAAACAAGAAAAAGTTCAACTACTTTATAAACAAATAGGCTACAGATATGAAGAGATAATTCCCAAAGAAAGATAGGCAAATGGCCCTTAACCATATGAATAGATGTTTAAACTCACTCGAAATAAATGCAAATTAAAACTTTATGGAGTTACTATTTCTTATCTACCAGAATGGCAAAAAGAAAAAGAAGTTAGGCAAAATACTTTTTTGGCAAAGCTGTGCACAAATAATCAATTTTTAAACAAACTACAAAATGGTTCAACCCCTAAGGAAAGGAATTTGGCAACATCCAGCAAAGTTCCACATGTGTTTACTCTTTGACTCATAAATCTTACTTCTGAGAATCTATACCACACATACATGGGCATATGAAAAGGTGTATTGCTAGGGTAATTCAGTGCAGCATGAGTTATAATAGCAAAGGACTGGAAACAATTCAAATGTCTATCATCAAGGAGCTGGTTAAATAAGCATGGGTACATCTGCTCAGTGGAGTACTATGAAGCTATAAAAAAAGTAATGAGAACACACACAAAATATATACCCACATATTTTTGTATAGTAAAAGATGGAAGTACTATTCCAGGACGAGGAAACACTTCCCAACTCATTCTGTGAGTTTAGTATTGCTTTGATATGAAAACCAGACAAAGACATCATAGAAAACTGTAGACCAATATCTCATATAAATATAGACATAAAAATTCTCAACAAATACTAGCAAGCCAACAAGACTATGTACAAAAAGAATTACACACCATGGTTAAGAGGAATTTACCCCAGAAATGCAAGGCTGTTTTAACATCTGTACATCAATTAAGGTAACACACTGTATCAATGGAATTAAAAACACATTATCATCTCAATAGATACAAAAAAGCATTTGACAAAAACCTACACTATTTCATGATAAAAACACTCAACAAACTAGAAATGGGAGGGAGCTTCCTCAGTCTGTTAAAGGTATCTATGAAAAACCTGCAGCTAACATCATACTTAATATTAAATGAGTGGAGGGGCACCTGGGTAGCTCAGTCGGTTAAGCGTCAGACTCCTTGAGTTCAGCCCAGGTCATGATCTCATGGTTTGTGGGACCAAGCCCCACTTCTGGCTGACAGCATGGAGCCTACTTGGGATCCTCTCTCTCCCTCTCCCTCTGCCCCTCCCCTGTGTGTGCTCTCCTTCTCTCTCTCTCTCTCTCTCTCTCTCTCTCTCTCTCTCTCCTCAAAATAAATAAATAAACATTAAAAAAAATAGTGAATGAGTGGAGAGTTCCCCCTGAGATCTGGAACAAGACAAGGATGTTTGCTCTCGCCACTTCTATTCCACCTTGTACTGAAGATTCTAACCAGTGTAATTAGGCAAGGAACAGAAACAAAGGGCATCCAGATTGCAAAGGAATAAGGAAAGCTGTCTATTCACAGATGGCATTTATCATGTACATGGAAAACCAAACTATGACAACTAGTGAGTGAAAGCAATGAGGTTGAAGAATACAAGATCAATGTGCAAAAATGGAGGGACAGAAAAGTTTAAATGATTACCTCTAAAAAAAAGGGAGAAGACAGGTAGAGAGGACAGTTACAGAGGTAGATTTCTGTGATGACATGCTGCACCGTGGATTAGACTTTGGAGCTCTGAAAATATTCTAGATATTTGTAAGGACAAAACTTAATTTTAGAAAACCCTAAAAATGGAGATTATATGGATAAAAGGAACTTAATTGTGTCCCATGTTGTTGGCATAACTACATATAGAAAAACTAGCTCACATGTCAATAATATGCAGTAATTTCAGGTCCTTCCTGAGTGGAATGCACTCTGAGGACACAAGGAATTGCAAGAATAATTTTAATAACCTTAAACTGTTTTCAGTAACCATATCATTGGTGGTAATGTTAGTTTTGTTATTTTGAGATAATTGTGTGTGTGTGTGTGTGTGTGTGTGTGTGTGTGTGTGTCACAGGATAAAGTAAAAGAGTAATTTTTTGCGTGTTATTGAAAACTAGGACTTTCCCATGGGAGAAGGGAGATGATGGGAGAGGGTGATGATTTGATGGGGTTAAGTCTTAGAGTCTTGAATTTGAATTGGATGAGAGTTATGAAGTTACAATGTGCTTTCTCTTTAAAAATATAAAAGCATTTCCAATTTCTGTCCTTTAAAAAGACCTAGAAGTAATGACTAACTTGGTAGAGATAAACACTGCTAGTTCTCAGTCCCTAAATATCATTTCCAACTTAAAAGAATAAGAGCTGATTCTGAGTCTTACCAGATTCTGGGTCTTAACATTGATGTTAAGCAAGAAGCAAGAAGGCAAAAAAGTTATCAAAGACTCATTGATGTTGTGGGTCAAATTTTGCTCCAAAAAGATATGTTCAAAGCCTAACGCCTGGTACCTATGAATAAAATGAGGGGATAATGGGTTTGAGTGACCCCTATGCCGATGACTGGTGTCTGTATGAGGAGAAGGAAATTTATACATAGAGTCAGATAGGGAGAAGAATACCATGTGATGTTAGAGGCAGAGACTGAAGTGATAGGTCTACAAACCAAGGATTTGCTGGCAACTGCCACAAGCTAGGACAGAGGCACAGAACAGATTCTCCACCAGTGCCTCCAGAAGAAACCAAGCCTGCCAACATCTTGATTTCAGTCTTCTAGCCTTGAGAACTGTGAGACAATAAAATTCTGTTGTTTGAAGCCAACAGTCTGTGATACCGCAGCTTGTCAGAAAGACTCAGGAACCAACCGGAAGGAGCTGCCAATTGTTCAAATATGGTGCAACCTGAGCATCCACAATGATAGTGGTTCCAATAAACTAAAACAAACTAACATGCTTAAATCTATAAAATCATACTAGTGTTTAAAAAATTAAAAAAAGAAACTTAACTGGATAACTTGGGAAGCAACTCGAGAATTCAATAATTTGATAATTAATACATAAGGAAGAGAATCAGGCATTAATTCTGCCTGTCTTATATCAACTACATCACTGGGTAACCAAAAAGTAGGTGAGGGAAACTTTCTCCTCATAGAAGGATATAGTGATATAGAACATCACCATTTTGTAGTTCTTTTTTTTTTTAATTTTTTTTCAACGTTTTTATTTATTTTTGGGACGGAGAGAGACAGAGCATGAACGGGGGAGGGGCAGAGAGAGAGGGAGACACAGAATCTGAAACAGGCTCCAGGCTCCGAGCCATCAGCCCAGAGCCCAACACGGGCCTTGAACTCCCGGACCGCGAGATAGTGACCTGGCTGAAGTCGGACGCTTAACCGACTGCGCCACCCAGGCGCCCCACCATTTTGTAGTTCTTAATGAAGGCATGGCTCCAGACAACAATCTACTAATGAAAAGGGAGACAATCACGAGTCTTTCAATGGAAGTATCCAGCTCTATGACAGACTCTTGGAAAAAAACTTGAAAACTTATCTGATCAAATCTTTAGATTCAACCACCAATTTGCAGAAAATGTGAGCGACAAATGAAGTTATTTTTAAAAATATTATGGACATGTAATCAGCAAAATGCAAGACAAAGTCCTATAAGAAAACTGTGGATTGCAAACCAATAGATTGCAAGGAAAAACCAAAACAAGATAGTCAGGAAAGCCCTGGATTAAAAGAGACTTGAGAGACATCAACTGATTGTAATTTATGGAATTTAATTTAAATCCTGATTCTAATAAACTGAAGGGAAAAAAAAAACGTTTGTGAGATAATTTATATCTTAGAAGAAAATCCGTATTTCCTAGAGATAGTTATCAAGGTATTTACAGATCAAAAGATAGGTCTGGGATTTTTGTCTAAAATAATTCAGCAGAATGGGGGGACGTGGGTGGAATAAAGAGAAATTTAGATGGGTCATGAGTTTATAATTGTTGAGGATGAGGTCATGGGAGTGTATTAGACTTTTGTTTCCACTTATGAATATTTTTAATAACAAAATGTTAAGGGCAAAAAGCTTAACTAAGAGAGCTAGGGCCTCTGACCCCTAAAAACTCATAATTCAAAATGTTATCAGAGACCAGCTAAAAGGGCCCTGCAGAGAGAGAAGCCTGATTACCCCCTTTGGGGCCGCTGTTTTCTCCCCAGGAGTGACAGTGAGGGTCCTACCCTAACTCACAGGGCTGCAGTGAAGAGTAAGTAAAGGTTGAAAGCATGTCACAAATACAAAGTGCTAAGTGTTTAACAATGGTTGTTGGAAGGCAGTTCTCTTTATCTTTTTGCTGAGTTCAGGCTCAGGGCCGCAGCGCTCCTTTGGACTTGTGTATTTATTGCCATTGCCCTGGGCCCTTACACACAAAGATGGATCCAGACCCCTGACTGCCAGGCCCTTAGTCTGATATCCAGACCACCCACCCACTTCCCATGGCAACTTCCATTTCAGGAAAATATTTATGGGAAGGCACCTGCTCCCAGGGTGAAAAAAACTCCAGCACTTGAACTGAAATCATTTACTCCTATCCTAGTTTTAATCCATTACGCCATGTGTTGAGGGCATTAATGAGTTGAAGATGTCTCCCATGGGAGAAAAGTCACAAATCCCACAAAATAATGGCATTTCATTATAGGAGGGCCTTGGTTTGTAACAGACACTCATCATTGCCAGAGTATTTTGTAAATAATGAATCACTAACGAAACAAACACCTATGGAGTTAGACATTGCAGCTGCCAAAGCAATAATTACAATTAATATGCTCGCAACACATGCGAGTCAATGGACCCCTTATTACTGACATCATCTGTAGGCTTTCTGGCAAAAGTTTTAATTGAGAATTAGTATAATTAGCAATAATCACAATTACATTTGAAATCTCTATGGCCCCTTTATAAGATTTCTGACTCAGTCTGCACAAGCCTGTAAAGTAACTTCATGTCAAGTATGATTATACCCATTTCACAGATAATGAAAGAGGTTTGTAATTTTCTCAACATCCAGCAGGTTAATCAAGAATATCCAGAGGGGTGTCCTTTACTAGCCCACATAAGGGTTTTGGTCTTGATAGCATCTGTGATCTGGAATTTCAAAATTTATTAAAATATAAACTTTTAAATAGCAAAGCTGTGCTAATCCAAAAAATTAACCATGAAAGAAGTGCTCCTAGGGGCATGTGGGTAGCTCAGTGGGTTAAGGGTCCAACTTCAGCTCAGGTCATGATCTTATGGTTTGTGAGTTCGAGGCTCACATTGGGGCACAGAGCCCATTTTGGATCCTCTGTCCCCCTTTCTCACTACCCATCCTCCGCTCATTCTCTCTCTCTCTCTCAAAAAATAAATAAAATTAAAAAAAAGAAAAGAAAAGAAATGCTCCTATTCAGGGCTTCCAGGATACAATTCCAAACTCTCCTACAGGACACTGTTTTTCATTCTGTGAAATGTGTCTTTTTTATTCCTGAGTTAGCTTCCCTATGGTTGTATTCTGGGCTACATACCAAATAATAAACATTTCTTGCAAAAATTAACTAGAAATGGGTCACAGATCTAAATGTTAGAGCTAAAATGATAAATTTTCTAGAAGAAAATATAGGAGAAAAATCCTTATGATCTTGGGTTAGGCAAAGGTTTCTTGAATAAGGAAAAGAAATAATGGGGTAGAAAAGAAAATACTGATAAACTGGATTTCATCAAAATTTAAAATTTCTGCTCTTTCAAACATATTGCTGAATAAATGAAAAGCCACAGAATGGGAGAAAATATTTGTAAAATGTAGTTGATAAAGGACATACCTGGAGTATAAAATATAAATACATATTATATCATATAGTACATTATACACTATATTAATTACATAATATATTTATTAATATATTCTGTAATGTATAAACATGAATTTATTATATTGATATACATTTATTATTATATGTTATATAATATATATTTACAGAAAGATAGAGGGGGAGAGAGCCCCCCCCATGAAAAATCCAGTGTTTAAGAATGGATAAAAGAAGTGGACACTTCACCAATGAGGACATTCTTTAATGTTTGTAGGAAGAAAATTGAGAATCTAAATCACAATCGGGCAATCAGAAAGAATGAAACCTTGCCATTTCCAAGTATGTGGGTGGAACTAGAGGGTATCATGCTAAGCAAAATTAGCCAGTTAGAGAAAGACAAATATCATATGACTTCACTCATATGAGGAACTTAAGATACAAAACAGATGAACATAAGGGAAGGGAAGCAAAAATAATATAAAAACAAGGAGGGGGACAAAATATAGAGACTCTTAAATACAGAGAACAAACTGAGGGTTGCTGGAGAGGATGTGGGGGGGGAAGGGCTAAATGGGCAAGGGGTGTTAAGGAAGACACTTGTTGGGATGAGCACTGGGTATTACACATAGGGGATGAATCGCTGGATTCTCCTCCTGAAATCATTATTGCACTGTATGGTAACTAACTCGGATGTAAAATAAAAAACAAATTAAAAAAAAATAAAAGCAAACAAAAAGCATGGGTTTGAATTTCAAAAAAAAATCACAATGAGATACTACTATACACCTACTGGAATGGCTAAATTAAGTTTAAAAGATTGTTAATACCAAGTTCTGGTGAGGAGGCAAAACAATCAGGTATCTCACATTTTTGTGGGTGGGAATACCAAAACGATACAGCTACTCTGAAAAAAACAGTTGGGTAGTTTCTTATGAAGTTACACATACACTTATCATACAACCCAACAGTCTTACTCCTCAGTATTTACCCAAGTGAACTGAAACATGTGTCTACATAAAGACCTGTATGTTAACATTTACGGCAAAGACCTGGTCATGAGTGTTGATCTCTGCCTTATTTATAACAGCTCCAAATTGGAAGTGTCCAAATGGCCATCGACTAGTGAATGGATAAACAGACTGTGGTATATCCATGCATAGGAGCAAATTACTGATTCATACAACAATATAGGCGAATCCTACAAATGTTACGCTAAGTGAAGGAAGACAGACACAAAAGTCTATATACAGTTTGATTCCATTTAGATGACATTCTGGAAAAGTCAAAACTACAGGGACAGACTTCAGATCAAGGGTTGCCAAGAGCTAGGTGTAGGGGAAGAAACTGACTGTAAAAGGGCACAAGGGAAACTTTTGAGGCGAAGACAATGTTCTAGATCTTCACTGTGGTGGGAATTACACAACTATATGCATTTGCAGAGCTCACTGAATTTTACAATTAAGAGAGTGAATGTTAACATATATAAATTATATCTCAATAAACCTCATCCAAGAAAGGTGCTTGTTGAGCATCAAATGCAGTGTACTATGTAAGGTACCACAGAAAAACCAGTCGATTAGAGAAATGGACTTATTATTTGAGGGGTTTATGGTTTTGGTGGAAGGATACAAGTAATGTTTAGCAAATAATGAGTACTGGGGACACCTGGGTGGCTCAGTTGGTCAAGCATCCAACTTTTGATTTCTGCTCAGGTCATGATCTCAGCATTCATGGGATGGAGCCCCTCAGCATGGAGCCTACTTGGGATTCTCCCTCTCCCTCTTTTTCTGCCCCTCTCCTTCTCTGTCTCTCTTCTTCTCTCTCTAAATAAATAAATAAACATTAAAAAAAATTACAAAGTAAAAAACAATGGGTACTGCCACGCTGTGTAGGATCAGTGGCAAAGGCTAGAGAAGTGTATTTGTTTTGTGTGGCTGCTGTAACAAATTACTGCAAACCTGATGCCTTAAAACAACAGAAATGTATTCTCTCACAGTTCCAGAAGCCAGAAGTTCAACATCAGATTCACTGGCCTAAAACCCAGGTGTTGGAAAGGACATGCTCCCTCTGAAGGCTCTGGGGACACTATGCTCTTTGCCTTCACAACTGTTGGTGACTGCATCAGCCCAATCTGCCTCTGTGTTAATGGTGTCATCTCTTCTGTGTGTAATTTCTCTGCCTCTCCAAATAAAGATACTTTTTAGATTTAGGGTCTCCTTGAATAATCCCATGTCAGGATCCTTCACCCAAATACATCTGCAAAGATCCTTTTTCCATGTAGGGCAACATTTACAAATTCCTGGGAGTAGGACTTGGTTTCTTTGGGTGGCCATTATTCAGGCACCTACAAATAGTTATAATGATATTACTATGGAGTGGGGTGGTCAGGAAGCATTTCATAGGAGAGGTAATCTCTCGCTTTGAGGAATGGACTGGATTTTAACAGAGACTGGAATGGGGCACCTGGGTGGCTCAGTCTGTTAAGTGTCCAACAGCTCAGGTCATGATCTCACAGTCTGTGAGTTTGAGCCCCATGTCAGGCTCTGTGCTGACAGCTCAGAGCCTGGAGCCTGCTTCAGATTCTGTGTCTCCCTCTCTCTCTGCCCCTCCCCTGCTCGTGCTCTGTCTCTCTCTGTCTCAGAAATAAATTTTAAAAAGCATTTAAAAAAATTAAAAAAACCCAGAGACTGGATTATAGAGGGAGTGGTTTTGACAAAGGCTGGGTGTTAGCAATCTTTTTGGCTATACTTTTGCTTGGATTGATTAGATGAATCTGGATAGAGGTCAAGGGTGCAGGAAGAAAGAGACATAAAAAGTCAGCTTAGGGCCAGAATGTAGAAGGCACAAAATTTTGTGATAAAGAATTTGAGCCTATAGACAATGAGGCACCACAGAAGGACTGAAGCAGTGAGGCCATGTGTGGAAGTATTGCTTTAGGAAAGTGAAACTGGCAATAATTTATCAGAAGAGTTAGAAGAGAAGAAAGCAAGAGTCAGAAAACCTGTTTTGAAATCTGTCAATCTTTGAGTTGTGAGGTAAGGAGAGCTGGGATTAGAATGGTGGCTGTGGGGCTCTGGGAATCTAAAACAAGGGGTAGAGTCACAAACAGGGCTGGCTTTATGGGTATGTGAACTTTGTGGTCACATGGGGCCCAACAATCTCACTTGGTTAATGCTCTTCTAGCATGGTCTTGAAATTCTTAATAATTTTATCTTTGAATTTGTGTTTCATAAGTAAAATCCAGTTGGACAATGAACCACATGCATGAGCAGAACCCATATGTACCATATCCACTGCTCTTGTCACCCTTGCATCCCCATATACATAGAACATTTGAGATGCCCATGAGCACAGAATTCCAGTAGACACAAAATGCACTCAAGTTCAGTGAGGTGCAAATTGAGTGTATTACACTCAAGTATTGTATTACATGCAAGTGTATCACCTCTGTAACTGGGTAATCAGAGGCCTTACCAACCCCAAGAGGCTATTCTTTTTGTTTAAACTTGATAAGACAAAAGGGAGGCAATCATACTCTAGGAAACATAAACAACCAAGGAGTCCTATCATATCCTTTGTTATCTGTATTACTCCCCTGTATCAGCCAACCACTTATGCTGAAAATGATGACCCAAATGGAAAGAGAAAGGAAGGGCATCTATAATCTTGTTTCCTTCTTTACTCATCAATGTCCTTCTTTAAAAGATTTTTAGAGTCCTTTACTTATCAGTGAGTTGGAGGTACAGAATGCTGGTAGAATGTGTGCATACCAAAAAGTGAAATAAAAATAGATGAGCTAGTTTCATGCAGAATGTCTACTGTACTCGTGAGAATGACATGGAAATGCACGTGTGAATCCTCACGGCCCCTGGGTGGCTCAGTCGGTTAAGCGTCTGACTCTTGGTTTTGGCGCAGGTCATGATCTCATGGCTGGTGGTTGGAGCTCCACTTCAGGCTCTGTCCTGACAGTGCAGAGCCTGCTTGGGATTCTCTTTCCCTCTCTCTTTGTCCCTCCCCCGCTGCTGCTCTCTCTCAAAAATAAATAAATAAACTTAAAAAAAATGCACGTGTGAGCTGTGAAACGTGAACTATAATCTTGGCCATTCAGCACACAAGGTAAATGCTCCAATATTTGCATTTAAAACTGTCATTGCACAATATAAAAATGAATAGTGATATTTTCAAGTTTAGCTTTTCTTTAGAATGACAGTAAATAGCAAATAAGAAACACCATGACAGATTGAGAGTCCACAGAAGAAAGGAAGAGCTTCATACCTTAGTACCATCAATAGCACTCCTCTTTGAACAAAGGCCCCTCATTTGCATTTTGCTCTGCGTCCCACACATGAAGTAGCCAGCACTGGTCGGAAGGCATAACGTAGGAAGAACCAATGCAAACAGCAGCTTAGCAGTCAGGTAGTATATCCTCCACACTTCCAAGCCTATAACCAAAGCCTTTGTTCAGAGTAAAGAAGCTCACTTTCACTATAAATTCTTTTTTTTTTTAATTGTGGTAAAATACACAGAAAATAAAATTTACCATGTTAACTACTTTTAAATGTACAGTTCAGCAGTGTTAAGTACATTCACGTGGTGCACAGCCAATCTCCAGAACTTTTTCATATTGCAAAACTGAAACTCTGTACCCATAAACAACTTCCCACTTTCCTTTTCCTACCAACCCCTGGCAACCACCATTCTACTTTATGTCTCTGTGACTTTACTCCAGGTATTTCACATAAGTAGTATCAGGCAGTATTTATCTTTTCCTGACTAGCTTATTTTACTTAACATAAGGTCCTCAAGGTTCATCCACGTTGTAGCATGTGACAAGATCTCATTCTTTTTTAAGGCTGAATAACATTTCATTGTGCATATATATCAGATTTTGTGCATCCATTTATCTGTCAATGGACATTTGGGTTGCTTCTACCTAAACAAGCTTATTTTAAGTGCAGTAAAAACTTGCCTCAATTGCTTTTGACCTTGATAGTTCATCCATCCATCTATCCATCTATTCTTTTTAAAAATTTTTCTTTAATGTTTTATGTATGTATGTATGTATGTATGTATGTATGTATGTTGAGAGAGAGAGAGAGAGTAAGCAGGGGAGGGGCAGAGAGAGGGGAAGACAGAGGATCCAAAGCAGGCTCTGCACTGACAGCAGAGAGCCTGGTTTGGGCTCAAACTCATGAAATGCGAGATCATGACCTGAGATGAAGTCCGCCACTCAACCAACTGAGCCACCCAGGCACTTCTCCATCTATTTTTTGACTTAGTCTGCAAAGTGGAGGTGATTTACAGACAACTCCAAGAAAGAAAGAAAGAAAGAAAGAAAGAAAGAAAGAAAGAAAGAAAGAAAAGGAAAAAGAAAGAAAGAAAGACAAAGAAAGAGAAGGAAAAAGAAAGAAAGAAAAGGAAAAAGAAAGAAAGAAAAAGAAAGAGAAGGAAAAAGAAAAGAAAGAAAGAAAGAGAAAGAAAGAGAAGGAAAAAGAAAGAAAGAAAGAAAGAGAAAGAAAGAGAAGGAAAAAGAAAGAAAGAAAGAAAGAAAGAAAAAGAAAGAGAAGGAAAGAAAAAGAAAGAAAGAAACAAAGAGAGAGAAAAAGAAAAGAAAAGAAAAGAAAGAAAGAAAGAAAGAAAGAAAGAAAGAGACAGGAAGGAATGAAGGAAGGAAGGAAGGAAGGAAGGAAAAAGAAAGACAAGAAAGGAAAGAGATTCACCACAAATGGAAAATGCAGGAGACAAAGTAGTAGAGCAGGGTTCATTAGAAATTTGGCTTACAAAAAAAAAAAAAAAAAAAGAAGAAGAAAGAAAGAAAAATTTGGCTTACAAAGTTTTCTAAAACCTATGCTGTCAGGAAGTTTCTAGATTGATCTGGAACCACTGCTTCTCACCCAGGACTTCTCTTTTTCATGCCATGGCACATACAGAAAATGATAATATTTGCATATCATATGCATATCATACAGGGATAAACTTATGAGGTTGCTCTTCAGTAAAGGGGGCTGGCTCCAGACCACACACCAACCCTATTCTCTGAGGACTGAAGGAATCAGCATCTTGGGCCCAAGCGTGATCTACTCCTGGCGGGCCAGCGGCTGCCCACAGACCGCATGAGCAGCTCTGCCAGCTTATGACCATGCAGGGGACCTGCTTTGACACAAGCTGCATATTTCAATTGTTGGCAAATGACCCAAGCTGTAATTTACGTCCAGCAAAGAAACTGTGAAGCAGCGGAGAGCACCTGGGTTTGGAGTTAGAACAACCTTAGCTCTTTCTGTTTCTGTTAGTTACTTGTTCTATGATTGGGCGAGATACTAAGACTAAAAATACCTGCCCTGTTGGATTGCATGATAAGTAAATATAATGCTTCTTAAACACCTCACACATGCTAGACCCACAGTTGATGCCACAAGATACTTGGGGTTAATAGTAATGGAAGTACTAAATACTGTTCCATAGAGCAAAGCAGCTCAATGGAACTTTCAGTCCTTATTTCCTTCAGTCATTGCTTTGTTCATATAAACAAATACTGAGTATTTAGCTTGTGCCAAACACTACCAGGTTCCAGGAATATACCCTGTAACCTGAAGCATACTAGAAAACTTCTAACCAGGATATTTGTAATATAGCCCAAGCTGTGTAACAAAGTGTCTATGTGATTTGGGTGAATCACTTCAACTTTCTGAGTCATTGTATTAGTCAGCTCTTACTAGGTTATGCTATGGAACAAGCAACCCTAATATCTAAGGAATTTAGGAGAACACTTATTTCTTGCTCATGTTACATAGGCATGTGGGTTGGTTACTGTTCTGCTTCACTCTAAAAATCAGAATGAAGGTGAGCCAGGATATGCTTGGACCCAGACAAGCCATGCATTGCATTTAATGTTTCTGCTCTGAAGCAAATGCCATATCCACCCACATCCCATTGGCCAATGCAGATCACATGGCCAAGCCTATGGGGCATGGAGGGGAGAGGGGTAGGGGGGAAAATAATAATAAGCAAAGAACACAGCTATCAGTTTTCTTACCTAAATTGAACATGCTGGGCTAGATTGCTAGATTTCTCTATTCCTTTCCAATTCTATATTCAGTAATTCTATGATTTCACAGAGGAGAGAAGTATAATTGTTAAGTCCTGTTATCTAATTGAAGAAGCTGAGATAGCCACACTGTCATCCTGCCACATTAAACACAAAATGCTTTGGACAGGGACCTATATTATCTGATAAGCTCAATTAATCTTCTGCAGGAAACCAGAAGAAAAAAAGTAATTTTACTAACTATGCTGCTGAAACTGTTTTCTCATTTTGATTCCTTAGGTCTTTATGAAACTTGACTATACTCCTTGGCATTACTTTTGAGTTTAGAGATCACAGATGTGTCCTAAAAACTGCCTGGGTCCTGGCTTTGTCAAAATAAAATAATATTAAAATTGTAAGGCACTTGGGGGAACATCTTGCCCCTTAAAAAAACCACTCTGTAGTGAATCTTTCAATGAGGTATAAGATTGTTTTTAACAATTGAGTTTCCATAATCAATTGTTTGCACATATAGATTTTAATTTATTGTCAATCTGAGAAAAGGGCTGGGACAAGACAACCCTCCTCGTCTTGGCCACTAGACCTACCAAATTCTGTTTTAGGGACCTTGTGTCAGCCTGCACACATAGATTCTAAATGATCAGATTCCTACAGGCTCATTAATTACTAGCTTCATGTATTGTATACTGAACTAGAAGAAAAAATGACTTCCATCATATTGTTACAAATGGTTATAAATACCAAGGACCTATTACATGGCAAGTATTATGCCATGGCTTTACGTTTGTGATCTTTACTCTTGCCCTATCTCTGCAAGGCAAGCATTACCCCAAATTTCTCAGTGATGACACCAAGTTTTCTAGAGGTTCAATAACTTGCCTAAATACTTAATAGCAGGGAATATTTCATTTCATTTCATTTCATTTCATTTCATTTCATTTCATTTTGAGAGAGAGAGAGAGAGACAGAGTGCAAGGGAGGGGTGGAAAGAGAGAGAGAGAGAGAGAGAGAGAGAGAGAGAGAGAGAGAGAGAACCCTAAGCAGGCTCCACACCAGCAACAGCAGCGTGGAGCTCGATGTGGGGCTCAAACTCACAAACTGTGAAATCATGATCTGAGCTGAAATCAAGAGTTACATTCTTAACCAACTGAGCCACTGGGTGCCCCAACAGGGAATATTTTACACCAATGCCACCATGATGCCAAAGTTTAGTCCATCCTACTGAAAAAAAAAAAAACCCCAGAAAACTCTTTTACTACCTTTATCTGCCAGGAAGAAGGAAGAAAAAGAGCTCTTTCTCATCTTTGTATTTCCAACTGTTATTTTCCTCTCTGGAGGATGAGATCTATTATACTCTGAAATTTCTTTTTTTTCTTTTTTTTTTTTTTTAACGTTTATTTATTTTTGAGGCAGAGAGAGACAGAGCATGAATGGGGGAGGGGCAGAGAGAGAGGGAGACACAGAATCAGAAGCAGGCTCCAGGCTCCGAGCCATCAGCCCAGAGCCCGATGCGGGGCTCGAACTCACGGACCATGAGATCGTGACCTGAGCTGAAGTCGGACGCTTAACCGACTGAGCCACCCAGGTGCCCCTATACTCTGAAATTTCTATATGCAGGATGTAACAGGATGAACTAACTATTTCTGACTGTAAGGGACATGGGTGCCTTACTCTGTGTGATTGGGATGAAAATTTGATTAAACAGGTTAACTGCAATTACTTTCTCATATACACAAACAGCATGTAAGTAAAAGAACAGCCTATAACTCTCCTTGACATTAGTTTTATTTTGACTCCACTGGGGCTGCCGGCTACAGGTCCAGTGGATAGGAATGAGAGCCCCAGACCCCAGTTCGAAGTGCTGATGTATGCTAATTATATGGTCTTCTTGAGGTGGGAATGAACCAAGGACTCAACAGAAGAAAATAGCTTTTCCTTCTGGCTAATAGATGAGAAGAGTCACCCCATCACTTCAAAGGTACCCATGTTCATCTGCCTACAGTGGGCTGTGGCCATCCATCTGCAATGTCACCGACTCGGCAGCCCATCCAGCCACATCTGGAAAAGTTAAGTGAGTTGCAGAGTTGACATGTGTTGGGAAATGCTTTCAGCACGGCATATTGACAACAGGCTAACACGCGTTTCCTCCCCCTATTTACATCAAACCTAGTATGTTATTTGAAAGTTAAAGCTTCAAGGTTTAGGTAAGTTCATGAAAACATGTACAGACAGATATGTACTACAGCTGATAGTAATTCTTTGAAAAGTAAGATGTGACAGACCCAGAAGAGTTAATAAGATCCACAAAAAGGGTGCCCTGTCCAGGAGAAGCTGGGGTGACCCATGATGGAACCAGCATGTATGTGCACCCTAAGAAAACAGATGTTTTGAAGCCCCTAACACACACTGCACAACTGTCTATCTCTTTTGCACAGAGTCTGAAAACCTTCTGAAGAATGGTTTTGTGCCCTGTCTGAAGGACAGCACGGCTACCCTAGAGACGGATCAGCAGCTCTTTGGATTGTCCTGAATGGTTTCAATTTTCTATGTGTAAATTCCCAATAAGCCCGTCAAATCAAAGGCCATGTCTTAAGATTTTATTTATTTGTTTATTTTTGTGGCTTTGACAACCTTGAGCCCAACCACATGGAAGACACTTCATAGCAAATCCTTCTCGTCCTAATTTGGCCTGAGATAGGACAGCCCAGTACAGGGACAACAGTAGTAGAATGAAAATCTCGTGGCTGTTCTAATCATTCTCTTCTACAAGCTCCTCGGCTAAGGAGAAGACTCTCCTTAATTCTAAGCCTTCTTAAAAGCCTTCCCTCACCATACATCCATATATGCTTTCTATTGAAGTACTGCTTTTTTGAAAAAGTATCCTTTCTCCAAAGTCCATGGAATCCTCTTCTTGATTAAGCTTCTTGGAGAAATTGAGGAAAGAGGTGTGTGGCTGGTCATAGGGGGCAAAGAAATTCCTTAGTCTTGTGGTAGAAGCTCTGGCCTATAGAGGTATTTCCATGGTGCATTTGGATCTTGTACTGGTCCCCCTTAAATCCCTTAGAACCTTGTTCAACCTCTGATTTCCCCAGTTTCTCGTTGCCGCTCTGGGCCTCCTTCAGGAAAGCATCATCTGGAGGATCTTTGCCATGGCCTCCCTCACTGCCACTTGGCATTGGCCAGGCCATTTTCAGAGGTGAAAGCTCAGGTTGGGGGTTGGCAGATTACATCAACTCAAGAGAGTGAGGCGTGGTTAGAAGTCCAGTAAAGCAAGGCCTTCTGCTTTGCACAAATGCACTGTGAGAAGATTCTTTTCAGGAAAGCTCAATATGATCCACTTTAATTTTCTAGACAGCTGTGGGGAAGTGCAGCAACCTGATGGGAGCAATGGTTGCATGAAGGCTTGGTCAGGCTCACTTGAGTGGAAGTGGCAGAAGGAGAATTCAAATCTGTATCTCCTAACACAGTTCACCAGGAGCTCTGCAGTGCCCTGTGGGCCCAACGGTCTGTGTGTGATGTCTTAGGGTCACATTGTGTGTTGGAGATGGGTCAGCTCATGGAGTTTAGAGCAGCTAGCCTTTGTATAATTATTTTTATATTTAGTCTAAGGATAGGATTTTATTTGAAGAAAATGCTTCACAGCGGAAAAAAGTTTGTCTTGTCTACACCATGTTACCTTCAATCTTTTGCTATTTCTGATGGATACTGCTGAGATTTTAATATTTATTCTCCATAAGAAGAGGAGAGTGGTTCTAAGTATGGGCTCTGGGCAGAGAGCCTGGGACTACTACTTATTATGTAACCTTGGACAACTTCAAAAACAGAAAACAGCGGTGGCTGGGTGGCTCAGTCGGTTGGGAGTCCGACTCTGACTTGATCTCAGCTCAGGGTCATGAGTTCAAGCCCTGTGTTGGGCTCCAAGCTGGGCATGAAGCCTACTTAAAAACAAACAAACAAACAAACAAAAACCAGAAAACAAAAAAAAAACCAGTACAAAATGAAGAAGAAGAACACGTTATGCCACATAGGGCTGAAGAGTGAGAAAACGTAGTTAGAGCACATAGTAAGTACTCAATAAATATTTGCTACTATTATTGTTGTTATTTGAGGGACCCATGGTGAGGTCTGGCATCAGCTTCTGAACAGAACAACTGGCCTCAGCCTCATAATCCAAAAGCTTTAAATTCTTGGCTGAGATCAGTAAGCTGTTACCTTAAATAGTGGTGTTCAGGCAGAGGCCCCACGGTAGAATAAAGCCGGTGGTAATTCACCTCTGGAAAGGAGGAAGTTGCCACTTACTCAAGCCAGTGGTGGAGTCAGTGAGGGCCAGCAGCACTGTTCTCTAACCATCAGGCAACTGCCGTCTTCGGATCTGTTGTAGCTGGCTCAGCCAAAAACCCGCATTTCAATTTTCACACTATCTGTAAACGTTGAATTTGAAAGGCTTTCCTATTTAATATCAAACAAGTGAGAAAAAAATCTCATCAGCTCATTAGTACTGTGCCAGACTTGCACAGGGATATGGCGGCGACTGGAACTCAGCTGCGCGGAGACCTCAGCAGGATTTCTCAAATGGCTGAACGGAGAGCAATACATCAGCCTACTGAAATCATGCCATTTGGTTTAAATATTAAAGTTCCTTTGAGGTTAACTAAGTATTAGAACCAGAAGGAAGGCAGGTTTACAATCTGTTAGCCTGGGCTCCACATGTTGCAACTGCCACAAACGTACCTCTCTTTTTGGCAAGAGGGGTCACTTGCAGCCCCATATCTCCTCAACTCCATTTATTGTTCAGAGCTAGACTTTTGGGGCACCTGGGGGGCTCAGTCAGTGGAGTGTCTGACTTCGGCTCAGATCGTGATCTCACAGTTCATGAGTTCAAGCCCCACGTCGGGGCTCTGCAGTCAGTATAGAGCCTGCTTAGGATTCTCTGTCCCTCTCTCTCTCTCTCTCTCTCTCTCTCTCTCTCTCTCTCTGCCCCTCCCCTGTTCATGCTCTCTCAAAAATAAACATTAAAAAAAAAAACAAGAGAACTGGACTTTCACATTCCCATCCACCTATGCCCAAGGCTGTTCAACCCACAGTCTAGACTGACAGACTGATAGAAATATGATGCAAGTCACAAATGTGAAGCACATATGTCATTTTAATGTTCTAGCGGCCACACCAGAAAACAAAAATAAAATAAAAATAAACCACTGAAATGAACTTCAGTAATATATTTTGTCTAACCCAACTTATCCAAAATATTAACATTTCATGCTACCACTATGAAAGTTATTAATGAAATATTTGACATTTTTTTCAGTACCAAATTTTTGAAGTCTGGTGTGAGTTTTATACTTACAACCCACTTCAATCTGGACTAGCCACCTTTCAAGTGCTAAATGGCTCCTGTGTTGGACAGCGCAGGTCTAGACTAATTCTGCACCCTGCACTATATCCTACAGCGGCAGGCTGGCAGTGAAAACACCCAGCAGAGTCTGAGGAAGGTTCTCGGGAGACTAAGAATTGGGAAGACGCTGTGAAACAGAATCTGTCACTGCAGTTCCTTTTGAAGATTGTTTGTAATAACTTCTATAAACATCACTGGTTCTCTCTCCTTTGTTTCACAGTTTGGGGACCCAATTTATCTCTGATGGAGGAGAGTATTATTTTCTCAGCTGCAAATCATGTTAATTAGGCAGCCAATAGATAGGAATGTGGAGTAAACACCCCTAATACCTTTAATGCTTTGATGACTTTTCCAGCCCCATACTGTAGGTACTGTATTGAAGGGGGTAGCAGTCCCCGTCTCTCTGAAGGACAAGCCGCTGCATACTTCAGGGAGGTGGGTCATGGACACATTCTAAGGGGGCGCATCTCAAAGTTCTGGTCTCTTGTCACTTGTTTTTCTGTGGCATTCAGATTATTGCATCATTTGGCCAGAGTAAGTGCAAAGGGGTCTTCTGAGACAAGAGAAGTTTGGGAGGCTCTTGTGGTGCACAGGGCCTTTGGCTAAAGCACAGATTTCCTTCCACGTGGGTCATTGTGCCAGACGCCTCTTCTGCTCTACTATGCCCCATCTTTAAGTTCTCGGGGCACTGGGTGCTTAACTGACTCTACTGGACCACGAGAGGGTCTGCCTGTCTATCCTAAAGTGGGAAGGAGAGGATTGTGAAATGGAGAGAAACTTCGAGCAGCAGAATGCTGACCGAATCCTAGGCAGCCAGGTGGTAGGGAAGAATACCTATGTCAGTTGAAGATCTAGGAATTGGTTTTCACAAAACCATAGTACTTTGTACCCACTGGAACATCTTCCTGTGGCCCAAGGGTAGGTGTGATGCAGTTTGACACCTGTTGACTCGGAGCACACTAAAACCTCACTCAAATTTTCTAATGGTTTTCTTCAGCGTCTTCAGTAGGACCCTGGTCCTCTCTCTCAGATCCAGATCCTCGTTCTGCTTGCCATGAGCACCTTTAGAGCTCAACAAGGATGACACAGCCACTTGGTACTCAGGGCCCCAAGACCACAGGGGACCCGTGAGCTTGCATTTCTGGGCATTGCCCGACCACAACTTCAGGAAGAACACAGCTGATGTAGGTTAAGTTTCTCCTGGAAAAACAAACTTTCTTATTCTAATTCACCTTCACCACTGTTCACCCTCTTCTGCCTGCTCATGCCCACAAACACTTAAAGGCAGATGCTCGGAATATGGGGAGCCTATTAAAATACAGGCTCCTGGGCCTTCCACTTATATTGTTATTCAGTAGCTCTAGGAGCAAAGCCCAGGAATCTGCATGCATACACGTACTCTGGGATATGTTTCTGCCCATCATCTACAGACCACACCCTCGGAAGCCCTGTTGGATGTCTGTTGGAGTAATGCTTTCAATGTCAAGAGTTCATGTCAATATCCGTGTCTAATTTTTTTCATATACGTTCAAAAGATAGGATGATGATTTGGGGGTTATGTTCTGCCAAAGGAAATGTACCTGTGCATGTTTCCAATCCCCAGTAGACAACCAAATCAACAAAACGATCCTTTTTTTTTTTTTTTTATTTTACAGAAGTTTCAGAGAACACCTTAAAGGGCAGCCAGACCTTGTTCTGGAGGAGCAATACTCATTACATTGCCCCCACCCAGGAAGCATCAAAGGGCTTGCCGTCCCCCCATGGCCTCCTTCCAGGAATTCCTTATGCTTTTTACCATGTGACCCTGTTATCCTGGCCACAGTTACTGGGACTGAAGATGGCTGCCCTATTTGGGGTCGGCCATCCACGTGAGGGCAGTGACCGACCTCAGAGGAATGTCCCAGACTAGAGCAGGACAGGCAGAACTCCCTGGAGGAGCTTGCATGTGCCACCCGGGGAGGGAGTCGGTTAACTGCAAGCAGGTGGAGTAGAGCACACACATAGCGATGCTGCAGTAGCATCATCACAAGGCGCAACGCCAGACTGAACGATGGCAGTCACTCACAATGTACTGTGTGCGAGCTATGTTACAGTGATTGTAAGAGCTCACATGTGTTAAGCATCTGCTACATGGCGGGCAAGGTACCAAGCCTTTTATTTGCAGTATTTCATTTGATCCTTATAAAGACTTCATGGTTAAATGATGTGAACTGTTAATATCCCCATTTTACAGATGCGTAAACTGAGTTTTGGAAAGGATGACAACTTGCCCAAGGCCGACAAATGTCAGTACTGGAATTCAAGACCAGTTAATCTGTCTCAGAGCCTATATGTATACTGTGGGTAGGGCTAGTTGCACAATTTGCAGGGCCCAGTGCAAAATACAAATATGGGACCTCTTGTTCCCAAAGCAGAAAAAAATGCCATTCATATAAAGCTTGTTCCTTTATTGCAAGGGCTTTATGTTGACTGGCCACAATGATTTGGATTTGTTAGCTGATGTCATCTTAAGTCAAGAAAAATTAAAAATTAAAATTATTATAAGGGCACCTGGGTGGCTCAGTTAAGTGTCTCACTCTTGGTTTCGGCTTTGATTTCAATGTTTGTGAGTTCAAGCCCTGAGTCGGGCTCCATGCTGGCAGTGCTGAGCTCGCTTGGGATTCTCTGTCTCTGTCTCTCTGCCCCTCCCCTGCTTGTTTTTTCTCTGTCTCTCAAATAAATAAATAAAATATATATATATATATATATATATATACACATACATACATACATGTATATAAATTGAAAATTTTATAGGGGCACCTGGGTGGCTCAGTAGGTTTAGCCTCTGACTTTGGTTCAGGTCATGATCTCACAGTTTGTGGGTTCAAGCCCCGCGTCGGGCTCTGTGCTGACAGCTCAGAGCCTGGAGCCTGAAGCCTGCTTCAGATTCTGTGTCTCCCTCTCTCTCTGCCCCTCCCCTGCTTGTGCACTCTGTCTCTCTCTTTTAAAAATAAATGAACATTAAAAAAAATTTAAAGGAATGGATTCTTGCCTACCTTATTTGTTGGTGGGGCTATTCACTCAATTACTTGAGTATGTTCAACGAAGCACTTTCTGGGTGGTTCTCAGACCTTTGGAATTCTTCTAGGGGCAGCAGGAAGGGAGAGGAGCAGCACCCTGCAGGACCTCCACTCACCCACCTGGATCATGGGGATTCACCCTGCCCACCTTTGGAGGCAGTCCAATCCGGTCTTCATTGTTCTGGACCATGGGGCTCTGGAGTGACAGGCAGGTAATAAAGATAAGGGGGCTGGTTTTAAACTTCTCATTTTGACCTTAGCCCCTCAGTTGGCCTTAATTGTTGTTTCCAATAACAAATGTTTTCCTATTTTCTTTCAACTTATCACATTTATTCTCCTATCATGTTACCTGCCACCACCCTACACCTCCCCTCTTCCCACCCAGCCCCGTCCCAGGTTACTTTTCGTAAATAACTGTTTTGATTATACTACTCTTCTTAAAAATATTCATTGGCTCCCCACTGACCACTATGTTTCATCCAAGTGCTTTATCTTGGCATTCAAGGCTTTCCCCAATCTGACCTCAACTTACCTTTCCATTTGTATTTTCATTCTTTCTGGGCAAGAGAGTAGCACATATAATCCTTGCCTCCTTTGTGCCTCAACTATGTCTTTTCTTCCTCCCCTCCTTCCATAATTACTGTCTATACAGTGGACTCATCACAAGTGCATGGTGTTTATTTATAAATCCTTCCTCTCCACAAAAACATATACGGTTGACCCTTGGACCGCATGAACTTGAACTGTGACGGTCCACTGATACATGGATTTTACATGTATGATACTGTACAATACTGTAAATGTATTTATCTTCTTTATAGTTTGAGTGAGTGAGGGAGGGGCAGAGAGAGAGGAAGAGAAAGAATCTCAAGCAGGCTCCACGCTATCAGATGCAGGGCTCTAGATCATTAACCGCGAGGCATGACCTGAGCCAAAATCAAAAGTCAGGTACTTAACTGGCTGAGCCACCCAGGCACCCCTTATGATTTTAATAACATTTTTTTTCTCTAGCTTACTTTAAGAATACAGTTTATATTACATATACAAAATTCTCGAGCTTTCTCTATTGTAAGGATAGTTTGTAATACATATAACATACAAAATACAATACATGTAACATACAAAAGCTTATGTTATGGGTAAGGTTTCCGGCCAACACTAGGCTATTGATAGTTACGTTTTTGGGGGACTCAAAAGTTAAACACGAAGTTTCGAAGTTTCGACTGTGAAGGGGTTGGTACCACTAACCTCTGTGTTGTTCAAGGGTCAACTGTGCAATGGATGTTGTGTATCTACCCTGTGTTCAACATCACGTAGGGAGCAAACGGGAAGTGTTTGAGTTAAGCAATTCAGCATACAGAATTAAACATGGTTACTTCTCCAGAAAGTGACCAAAGCTGTTCTCTTTGTTTAAAGTCTAGCTAAGATCAAGTTACCACAAAGGCAAGTTAAAATAAGATTTTATTTATTTTTTCTTTTAAAAAACATTTTTTTAACGTTTTATTTTATTTTTGAGACAGAGAGAGACAGAGCATGAATGGGGGAGGGTCAGAGAGAGGGAGACACAGAATCTGAAACAGGCTCCAGGCTCTGAGCTGTCAGCACAGAGCCCAACGCGGGGCTCGAACTCACGGACCGCGAGATCATGACCTGAGCCGAAGTCGGCAACTTAACCGACTGAGCCACCCAGGCGCCCCAAGATTTTATTTTCTAATATTAAATCAGGATAAAGTCATTCAATTGCCCAGGTCCACAAGGTTCTGGGCTCATAGGAATGGGCCTCTGGTCACTGGTGGGAGTTGCAAATTGGTACGGCTTGGGAGGGCAATTGTTGAACATGTTTTAAAAACCTTAAAAAGCGCGTATGCCTTTTGACCCTGTAATTCCACTTCAAAACCTGTAATTGTATGTATTCATTCTATGGAAATCATCAAGAAATGTGCATAAATATTCTTCTATGAAGACATTTATTTTCTGCAAGTTTATTTTTATTATTTGAGAGACAGAGAGGCAGAGAGAGAAACACAAGTGGGCTCCATGCTGTCAGCAAGGAGCCTGACATGGAGCTTGATCACATGAACTGTGAGATCATGCAAGATCCGAGCAGATATCAAGAGTTGGATGCTTAACCAACTGAGCCACCCAGGCACCCCTACGGAGACATTTAAAACAGAAATCCAAATAAACAACAGGGAATGAGTTAGATAAGTGCTGGGAAGCCATTAAAAATGTTTTAGGAAGATATCCAATGACATGGAAAAATGCTCCTAATATATTAGTAATAACAAAAGCATTTCCTAAACCAGTATGCATAGTATGACCCCAGTTTTGTAACATTACATATGAAAAGAGAGGAAAAGGACAGACATCACAATTAATGTGATTCTTTTGGGGATTATTTTCTATTTTCTCCTTTAAATAATCTTTGCATTTTCCACAATGAACGTGTATCACTTTTACAATCATTCGTGACAAAGCTCATCTTTATGCACTCCCAGCCTTACGAAAAAAATGTGTTAGGCTTGAAACCCATGTCTCCTACTTGAAGTTGTTAGCCAGTCAGCAATATTCATGAAATATCCTATATTAAGTGCTGTAAAGATTTAAAAAGGCAACAGAAGACACAGCACTGCCTTTGTGTGATTTTTAAGCTAATGATGACACAGAAAGTACTAGAAAGAATGAGCGACTTCTTTAGAAATAAACATAAAATTAAATAACAAGTATGTAGTCTTGAGTGATTTATCAGGTTATATTTTTAACTTTCTCTGTACATGTA
Organism: Prionailurus viverrinus; assembly: GCF_022837055.1. NCBI lineage: Eukaryota > Metazoa > Chordata > Mammalia > Carnivora > Felidae > Prionailurus > Prionailurus viverrinus. Next base: position 200,368,154 of record NC_062561.1, on the reverse strand, counting down.
GCTCAATGCCTTGCACATAATCTACATTTAATGTTTGTTGAGTGAATATATAAATGAATGACCAGTCGAATGACAAAAGACAGAGACTATGGAGGTCTCTGTAAACACAGAGATTACCTGGTCTAGAAGGGCTCCATGACCAGGTGAGGACAGGCTTCCCAGTTGCTGTTGTAGCCATTCTGTAACTTCACTGGTTATAAAATCTCACCACTTGTACCTTTCGACCTGCCTGAGCTCTTGCAGAGTTTCCTACCTGAGAAATGCAGAAGGAGAGTTGCTTTCAACATTACTGGAATCACAGTTGTCACTCTTAGTTGCAGGTTTCCTGTGTGCCAAGCGTCAGATGCACCTTACATGCATGATTTTTTTCTAACCTTGATAACCCTTTGAAGTGGGTATATTGTCTCCACTGCAGACAAGAAACCGAAACACAACTAAATGATCTGTCCAGTGTCATGTGACTAGCAAAGAGTGCAGTCAAACTCTAAACCAGTTCTGGTTGCTCCCAAACTGTGGAATCACTCATTGTGCTACAAACTTCCCGCTTGGAGTTAGGACAGAAATTTTCAGGGGTGAGGAATATGCCAGACTGATACTTACTCTTCTCTTACTTCTTCTTGGTATGGCCTTTCATTTTAGCTATTCTGGTGAGTATGTAGTGCTACCTGGTGGTAGCGCCTATTTTTTTAAAAAAATTTTTTATCTATTTATTTTGACAGAGAGTGCTAGCAGAAGGGGCAGAGAGAGAGAGAGAGAGAGAGAGAGAGAGAGAGAGAGAGAGACTCCCAAGCAGGCTCCACCCTCAGCTTGGAGCCAGACTCGGGACTCCATCTCATCACTGTGAGATCACGTCCTGAGCTCAAATCAAGAGTCAGATGTTTAACCGACTGAGCCACCCAGGCGCCCCTGGCATCTATTTATATCAACCTATTAATAAAGTTATTGGCCAGTTGGATATCTTCCTTTGTGAAGTGCCTTCCATTAAGTTGATTGCTTTTTTCTTTTTACCGATTTGAGCAGCTCTGAATCTACTCTGGCAACAGACTTGGTTTTATATTACAGGTGTCTCCTATTCTGTGGCTCCCCCCCCCCCCCCCCGCTTCACTTTCTCTTTTCCTTCTTTCTCTCTTTCAGAAACTTTTTCTTGGAGAAAATGCAGTTATACATTCAGAGGCAGACAACAAGTTATTGTGAATGTCATCATCACTGGCTTCGACAGTTGTCACACACAGCCAGTCTTGTTTCATCTATACAAGTTCTTCTGTTCTCTACCTAATTATTTTGAAATAAGTCTCAAGCAGCCTAATATTTCACCCATAAACACCTTTGTGTCACCAATGGATAAGGGCTCCTTTCATACAAAATATACAACCACAATTCCATTATCACACCAAGGATTAAAGTATCCTAGTAATCAAGGATTACTTAATTCATAAAATATTCAGTAAGTGCTTAAATGCCTCCACTTATCCCAAATTTCACTCTTTTCATTTTGGTAGTTTGAATCAGACTCCAGATAAGGTCCACACTCTGCAATGGTTTGACAGAGCTCTTAAGACTTTTTTTTTTTTAAAGTAGGCTCCATACCCATAGTGGGGCTTGAATTCACAACCCTGATATGAAGAGTCACCTGCTGTACCGACTGAACCAGGCAGATGCTCTGTAGGGCTCTTAAGAGGTTGTTAATCTATAGGCTTCCTTGTCCTATTTCTTCTTTCCTTCCTGCCATTTAAGAAACCAACTCATTTATCCAGTCAAGATTCCAATAATCTGGATTAAAAAATTTTTTTTTTACATTTTATATTTGAGAGTGAGCGAGCGAACAGGGGAGGGGCAGAGACAGAGACAGAATCCGAAGCAGGCTCCAAGCTCCGAGCTGTCAGCACAGAGCCCAATGTGGGCCTGAACCCCACGAGCAGTGAGATCATGACCTGAGCTGAAGTCAGACACTTAAGCGACTGAGCCACCCAGGTGACCCACAACAATCTGGATTTTAATTACTGCAACTCTGCATGTTGTTTAACATACATCTCTGTTCCTGTGTTTTCTGCAAATTAGTACTTAGATCTAGAGGCTTGATCAGACTCAGGTTCAATTTTTTTTTTTTTTTTTTTTTTTGGCAAGACCACCTCGTAGGTGATTGTATACTTTAGTCAGGAAGCATATAATGCCTGGTTGTTTCCTTCTTTGGGATGTTAGTAGATGCTGATGATCATTGTCCAGATCCACGATTTCATTAGGGGAAGAACTGCAAAGTATAAATTAAACCACACAGTTAATCTCTGGTATTACGTGACTTGATTGGATCCTGCTAGTTCACCTAAAAATTTGGGATGATTTGAAATTAACAAACAGAATGGAAGGAATAGGGTTTGTTTCAGTTTATTTTGTGATCCTACCTGGAACCCAGGCCACTAAGCTGTAGGGGGATGTGTTGCAGTTCTCTGAAGGCAAATCTATGGTGGGGCTCAGGGCTGGTGAGGAGGGAACAGTAGAGGCTTTAAGTGTTCAGGAAATGAGAATGGTGTTGCTATGAATTTTGCAGGACTGTTCTAAAATCTAAAATGTATTAACTCTTGCTAAAAGATCTACTATGCCCAAGTCCTGTCCTGGAATAAATAACGGGCTTAAAGGGGTCTCTCCGGGTTCCCAATTTTCAGTGAGGGGAAAATAAAGCAGCCTCCTGAAATCCAGTTGAAACTCACAGCTGACTAGTTAAAAAAGCCAGGGGGTTATATAGCTCACAGGTTACTGCCTCTGTCTGGGCATGTGAATTGTGGCATGCTTTTTTACGCAGCAGCTTTCACTATTTGGTGGGGGAAAAAAACCACAAGAGACTCCCGGAGCATTAGAAGTTTGCCCTTAGAGATTTAAAATTCAACATTTCAAATACAGATCATTTGTCAGATCAACAGACAGAATGATGAGACCAGGCTATTTCCAGAGAAGAAGGAAAAGCCCTTTGGATGTAGAGGAGATGAAAAGAACAGTACGGTGACAGAGTTTGGTTTTGCACTTTGGAAGCACTTTTGTGTGCTAGACACATGCTTTGTTGTTGCCGCAGTAAAAGCGAAAAACAAACAAACAAACAAACAACCCACAACCCCCCCACCCCGAATAAAAGGGGCTATTTCTACAGAATTCTACTGAGACAGATGCTAAAAAGAGGCAAAGACTTTTCTGTTGTGTTTTAGATTTCTAGTTTTATTAATGGTCTCAAAAGAGACTAAATCACATTCAAAGACCATTTTAAATTAGGAGGGCTGAAAACCAAGAATTAGGACCAAGAAAAGACATTTAAAAATCTAGAGATTCACATTGCAATGTTAACATTACCAAAGCCCCCCCAAATACAAAAATTCTCTAGGGTCGTAGAAATAACCCAGCTTAACCAATGTTCTAGGAATTAAAGCCCTACAAAGGCAGGGACCAAGTCTGTCCTATTTACTGCTGTATCCCAAGAATCTAATATGATGCCTGGTACAGAGTAGGTGTTCAACAAAAACATACCAGGGAGTTTCATCGAATCCCTTAAATTTATTGAAACCAAAAGTTCCAACTGTGACATAAAACCTGTTAAAGGGACAGTGGTTAAGTTGACTCTTGACAAGCTGTCGTCTGAAAGAATCCTGTTGAAGCTGCTTAATAAAAGCGTTGGGTTGATCCACCCAGTGTCTAGAAAGTTGTAAAACAAGTGGAGAAGGCCAGAGCCGAGACTGACTTGCTCCAGATTATAGAGAATGACAGCCAGACTCACTGTTTGCATTCCTGTCTCTGCCTTTCGCTGAGCAGTTTCCGTTCCAACCAAATCTTCTCATTTTTAATTTACTCTGATATTTATATGTCTAATGATTTAACATCGTATCATACCGGTCTGGCCTGCAGGGTGCCCTTGACATGCATTTTTCTAATTGACCTTTACATCTATTATGCACAAACCAGCCAGAAATCATTCTTGTCTACATGAGCCTCTTAGGTGAGACTCGTAGTAGTTTCACTTCTGTCTCCAGAAACAGCCTTCTTCACAGACTCCATTTACACACAGCTCCCCTGCCCCCTCCCCACCGCTGTGTCTTCTGCAAGCTTGTCCAGACATGGAGTGCATCATCAGGCCAGGCCTTCCAGCCATTCCACTGCCTGCAGAGCAATCATTTATAGGCATTTGGTGTTTTGTCTGACATCTGTTTGATGCTGGAGCTCCAGCCTTTGTCTCAATGAATCACTTGTCAGAGGAGGTTGTGGCATTTTAGGCCGAATTTCACACCTACAAGGAAGGGTTGCCTGGGATGTAAGGAATCTGAGGCTTGTTTGAAACGACCAACTTGCCCACCTCCCACGAGGAATACCCCACGAGGAAATAGGGAAATAAGGGACACTGGGGACCGCGATGCTTATTAAAAGGCTTATTTTCACTGCCAGTGTGCGCGCTGTTCTCATGCACTCGAGCCAGGCTTTCCTCTCTGGGGACAACACTGCCAAAGGACCTCCACGGTTGGAGGGTTGCCCCTAGAACGAACCGGGCTGAAACATGTGTGTGGAATATTTTGAGGGCATCAGAATTAGAGGGAGAGATTGTCGAATAAGAAAAGGGGAAAAAAGAATGAATCATTCTTTGTAGTTTGCCGGAAGATCCTTTAAGTGCTATTTGATGGCCGTTCCCAGGTTGGTCCGTAGAAACGTCTGCTAGAGCAGTGAGGTGTCCGGAGTCGCAATGCGCCACAAGCCAGGCTGAACCTAGCAAGGCACAAAACTGAGGAGTCCCTTTCCTTATTCTCCGAACAGGGCACCAGTGACCTCACAACACTATTTATGGTAAGCGAGGCTGCTTTAAACCACAAAGGTTGAAGTATTTCCTTATAAAAAGTATTATTCATAGTGTCCCATGGCAACTCCCATCTGATCTGAGGGGAACATGAAAGGGTGGGGGCAAGAAGCCCAAGAACAGCATAGGTGGCTTTTCCAAACCAGCATCTGGCGAGCAGAGCATGCCAAGAAAGCAGAGATGGAAGGCAACATGGGGATATACAGAAAATCGGAAAGAAAAATCACGGACTTTTTACTTCACCTTGTTGTAATTAAAGAAGGATGCTAGTCAAGGCATATGCTGGAGAGATTCTTCTTAGTGACTTTTAACTTCTTTGGTTTCACAGAAAGTCACTTTATGAAGAGTTTGTCACAAACAGATGACCCCCCCCCCAGGATGAGAAGTCAGAATTTCCAGCTTGGATGAAACCGTAGGTTTCTCATTCAGGTTTTAATTTAAAGAGAATGGGAAAGGGGAGGAGAAACGGGTATCTCATCTGAGGCTTCTGGGAATTACACGGGCTCCTTTTCATGTTCCTAAATCAGAGCAAGGGGGTGGGGTGGCGTAGGGTGCCGGCTCATCAGTCACTCGGTGCATCTGAGTTGGAAAACATTTAGCCCCGAGATGCAAATCATTTAATCATGCTGACTCAGAGGGGGCCAAAAGTTGTGAACCCTTGGGAGCCAGGAATTCCCAACATGATGTGATAATGCATTTCACAGCACGGACTTCAGATCTCCAGAACCTAGGGTAGGGGAAAAGAGAGGCAGGGAATCTATATTCTCCTGAAGTTTCTGCATAACAAAGACAGATCCTCCCTCCCAAACTCAATGAAAATGAGGGCTCCCAAAGGGCAACTCCCACTTCCCCGTCCCCCTCCACATACTTTTTCCTTTCTGTTTGCACCAGTAGGTCAGAAGGTTAATGAAAATGCACTCTAAAATTATAAAGAGGATGAAGCCAGGCATGAATCTATGAGATTTCCACTCGAGTCTGAATATCCCATCTGGACATTAAGAAAACCCATTTGCTTCAAAATTTTATAGTTCTGTCCACATTTGCTTGGATAGGTCTGAGATGCTTCGGAACTTGATAACCACTAATCGCCTACCTTGCAAACGGAACTAGGAATGCCAGGTTGAATCCCAGCTGAGAAGTGAAGGGTTGTGGGTAGTCAAAGGATGTGTTGGGATAATGCAGCATGAGCTGGGGTTTGAATTTTTCCTCTTCTATCATGTACTTTTTTTTTCTTTTTCTTTCTCTCTCTTCTTCCATCCATCTATCTTTTTTATTTTTCTTTCTCACTCTTTTTCTTTTACAGAGCACTCCCGTTCTTAAGGATGGACCTGTAAATACACAGCATTTCCTCAAGTCGCTTAAAAATATTTATTTCCTCAGGGCAGCAATCACCACTGAAGGAAATAGTTCATCGTCCCAGTCCCTCTCAGAACGTTGCTTTTACAGCAAATATTATAAACTGATGCTTTGACTGAAAGATGACACTTTGCATTAACATCTCCACCCTGCTCACTCATTCTGAAGGAACAGCTCCCATGAAAGTAAATCGCAGAAGACAAACCAACTGGAAAAGACACTTGCTTTTTTTTTTTTTTCCGTCTTTTAAAGTTTTCACAATGGCTTCAAAGGAAATGTGAATTAATCATTTGTTTTGACCCAAGAGCAGCAGAACTTATTTTGAAGACTTAAACAGGCAACACAAATGTAAACAGAAATCTGCGACTCCCAAATGCTAAAAGCTTGAAAGGAGTCAGTCTGAAAACATCAATTCTACTCAGCGTTTATTTTCATTTGAAGAATAGTGGAAATCATATATAAATCACGGACAATACAAGGTCTTCTTGTCTGGCAATTGTCCACATGAATCTGTTAACCTCTAAGGATAGATACAGATCTTTGAAAATAGAAAGACAGGGCGATGTGGCAGTTAATTAGCAACCGAGACTATAAACTACAGTAGATACAAAGTTTTGTCGTATAAATTAATTGCCATTACAAAAAGGCAACTGCTTTAGCTCAGAAGGTACAAAAACGGGTGACTTCCATAAATATAACAAGAAGCTAAGTGAGGAAATACATAACAGACTGTTTTTCCTATATAATATTGGAATATGCAAACTAACACACCTGTGGCACTTTACAGGAAAGTAGGAATAGATGTACACGCACACCCGCCACCCACCCACACTCGCCCGTCCAAACCCCCTCCCCCCCCAAGTGGATTTCCAAAAACACGGCCAATTCTAGGGTTACAAGGACAGGATGCCGCACGGAAGCAGCAACACAGCGAGCGCCGAACTGCCAGACAAAGAAGGAGCCTTATTGACAGTTGTAAAGCATTAGGCGTCAGACAGAAACTTGTCAAAAACAGCTGTTGTTGGGTACTGATTGATAATGTTTTCATTCTGACGGCTGAGACACTGCAGACAGTCGTGGGTCTGAGAAGAAGCCCATCACTGGCGCACACATGAACACACACACACACAGACAACGGGAAGTCATTTAACAGATGGCTTAGGAGCACTCAGCCACAGTATCTTAAAAAGACAACATTCTACATTTAATGAACTTGCAGAGAAAGCAATGCCTAATCATCATTTATTTGTCACAGAACGTGAGCACGACAGAACAGAACGAACGCAGGAATTGTGTCACTGGTCATCGGAATAAAAGTTTTGTGCTGCTCACGCATTACACAGTGTAAAAATATTCAAGGATGCTGGAGACAAGACTGAATATGAATCTTTTTGGATCTGTTCCATGGGAAGAAAAAAAAAAGCTTAAAGAAGTGTTCGATGTTTCAAAGGGAATGATTTCATTAAAGTCCACCTACGAGATTAAACCACAAAAGCTATAGTTGAGCGATGTCTATCTTCTGGAGAATTACAAGGTATGACATCACCCTGTAATACACTGTGGGTCTGTGGTATTTGAGAACCGGTCTATGCTACCTAAAAATTACAAACGTGTTTTTATTGCTCAGGTGAAAGGAGCACATTTGTATCATTTGGCCATTTTGCATTTTAAGTGGTCAAAAATCTACAAAATGTGCCAAAGAGTATTACATCCATAAACTTCAATGTCCATAGATTATTCTTGATTTAGAAAAGGTCAAAGGTGCAAACCTCAGTAAAACTGCACCTTTATCGCTACAATCTTATCATTTAAATTAAATGAAAAAAATAAAATGAGTTCCAAAGACTGAATCTAGGCCCTAAAATGATTTGCTGCAGCCCCAGCACATTTTTAAGGGCACACTGAAACCCCTGAAAATAGAGGTTTATAATAGGAATACTGATAGACCTTTCATTACTAGTTGGAGACAATAAGCGACTCCGTTAAACTCCATTAGCACTTAATGGATGAATATAGGGATTCTGTCTCTGTTATCTTTGTCAAATCCGCGCCAGCTTAAACCCTAGCCACTGTATACTTCACTCGGCTGTTTTTAAAAATTGCATCTGTCATTTTAAAAATTATTTTCTTTCTTTCAATCAGACACTTAAGATTTTTTAGAAAAAAGATACCTATATTATGTTGTAGCCTGACTTTACGCAGGGGAGTCTTTCCATTAGAAAAATATTTGAGGACTTGATGAAAAAGTAATCAATGACACGTGCGTTGTGCCTAAATTCCCTCTCTTCTCAAAAACTAAAAGTCTTCCTCTTAAAAGGGGAGTGAGACTTCAGATGTAATCACGGAAATGATGCATCTTGTCTTTAAGTTCTTCCAAGTTAATTTTACCCTGGCAGGATATTCCTCTCTGATAAGATGATAAATTGAAATTTTTGGTGCTCATTTTTCTCTCATAATCTATAAGGCCTGTATACAAAACACTAAAAAATAAAACATGGTAAGATAAAATAAAAACCCGAAACAACAGACATATTATTATGAGGAGCCCCAGTCACATAACACTCTACCCCCAAACCCAGGGAAAACAAGTCAAAGTTCGGAGTCTCCCTGAGTCCTTCATAAGGGATTTGATCTCTGTGAGCCACAAATTCCATCCATTTTAGCACAGAGTATAGAAGAACTGCTTAGAATAACAGAAGGAAGAGACATGCAGTGAAGATAATTAGTGGTAAACAGAGAATAAATTCTCTCTCAGTAGTGTGTACTTGACGTTAATGCCGATGATAATTCACCTGATTTATAGAATATTCACTTTAATAGAGAGATGGGAGTCTGAGATAACTAGAGGAAAATAGATACTGAAGCCATTAAAGTCTTGATACCAAAATAAAACTAAAATGAGAAACTAACACGATAGGTTCAAGGCCTTTGGGAACCCGTGTTCTTTGCCAGATTTCACATTCTTACAGCTTCATGGTCTTTTTCTTCTAACAAATTTATCAGCTGAGAGAAGCTGTCTTTCAGTGCATCCATGTCATCCAGAGAGCAGGGCTGCAGAATCCAGCGTTTTCCACGTGCAAGTGGTTCAAGTTCAAAATATTTTTTGACCTTAAGGGGGGAAAACATAAATATGTTATTAGTTATATCAGAACCTTTCTTATTCCAAAATTTTGATAGTGATGAATCATGGGAGGGATTTCAAGGAGAACTTATATGAACGGTGATGTTTAGGACTCTCTAGAACTCCATCCGCAACTGTTGTTATAATGTGGGTTATATGTTGTGACCCAGGACTGTTTTCTTTAGGGGTGACTGACCTGCTTGCAAGCCACCGTCTCACCCACACATTGACCAGCATGGGAGGTCTGATGAATTACATGTACCATCGCACAGGGCAAAATACGCTGCACACACCAAAAGAATCAATTCAATCGAAATAAGTCAGGCAGAGCAACTTTCACTGCCATCCTCTTGCTAACTTACTAAAACTGGTGAGAATTTAGTATATACCATATCGATTACTGAAGACTCAATTATTTTATCGAACACATACACAACAAAATTATAATTTAAGTAATCTTTTCTCTCCCTCCCTTAAATTTCTAGTATCTATTTTTGAGACCTGGGAAAGCATTTTTTAGGCAAGAGGATAGAAAGAGAGAGAGAGAGAGAGCGCGCACAAACTTGTACCCGTATACCTACATACATAAAGTCTCCCAGCTTTTTCTTCTCCTAGTCCTGAATTTTCAGGGAGGTAAAAATCAAGACCTTATAACTGGTATATGGGCAGAGAATTGGCTATCTTAAAAACCTGTTTGATTAATATCCAGTCATAAGTCATTCTTAAAGTAGACTGGCTAGGATACTAATAGCATCCAGGACTACTAATTTCTGACTGTGAAGGAATATCAAATTGCTATGTCTTCCAGAAGAATTGATGATCTCTTAAAGGGTATGATAAAGTACAAAGTTCATAAGGCTCCCCTCCCCTCCCCACACTACATCACACAAGAACAGGACACCCTATTTATAGCCCAGTGATGTTTATATAACATAGAATACAGTGAGTGGCAACATCAGAACAACCAATGTTCAAAGACATTCTTGGTCAACAAATTTCATTAAATCCCACGTGCAGCGGAAAATTCTAAGGTCTTACCGTAATCAATACTCGACCTAGAAAAAGAAAGTGCCTCAACCATATGCTATTCCCAAATGTGGTTTCATTTTGCCTTTGTCATTGTAAGTATCAGACTATAGCAGACGTACATCACCCAAAGTGGTATTAAAATATATGTACATTTTTTTTTCATGTGAGCAGGAAGATACCCGTAAGAAATACTACATTTTTATGCTAACTTAGGAAGCACAATTGTGCTAACATTCTACAGTTCAAGTGTGTCCCCACAGTCCTTCTTTAAATAGTCTGCAAATTAATAATAAATATTACTACTAAAAAAAAAAGCCTGTGACAATGGAAGGACTCTCATTAATTTTGATTCTGAAAAGTAATGAATATCTCATCTCAGAGCAGAAAATGGGTATATGACTTCAGAACAGCTTTTGCCCAAGGTATTTTACAAATCGTGTTAAGAGGCTTCTCCCTTACAGAGAATGTAAGGTCCATTCTTTCACTTTCTTTTCTTTACAGCACTGAAAACAACTTACTTCCAAGAGAATCTGAAATTGCTTGTGCAACAACCAGCACTAGACCAGCTCTACCCCCACCACGGGAGGCCATCCACCAGCAGGGGGAGAGAAGAGCTGGCAGGGGGGACAGGTGGGGAGCATGTTTACGTCTAAGGCTTGAAGGAGGAGCCGGCTGCTCTGAAGAGTTTACAATCAGAGATGTCAGTCTGCCTGCTTCTCCCACAAAGTGGGGCTTCAGATTGCACTACCGAACGCTTACAATGCAATTCAGTGTTTGATCAATAACGCCTCCCATCAAGAGGGGCAGACAACACGTAACATCCAAGATCTGGTACGTGAAGAAGTTTTCTGCTTGTCACATTTCATAACCTCAAATCTAAAGGGGCAGCACTTTAAGTATTGCTAATAATGGAGAAAGGGACTGGTGGCAGGAAACTCAACAATATTTAAATAAAGAAAAAGACTAACACAGTAAATATATGTTACAAAGAATACTTCCTTCAAATGGTTCATTTAAAAATTCACAGAACTGATCCTGGTGGCATAGTAACAGCTAATTTGAAAACAATGCTAGATTTAAGTAATCACCGAATACAAGTTGTGATATTTTGCAATATAGACCAGACAAAACAAAAACAAAAACAAAAACACCAATAAGGATTTAGGTAGACATTAGGTTGGTTTCCAGGCAACTGAGAATATAGACGATTGCGTAGGCACACTTGGAAGATAATAAAGATGTCTGAAGGTAGTTACGCTTCAGAAGTTGTTCCTGCTGAATATGAAACATGAGAAGGAAATGGAAGGTTCGATTACAGGGTGGTCACCAGATAAAGGAGCCTGATGGTGTTAAGCTGACAAATATGGCTGTGTAACCCGAGATTTTCAGATCTGTAACCTAAGTGGGTATCTGACCCTGCCATATTCCCCCGACTGGTATCCAAATGATTCCACACCACCCTACACTTATAATATCAATTTTAAAACAAGTCTGGCATTTCAGTGAGATTCAAGGACAGTGAGTGACTGTTTGCTGCCGGAACATAGCTTTTCATTACCCTGAGTTTCATGTTTCTAAAAACAAAGCAGATAATAGAAGGGAGGGGGAAGATGGAGACCTCAGGCTCTAACTCGAACTTTTCCCGTCCTCTGTATTATTAAGACACAAGTTACAGGCACATTTGACTTGTCCACCATGGCTTTTTTTGTCCTTCCCTACGCTGATGTTTAAAGAGAGGTGTTTAGTTGGACCCACATAAATCCCGTATTCTGAATACTTAATCAGCTGCTTGGATATTATTGTTCACTGGAAATTGCAAGAAGAGGAGACTTTCACATTGGCTTCTAGCGATGGCACTTGGGGCAATGACATGGGAAACTGCTGCCTGGCAACCTGCAGTCAGTTGGCTATTTTCGGGTCAGCCACAGGGAGTGGGCATTTGTTAGCGGCCATGTGTCCACCCTAGAGATAGGAAAACAAAGCCACCGTAAGTAGCCAACCTCTTTTAGCTATGTCATCCCAGCCCTTCTTCACTCATGCCACTGCGGGGTGATGTGTGTTACTGCATTCTGTGATTCACACACCGCATTTATTGTAAAGTCCTAATGTAAGAGACAACTCAGCACCATCACATGGCTGTTCACGTTTGCAGCAGCTGTGAGACCTGAGACAATTACACAGTACAGGAGACTGCCTCATTGGGTAGGAGATGTCCTTTATGTTTCTTTGAGTAGAGAAATAATAATCCTTTCCTAATTGCAGGACCTCCAATGGGGTTCTCTGACGATACTCATTGATTTTCCTTTCTTGCCCTGATTTCACAAGCAACAATTTTATTTTAATTCTTGCAAACTTGTTGTGACTAAATTTCTAGACGTCATGTAAACAGTTTCTGAACTGCAATGATAGGTCTTTCCTTTGAAAAGTCTGCAAGACTCATTTTATTTATAATAATAAACTGCTTGTTTTTCCTATTTTTGTTGTTAAAGCATGTAAGTAGTGTGTGCCCAGAGTTGGCCTCATTTTCCTTTAAACTCTCTGGGGATCAGGGGAGAGAACAGTCCAAAAGGGATGACTTAGGGTTTTTATGTGACAGAGTTAAGTTCTAAGCTCAGATATTTATAAACAGTGCTTTGACCCACACGATTATGTTGTAAGACATTAAAAAAGGGGTTAGGGCATGTGACGATTCTTTACTGCGTGGGACTATGTTGTGCATCCTCGAAAACATCACCCCTAGTTCTAGTGACCTCAATGCGATTAGCACCAATCAGTCATCGCTATAACTAAACATGCCCCACCCCCTCCTATGTCCAGGACTCCACCTGAGGTGGTCCTGTTCCTGTTAACGCAGGTGTCTCTTGCCCTGTCTGAGGCTAGAGGTAGAAGATATCTTCTATAGAAGCTGGACATCTGTTCTGCCTGCACTTCTCTAGATCCCCACCTACACACAACACATATATTCCTCCTGGGAAAAACTAGCAGATAATAACGGACCCCTTTTGACTTGAGGGTGGCTGTGGTGGGTTGCAGTAGGGGGAAGATCAATGTAAGGAGCTTTGAAAATGTGCATCCCCAAGGTTGGCTTCCCACCTTTCCCATTGAACCACCACTTCTGAACGAGACTGGTGCGTGTGTGTAGGCAGCATGAGCGTGATTTCACGAGCCACCTGTGCCAGCATCCCACTGGCCAATGTGTGGGGTTCCAATGATTAGAGCAGAATACTGTCAAACCGAAAACAGAAATAGCAGCCTGAAGAGGGGGCTGTCCTCATCATTGGTATTCGTGAGATTACCAGCCCCTCTGCCCCTGGCTTTTCAGTGCCCACAAAAGACTGCTTAATACTGTACAGTTAACCAAATATGCTTTTTCACTCATTCATAGCATCCTGATTATACCTCAGCTGGAAGACAAGCAACTGATTCCCATAAAGAGAGACAGGAGCATTAGGATAAGTCTTAGGTCACGTAAGTCAATTTGAAAAAGAAGTATCTCAGTAGAAGAATGTTCAAACACACTTTAGAAATAAAGGCACATTCTTTCTTCACCTCTAGAAAAGGAATCAGTCTCATGAAGGAGTCCAGGCTGACATCTTCAGCTCCTTTTGTTTTTTTTTTTAATATTTATTTATTTTTGAAAGAGAAAGAGAGAGACAGACAGAGACAGAGAGCGAGCGTGAGCAGGGGAAGGGCAGAGAGAGGGAGACACAGAATCCAAAGCAGGATCCAGGCTCTGAGCTATCTGCACAGAGCCTGATGCGGGGCTCGAACCCAAGATCGGTGAGATCGTGACCTGAGCCGAAGTTGGACACTTAACCAACTGAGCCACCTAGGCACCCCTTCAGCTCCTTTCAAACTGATCAGTCAGCAGGTAAGACAAGACAGTAGGGACACTGGGTGAGGATCACAAGCAAACTTCAGCGGGCCAGCAAGAAGAGTTGCAGTGTGGATCTGCTAGGCAGAGGGATCTGACAGGCAAGCACGGGCACAATGCAAGAGAATGCGACTCTGTAACTATCTTGACCAAGAAGAGCCACTATAGCTTTCTTGTCTTTGTAAGTGCACAACATGTCCATCACATAGCTTGTATTTTTTCAAATAACTATACGAATAATATGAATGTTTTTTGGGGACAGGTTCATTTTGGTTTTTCACCTCTTTGGTAAAAGTATGGTCTGGATGATACATTTACTCCAGGGTTCCGATGAACAGGATGGTAAGAGAGCCTGAATGAACTGTGAAATTTGGTAGGAGACTGTCCATGATGGTCAAAAAGGGAGCAGAACTTGCATCGTCTTTACCCGAGTCCTCACTTTCATCACCAGAGCAGAAGCACCTACTGTAGTAACATGTCACACTGGTGGAAACATTTGTATTGAAATGCTGACCGTGCGCCTTCTCTTTCCACCTCGAGGTACGAGGATGTCGAATCGTACGAGTCATGAAACTGGCCAGGGTTTGAACTATTTACACCATGGAAATCCGCAAGCGCCACAAACTAGGATGTTTTTCCTTCCAGGGAGTCAGTTGTCAAGCACTTTCCAGCACACACAAGTATGTGCATCTTGTGTGTGAGTTTGCAAAGGGGTCTTCATTTTGCAGCCTTAATTGCAGAAGCTCACAGAGTAGGCTTAACTTGGTAACCTCCACCAAAGTCAGAGAGAACTTTGCCCACGCCGTGGCTCCAGGATGGAGTCTGGAGATAAAGTGGCAGGGCATCATTAAGATTCTTCAGAGTGCATTCTTGGCAGCGTGTTCAAAGAAAGGTTAGTCTAGAGAGAGCAGTGCCAGCTGTTCCCCTTTTCATTGTACTACTTGCGGGATTTTGAAATCCTTAGAAAGGTATTAGAAAGGCAGAAATAAATAATACAGGTAAAACCAATTTGCCATAGTCCCTAAGATATTACAACACAGAACAGATACTGTTTCCTTTTTACTGAGCACTAATAGGGGCCAGAAAACAGCACTCTGATCTTAACCAATACCACAGCATTACTTTGGAAGTGCAAATCTATCATGGATGATAGATTTCAAGAACACTAGGTGCAACATAAAGTGTAGTTCCAGGAAGATCGCTTCTTTCTTAATCAAAGTGCAGCCTACTTGACCTTGGAATAATTAAAAACCAGACAAATGCCTGCAGGTCATGACCTGTGACTGAGCCCTGCCCTTACGAGAAGTCTTCTTGCCCAATCAGTAATCTCTGATGTGTAGAACATGTTATATTTTGTGACAATAATTATATAGAAACCCAGCCTTCCATTGCACGGGAGAAGTTAGCATGTCCCAGGAGAGTTGAATAAAATGATCCCATTGCTTTGGTGGTAGGAGTTAAAATCTGAAAAGCGTTCCTATTTTTTGCTTAATCTGCTAACCTACAATTATGGAACAAGTTATATCTATTTTCTCTTTTTGATATGCCTAGAAGGTTTGTTTTATTGTCCTATCCAAAAAGCTTATCAGACAACCACTGTTGAGAGGCAGAAATGAGGTATGGATTATGGATGCTTCCTGTCTTTGGGGGCCAATGAAAGACAGCCAGTATCCCTGTAGAGTATTTCCTCTATTCCAGTGATTCTACTTGGCCCTCCCGAGGCTCCTGAGTGATTCCTGTATGCAGGCCTTTGCTCCAACTTCTGCTTCCAACCCACAGTGCCTCCATCCACAAGAAGAAAGAATCAGCGTATAAACATTCATATTTTTAGACCCAGCTGATGTCTCCCTATCACCTTAAGGGGAAGCCTTAATGTCGAAGAAACTTTAAAAGTAGAAGGGACCTTAGTTACAGTAGCCACTGTTGGCTGTCCTCCCAGCACCCAGGCAAATAAAGTTTTATTGGAACATGGCCATGCTTACTCACTTATCTATGGCTGCTTTCACGCCACAATGGCAAAAAGTTGAGTAACTGCTACAGAGATAGTATATTCCACAAAGTCTAGAATATTTACTATTTGGCCCTTTAAAAAAAAAAAAAAAAAAAAAAGACAATCCCTGGCGAAAGCAGCTTCCCAGTTTGTCCAGCAGGGGTACAAGGAATGCCTGGGAGAGGCCTGCGTGGCTGGCTTTCCAGGCCTTGGGATGGCCACCTCTTCCCCATTTTGGCTCATACTTTAGGGGGCCAGAGAAGTTGGCTTTCCCAACCTGGCCGGGCTCCACTTATAATTTCAGATGCTTTGGACTGTAGTCTAGCACAAGGGATTAGACTAGAGAAGGGTCATAAAGTCATATTTTTACCCCTCTGTGTTCAGCCTGGGTCTCTTTTGGGTGGAGATCTCCTAACAGCAGCAGAACTAGCCAGGGCACAGGGTCCACCTGTCAGTCGAAAGTTTTTGGTGTCCGTAAGGATGGCTCTTCGTGCAGAGCAATACTAGTATTGTTACCCTGCAGTTTTAGAAAGTTCCTTTAAAAAGGAACTAGGGGCCAGAAAACAGCAGTCTGATCTTAACCAATACCACAGTATTGTTTTTCTTGAAACCTTTTTTTTTTTTCTGAAGCTAGTTTTTCCTGAAGCTATTATATTCAATTTAAAACCTAGTTTTTCCTGAAGCTATTATATTCAATTTAAAAATCTTACCATTCCATCTATATATCTGGTAAGTTTTAACAGTACACTCGGGAAGTTGAATACTGTTTAGGTCCTTTCATAAACTTAGTTTAATTGACCACTCTTAAACATTTCAAAACTCCATTTATAAATTTAATATATTCAATTTCTTTTTCTAATAATCAAAACATCCTCATATACTTAAGAAGTCTTTCTTTTTTCCCCAGTAAGAATTTTTAAACATTTCTTCAATTAAATTTATAAATTCAGTGACTCTCAAGCTCTGGTGCTTTCCAATACTATTTACAAGCTTAACTAAATTCTCATGCTTTTCTACACAGGAAGCCAATTCTGAAATAATTTATCCTCAATGTAATATATACTTAAAATGAAAGTATTAATGTTGCAGATTTGGTTATTTCATCATATATATACACATATATACATATATATATGTTTTTATAAATACATATAAATTTTTTTGTTTTGTTTTTTAAGTAGGCTTCATGCCCAACACAGAGTCCAATGTAGGGCTTGAACTCATGATGCTGAGATCAAGACCTGAGCTGAGATCAAGAGTCAGATGCTTAACCAATAGACCCACCCAGGTGTCCCTATCGCTTATACTCTTAAGATTAAATTTTCCAGGGTTAAAAACACTTTCCCAATAAGGAAACAACTTTTTCCGTCCCAAATGAAATGGGTTATCATTGTACCAAGGTTTTCATCTCATTGAACTTGAGTTGCTTTCCAAACAGAGTTTTTAGGCTGAAACGTGATTGGAGCTATAGGTATCCAGGGCAAAATTTTTGGAATCACTCATTGCCAACTTAGGCTCTTTGTGAAAATAGTTGCCACAACAAAAAGAATGTCCTGATCTTCAGAGGGGACTGTTTGCTCTTGGATGTAAGTTACCATTACCTACTTCATGGAGTCAACTCTTAGAAGCAGACACCCCTTCCTAAAAATTCTGAAGAATTTCCTTTACTACTTGCTTGGATTTTGCATTTCGTTAGCACACACTTTAACACCTTTTAATTTGGCTCTACAGACACTTAATCTTCATTTATTGAGATTCAATTTGTGGAGCGTAAAGCTCACCCTTTTAAAAGTGTACAAGTTAGTGATGTTAGTATATTCGCAGATATCTGCAATCACCACTGTTCTCTAACCTCCAGACATTTTCACCACTTGTAAAAGAAACTCTTTACCTGTTAGCAGTCACTCCCCTTTTGCCCTTTCCCCCAGCCCTTGGCAGTCATTAATTTACTTTCTGTCTCTATGGATTTGCCTATTCTGGACATTTCAAATAAATGGAATCATACAAAACATGGCCTTTAGTGTCTGGTTCCTCTCACTTAGCATAACGTTTTCAAGGTTCATCCATGTTGTGGCACTGAGCATGAGTGTTTCTTTTTATGGCTGAACAATATTCCATTGCATGGACATACCACATTTTATTTATCCACGTATATCAGCTGATGAACATTTGGGCTGTTTCTACTTTTTGGCTATTTATGAATTCAGCTATATGGAGTCATTACTTTCTCCTTCAAACAGGCTTTATCAATGCTTATTGTATAAATTAATGAGTTAGGATATCAGGACTCAATGGGAATGAAGCATCTTCACAGGTCTGGGGTGAACTCCATTTTCACTCAATTTATGAGGCTATCCTAGTTTCACTTGAGAAACATTCACCCACAGATTTGGGTAAGTTTTTAATTTTTTCATGTGTAAGAGACCTCAATTCCTTGAAGGCATAGACAATGAATGAAAAGAAATGATTTTGTATTCTCTGATGTACACAGTTACAATGCCAGACATAAAGAGGATACTCATTTATTTTTAAACAAATGTGAAGAGCTGAAACTATCATGCAAGGGCAAGATAGCAGGTACTGTATTTTATCTCAGATTAAAATGTGAGGAAAGGAAGGAAACTGAACGTTGGAGAGAAGTTGCCACCTCTTTCAATTAGTCAGGCCGAGGTTTCATGCAGGAGGTGGGATTCCATGAACAGTTTCAAAACTCTAGGTCTAATTGGTTTAAACTCTATTACACATATGCCTACAGGCAGCTGCAATGGATTGTTTTGCAAACAGAAAAGTAAGCAACCCCTCATGGAAAATAGACCCACTCCAGAAATCTCAAGACCCAAAGGACACATATGTTTTGAGCTATTCCTTTAATCTGTGTCCAAACAAAGCATCTAATTCTTATCTCAGAGAATGGAAAGCACTGACATATGCAAAAAGAGAAGCATCAGTACACTTGTCTTTGCATGCAGGTGCAGGTATCTGACTTTTCAATAACATCAATAACATTGTCATTAATTATAGAGGCAGCCAGGTTTCAACAGCATATCATTTTCTTTTGCTCTCCTCTCTTTCCCTTCTGTAATCAATTCTATTCCACTCTTTCAAAAGAGCATTCATTTTCGGTACCAACACGTTTAGGGTGTTATACTTGATTCTGCACCTTCCGTGTCTGAGATAATACTTGCTTATGATTTACCTTTATTTCAAAAATCAAACATAATAAGTAGGAAGAAACGTGTCTATGAAAAACTTTTGTCCTGGCAATAGAATATGGCTGTTTAATCAGTTCTACCTATATACGTATGAGAGCCACTCAAGTATGTACTAGACAGGAAGGAGAGTTAATGAGTGAAAGCCCCAAACACATCAGAGACAACCAATTAGCTTGTCTGAAACACAGGCTTGTAAAGCTATCAGTAACTTATAAAATGGTCTGCTACACACGAGTAAAATGTTGTTTAAATGGCTTGCTTAACTGGATGCATTCACCATGAAATTGATTCTTTTAAGGTTATTTTTTTAAACTTAATACTCATTAACTGTGCATATTGAAATGGCTGGCTGGGTGGGAGGGTGGATAGATATGCTGGTATTGTAAAGTGCAGGTTAAAGACATGAATTCCATACTTTTTGAGGTTAGGAGGTATTGGGGAAAGAACTTCATCAATTACCAACAGTTGTGTCTGCGTCAGTAACTGAAAAGGATCAACACGATTAGATCATTCCTCCCCTGCCTTGCTCAGTGCTTAGGTAAAGACTGGTAGATGTGCTCTGAGGACCTTCCAATGCTGAGAACACATGCTTTTGTGTCACAGAACTGCACTGTTTTCCGCCATAGCCTGTGATTCTGCAAAATGGCACGAGAGAAAGAAAACCCGGAGCCTGGTATTTTTCAAATCCCACACTTGCCTCCCAGGGTGCAACTTTCATCCCCCAGAGTTACTTTACTAAAACACCTGAGGTAACTTGATGTTAGCGGACACATGAACGACAATCACTATACTATTTAATATTTTGAGTTTTCTTAAAACAGTATTGTATATTTTGAGATTGTTTTTTGGCTGGGTCTCACATTTAGCCTTTTTTTTTCTGTTATACAAAGCTCCATGCTGCAAATGCACTTTTCATTGATTGCGACCTGATCATACAAGCAGGAGAGCATGCTTTGACTCTGACAGGCCTAATTCTTCTTCCTGCTTAGTCCATACTGGTGCCCTTCATGCCGTTCACGAAACTACTATCAGTTGGTCCACTCAAGCCATTCTTTGACTTAACAAAATATTAGGAAAAAAATAAGCTTGAACAATGGCTACAGCTTGTTAAAAACCCAAATATCTTTTAAAAATAGTTTATATATTCTAGCTTATTTGGCTTCTGTAATGAACTATATATCCCCTATCTCAATCTTGCAGCTATGAGGTGTGGGAAAGCAACGTTAGGAGTAACAATCCAAAATATTAATATATGGAACCCAAACAAACATGTTTAATACTAGCCTTGTGATACTATGGCAGCACTCTGTCCTAACAACGACAACATTTAGACGTTGGGGCAGATTCAAATTCTTGGGTCTTAAACAGGAGACAAATATGGCAAGCCACACATTGCTTAGCCGCCAATTGAGGGTGCCAACGGCCCTGTCCAGATGCAGAGATATTCAAGGGATGTTCCTGTCAGCAGTTTGTCCTCTGGCTCCAGCAAGGAGCCACCATGGAAACACTGGGAGGAAAAGGAAAAACAGAAAGGCGTGGAGAGATAGGGGGGAAAGGCAGAGAAACGGACCTCAATAACACATCTGAGCAAGGGGAACAGGTAACAAACGGCCTTCGAACGAACTGCCATGTTGTTTAGTCACAGGGAGAGAATTTCTTTTCCTACTGTCAATACGGCCAAGAGCCTAATATCCTGGCAACTGAGAAATATGAGCTTGGAAAGAGGCTTGCAGGCAGTCTGAGGAAAGAAAAGCTGAGTGGTAATCCGTCCTGAGGAATTTTAGCCAAAAAAACCCACACAGGACTAGTTGAACTCAGAATAAAGCCCGTGAAAGACAAGTCTGGAGAACATTACAATCAGACATAAAGAGAACACCAGAAATGAAGGTTCCAAAAGCCACTGACTGGATTTAGCACAGCACTGTTAGCATGGCCTTGAGTCCTCGTTGTCAAACCAGTACTAGTCCAAGGTACTGGTTCTCAGTGGAGGCAAAAGGTGACCATACTCCCTTAGGGGACATTTGGCAATGTGTGCAGATACTTCTGGTTGTCACAATGGGGGGCGGGGAAGCGGGGTGGTTACTGCAGGCATCTTGTGGGTAACGGTCAGGGATGCCGCTAATCATCCTACAATACGCAGGACAGCTACCACCCCCCCATCGCTGCCCCCTCCCCCCACTGCCCCCACAAACCACTGACTAGCCCGAAATGTCAGTAATGCTGAGGTTGACAAACTCTGTTCTGAATTGATCTTTTAAGGCAAAATCAAAGAACAAAAGCCCTGTTAATGATTCAGTCTGTGATTTATCAGCAAGAACCATCAGGCCTCCTCCCTGGAATTAGGAGGAGATTTAGGAATTGGAGGGTCAAAGGAGATCAGGAGCTACATTGGGGAGCACCTATAACTCTAAGTCTTTCTTTCTTGCTCAAAGTAGAAATCAATCAATCTCGGTGGGCAAAACTGAAAACATTTTATTGGGCTGAAACAAATGCACCAAAAAAAAAAAAAAAAAAAAAAGAAAGAAAAAAGAAAAAAAAAACCCAAAACCAAAAAACACGTCACCTTTCCGTCTTTCTACTGTTACTAGATTTCATTCATGGTTTCAGGCCCTCAGGATACAAAGGTGAACATGTCTCAGGGCCTCATGGCGCTTACTTGGAGGAGACCGACAGATATCAAATAGGTATGTCAGTGACTAAGGCAAGTCAGGTGGAACAAGTGCCATGAAAAATTGGAAGGCACCATGGCAATAATAATGTTTGCCACACAGCCGATTCAAAAAATGCACTGAGGGCATGATATAAGTATCAAGCAGTTGCAGGTAAGGACAAATCTTTAGCTGTGTCAAAACAAAATCTCATGCAGTTACAATAGAAGCTCTTTCAATTAACCTCCACTTAATCACCTAGGATCAACGGACTCTTCATTGCCTGGGTTCCAGATAATGACGGACGTTGGTTGCCCGCGCAGTGAGTGCCCACACCCTGTGGGTGCAAGCTGAGGATTGAGCTGGCCGCGCTCACCTGACGTTCATAACTGGGGCACCGCTTCTGTGGCACATCCGCTCACTTCTGCTCCCAGGTTGTTTCACGCTTCCCATTGAGGCAATCGTACTTGTCATTATTACCAATGATGGGCATTTCATTAAATATGGCATCAATGGGTAAAATAGGAAATTGAAAAGACGGTTTCTTTTTCTATGAGAAACTCAACGGAATGTGTTCAAAGAACTCAATAAAGGGGAGTCACTAAAAACAAAGTGCTGTCGAATTAGATTTAGAGAACTATAAAGGCAGGTGAAGGTGCACATTACCTCCCTCGTGTCTTGGAACTTCTGGTTTTATCTTATGGTTCTATTTTAAAGAAACAGGAACTGCAAATCATAGGTAATGGCTATATTCTGTGCAATAAATATGATACAGAACCCTGGTTAGTGGCCACATGCTCAGAGAAAAGGCCTTGGCCCAAAAGCAAAAGATTAGTACGATTTGTATGTTTTAAGTTAAATTATTTAGGATATACGTTTATTTTATTTTATTTTTTAGTGAC
The DNA here is from genome assembly GCF_022837055.1 of Prionailurus viverrinus. Lineage (NCBI taxonomy): Eukaryota > Metazoa > Chordata > Mammalia > Carnivora > Felidae > Prionailurus > Prionailurus viverrinus. Next base: position 200,345,200 of record NC_062561.1, on the reverse strand, counting down.
AAGACACTAACCAACTTTTTCTTCATTAACTGTTCAACTACCAGTTCAGATCAGGTCAGATAAGGGGGTTTTTAACAGTTTCAAATCACACTTTTTATTCTGTCTGAATCAAAAGCCTTTTCAGGAGGAAGTCATTAACACCCACTTTGGTTGGAAGTTTAGAGTGTTACATAAAATCATGTCCACTGTCAGAATCAATACCAGTGTCTATCACCTCAAATCCTTTCATGAAGGAAAGTAGCATATAAATAAATAAAACACTCAAACCCATATTGATAGCCACACCCCTGCAGTCTCACATACAGATAGATACTATTCACATCTATGAACGTAACAGTAGGGTTAAAACTGGATAGGTTTTATTGTGTCATTAAAACCAGATCCTTTAACAAAATAAACATTAGTTTGAATGTATTTGCAAAATATTTTCTAAATAGAACTTATTCCCATTTACTAGAGTCAATTATAAAGTACTTCTTAGCCACTGCCCTGGATTCCTATTTCCTGCCTTTCCATCACTCTAGGGAAACGTAATTGCTCAGCAGAACCGTCCTATTTTACCCTGAAGTTATTCTCTGTTTCCTTACACCTTTGCCACATATGCATGAGTAAGATGCTGATTCTATCATAGTATTTAAAAATAAAAATCATATAATTCCCAAGATCTGACAAATGACTGTTGGGCTATTTTTAACTGTAAGTTAGATGTCAATAATAAAATAAAATGATGGGTGTAAACGGCATTTACCTCTGTGTATCGCAACTTTGTTTTTAGTAAATGAAGTACCTGATACCTTATCTTCATCACGTTTAACCACCTAACAGGATCTAGACTTCAAAGCCCTTGAACAGGGTTTGTAAATTTTAGGTGCATGTTCATGACATCTAATCTCTCACACAGAAAGAAGATGCGGCTCTAGAGAAATAAGGACAAAAGAAAGAAATTCTTGTCTATTTGAATCCAGCTTCGCATCCAGACATACAACACACATAACCTGCACATTTCTTAGCAAGTTAAATGCAGCACACGGTTTTCGTAAAAACATTCGGGCAAGTTGAAATCTCTTACAGCTGCTGAAATATTTGAATGCTGACTTCTTACATGAAGTCACAGACACCAAGTATGTAATAACCTGGTCACAGGTTGAACTGCTCTTTGGTGCCGTCAGAAGGGGCAAGCTGATGTGATAAACTGTGGAGATGTCTGGAATGACTTAAGGGTTTGGGGGCTTGGATCAGTAACCAAAAGCATTGTGTTCTGGAGTGGAGTTTGTCTGGTTCTGTAAGTCACAAAGACATAGGCTACTTCCCATTCAACCTGAGGAAAGAGAAGGACAAGGAACCAACATGAACAACACAATGGGCAGAAGTTCTGAACAAGAGACGGAAAGTGAGCTGAACTAGCTGTCTCTCTCTGTCTCTCTCTCTCTGTCTCTGTCTCTCTCTCTCTCTCTCTCTCTCTCTCTCTCTCTCTCTCTTAAATTAGGTTATTGAGCCAAGGACTTATTTAAAGCACTGGAAGATGTAATGTATTAACTAGCACTCATGGAAGAACTGGAGAGAGTTCCCTAAATGAGCAAATCATTCTACACTTAGGGGCAAGAATTTGAAAGGGCTCGCGTAACTATCTTAATGGTTTTTAGATTCTTATGAAATGCTATAAATTCGATTCTTACAGTTCAGGTCTAAGAAATTCATTCGTGCTGTATCATACATGTCTAAAAATACTCCTGTATCTGCACAAAGCATAAAAAAAGCTCGCTGGAAAATCATGCACCCCTTGCACACCCAATATTCCCCTCCCCATTCCCCCCATCCCCCAGAATCCTTCCCATCTGCCAGCTGGGTTTCATTTTAAGAATTTCACACTGAATATAAAGTGCTATTTTGACCATGTGGCTCCAGAAACGTGAATTTATAGTCTATTCAGATCGTATGCCAATGATTGACAGAGAGGGGATTAACGAACTGGATGTGATGAAGCCGCCGCTGCTTCTTTCGGGTTGCTCGAAGTTTCCAGGGAAGGATGGCCACCCTTACGCTGCTTCATGGAGGCTGGAAGGAAGCAGTCTCCTAGCCGGGCAGTTGCTTGTCACTCTTCTACTAGATGGCCACTCTGCCTTGGAACTTCCCCCAGCCATGTTCCCATACCTCCCACCTTCTCTCCACTTCCCCACGTGTGAAATGAGAACACCAAAGCTTGCTTTCTTAAACACTCCCTGCAACAATGTTCATTTACTGACACATAACACACACCTTTATAATTCCTGGTCTTCGGGTGTAAGAGTCATATTCTGGGAAAGCGTGTGTGTGTATCTGGTTTTCTTGGGTTAGGGCTGGCAAAGCCCAACAACTCAAGCATGGTGAAGGCTCTTTGCATGTAGTATTTCATAGATCGTTTGCAAGTCTTGGCCATCTAGAAATGTTTCAACTACCACTGCTATTTAAGCTTTTCCAAAAGTAGTTCTGTTTTTTTCAACAGTCTTCCATCTTCACACTTACCATCCTCAAGTATTGGCTGAGGCATGACAGTGATAACTACATATTCAGATTTTCTAAATCTTTTGCAACTTTAGGATGGTGCTGTTCCTAGGACTCTGTATGCTCTTTAAATGCACAACAAGTAACATTATAAAACAGATTACTTCTCTGTTTAACAGAAGCTCGAGGAAAGGGCAAGCATTAAATTTTGAGAAGGGTGTACAGAATGTATTTGGATCTGATACTGTGATACTGAAGCCAGTCTCAAAATTGATGAACATATCTATACTTGTATTGCACATATATGCAAAAGTTGACATCAGAGGGAAGGCTGACATCATCAGAACAGTACAAGCTTATCACATTCCATCAAGTTTGGTCCTGTTCAGAAGAAGAAAGACTCCATTCAAGATGCGGGCTTTAGTTTCTAAGTTATTTGAGAGAGGTAACCTTGCCTTGGCTCCCTACCCTCAAGACAAAACAATTAAACAAGAACACTATAGAAAATTGATTGTAATTAAGGGAAAATTTCTCCTACTTGTCAGTAAAATAAATACATCTCCATTTTTAAAAAAATCACCAGTACTATACATTTAAGGTTCAGATACACTATCTGTACAGTTAAAAGAGTCATTTGAGAACAGAGCAAAGTATGGAGGGAGCCACGTCAAACCGGTAACAATGAATGGTAACATGGGGAGGGGGGCAGGGAGAGGGTAGTAAAGATTAGTAAATTTCCTTCATATGTCTCTGAATTATTGGACTTGAAACACTAAGTGCCTCTAGGTTTTATATTTTAAAACACTAATAAAATAAAAAACACACATATGAACAAAGCCAAGAGCAGAAAGGGCATCTTTTAGAAAGAAGATATAAATACACCTGTGTGCAGATACACAGAAAAGAAGGTACCCTGGCTCACAGGAGAGGCTCAATAAACATGCATTGTATGAATGTGAAAAAAAAAATTACTGACGATAAAAATTATCCTCATACCGTGGTATCCACTTAAATTATAAGAGTGTGCCCACTTCAGCAAAGTGGTGGCCTGAGGCAGGCAAGAACATCAGGCAAGACCTATCAGGCAGGCAAGAACATCACTCAGGACTCTTCACTTTCACAAGTGAAAACCTGACACCCTCTCACCAGGTTGTCAAGTTCATACGTGGATCTTCTAGTCAGAAGCACCAGTACTTCAGGTCTTGGGCAAGAAATGAAACCCGCTACTGTCTGCCCTTCATCAGACCCCATTCAGAGAGAAGATCGCTTAACAGGCCAGGTCATCCCCCTCCCTCTACAGGATGTGTGGGGCTATCCTTGAATGAAGTTCAACTACAGCCCGCGGAAGGCTATAAAATCACTTCACGCCACTGCATTTTAATACTCGGGTCTTTATTTAATATCACCACAAGAAAAAGCCACACAAAATTGAGAACTACATTTACTACAGACATGTTGTCATGGGTTTCTCATTAAATCGTTCGGGGTCTCCTACAGAAAACATCTTCCAGAACTGTGCTGGAGAGCTTCTTTATCTTCCCTGTGGAACACACAGCCTCTTCTCCAATAATGAGACACAGATCGCAGATCACGATTCCTCCACCTTTTTATTTTTCAGAAACTCAGTGCTAAATATGAAACCAAACTTGCAGCAGTGATTTTACCCACAGGGTTGGTGTTATTATCGTCTCTACTACTTTGTCTTGATCTACTTCAATTTTTTATTATTTTTACGGGAGCCGCTTTTAGTTCTTTGCAGACAGAAACAGTGTGACTACACAGACAGATGAAAATAAGGAAACATCTCCATCTGGAGTGAATGATAACATTCCATCTCTTTGCCTGGTATTATTCCTTAACAGGACACACCAAGCTTCATTGAAAGTCACTAGGTCTTAACTCATTCTCAACTATTTTAGGGGTTCTTAAAAGAGCTTGTCAACACCATTCTCGTGGAGGAGGGACTCCGATTTTTCAGGATTGTCTCAGTATAAGAAACCTCAGCAGAAGTGAATTCATTAAAAAATTTTTTTTTTCAACGTTTATTTATTTTTTGGGACAGAGAGAGACAGAGCATGAACGGGGGAGGGGCAGAGAGAGAGGGAGACACAGAATCGGAAACAGGCTCCAGGCTCCGAGCCATCAGCCCAGAGCCTGACTCGGGGCTCGAACTCACGGACCGCGAGATCGTGACCTGGCTGAAGTCGGACGCTCAACTGACTACGCCACCCAGGCGCCCCTAAGAATGGATTGTATGTACCAGGGAGAAGAAATTCTTCAGTAGATCAAATTCCTCATGGAGAAATCCAAGGGATTGTTCGTTTTACTGTATACAATACATGATGCGTGAAATACGATTTTTCAGATTTTTTTTCTTGTTTCAGGTGTTGGTAGTAGTGCTTACATAGATTCCCCCGGCCCCCCACCGTGGTCTGAGAGATGGGATTGTAACTGCACTGTCCAGCCTTTATTATCTTCTAGGCCAAATATCAGATGTCATGTGGCATTTTAAATGCCATGTGACCAAACCTAACAACACCCTCCAAAATTATCTTCCAGGGGGAGGTGGGGGGGGGGAATCTAAAATCAGCAAATTTATCTTTAGCTACAGAGCTCTGGCCAAACTCTGTGAGATAAATAAAATCCGCCTTTATTCCTCTTTTTCCACCTTCCTTTCTAGTAAGTCCTTTCTGCAATCCTAGGAGCCCTACGTCTCTGTATATCTTACTATGTGTCAGGCACTCTTTTAAATTTTTAAACAAATATATTAACTCCTTAACCCTTCTGTCAACCCACCGAGGGAGGTACTATTGGTATCCCCCCCCCCCCTTTTTTTTTTAAAGCCAGGACCCTGAGGTTTGGAGAGGTGAAGGAGTGTGTCCAGGCACCGGGGGCAGGACATGAAGGTGGTGGTCTTGCCGTTAGCAAAGTGCACGCTAAGCACCGATAACAAGTGGGGCTGCATGGAAGACCAGCAACCATAAAAGGAAAGGAAACCCAACAGAATGCAACTTCAGGCACTTCTAACAGGGCTGGGCTAAGAGTTGGTTGGCAGCACCTACTGAAGGGCCTTAAAAATCTGCATAAACAGAGGTGCCTGGATGGCTCAGTCGGTTAAGCGTCCGACTTCGGCTCAGGTCAAGATCTCACGGTCCATGAGTTCGAGCCCCGCGTCGGGCTCTGTGCCGACAGCTCAGAGCCTGGAGCCTGTTTCAGATTCTGTGTCTCCCTCTCTTTCTGACCCTCCCCCGTTCATGCTGTCTCTCCCTGTCTCAAAAATAAAAAAAATCTGCATAAACAGCCATTCTTTAATATGTACATATTTCCTGGGTCCCTAACTATCTAGCCAAACTGGGTTTAGTCACTCCTTACATCCATCTTGCCCTTGCCACAGATAAGCTCTTTGCTCAAGGCATTACTTACTGCTACAAGGCCCTCCACTCTGTCTCCATGTGGGTGGTAGTTTGGGATAATGGTTCATTGGACTGGAGCCAGACCTGCCTATGTTTAAATCTCTGCTTTACCACGCACTAGGTGTTCGACTTTGGGTAGATTTCTTAACTATTCTAGGCCCAAGTTTCCTCAGTTGGGAAATGAGCGTAATAATAATTATAATAAGAATAATACCTACCTCATAGAGTTCATTGTGAGGCTGAACTGCATAAGGCTGTATAAAGCAATCAGAATAGTGCCTGGCACTATTCCACGATCAGTACCACCACCTCTAAGATTCTGCTTTTACTTGCACTTAATACCCAATTCAAATGCCTTCCTTTTCTAGATTCTCCTGAGATTCTGTAGTCCCTCGGTTTTATCATTCCAATGGTATTTATCCTGTATCGCTGCAAGTATTCACATGGTCTTGAAGTGCGATTATTTATATATATGTTTATAAACAACCCCTCCCCTGATGAAATCATAACCCCAGAGGTTTAGACTAAGCATAAACTTTTCTTCTTTCTCCTTATCTCCTTCTCTTCCCTTCTGCTGAGTGTTTTAATCAGTTCATTATTCATATACACCAGAGAGTGGGTAGAACAAGGAAATGGGAGAGAAATGAGAACACACACATACCCTATAGTTCCATATTAGTTCATTACATTTAACTCTACCAACATTCTTCACCTCCTTCACTAAGCAAAGCTTGTATGGGCTGCAAAGTAGGTTGAATACGGTCCTTGCCCTCCCAGGACTCAGTCTAGATCAGGTAAAAACAAAAACAAAAACAAAAATGCCTCTAACTATACAGCGTGAATCTCAACACTACTTAAACCTATGCCTCAAAGTGCTTGCTGCCTCTCCAAATACACCAGGTATTAATTTTCACACCTTGGGGCTGCTACTTATTCAACTCATCCATTCTGGAACCTCCCTCCCCTTCTCCATTACCTCTCTTCTTTGTTTTTCTTGATATCTCCTCCCCCAAGAAGTAACTGCTCCCTTGGATATATATTCGTTCATTCATCGATTCAGTATCTGTTAAAGATCTACATCTCCCCTGCTAGAGTACAAATCTTCCAGGAAGAAGATATGGCTCAGAGCACTTTGCGAAAGCAGCCCCTGTCACTCATCTTTGTGAATCCCGAGTGTGGAGCAGGGTCTGATGCGGGGCAAGTGCTCAGGGAGTTCTCTTTCCTCACCCTGCCTTCTGGGCAGAGACGCTGGAGCAGGAAAGTTCAGACCAAGCTGAACTGCCAGAGGACGACCACTGATACTTCTTAAAACACAATGGCCAGGATTACCTGTAGCTTTTATTCATTCATTTGGTAGGGGGTTACTATTACGTGGGCTACTGAGTGAGAAAGACAGTCATTATGAGGTGTGCTCACATGTGTAAAAATGGCAGTGGGCACAGAGAGGAGGTGTGAAGTTTACTTACCTTGACAGTTGCTAACCCATTTGAGAGTTTATCGTATGTATTAATTATGAGAAAATCACACAACGGACCTTAAAACTATAGTCCTCATGCCTAGCATTAAACAACGTCTACATGTATTTTATTTTGCGGAGAATATGCTTGAGAGTATTTTTGATAGCTCCTACTTTTATGACCTGATCAATAGGAGACCTCTATTTCAGCTGCCATAGTACTCATTTATTTTGGTTGCTAAATTTGAGAAAGTGAAAGGAAGGAATTTTAAATATGCATCCCTGTCACATTCACTCAGTTATTTTTTATTTTATTTATTTATTTTTTTAGTGATGATCCAAAAACAATAGTTTCAACCATGGCGGCATACATTTTGTTTTTACTGCACTGAGTAACAGATTAACTACTTTATTCTCATGTTGGCTTTTGACTTGCCAGGTGACTCTGTGGTTCACCTATTGCTTCCCAATTTGGCCTCTCCTATTCCAAAGGAGAAATACTAACACTTACTCATTAAACACACACACACACACACACACACACACACACACACACACACACAGAAAATTTAATTGAGAGAATACCTTAAACTCAACTGGTCTATATCCAGGTGATGAGTCAAAATGCAACACAGAAAGAAAAACAGAAAGTTAGGTTCCAGAACACAAAGTATTTTTTCAGAAAGGTTTTACTATGACAGAAGAGGGTGATAGGTCTTCTAAGGTATTTGTACTAAGCCTGCCCAGCAACTACATGGCTAACCTAGAATGTTCTGATAAAAACATAGAGGTACAGGGAATCTCATGTGAAGCCAGGAAAAAGCTACATGATTGGTAAAGACCCAACGTAATTTCCTCCAAAGGCTGTTAACATCACAAGGAGTCACAAGGCATTACACGGAAGCAAATTAAGTCCCAACAGGTCATTTAGGAAACTCACACAGCCCAACATCTGACTTCCTACCATTTCATTTTGCTCTGCACATCAAAGAGGATGGTGTAGCTCTAACCCAAGCTTCTGTTATTCAGTAATTGCCTATTCATATTTATAGGAAGGAGACGACTACAAAAGATATCCATAAAGCTTCAGTTTGCTCTGGATTTGACATCTGGGAGAAGACAAGTTTCATTTTCTTTTCTTTCTGGGGAACAAAAGCATCTGATAGGAAAACCTGTCCCTTTGGAAAAGGACCAGCCATTTGTTCTCTAGAAGGCCCCTGAAAGCTAGCAGATAAGGGAAAGCGGATATCTGGACTTGTCTGAGAAAAGCCTTTTAGATCCAACTGTAGCAACTTATTTGAGAGCTGTAAGTCATTAAATGTGTCTCTGGTATCACTTCACATATGAAGATTAGTAGAACATACCAACAGATTGAATCATCAAACAATCCTCTTAGGAATTTGAACATAGTTGATTTGATACAGAATTACTCCAAAGGCCCAAGCCTGGATGGCAGAGATAAGATACAGACACCTTTTAGACAAGGGCTTCATTCTTCAGAAATGGAAGCGCAAGTCAAGAACTTGCCGTCAACAGAATCCTCGGTGTTTATTAGGAGTCTACACATACCCTGTAGGCACTAGCCAAACCCAAAAATCTAGTCTTTGCCTTCAGAGAGCATACAAATGAAGAAGGCAATCCTGTCCCTCCTCCCATCCCAGAGACGACTCATAAGGAAACAGATCTCCTTTAAAAAAATGCTACTAGTTTATATTCTTAAATCCTTATTGATCCAGGAAACAGTGCTTTTTTCGTTTTTGACTTGAGAAGAGCAGCTACAGTGAACCTTTTCTGATATTAAGAGAAGTTGCTGGATATCTTTTCTGCATTGCCTCTAGAAGGACTTAACATTGCTCTAACCCCTGCGTTATCAAACTCCTTCACCAGAGGAACGCAGGGGGCCCTTTTGCTTCTTATTTTATGAGTCTGCCAGGAGTGAACTGGCAATCAAAACTGAGGCTAAATTCCTGAAAACACTTCTGGTAAACAGACATGAGACAGCCTCGTGCTGACACATATTGCCCATTCTAAGCTATCAATCTTAAACTGAGACTGAGAAGAGGCTCTGAGTTTCCCATTCGTAGAGATCACATGGCACACGCAGGAAGAACATATGGCCATGAGATAGCTGAGGCTTCAATCTGTACCACAGCCAAGAAAACTAGACACCCAAGTGTATTACCACTAATGAATTAGGGAATAATGCAGAGAATTTGCCGAGAGAGGGAAAATATAGACAGAGTTGGAAAAAAGCAGACATTTTAAAGGTATCTGGCAATTGGGCAGTATCAAAAATATTTACATAAATGTGATAATGAGAGTGATTTCGATTTGGTGGGGGGCATGTAGAAGAGAGGTTTCTCAAACTCAGCAGAATTTCAATACTTATCAAAGAGGATAGGAAGCCTTCTTAACATGCACACAGGGGGACTGTGCTTTAATAAATATGAAGCTCTTGAAATCTGGTTCTAAAGTAACAGCAAGCAACAGCAGCCCCTGACAAATGTTCAGCAAATGAAATCAGAGAATGAGTATCTGAAAGAATGTTAAGTATACAAGGCAGATGAGATTTTAAAATATAGTTTTCATTCGAAGAACGGATTGAACTCATACATTCAAGGGTGAGAGGTGTGACTTGGTGAGTTACAAAAACTTTGCTGTATTTCTTTTGAAAGTCTATTAAACTTTAAAAAGGTCAACACAGATCTCTAAGCTAACCGCATAGTTAAATTAGTGCCAAGTACGTATGCAGTTGATTTGAGAACTTGTGGATCTCTATTTGGCTGTTTCTTTCTTTCCTTTGTTTTGTCCTCATTTGGGAAGGAACATTTCAGTGGGTTTATCTTAAAGTCAACAGGTGTGGGTGAACATTCACTGGGTAACTGTAGAGGGCATAATATGCCCCTCAAAACACCTTCCTGTCTGGGCTTTTGTAATCGATCACCACCAATCTCTATGAAAACAGGAACCATATTGCAAAGATCAGCAGTCAGGCAGTTTTCTTTAACAACTTCAAGGACTAAATCTTAAGTCTATGATGTGTGCGCAAAGGTGTTATACAATGTACTGGGTACTAAATAGCAAAAGCCCTCCCTGTCACAACGCTTCAGCTTGGAAGGAATTAGGGAAGCCATTGAAATGAATGTAGAATGGTTTGCAGAACCTCTGAGTGTTCACAGCTCAGGCTACAAATGCAAACCCAGCCACCTCTTGTAAAAAAGAAGTACACTCCTGCCCAAGGGACCCATTCCAGCGGAGTGCAAAAACAGCATGAACATATTTATCTTTCTTAGAAGAAAAGGACAAAGAAGCTGCTAGGGCTTGTATAAATGATAATATGAGAGAGAAGAAAGTAGTGGTCAGGGGAAAAAAGAGAGGATGGCAAAGAATAAAAGGTCTGAGAAGTATAGATGTGTGTGCTATTTTAATAAACAAACTAAGATGGGGCACCTGGGTGGTTCAGTTGGTTGGGCGTCCAACTTTGGCTCAGGTCATGATCTCACGGTTTGTGGGTTCGAGCCCCGCGTCAGGCTCTGTGCTGACAGCTTGGAGCCTGGAGAGCCTGGGTCTCCATCTCTCTCTGCCCCTCCCCCACTCACACTCTGTCTCTCAAAAATAAACAAACATTGGAAAAAAAAAAAGAAAAAACAACCTAAGATTTCCAGATGAAAAATCTGTGGCCATGAGAATATTTCTATGGAAAGGCATCAATCAGGGAGGAGAGCAGGGGAGGAAAAAGGGCTGACAACAGGCCCCAGGATGCCATACCTTTGAATCACCCCACGTTCTTCTCATACCAACTGGTGTTTGAGTTACCACCTCTGTTCTCCACACCACCACTCCCCACACCACCGCCCTGCTCCTTGAACCAGAAAGATCACTGTCCTGCTGTTTTATAACTATGTACTCTTGAACAAGGCATTTCATGTCTTTTGATTCAGTTTCCGAATTTTTATTTTTTAAATTATTTTTTGAAATATTTATTTTGAGAGAGAGAGAGAGAGAGAGAGAGAGAGAGAGAGAGAGAGAGCACGCGCACGAGCGAGCATGAGCAGAGGAGAGATAGAGGGGGGAAAAGGAGAGTCCCAATCCGGCTCTGTGCTAACAGAGCTCAACATGGGGCTTGATCCCATGAACTCTGAGATCATGACCTGAGCTGAAATCAGGAGTTGGACGCTTAACCAACTGAGCCACCCAGATGCCCCTAGTTTCCTAATTTTTAAAATAGATAAATGCCACTTGTCCTTGAAGACAGGGCACAAATAGAGGTAAGGTCCTTAGCACAGTGAGACTGCCAAGACAAGGTGTTCAAAAAGGGATACTTTTATGAACAAAATTTATTAACTACTGAACTGGAAAGCTGTGAGTTGAATCAAGGTCTTCTAACTCTAAAGACCATTCCCCACTCCCCCACACCCGCCCCTCAGGAGACTTTCAACTTGTTCTTAAGCAGAATTAAAAAAATAAATAAATCTCACGCCAAAGCCGCACATAACCCTGCCCTTCCTAGAAGTACTTTCGTATAACATTTTTTGGCTATTTAAGCAAAAACAGCACAACCTGATAAGCCTTTCTCTCCTATATATTTAAGGTTGGAATGCCATTTGTGAACATGAGGACATGCCTCACGTCTTGTTTTTTGTTCTTGGCATCAACTTGGCCAGGTTGGTTTTCCTAATTTATGTTATTGTCATTGTATGCAAAAACGGCTCCCCAACACAAGGTAAGTGTTTCTAGGGGCCTGTGCTAATTTGCATGGTCTCTGAGACCGGCCAAAGTGGTGGGCAGCATTGTGGTCCCTCCCTGGGTGCTCCTGGACTTAAAAAAAAAACAAAAAAAAAAACCTGACTACTTCTCACGTGCCAGGCACTGTGGTAAGTGCCTTAGACACTGTGGCAGCAACTGTTGGTGCACACCAGTATCTGCCCCTCCTCTTCTCCCGGTGCAAAGGGCCAGGCCACACAGCACAGCGGCTGCCACGGTGCGGTGTAGCCGGGTGACAAGTGGCGCACATCCCTTCTACCCCCAGAAGAAACAAGACATTTGTGACGCTCCCTTGTATCATGCACAATCCTTGTTGCCTTTTTCCAGGAGACGTTGAGCAAAGTGGCCCTAAGAACCTAGAGGGGAGAGGATAGAGATGGAAGGGATCAAGATGCTTGGATAATTATAAGGAGCAGAGCGCCCCCCCCCCCGCCCCCGACCCACACAGGCCCGTGAGGTGACAGAGAAGCAAACTAGCGACAAGCCACTGAAATTGTGGGCTTTAGAGTAACCCACACTGCTTTCCCCAACCAATACAGAAGCTATCTCGTTTACTCTCATTACAGCTCTGTCGGATAGTATTATCATTTACACTCAACTCCTGTGGGAACAGAGGCTGAGAGAGGGAAGTAACTTGTCCAAGGGCAAACGGCAAACAGGTGATAAAACTGACATTCAACCCTAGGTCAGTCTAATTCCAGAACCCATGTTCTTACCTATGGTAATCTACTCCCTCCCTAACAGTCATTTTAACTGTGTAAGCACAAACCCACGTTAGGACATTTCCAGTTTTAACTTTGAACTTCTGTTCCATAACAGAAGCATTTTATTTTTCCACTAATTACAACGGAAACTAGTAAAAGTTAACCTGGACTAAATTTTGTAGGTGATCTCACTCAGGGAATGTCTGATTTATATATATATATAACATTAAAAGCAGGACTTCTTTAATGAAGCAAGGGTAGGGTTCCCAGGAACAAGCAGGTAGAAAACTGCTATGTCACATATTGCTTCTCAGTACTGTGGTACTCAGGTTTCCTTCTTCTTAGTTTTTAATGTCCAAATCAGTTCCAGAATTTATCCAGAATATATCCAGTTTTATGGATAGATCAGTGCTATGGATTGAAAGTTAGTGTACACCTTTAGGCAAGGAACACCCGAGAGACAAGGTGAATTCATCAATATCTGCTCACCTATCTACTTCCTATTTTACTTAACCTGTAGAGTAGCACCATTTGGTCTGGGGGTTCATTATCGATCCTCATCAGCCAGCCACTTTTGTCATGCAGACTAATTCTTCTAGTGTGTCATCATAGTTTGAGTTTCTGCATGGCTGTCTCCAAATTTCAATTCTTTTCTTAAGTCTGAAGTGTATTTTATTAGCTCTGTTTAGTACAGTTACTATTTCTTGTCCTTTTGCCTGTGTTTAGTAATGAGGATGTAATATAGTTCAAAGCTGGTCCCTGCCCTAGGACCAGGAGAATCTGATATCACACCATAAAAGGATCATTGTTATATACTAGTCCATGCATCTGTTTTTTGTTTTTTTTTTAATGACAGCAACCATAATAATTTTTGAGCAATCATTCTTGAATGTTCCTAACTTTCTGCAGGGGAATATTTGAAATACTCAAGAAGGGGTATGGCATAGATACTAACCAATCAGAATGGATGCTGGTGACAGTGCTGGAGCATGTTTCTAGAGGCTCCCAGCTAAACCAGGAATTATCCCTTTGGTTATGGAATTGTGGGACTCGGGGTTTTGAGGAAAGGACCAATGCAGTTAAATAGGAGGGCACTTATAAGGAGGGGCCAGTATTTGAACATTTTAACTGGACCGTATGTAGTGATACTGGCATACTGACAGAATACTGCCTTGACCCAGAGAAAGTGAGAGAAAGTGATGGAAACTCAGACTTGGTAAACATCAACTCCATTGGACAAGGACAGTCACTTTTCCACCTCTATTGAACAACTGAGCTGTATAGATCCCGAACCAGACATACAAGAGAAAGACAACCTGAAAACTATTCCCTTGAGAATGTTCATTTTCCTTTATAAGCATTTGAAATAGAGCAGCACCCAATAAATATTGCAGACTGACTGACATTTATTGAATGCCCAGTGTATACAGAGCACGTCCTGGGAAATTTATAAGAAGAAAATACAAATGACCTAAATTAAGCTTGCCTGTTATTTTAATGCCTGATGAAAAGAGCAGCCTTTTGGAGAGGAGTGTATAATCATAACTATACCCTAATGAAGTCTCGCGAAGAGATAGGTAACCCAAACTTAGGATCAAATATGTTTTACAGAGTGCTTCCCTCCTTCCTTATTTAAGTTCTGGTCTTCGTCAGCTGCCATTGGTAAAGGTCAGACAGGCTGAAACTCATATAAATCAAAACAAACAAATAACCATCTCCACACCTGAAAAAAAATCCTCACATGTCCCCAACTTGAAACACAAGTCTGCATTTGTGATCTGACTTTGACATTCATAGAACCTTTACTTCTGCATAAAATACAGTACAGCTGCTTTGAGGGGTGGGATGCTTCCCCTCCCCATACCCCCTTGGTGAAAGGGTACTTGGTAAAATGATCTTCGAATGCTAGGGATGAATTCTATAACCGGAAAGTTGTCAAATGCACAAAGCTGTCTCCAGTAAACATCCAAATGCTGATTGAGTTTTATTGTTTAAACAATATTTTAAAAACCTGATTATTTTATCAGAGACCAGGTAAACATAAAATTAAAAAGGACATATAAACACTTGCCACTAAAACTTAAGATCTTTGGGGAAAAAAAACGCATGAATGAAAATTTTCAATTAGAAAGCAGGGCGAGGGAGATAAATGAGACACGACTATGAGTTCTCATGCTGGTGTTAGATTATGACTTTCAGGAAAAGGAGGTAATAAAAGCGTCGGGAGAAAGGTATTTGTCTGACATTGTGTCAGATTTCGTCAGGCCCATGAGCACCTTGAGAAGGAACAGCTGGGAGGAGCAGACTGAGAGCTTTAGCAGTATTTGGAAAGTTGCCATTATGTCTCCTTAGCTTTCTTAAAAAGCATTCATTTGGATTTTGTCTTTTACTTTTATTAGCTTAAAAAATTTTAGCAGATTGTCACACAAATGACATTATGGGAGATATTCACAATTTTGACGATTACTTTTCAAGCCATTCTTAGTGTTACTTTAATTATTCTAAACAGCATTTTGAAATCGTTTAGATGAATTGAAAATAAGATTCATTCTGAAGAAGTGATATGGAAAAGATATTCTTAGAGTCAGAATTTTAGAGCCAGAAGGGGACCTACAAATCGTCTGATTCAATCCTCTCATTTAACAGATAAGGAGACCATGCCCCAGTTGGGTGAAATGGCTAAACCCAAAAGTCAGCTAAGGTGATCTTGGGCGTGGACAGCGACTCCTAACACTGGCTTTAACTTTCTTCCTACTAATGGCCGAGTCCACACCGCCTGTCCTCCTCCCATGTCCACTCAAGGCTGCTCACAGTGACCGCCCTGCTCATCCTCCCCAACACAGGACGGCAATCAAGCTGTCTGGCTGATGGTGACCCCTGGCAGGCAGCCAGGCAGTTGCTGTTTTCGCTCACCAAGGTTGCACGTGCATTTTACTTGCCTTTCTTTTGCTGCTTCTCTTTCTTCCAATTGTTACCAAATCTGATGCGACTTGGGAGTCCCAAACATCCAAGAGTGTTCGTGAATTTATGGATCATCCATACACTCAAGTCAGGAAACTGTTAAGTTAGACCTAACAACGAACTCAAATCACTCAAGAAGTGCTTCCAAGTGCCTTTTAGCGTTTTCATGGAAGTCTTCTGCAGCCTTCAATCTGTTTCCTCTTTTCAAGCATCGGTTTTCAAGACTTCTCTTTTTTTTTTTTTTAAGTTTTTATTTTTGAGAGAGAGACACAGCCTAAGCTGGGGAAGGACAGAGAGAGAGGGAGACACAGAATCCAAAGCAGGTTCCAGGCTCTGAGCTGTCAGCACTGAGCATGACACGGGACTCAAACCCATGAACTGAGAGATCGTGACCTGAGCTGACGTCCAGCTCTCAAATGACTGAGTCACCCAGGTGCCCCAAGATTTCTCAATCTTAACCTTTAACTTACTCATCTGCCATAAATGACTGATACTTCAACTTTTTTCTGGAACCTTCTGTTTGTTTCTTGTGATTACTAACTTTCGGGCTTTATGCAAGTCACTTAACCAGTTCCCCTGGCGGGGGTGGGGGGAAGTGAGGGTACTGGATCTTAGGTCTAAGTCTCAGTAAGCACTGACCAAACATGTTACGTGCCTAGGACCACATGAGGCTCCTGGAAGCTAAGCATGGACAAGGAGCTTTGGGTCTTGCTGGCCGGGTTTCGAAGCTCAAAATTAAAAAAGCATGTAACAAAGAGAGTGTGCAGGCCCAAGCAGAGTAACTCAAGGTGGTCTCACAGCCTGGGTTCAAATTCTGGCTTTGCCCTTTACTAACCACCTGGCCTTGGGTGCATTTCTTAACCTCCGAGCATTATTGAGTTCCACACCCACGATCAGCACAGAGACAGGCTGACGGTAGCTCCAGCTCCTGGTGTCTTCACAGAGGAGGCAGGATTTCACATGGAGCTTTGACTACGGTGGGATTTGAATAGAGGACGCCGATTGCCAGAAAAGTTTTCAGGAGATGGAGAGTGACCTATGGTTTCTTAAACAGTTTAGATATAATTGAGGGTAGCATTTTAGGATCAGCACTAGATTTTTTTTTTGTTTTTGTTTTTTTTGTTAATTGCAAAGTAAACGTAAGCATTTAGATAGAAAAGCAATGTTCCGGCTATGATCTCTCTTTCTGTCAAGGATCTCTTGGTGGCTCAGATCTTTTTTCTTCACTTCTAATTATCCAAGCTCATTATGAAGTATAGATAAAGGATTAAAATCCAGCAAATCGTTTCAGGTTAAAAGAAGGAAGAGGCTTTGCTCAATTGCCTTTATAAATGTGAGACATAAATTGAGACTCAGCTTGGAGGATTTTATAAACAAATAGAGCCAAGGACCCAAATTCTGTAAATTATCACTGATATTCACTTGTACCTCCTCTCTCTCTCTAAACGTATGGATGTAATTATGCACCAAATGTGAAAAAAATATCCCAAGGACCTTGTTATTCCAGGAAACGGCAGCCAGCACGACCCGTTCAAGAAGAACATCATGTAATACTCAGCAGAGTTCACGCAAAGCTTCTGCACTGTCTCTTCTCTCGTTCCAGGTGTCTACACCACATAAAACTGACTGCCTAACCAATGCCCACTGCACATTTGGAATGAAATGATCTCCTACTGTAAAAGTGGTGTCAGCCAAACACCCACAATAGCTTGGATGTCTGCTTTAAGACTAATGAATTCGCCAGTTTGGATAGGGCCCACATATTTATACTTCAGCAAAAAGCACTATAATTCTGTTTCTGAAATTTTGTTCCTCTGTAAACAGAAATACTGAGTACCAAGGAAGATCCTCGTTAAAGTTTTTATTCAGTTACAGGGAAACAATTCTCTTAGTCTCACTTATCGGGGCTATCTAGTTCTTTCTTTAGCTAAGCAGTACAGATAGAGGAAGAAGTTTAAAAAAATACATAAAAGCATGCAGATTAGTTAGATAGAAGCAAAGAGGGACGGGGGAAGAAGAGTAGTAAATATTATTTTTCCTTCGATGGGAGTATTTTAAAAACTAAATGCCTCGCCTTGAAAAGTCAAGATATGTAAAATATTGGTGGTTGTAGTCATTTGAGAAAAGCACAACCAGAATGGGTTCCTCTTTTATGGGGCAAACAGAAGTCAAGATACTTGTGAGTGCCCTTTACATCATTCAAAAGTTGTTATAAAAAAGGAGCACATTAAAAACTGTATATAAAACTATAATACCGAGGCATGTGACTCTTGATTTGGGTTGTGAGTTCGAGTCCCACAATGGGTGTAGAGATTACTTAAAAAAAAATCTTTAAAGAAAAAATCCTAAAATACTATAGTTTGCTCACTACACGTTTGTTAGCAAATAATGACTCTTCTTACCCATCCACGGAATCAGAAGTAGGTAAACGATTTAAAAAATAGGTTCTTTTTTTCTTAATCATTGTGTAAGATTAATTCCCCTTTATTAAATTTGGATCCTAAAAGATAACTCTTTTGAGGGCAATATAAAAATAAAACATTGTACGTATAGCAGTGTTGAGGAACTTGGTCATGGGGGATGGGGTGGGAGGCAGAGGAGGCTGCTGTAAATGGGTGGATCCCACCATCAGGAGCTGATGCATATGCTAGTCTGACTTCTCAATCAAAGTGCGCTTGCCATGCACAAGTGTGGCCGTGGTAAATGGAAAAGAAAGGCACAGCAAAGCTTATACTCTTCCACTGCAGAAAAGGAAAAAAGTACAAGATAGTTTAGCATGGGCATTCTTTCTAACCTAAAATGTTCTCTTTCTTTACACTCTGTTCATAGGATAGACTGATGCATTTACTATGAATTCCCTTGTATTAAACACTAATGGGGAACCTAATAATTTCATAGGGAATTTCAGATTAAAGCCCAATGATACTAAATACCTTGAGAACCTGGCCTAAATATAGATTACCAGCACTGCTCAAATTAAATTTTTACAAATAAAAATTTTTTTTATTTAATTGTATTTATTTATTGTAATTTATTTATTTGTAAAATTTAATTTTACAAAACAAAATAAAAAAATAAAATATTTTCATAATAAATCTAGTAATTGCACACCCACACAGGCTGCTTCTTGCTAACCCACGTATACTGTGTTGGCTGCTAGACAAAAAGAAAAAAAAGAAAAACAAGACAAGAGGGTGGGGGGGGGAGAGGGAGAGGGGGAGAGAGAGAGAGAGAGATATCTTTTATTGTTATAGCTCTTAAAACTTGAACATTATCTATAGACCTCCATCTTAATCAAGCAGCCTATGGTTTCTCTTCCTGTTAATAAAAACCAGCTGGTATCTCTTGGTCAACTAAGAGATATCTTCAGGGCTGCTTGGATTTGGCATCTCCAAAGAGCCTGAGAAGGAAAAGGGTCACTTGAGAGAGATGAAATTTACCATCCTTTGGCAAACCTTTTCCTGCATCATGTAAGTTTCAATGAGCTTAATTAATATTCCATAAAAATAGACATTACGTCTAAATGCTGGAGATTCATTTAGTAGAAATGAGGCAGAGATGCTGCGTTTGGAACCGGAGTGCATTTCAAAACTAAGGAAAGGACACACTCTAAGTTGCTCATCCTTTCAGAGGAAATATTTTTGAAGGTCAATTAATGCACGTGCTGATGATAAAAGACATTTCTGTGAATAAAGTAACTATGGAAGAAACCACGGTCTCCTTTAAATTACCCAGAATCATACAGTATCATGCACACTTTTAACATTCAAACAGTTTCCTCATAGAAAAGACACAAATTGGTCTGGGGAATTAGTCGTATTTATGCCGGTTTA
Source organism: Prionailurus viverrinus (assembly GCF_022837055.1). Taxonomy (NCBI): domain Eukaryota; kingdom Metazoa; phylum Chordata; class Mammalia; order Carnivora; family Felidae; genus Prionailurus; species Prionailurus viverrinus. Next base: position 200,325,588 of record NC_062561.1, on the reverse strand, counting down.
ATTCAGTGAAATTCGTTTACAATACAAGCAGTTTCAGTCTGTGGAAAGATTGTGTTATGGATTCCTTCAGGAGTTCTGGGCACTAGATCTGCCCTCTGTGTGTTTGTTTATTTACACCTAAAAAGGATTCTGTGAGAATAAATGATGAACTAACCACTGAAAACATGGAACACTTTACACCTTTTGTACACTAATGATTTCATAAATCATAACTGTGATCATGAAGGTCTCAAAATCAAGTCCTTATGAACATAAGTACATACAGTCCCTGCTTTATTTGGCTTATAAAGGGGAAGCAAAATTAATGCTAGCTATGTGCTATTAATCTATGCTATTGACAAACAGGCATGCGTTATAATGAAAGATTTAGGGGGAAGATTCTCCCAAATTCAATTTTTCCCTCCGCTTAGGGTTGCCGTTTCCAGCTCAGCTGACCTTGTGCCGTGTGATGCCAAGATGCCATTCACACAAGTTATTATGTGAACACTGTTCCCACCACTTCAACGAAGCATGAGTTGTATGTGCTTTGTTCTGTCGAAAGAAAGGATTTAAGATCTAATGAAAAATGAAATAATTTCATCAAGGTAGACAACGTGTTTGATGTAGCCCCTTACAAGTCGTTAGGGAGCTGACTTTTGTTTTTATATTATATTTTAGCTTTGAGACTTTTCGGCTTTAGGCGGGTATGCTCAAACTGGCACTTCATTTCTTATACCTCTAGCCCACAAGGCCTTTCTTTTTCTCAACTCCACTAGGTGGGCTTTGCTTAGAAGTGTCTTCCAAATAAGCCTGAAGGCCAGAGGACTGGGCTTGTGTCCTACATATGGTCTGAACTCTGCACACTTGGTACAGTGTCTACTTAACTGAAAAAATACTATTTGACGAGTGACGCTTACCTGTATCACCTACTGGCCTTAGGTCGCTCCTCAGCTTTATGATTATTTTACCTAACGCATGGTTTTTGGAGATTAGTCCACACTTTGATAGATCTCACAATTTAGTTTTGTAAACTGGTGTTTATATTCATTTGGTCAATCAAGAAGGGCACCCTTGGTGTCCAGGTATTGCTACGTTACAAACAAAAATCATAGCATGGATATTTCCAATGAATCTAAACCTTATAAGGAAGGGAACTTCCGCTTATTAAGAGAGAACCAGGATAAAGAATGCAGAAAACATATGCTTTTGGGGAGGGAGAAAGGAGGCAGCAGAAAAGTAAACTTTAAAATGCTTTGGGTACAAAGTCCTCCGAGAGAGCATAAACTGAACGGAACTGAGGAACGCCCACCAGCCCCTGGCCCTGCCAACAGCTCCCCCTTCATTGAAATGCTGTGCCAATGGCTTTTACCTCTGGCACACAGACCGGTTACAAAATGGACCTAACTATTCCTAATCCCAGGCTTTCTAAATAACAAATAAGCAAGGAAGAAAAAACCTTCGTAAGCGGATCACCATCTGGGTTGAGGAACAAATTTACGCCAATGAAGTGGTGCTGCAAAATTATAAACATTCTGGAAGACTCTGTGCCTTGATCAAAAGTACTGGGTGAAAGCCAAATTTGGAAGCTGAAAGCGGGATGCAGCCAATGTTTGTGGTCTTTATCGTTCACTGCTATATTGGTTATAGATAACGCTGGACATGGTGGCAATGTGAACTTGATGAAGACTCTGGGATCGGAACAAGTGACTGGAATTGACCAGGCAGGCCACAGGGAACCGAGATGTGCACAGTCTAACTGTGAGATTGTCACAGATGAAGGAGCTCAATGGCATGTAAAATGTCGACCAGCTGGGATCCAGGACATGTAAAGCCCCCTCAGAAGACCCATTTCTAGCAAATAGAGCCCGTTCTCATCACCTCGCCTCCCAAATGTGTCCAAATTTGGGTACAGCTGGATTTATTTGAAAGGATTTATAGAAGCACAAAAACCTAAGGTCATAGTTATCACAGAGTCAATGTTGTGGTTTGTAACAAAAAAGCAAATGAAAAACTTTTATGGCATTACTTCTTGGGACAAACATCAGAGCCTTTTCCAAAACCAATAACCATACCCACCTTGCTTCATGCTCTCCAAAAATCTTTTAGAGACAGGGCAAGGAGGCATGGGGTAGAATCACCCCCTGAGAAAAGGGATTAATTGACTGTAGAAGGAAAAGATATGGGGCATAGGGAGGGTATAGTTTGAAATCCTCACAGGTCTTGACTATCAAAAGAAAAGCTTTCCTTTTATCAGTAAAGATTAAGAAAAAGCATTCAAATATATCAGGATAAACCCTTCTTACAAAGCTGGTCTCAACATATATCAAGTTTAAGCATCTCTCCCAATGAGAATCCATTCTTTTTTCTAAGTGGCTTAGTTCAGTCTTAAGAAATGATGGCTCATATAGCATACTTTCACAATAACATTTGCAGAATATTTCCAAAAATCTGGTTTATTTAGCAATGCCCAAAGGCAAACTCTAGATTTTGAAGATTCCCAAAGTTATGAAAATGAGTACTGTGTGGGCAGACTCTATTAAGCTCTAACTCAAAATCAGTCAGGTTTGGTAAAATAATTTCATTTTCTTTTACTCTGGCAATTTTCATGAAAGGAAATCATTAAGATTTCACCTGGGGTTCTAAATAAACACTGAAATTATGATAGCTATTTAATTAAAGATTTTTTGATAGCTGTGCAGAGATATGTTTACTATGATCAGTATGTGCAGTGCACTTAATCGATCTATTAAAATATCCCCTTTGGAGTCACTGAACCCTCCATTAAATCTTCAGTTATTTGTTACAACAGAAGATCATGGGACAAGCTGCCTCTAGATGCCACTGTACCTGGAGGTGGACACGTTGGCAAACTCTATAAAGACAAATGCAGAATTCCTGGATGCCAGAGAAGCTGCCATTTAGCTCAAGGCTTCCTTGCTGTCATTTTGAGACATCTCAAGTATGCAACTGCACGTCAACTTAAAAGTATAATTATTTATTGTCTAACTGAGATTCCAGGGAGGACAGCATATAAATGGAGAAAGAAATGGAAACCTGGCCACATGGAGCTCTTAAATAAATTTAACAGCTGCCCAAAGACAGGAGATTTAAATAATTGTACATTAAACTCTTAGGATTCTACACATACATCATTCTCCTTCTCGTTTGTACGAAGACTAGTTCCAACAGAAGAAGGCCTTGAAGGATGTTATTACCCTTCTCCATCTATTAATAGAATAATGCAGTAGTCAAAGGACTTTCAAAAGATAAAAGCATCATTCTCTCTAAAGTTTCTGGACTCCTGCCGAAATCACAGTCATATTTTCATATTTGTCAGCTCAAAGAGACTCTTTTATAATAGCAAATAAAAATTAAGTGTTCGCACTGGGCTTCAAAGCAAAATTCTTTCAGCGATGATGCATAAAAGCACAGTATACATCTTTCTTTAGGAAGGTTTGCTGCCTCAAATTCAATATTCAAACTGGTAACATCACAGAGTTAAAACACACTGGGACAATGACTGCTATGATCCGACAGAAAAAAAAAAATTAGGCTAATTATGCAGCAAAGAGTTCTCACATGGGTGAATCCAGAGCCCTTTCCCAGAGGTGGCGTTTACCCAAAATGTCCTTAATAAAGACATGAAACTGAAGAGTGAACAGGGGTAGATAAGGAGAATGGATCACAGTTAGGACTCCTGTTCCCACTTGGTAGGTACAGAGCAGTGTCTGGGTCAAGAAGCAAACTCTTTAATAAACAGATGTTTAAAAAAAAAAAAAAAAAAAAAGAAGCTACTAAATAATGCCTGCCCCTTGGGTGTTGCTTGTTTCTTGGTAAACATACTCACATTTTAGCACTTTTTCTTGGATTACTTTCCCACCTACTGAAGGAGTTGTTTTCTTTACACCTACTCTCATCCAGGAATGGTGTCTGCTAATAAGCAGATCCATGCTTGTGGGGAATAAAAGCGGTGAGAAGTTGTCGATTTAAATAGTTTCAAGTTATTGACCAAAAAGCAAATAAATAGTGGCGGAACCCTTTTCAGCTACTAGCCAACTTGAGAGTACGAAGAAGCAAGCCTGCCCTGTTTGGAGGTGTTTAGCACACATCGTTCTTTTGAGTTAGCACGGTTGGTGGACTTCTACGCTGCGAATAGAACGTCAGCGCCTGGGAGAGCGCCCAGCACATAGAAACTCTCCACGACAATGAATGGAATTTATTCATGTCTGATTTGCACTTTGATAGCCACATTCCTCCAAAGCAAATACCAACACCACCACAGATCTTAGATAGTTACATTCATTTGTAATCTCAGAAAAAAGAAAATAAGAGGAAAAGATAAAAAAAATCTTTTATGAAAGAATCAACGTTCAAAAAGAGATGCATATGTAGACCTAATCAAACAACAATTTATGTTACATATAAATATCAAGAAATATTGTTCGATTAGGTCTATAATAAGTTATCATACACAAAATTTCTCTCTATAAATATCTTCATGTTAGGCCTCTTAGAAATAATGATCACAAGTAGGCAGCGGAGGGCAAAAGCTATTACCTGTTTCACACTTGCCCCTGTTGAGTGCATTACATAGTTTTGTGTATTTGCCCTCGACAACTTTATGATTTTGATGTGGCTGTGCTGTTATGGTTTAACAATGCTCAGAGGAAGGGTAAACAATTAGCCCAAAGTCACACACTGACAAAGTCGTAAAGCTGAGCTTTAAACCCAGAACTGTCTGACTGTAAAACCTCTATGCATAGCTATGCACTTGTGTCTAGCCTGGAAAAATTGGAGTATTAGGGCAACCGCATTGACATGGAGTTTCAATCTTGGTTGTGCCATTTGGTACCTGTATGATACTGCACAGACCTGTGTGCATCCTTATCTGAATATATACCTATCTTTCAGGGCTGTTGTGGGAATTACAGACGGTGCCTATAAAATATGTGATAGCCGTGGGGCGCCTGGGTGGCGCAGTCGGTTAAGCATCCGACTTCAGCCAGGTCACGATCTTGCGGTCTGTGAGTTCGAGCCCCGCGTCGGGCTCTTGGCTGATGGCTCAGAGCCTGGAGCCTGTTTCTGATTCTGTGTCTCCCTCTCTCTCTGCCCTTCCCCCGTTCATGCTCTGTCTCTCTCTGTCCCAAAAATAAATAAACGTTGAAAAAAAAATTAAAAAAAAAATACGTGATAGCCGCTATTGCTGTTACCATCATTACAAGGAATGTAGAATTGTGCAATTCATGGGAGGTTGAATACCCAATGTTCCCACTGCTTGGTGCTTTCATCTGCATATAACCTGACGATGGGACTCAGTTAGCAGTGAGAGTTCCTCTGCTAGGGTTGGCTAAATGAAAAGCTGGGCCCAGAGCTCTGCTTCCTTGCCCAATGGTATTTCCACCACCCTCTGCTACCTCTTACTTGTTTTACTTTAAAAAGACTAACCGAATCCCAAAGGTTGCTAATCAAATCCAAACCAAATAAGGAAAGGAACTGTTCCTCCTTAGCAAGGAACCATAAAATAGGAATGCAGAAAACACATGCTTTTGGAAAAAAATCAACAGAAAAAACTCAATACTCTTTGGGTACAAATTCCCCCAAGGGAACACAGACCTGACAGAACTGAAAAAAACACCCACTGAAAGTGAACTCTGCCAAGAGTTCTCCCTCCCCAGAGGTTCAATGTCAATGGCTTTCACCTCTGGCATGATGACCAATTACAAAATGGGCTTTTCTATTCCTAACCACAGATGTCCTAAATGACAAATTAAGTGTCCAGGAGATAAAAGGTTATCATGGAATAAGTACAGTGCACACACGCACACACACACACGTGCACGCACACACACACACAGCTTGACACGGGGTTATTAAAAAGTCTTATTTGGTTTTTAGCACATTTACACTGATTCTTCTTTTCTAGGATAACTCTCAGATCAAGAATTTAAACAACTTTTAATACTTAAGAGAAAAGCCCCTCATGGAAGTACAAAATAAGAATCGTAGTATCAATGACACCAAGTATGATGTGCCAAGTCTGAGCAGTCAGGGCTGGCTACGGAACGGCAAAGAGAGCACAGGGGCTTTAAGGGACTTCCCAGCTCAAACCGTGCACAACCAGTACAAGAGCAATATCCCCACCACTCGAGGGTAAACAATTCCCAGGGCTGTTCCTATCAAGGTCAGATCTATGTTCATACTCATTCTCATGACAGTAGAGATAACGGTCAGTGTTCATTATCAGAGATACACACACTACTAAAATGCTGAAATAATTGTCTCTTGATCCACAGGATTGTTAAAATAAACACCCTCAAACAAAAGAGTATGGTCTTCACAATTTAAGAGCTTATAAACATGCAACATGTTTTATTTTGCTGTCATTTCTTATCTTTTCCTCTTTTTATTTTTTTAAGTCACAAAGGCAGTTTGTTCACATTTCTTTTTGGTTAACATAAAAAATAAAGAAAAATTTTAGACTGGTGTATAATGCCTACAACACCAAGAACATGTGGTGAGCAACAGAAGTACAATGCTACACACTTCCTTTAGGAGACCTCCTCACCACACGTGTGGGTAAATACTCTTACTTTTCTTTGCGAAGAATTAAGAAGTCAAATCATACTTCCAAAATAGCCTGCATATATTTTCTTCCTGACCACCATTACATTATTTTGCACACATCAATCTTTTGTCCAAGATGTTCCAACCATTCTAACCATTCTCTTCACCAGGTTGTTTAAACATTAAAAAAAAGTTCTTATTGGTGTTTGTGATACCCATTGCTTTCTTGTCTGACCACATTAGCCTCAGTTTACCATTTCTGTAGTGAATCAGAATGAATGAGAATTATTTTTTTATGGTTATGTCATCCTTCCCTATTTATCCACACAGATTTCTCAACATCATAAAACTACACTAAAATTCTTTAAGGTATTAGAGATTTCTTCTAGGTTAGTCACTGTAAAGACTCTTAGACTCACATTCAAATGATATTTTGGTTACATTTCTTCCAGAATATACTTCCCTCAACTACCCAAATTAAGTATATTTCAAGCATCATTACCTGGATTAGGTTTAGGAAGAGCTCCAAATGCATTCATTGTCATGGTGAATAAAAAGGCAATTGTTATTTTTCTTCTAGTACCTTGACCTTTCCTTTCACTTAGAGAACTATTGTTTGCCAATAATTTCCTTATGAAAGTATTTCCTATCTTCCGCATCTTCCCATAGTCTTATATTTCATGTTAATGCTTGTATGTCAGTTTCCATCTTACTGACATTACAGTTTGTTAGCGATGCCATTAACGTTTTTCTCTTGTTTAAGGTTGCCTTCCTTCTGGTTTCCTTGGGTTAAAAGTTATATTGTTTGAATTAGTGCACACATTCACCTTAAAAAATTTAAGTCACATTACTTAATCTTTGCAAATTTTTTGGTATTACAGAAAATTTCTGCTTGAAACTCATGAGAATGGATTACTCAAATATATTTACTTCCCACCAATATCCTGTTTCTAACAGTCATTTAAACAAAGACAAAATGAGTTTGGGGACCACTGGCTGGATACAGATCATCCCAAAGGCATCTTAGCCCTTTAAGATTCTAATTCTCTCAAAAATTAAGAAAAATAGCCAATAGCATTTTAGTTATTAAAAAATGCAAATAGTTTAAATGTGAACTATTTCTTAGGAAGTCCATCTTCCATATCACTCGTTTCTCTTCTTTCTAGAATATATAAAGGCTATACTGAAAGTAAAAAGCAATTTCAACAACATAAGTGATAATAAGCATGGCTTTTGGACTAAGGAAAATATTCACTCATAATATTTCAGTTTTACAAATAAAAAGTTAGATACTATATCACTCATGATTCCCAATATTCTTTCCATTTGAAGTCTATGGGTTAATATTCATACAAGACTAAAATTAAGCACTATAGGATACTAATGAATATGCACAGAAATCTGTAATTTAAATGTGTTACCCAGAGATTTATCCAGAAAAAAAAAAAAAAGAAACATTTTGGGTTTTGCTTGAAATAAAACAAAGGCCTTAATTTTTAAAACCAGACCAACCAGTGCTACAGTACTGCTTAATTCCACAGGGACACAGTAGATTTGCATTTTCTTAACTTGTTGAAAGAAAAAAAATTGATAAACTTTTCCCTCTACCTTTGAGCAATTTAATAAAATCAAACTTTGAAAGAGATCAAGAGTAGAAATCAAAGTGCCAAAGATGGCTAAGAAAAAGCCAGCTTCTCTGGTGGGAGTTACTTATACATATCTGAAGAATTTTTCCTCAACAAGAAATGAAGTTAACAGGAATTCACTCATTATGCATGGTCTAGTATAATATTAAATGCCCATAGGTTATTTCTAAACTTTCATAGACACAGAAGTTGGATGTCATGCTTTTACATTTAATAGAGAACAATTAAGTGTTTTAAAAAAGGGGGGGGTGGGGGAGAAAAACACACACACTTCACTTATGCCCATAACTTCTGGAACTTTTAGGTTTCATATGAAAAATAGAAAAAGCATTTCTAATGTGATGTCAATTCTTTTGAACTTCCAATAATTTGAACGTACACTGAACAGCCAATAGTTTAATAATCACATAATGCAGCTGACTTAATTCTCAAAATGTCTTCATAGCTTTATTCTGTAAAAACAAACTATTTCATCGAAAATTATACTAGGTCGGGCTTTTACAAGAAAAGTTTATTATATTGCTCATTAAAGCTTAGTGATTAATTACCAAGGTTAGTCCATGAGGTTCCTTTGAACATTTGTGAGATGAATATTTTATTACTTATTTTCATAATAATGAGTAGATTTGACAGATTTTTACCTTACTAAATCTCACTGGTTTATTTCTCAATGTGATTTTTTATTAAACCCAAGTATTAGTCATTCTTTGCTTCTTTTCCTCTCCTCCTCATTCTCCTTTCCTTCTACTTCTGTAGGATTTTTAAAGGACTTAAAATATGAAGAAATCTAACATTACACATCATTACACAATAAAATGTGCCCACAATCCTTAAAAAAAAAAAGATTATGTATACAGAAATACACGGAAAACTTGCTGTTCTTAGAAAAGAACGGAATGGAACAGATAAATAAATTTCCACATCTGAGGAAGGGTTTTTTCTTCTTTAAGGAGGTTGGGTAAGTTCATGCAGAAAAACCCTACAGAATTGGCTTGTCATTAAAAATAAACGAAGCAAGGATTATTTGATTTAAATTGTTTTCTTATGAGTTGAAGTTTTTCAAGGTTTCAGCCAAGTACATGAAGGTAAGTGATGCCTACTTCTGGTTTTGCCAAAGAACGCTAGAAACTACAAATTCCACTGGCTCCAGTGAATCTCAAACCGGATCAATTGTCTATAATTGGCAACCATAGAACCCTGGCCAGTCCAAGATCACTTCACATCTGAACTATTAGGTAAGAGCAGGCCAGATGCATGTTCCTGATGAGGCACAGGTTATGTATTTTGTGGTTCCTCTCTGAGTTATCCCTGTCTCTTTCTTAGCTTCCCTGCACCAGCAACTGCCTCTTAGTGCCTAACTGTGGCTGGTGTTGAAGAGAGAGAATTGTACAGACACTGTCTACCGAGAGCTTGAACTCTAAGAGTGGTATCACAGATAAACATGTTCAAGATTTCCAGACAATACAACTGAAACATGCCAATAGAAAGAGAAATACTGCTTTGTGTCACATATGAGACCAGGATAATCTCAGAAGTAGAAAGTAACTGATTCGAAGAGAGAAGGTTTTGGGGCACCTGGGTGGCTCAGTAGGTTAAGCGTCTGACTTTGACTCAGATCATGATCTCATGTGGGTTCAAGCCCCACATCAGGCTCTGTGCTGACAGCTCAGAGCCTGGAGCCTGCTTCAGATTCTGTGTCCTCTCTGCCCCATCTCCACTCGTGCTCTGTCTCTCTCAAAAATAAACATTAAAAAAAGAAGAAGAAGAAGAGAAGAGGTTTTATGAAGGTATAGAACAATGTGCAGGGGGGCTGGGCCACAGTAAGTGATTAAAGAAGGTAGGTTGCCATTCTAGGTTGCCCATGCATCAGCTTAGGGATAAGGGAAATATACCCAGATGTGGAAGTTGGGGTAATTTCACACAAAGAATCACTTATGTAGTATTTTTAAAGTGTGAACTAAAAGAAAGTTGCAGAAAGATAACCAACACAAAATAATATACCCCAACTTTAGAACAGCAGTCACCTCTTAGAAGGCGGGGAGGAGATGGAATCAAATAGTTACTTATCAAGTTTCTCTTTAAAAAATAACCATGAAATATATTTGGCAAGATATCAACATTTATTAAGACTGCGCAGTCTGTTATGTTCTTTTGTGTGAATTACAGATTTCATAATCCAAAGGAAAAATATATATGTAGGATTTGCAAATAAGGAAAAGAAATACATAAAAATAATCATTGAAGCTATATCAAGATGAGAGGGTAGTGAATGGTTTTATTTTTCTTCTTTTAGCTTTCAAATTTTTTTGTAATACAATTGTAATTAGCATTGCTATTTCCTGAAATTTCTGGCTCTTTGCATGTGGACGCCTTGTAGAAGCATGGGGTCAGGTGCCCTACAGCTGGGTGGGGCCATGTGCCAAGTACTGAAGAAGAAATTGTTGAGTGGAAGTGGGAAGTGCAGAGCTTCATTGTCAGGGCAAAACTCTGACAGCACAAGTGTTATGTCTGCATGTGTTCATGCAAACTGGGGAGGGGCAAATGTGTGGGGGGGGAGTGAGGGAGGGAGAGAGAATCTTAAGCAGGCTCCACACTTAGCTCAGAACCTGATGTGGGGTTCTATCCTGTGACCCTGGGATCATGACCTGAGCCAAAATCAAGAGTTGGATGCTCAACTGACTGATCCACTCAAGTGTTCCTCACTGCCTAGTTTTTAAGAAAAACCTTTTTTAAGTGGGAGAAGATAGAATTACTAAATCTTTTGAGAGCCACTTATGTGATAGCGCTGTTTCGAGTGCTGAGGATATAACGCAGCCATAACAGAGGAGGTCCCTGCTAGCCTGGAGGTACCATTCTAATAGGATGACTGAATGTATGCAAGTCAATCAATTGAAAAAAAGAACATATATAAAATAAAATTTCAGATGATGGTAAGTGCCCTGAAGAAACTTAAAGCATATTAAGAAAACAGAGCTTTTTTGGAGGCAGGAGTGTCTGGGACAGCTGTTTTTGATAGGATATCAGGGAAGCCTTCTCTGAACAGGAGTGAGCAAGACATTCACAGGAAGATTAGGTTAAGAGTGTTCATTTCAGGTCTGCTTGTCTTCTTTATTACAATGAAATTTTATCTATCAAAACAATCAAACAAAAATATGTTAGAGAGTCATTGTAACTGGAACTTAGCTAATGATGTAGAAAGCAGAAGAAAAGGAAGTCAGAGAGCTAAGCAAGGGCTACATCACTTATGACCTGGATCAAGGGAGTGATTTATTTTCTGTGTGATGAGAAACCACGGCAAAGTTCTCAGAAGAGGAGTGACATAATCTAATTTCATACTGCAAGATCATGGGCTTCTGTGTTCAGAATGCAAGCAGATAAGAATGGGGACAGAGACCAGGTAGGAAGTAGTCACAAGGGTCCAGGTGGGAATGATGCTAATACCGTAGACCAGTTTAGGATATATCTTGAAGATAAAACCAAGTGGTCTTGCTCATGTGGAGGGATGAGGAAAACCAGTGCCTGGGAATTGGGTAAATGGGGGTGGGACATGGAAAGCCTGCTACTTTTACGAAGATAGAAAACACTGCAACAGGAGCTGGGCTTGAGCAGGAATGGGGTGGGCAGAAGGCCAGAAATCTTCAGGCCTTAAATGTAAGATGCCATCAGACAAACATTGGGAAGCTGAGGAATCATGGGAATAGTGTGGAAGGTGCAGCTATAGATATAAATGTAGGAGTCATCAGTGTATTTGAAAGCACAAGAAAAGAAGATCAACCTGGGATATGCGTGTGCCTGGAGAAGAGGTCCAAGAAATGAGGCCCACATTCCAACATGTAGAGGCGAAGAAAGTGCTTCAGAAAAGGATGGATCAACTATGGACTGCTCAGGAGTCAAATCATAAGACGTCTGCCTGGTATGGCTTCAAGAGGAAATAGAGAGAGCAAACAAACAATAAATATTCTCTCCAGGAGTCTTACTACAGAGGTGTGCTTGCAGAGTCAAGAAAGGAGCTGGCTGGAGTAGGGGTACGGGGGTAGAAAAGAATTAAAAAAACATTTAATAGGCCACATAACAGCATTTTGTATCCTGACTGGATCCACTGACAAGGCCGTAAAGAAAGTGTGACTTCAGTAGATGAAAGGGAAAGGGATTCAGCATCAGGCAGAGCGTGAAGTAAGCTACTAGATTTGGGAGAAGATAAAAGCTCTTTTCTGATGGTGTCCATTTTCTCAGCGAGAGAGGCAGCAGGGTCATTCACTGAGAAGGGGAAGGGGATGTGGGAGGCTTGTGGCAGGAGAGAAAGTATGAACCGGTCCTCCTCAGAGCACTGACTAGGGAAATGTAGGAGGATTGCCACTAGGGCCTTACAGTTATCAGTCAGGGCTGCTGCCGAGTTTTCCTCCTGCCACGCTTGGCTATTCAGATGCAGGTGTGGAGGGAGCTGAAAACCAGCATGTGGCTGTCAAGGTTCTAGGGACTGAGAATGAGGTTTAAAGGTGGAGCAGCTCTCCTAGTGCTGTCGCCAGCAGACAGCACTGTCTAGTAGACAACGTGGCCTCAGAGGGAAGCCTAGGTGGAATGCAGGGAAGAGCTCACAGAACCGAGAGTCTGGGGAGCTGGATGATTTTCTACCTGGAGGCCAGAGTTCCCCAGAATGACAGACTGAGCCACGGGGAGAAGGGTGAGACCTGTTACTCTGAAGTGTCAATGAATGATAGGCAGACTGAAGAGAAGGTTGCAGAGAATGTGTCCAGCAGGACAGCAGGTAGAATGGTGTAAGGGCTTAGGACACAAAGGAACTGGGACTGATTGATTTAGACACAGACGGCGAGTGGGGGAAGGGCAGAGAGAGAATTCCAAGCAGGATCTGTGCTGTCAGTGCAGAGCCTGATGCAGGGCTTGGTCTCACAAACTGTGAGACCATGACTTGAGCCGAAACCAAGAGTCGGACGCTTAACCGACTGAGCCACCCAGGCACCCCTGGGATTTTTAACTGGAAGAGAAATGGTCTGAATGTGAAAGTAGGGCAAAAGGGAGATAGCTACCCTGACTCCTGGTCCTGTGGTACGTGGGCTACAGAAGGTAAAAGCCATGAAAGGAGAAGCACAGCAAGTGAAGGACAGAGAATGAACTCAGGTCCCTACAAGGATCTTGCAGGGCCTCAGATCTATGTGGTAAACACCACCATGCCTGGCACATGGCCAAACACATAATGGGCCTTGAATAAATACTTGGGTTTTAACTAAAAGGAGTTTGAAAAGATTATCAATTCCACAGACAGACAGCCGAGATATGAGGCTTTAGGGAAAGTCCAGAAGGGAGTGGTCAAATAGGTTGAGCAAGAGACTTGGAATATACGAGGAAAGGGATGAAACAGAGAAATGACCTAATCCTCTAGTGGGTGGCTCCCCAATGCACCCTCAGCTATTTTCTACTTCAGTCCCAGATCCTTTTCCTTGATTTTTGTGTGTGATACATGTATTCCCTTCTAGACTTTTAAATTCTCTCCTGCACCCATCAGTAACTCATCAGCTCAGGTACCATTTCTTTTGTTCATCACTGTTTACCTAAGGCCCAGCAAAGAGTCTGGCAGATGTAAGGTGCTCAAAGCACAGTGAGTGAACAGAGTGGAGACAAGAAAAGCATGGTCAGAAGTAGCCCCGTTATTACGTTACGTTACGTTACCATTTACCCAGAGGAAGGCTGGATACCTGTGGATCCCCTCTTAGGCAGGGACTTGACACTCCTACAAGAAGGGGTGAGGAAGGAATGCTGAATGTTGACTCCTTGGCCACAGGGAGGGAAGCTTGCAGCCTGTGGCCCCAGGGCTAAGTAGCACTTGACTGTGGGCCAGGCCAGGGAGTGGCCAGGGGAAGATGGGGACAGCTCTCTCTTCTCTACTCACCCAATCTTTTTTTTTTTTTTAATTTTTTTAATGTTTATTTTTGAGAGAGGGAGAGAGACAGAGCGTGAGTCAGGGAGGGGCAGAGAGAGAGGGAGACACAGAATCTGAAGCAGGCTCCAAGCTCCGATCTGTCAGCACAGAGCCCGATGCAGGGCTTGAACCTAAGACCCACGAGATCATGACCTGAGCCGAAGTCAGACGCTCAACTGACTGAGCCACCCAGGTGCCCCACCGCTCACCCAACTTCTAAGTTCTGCCTCAAATACAGACTGTGACCTCATCCCTAAGCAACTCCATTCCATCCACCATTGTCCCCCGGGTGCTCTCCACTTCCTGTCCCTGCACGCCACCACGGTTTCCTCTAATCCTCACTTCAGCTCTGCTATTACTTTGCAGCTGTGAACATGGACATATGTGCTGTTTATGGAGTACACACACGTAAATTAGACGTACAATGACATCAGTCCGTTTATCTTTTCGATGATAAATTCTTAGAACCAGGAGTTTGCAGTCTCCTTCATGTAAGCTTTGGTTAGTTAACTCAGTTTGTTTAGGTCAAGCTTACGGATTTAACCTCTAAATGGATCATCTGATTTTGTTTTGCTTCTCTGCCTCAAACTACATCAGATTCAGGCATTCCCAGCTCACTGAGAAGTGTTAAACAGAGAGAAAATAATATAGGGGAAAAATGAACATTTTGATAAAAATTTCCCACTTTACTACTGCAAACATCATAAGTTAAAAAGAACAGCAGTGAAATTCCAAAGCACCTGAAAAATGAGTTGAGAAAACAAAAATGGTTTATATAATCTAAAATTCCCGACTGCAGAAATATGTAAATATGTATTTAAACTTGAAATATATGGCCATTCCTATTAAATGTAAAGTCAAATAAATTTATGTTAAAGTAAAATGTACTCTCCTCATTCCACTAACCATAAACACAGAAAAACTTTAGAGCCGGGAAGGCCCTTGCAGGCCAGTCCCTCGTTTTGTGAAGTTAACTAGAGCCCCCAGAAGGGTTACGGATGTACTCGGCATCAGGCAGCAATGTGAGGGGGCAGTGTGGGCAGAGACACCACAGCCTTTGGACACAAACCAGTCTGCATTTGACCTTGACCTTCCACCCTTAGTTGTGTGACATTGGGAAACTTCCTTTTCTCAAAGCTCGGTTTCCTCATGTGTGAATTAGCAGTAATATCAGCCATGGGAGACCGAAGAACATGGGGAAGATTTGGGTATGGTGTTCTTAACTTGGATGGTTTCTGTTAACATTTTTTTTTCTTTTTTTTAAAATAGTGATTTTAAATTTATTTCATAATGCTTTAGGGGAAAGGTTCTAGAATCTAACTCTTCTGCCATCTTGGCCTAAAAGTTCTGTGCTGGGTACTTCTCATTTATTTTCATACTTAATATTTTAAAGTGGTGCCCAGGAGTAGGAGGACTCCATGAAAAGACTGGGTTGAAGATGGGAAAATTAGGTGGACAAAATCCTTAAAACTATTACTAGCTGTGGGGCGGCTGGGTGGCTCAGTTGGTTAAGTGTCTGACTCTTGATTTTGGCTCAGGTCATGACCTCCCTCTTCATGACTTTGAGCCCCTCTGCACTGATGCATGGAGACTGCTTGGGATTCTCTCTCCCTCTCCCTCTTTCTCTCTCTCTCTCAAACACATTAAAAAACAAAAACAAAAACAAAAACAAAAACCAACCAACTATCACTAGCAGTGCCCAATTTTGGAAAAATAGACCTGAAGTAGTATCCAGGCAACCTGAGGCAAAGATGGAAAGATCCATCCAGAGTATAAACCCCTGTTCCCCTCCCTGCCATCACAAGATCTTCTCAGACACAGAAAAGCAAATCAGGGATCACCATTTTGGTTTTCCACGCCTGGATGGAAAGGAGAAGAAAAGGGATATGAGTCATAATCAAGCAAAGCTAATTAACTACAGCCCAGCTTCATTACACCACTATATGTAGAAGTCTAACAAATTCAATCATGTATGTGGGATCTCATTATGGTGAGCTTAATGAAATAAGGACAAGGGTTGGGATGAAGGAAAGAGGATAGCCCATGTTCAACCTGACTGGGTATAAACATGGGTGCACTAGCCTTTATCAGAGTTTACTGTATCTTAAGCGATAAACAAGGGTTTAATCAAAGAGAAAAATAAAAAAGATCTGAATAGGAGTATGCGAGCAGGTATGAATGTGTGTATTAGGGTGGGGAGAGAATAGGAACAAGGTGTGAAGAACCCCAGGTGAAGCTCCCTTCTCCTGTGGATTAAGGATACTGTTGCTAGGGGTGCTTGGGTGGCTTAGCTGACTGAGGCATCCTACTCTTGATTTCGGCTCAGGTCATAATTTAGAGGCTTCGTGGGTTCCAGCCCCACTTTGGGCTCTGTGTGCTGAGCATGGAGCCTGTTAAAGATTCTCTCTCGGGGCGCCTGGGTGGCGCAGTCGGTTAAGCGTCCGACTTCAGCCAGGTCACGATCTCGCGGTCCGTGAGTTCGAGCCCCGCGTCAGGCTCTGGGCTGATGGCTCAGAGCCTGGAGCCTGTTTCCGATTCTGTGTCTCCCTCTCTCTCTGCCCCTCCCCCGTTCATGCTCTGTCTCTCTCTGTCCCAAAAATAAATAAAAAACGTTAAAAAAAAAATTAAAAAAAAAAAAAGATTCTCTCTCTCTCATTCTCTCTCTCTCTCTTCCCTGCTCACTCGAATGTACCCTCTGTCTTAAATAAATAATAATAATAAAAAGACACCATTGCTAAAGCACACAGGTTTCCTGTTTAATCCATCAGTTGAGAAAGGACAGAAACACCTTTTGGAGAGAAGCAGAGTTTGGCAAGGGAAGGAAACACCAGGGGATTATCTTCTTGGTTAAACAAACAAACAAACAAACAAACAAACTGGGCTTGCTATCACGTCCTTAAATTGGAGGGATAATCAAAAGTCAGAGAGAAGAGGGGTGGCCTGGGTGGCTCAGTCGGTTGAGTGTCTGACTTTGGTTCAGGTTATGATCTCACGGTTTGTGGGTTCGAGCCCCGTGTCCTCTGTGCTGACAGCTCAGAGCCTGGAGCCTGCTTCAGATTCTATGTCTCTCTCTCTCTCTGCTCCTCCCCTGCCCTCTCTCTCAAAAATAAACAAACATTAAAAAAAAATTTTTTTTAAATCAGAGAGAAGAAATCCCCATCTCCTTGCTACTATAGAGATACAAGAATACTCAGATCAAACCTTGATGCAGAGCATTTCACACAATGACTGAGAGAAAGCGAAGTCCAGATCCTGCACCCAGCTGTGCAAGCCCCAGTTCAACTCACTGCACCCTTGCCCTAGCACACGGCCTCAGGTCCTCAAATCCTCAACTCAATGAACCTCCAGTGAAAAGGCAGGAAAGTCTCATCAGAGAGGGCAAAAAGGAAAACATGGCCAATTTATCAACCCTACAGAGGAAAGAGTTCTTTTAAAAAAAAACAAAACTTTTTTTTGACATTTATTTGTTTTTGAGAGACAAACCACAAGGAGGGGAGGGGCAGAGAGAGAGAGAGAGACAGAGAGAGAAAATCTGAAGCAGGCTCCAGGGTTCAAGCTGTCAGCACAGAGCCGGACACGGGGCTTGAACTCACAAACTGTGAGGATCATGACCTGAGCCAAAGTTGAATGCTTAACCCACTGAGCCACCCAGGGGCCCCAAAGAGAAGTTCTTAATTGAGCTGTTTAAACTTAAGTCAAACAAAGAGAAAAGAGTATGACAACAGAGCAGGAAGACAGGAGCAAAGGAACACTGAAAGACAGGGAGGGGTGGGAAGCAGATACGAGTCCATTTGGGAAGAAACTATAACCCCTGTTCTCCCCCTTCCCCCATCTCCACGAGTACAGTACACTACAGACTAAAGAAAATAAGAATTACATGAGACCTCAAATACGCTAAAAGAATGAGGTAAAGAGCAAGAGTGCAGAAGGGAAAGATGAATGGACACGATAATACCGTTGCAAAACTAACAAACCAGAAAAGCAGCAGAATAAGCACAAGTGAAAGAATTAGTGATGTGCCATGAAACCCTGGAAAATTGAGATGATGACAGAGAATGAACAAGATAATGATGGATTAAGGCAGCTCAGGAATGGAGGACAGATCATGACAAACCAATGACAGTGTCCTACATAGATTCCAAACTTAATAGTAGGTCCCTTAGCAAATATCAGTGAACTTTTCCCCACCTAACCTCTATCATCATTTATGTCAAAGCAATGTTCTATGGTTCTTTACTTGTTACACAAGTAAACAGTAAAAAATAAACCATAGGCTCGGTAAAATTTGTCCTGATGTCTATTTTGTAGGCTTATAGATCTGGCATTTGCCTAGTAGTGGCTCTCCTGAAGAGAAGCACTGGAAATGCAGTCCTATACACCATTCCTACTCAGCGAGTATAAAAGAGAAATCTGCAGGCAATGCAATAATATAAAACTGTTAGTTTATGCTGTTGGAGCCTTCATCTAATAGATTTCCAAAGCAGCTGTAGATATTAAGACAGAGTAGTTCTTAATTCCAAGTGGACATATTTTTACTAAGAGAATAATTAAGATAGTTCATTTGTTTGTATATATTTTAACATTTTTTCATTACCCAAGGGTCACACACTTGCTAAAGTACTTTTCTAGAAGCACAGACTAGATAATATTCAGATTAAGTGACCCAAAATTATGCCCATTCATTATTCTCTCACACTGATCAGAACTCAATTCACCGAGAAGTGTGGGCTAAAGACTTGAATGAGTCATGTTACCAGAACAGAAAGCAGAGAGCCTGGGGCTCAAAAACTTTAACAACAACAACAACAAGAACACACAATCTTTCACTGCCATCCTGAAGACAGCCGGCTCTGGCTCTTTAGTTTTAAAGTTTCCCTTTAAATTTAGAACGGACTCTGATTGCAAATAATACTCCAATGGAAAAAAAAAATTAATCTTAAAAACATCCTGCTAAATGAAGTAAAAGCTCCACAATGCCTGCCACATAGAAGGTGCTTGGTAAACATCAGTTGGATGGATAACCCTCAAGACAGGCCAAACAACAATCATCTCATTCCCACTGGATAAAGCATTGTAAAAGATTCTAACTTTCTGACTCAAGTCAGTGCTCCACCTCATACTGTTCACAGACTGAACTCTACTCAATATATAGATTTCTACAGAACAAGGCACTTTATTCATGAATATATTAACATAAGAATAAGGCATTATGTGATTAAATATGACTAATGATGAAAGCATTTATAACAAGTTTGATTTTCAAGTGAGAAATAGGAAGTTGCCTATTTTTAAAAAAGCTGCTGTGTTTGGAAATTGAACTTTTTATGGATTTTTAATACAATCAGGGGACCAACTGCTGCAGTTTGTTCTCAAATAGCAGGAGATGTAGTGTCTTCCTCACTTAAAATGCTGACATGGAAGACAGCATGCGTTTGATCAAACATACTCTACTCAAAATCCAGCGTTAATGGGCTTGCGTGTATTCCAAGGATATGTCTCCTTGAGTGCTGGTTTGTTTCACGCTTCTCACTTGTGTGGAGGACTCGACTCAGTCCAAAAACGCTGTGGCATGCAACAAAAGTTAACCTCTTATATTTTGAAATAGTACAACAACAACAAAAAGAATACAGACTCTGACAGGAGATTCTAGCATATTAGTTCAGAACACTGAACTTGATCAACCTGATGAAAGGCTTCCCCAAGTTTGAAATACCACAAGTGATTCTCTTTCCAAAAGACCACTGCATGTGTGAAGAGTGGAAAAGACCCTAAACCCTAAGTTGGGACTGAAGACTAAAAAATGAAGAATAAAAAAGATAAGTGCCTTTGCTCAATGGTGACACACACTCACTGAGTGCAGAGTTCCCGTATATTTTTGATGGTGAACTTTAAGATGGGGAAAAGGTGCTACATTGTGAAAAATTAAGAAGTAAAACTGTAACCACCACAAATGTTAACATTACAGTTGGAGATTTATGTGAAAGGCCAACCAGGTAATAAAATGATGTAGTACTCAAATATATAAAAGTATGTAGCACTCAAGACAGTGAGGAATGAACCACTTGTAATAAGCTGAGTGGAGATTTCTGAGACGACAAATCTGGTGGCCTCAAGATGGTTGGTGAGCTGTGAGAGCAGCTAGGAACTGGGTTTCTGTTAACAGTATGAGAGCAAAAAGGTCTAAGACAGACGGGGGACTCTGAGCAATTCCCTAGTCTGGATGCTAAACTCATAAACTACTCACAGCTTTTTGTAATTTGATTACCATCCAAACAGATTACTTCTCTGTTTCAGGATAAGGATGGTGCAGAATTTCAACTCACGCTCTATCATCACCTATTCCAAGCAACAAATTAAAATAACCCACTACTATGCTAAATGCACCCGATAAAGAGATCTTCCATCCCACTGTTCTTAGATTTATTATTATTTTTTTAAGTAAAGTTCATGTAAGCCAGTAGGTCATACGGAGTCCTAAAATTTATTCCCACAGTGATACTTGGAGCATTTTCCTTCTGGACTTTATTAAACATAATGTTCTAAGCATTATGAGTGCTCTAAGGTATTCCTGAATAATAACCCCAACTGCAGAGTGAAAGTAAGTGGCCATTAAAATTGCAGAGACAGAGGGGAATGTGGAGACAAGGAAAGAAGACAAGTTGCTGAGGAATGCTGCACTGGTGATATAGCTCAGGGGTCAGCAAGCTGGACCCAAGGTCCAAATCCAGCCCACTGCCTGTTTCAGTGAAGCGTGCAGGAGCTAAGAATGGTTTTGATGCTTTTAAATGGTTCGGAAAGAAATCAAAACAGTATTTTGTGGCACGTGAAAATTCGATGAAACTCAAGTTTCCATGTCTATAAATAAAGTTTAACTGGCACATAGCCAAACTCATTTGTTTCATTTGGTCTATGGCACTTGCGTGTAGCAAAACCGTATAGAAGGGACGTTGAGCATGGCCCGCAAAGTTTACAATATTCACTACCTGACTCTTATGTAAAAAGTCTGTGGACTCTGAGCCATCTCAGAGCTTCTAAAACCACATGGAGGGAAGGATCCGGTTTGTTTTGTATTTTTTAATCAATCATGGATCGAGCTATGCTTTTTTGTAGAATACGAAACCATGCACTTGGATGCTGCAGCAAGCTCAAATTGCTATCAGTTTCTTAAATGTTTTTTTCTCACTTTATTTATTTTGCTGCACACTGGAGCAAACATATTCTGGACTAGTACCAGTCCATGGGCCATATTTTAAAAAGCACGGATACAGAAAATGAAAAAATACCTTAATACTACTTTTTGGAAAACCTCACTCCTTACCTACACTCTTTTGACCACTAGAAATACCAGTAAACAAATTTATATGCACCTGGATAAAATCGGTTTTTCCATGGATCTTTTTCCTTGGAATGTTAGGCTTAAAAATCACAGCAATGGTTTCTCCCCTACCAACTGCCCCATTACATAAGATTTTAATGCTCTCAGGTTTTGGAAAAAAGGAAAAAATTCATTTGCATTTCATGCTTTTGGGAATGATAACTCAAATTTCATAAACAAAACAATTAGTACAAATGTTTTTCGAACAATCTGTGCTGTGATTTTGGAAACTGTGAAAGAATCAGAGTCCCTGCATAGACAAAAACAGCTTCTTATGTTTAAATTTTTAGAAGGTTGAAGGGATTTCTTCTTATGCTTGCTTTATAATAGCAGTCCCTTGATATGTCAAAGGCCACAAAAGTAATTTTTAGTTTAGGTACAAAAAGTGCTCTGGGCTCGTTTTATATGACACTCCCTGGTTTTAGTATTGCATTTAAAAAACTGACTGTGAAAAATCATCTCCATGAAACTTTTTTTTTTATTGGCCCAAAGTTAGTAGTGATTTACTTTTAAATTTCAACCTTTATCTCCTGAGGGAAATGCTTATTTAATTCTACTGTGATTTTTGTTTAAGAAAGGAAATAACTTCTAAATGTTTTTAAAACATTAAGAAAGATGAAACTCCATTATAAGGCCAATGAATTTTTTATTATTAGGTGTCAGATGATCAAGCATTCAAATAAGCAGCAGTGTCTTCATGGTGATTTCATGGTGTAAGGAGAAAGGAAAGTCTACAAAAATTAACTCCAGGTGTGTTAACCACGTGAGAAGAGCATGCAGATGACAATAGGAATTGTTTTCTTTATTGTCATAGAAGTATGTTGTTGCTAGCAAAAGACGAAAAGAACTCTGGTCATAAAACAGTCAAAAGAGTAAGACATAGAGTGCGGAACAATGGCATGATGTTTATAAATATATATGTGTATGCTGAACTAGACCCTTCCTAGGAGATGCAGCTGTGATAGAGAAAGAACGTTGGAGCTTGACTGGAGCCCTCACTTTGTCAGTAACTGGGCTCCAGGATCCTGTGTTAAGTCACTCAACCTCCCTAACCTTCAGTTTCTTATCTCTACGATAAATGCCGTATTACCCATCTCAGAAGAATGAAGGAAGATAATACACTATTTTGCAAACTACAAAGCATGATACAACTGTAAGGGACTATTATTATGGAGTAGAGAGCTAACAGAATTTCAATATGGATTTATGAATTTGCTTAAATGAGCTTTTTATACAAGAAAATGGATACTGGGTTGTTTCTACACTTTAACACTCTTTTCTAATGATATCACTACTTCTTGAAGCAAAGAGTATATTGAGGGATACCCTTATTTGACAATTTATTACAAAATTTTAACCAAGTAGTAGTCATGGTCAGTACTATTGATATCAAGGAGCTTTGGGAACGTGAAACAGGTGAACCTTTTTAGTATGAGAGAGGGCAAAGGTGTGGGAAGTGGGCATAGGTACGGGGAATTTTTTTTTCACACCAACAACCTAAAGGAAGAGAAGGCATTGGCCAAGGGAAGGTGACAGCAAAGCTAATGTTCCACATATTATCACATTTTCTTCATTAGAGATAATGATATAACCAGGTTATATAATCACAATTAATATGGACATACCCAAAGTCTTGGTTCATCACAATATGTCTATTTATGGATTCAAAAGCCATGAGCAACACTTATTACTATGTAAGAGTCTTATGCTTTAATGTATTATCTATGAACCCTTGAAAACACTACATTTTCTTTTTCAGGTTTACAACTAAGTTATGAGATGGTATTGGACTTTTTTGTAACCTTACTGTACACGCACATTAAATATATGATATGAGAATAGCATTCTACTTTCAAAATCTAAGATAATTTAATTTCAGATTTTTAGTACTAGTTCAGAGACTTATCTGCTCTACACAAGGTATTTATCATCCTCCATTTTTTTTTCTTAATGCCAAAAGCTATCTCTCATCTCTCCAAGTGGCAGAATTATCTTGATGTTAGGGAAACCAGTGCCGGGATCCTTTAGAGAAGACATTTAAAGATGATGGTATGAAAATGAGCAAGGATGACTCATTTACTTCAGTAAGGTCCCTACACATATTCTCTCCATCTGTCATCTTTAAATACGTTCCTTTTTCTTGGGACCCAAGCTCTATGCTAAAGGCATAGTACTGGTACACTCATTTCTCATTATTAGGAAGTGAATAAGTTAATTGCTACAATGGTAGGAAAAGAATGAGGTAATTATTTTTAATAATGTTTCCTTGGTACATAAGCCTAATTCCTCACCATATCAATGACCACTTCTTACATAATATGTCCTTGCCTCCCCCATTTCCCAACCATTCCACTTCTGTTCCAGAACAGCTTTCCTAGCATACCAAACACTGGTAGCCTGGAAAGTGAGTATATACTCACAACCCACTTTAAGGACCCACGTAAAAGTTGTGTTATTGAGAATCTACACTGCACGAGGTTTTCAGGTCAAATGTTTCACATATATGGTCTTGCTTAATACTCAAAATAGGAAATTTAGGCATTATTATCCAAAGTTTGCCTGCAACATACTGCTGACTAGGACCTCACTCACTGTTTCTTGCATAGGAAAAAGCATATTTCCTTTTAGAAGTATTGTTTGTGAAGTGGTAACTATTTTACAGAAAACCATCAATCTAATTTCTGACCTCGACTACAGCGTTTCCACACTGCACCTGTTCTTAGGTAATATTCTAACTGAAACCTGCCTAAGAAATAGTTCTTTGGGCAAAAGCCTCTACATTCTCTTCCAGCATGGAAATGCACATCTCCTGCCTGTGTTCAACACAGTAGCAATGTCTGGGTTAGCTTGAAGTTCACCAAACAAATATTTATTGAGCATGTCTCATGTGACACAAAGGGCCAGGCCCTGCAGATCTCCCTGAACAGAGACCCTTAGGAACCTGCTTTCAACTAAGGATTGTAATACAAACGGAGAAATCAGTGAAGCTGGAGAAGAGCATACAGCCCTCCATTCAGTTCTGATATCCCAAAGATTTCCTTTATTCAACAATTAGGTTACTTTCGAAAACGATGAAATTTTTTGTCTAATCATTTCAGTGCCAAGCTAATGTAATGTGATTTACCATTTCCCCTTTAAAAAGCTTTATAAATACATAAATACTTTGCAAAGCCTCCTTCGTGAGCCTACAGCAATATTCTATGATATTAGCAGTAAAGGTGCAATTAAAATTTCTAATACTGGAAATCATTTCACAGTTTAAGAAAGAATGTTTTGATAAATAAAACACCTGTCTAAAACATATTTTAAAGTGGGGCAGGAAAATGACATCAACAAAAATGGCAGAGTCGGCAGCTCTAAGTTCTCTATCCTCCAAGAAAACATTGAAAAATCAAGCAAAACTGTCAGAATCAACTTTGTCAGCACTTTGGAAAACAAAGGTTTACATCAACTAAGCAAACAATGAATGAGCAGAAAGGTAATAGGAAAGTGGTAGGAAAGCACTAAAGTATGTGTATGTGTCCTGGGCCAGTCCTCCTCCCTGGCTTAGCAGTGGTATTGAGGATTATAGTCCATGTTACTAGCAAGGGACCTTGATCCCTGTTTTTGGAAGGTACAGAGCAGATCTCATTTGTAAAGAATTATGCTTGTCTGTTCTAATCTATCTGGGGTCTACCTGAAGGATTGATGCAAGATGCCTGCTTTTGTTTCACCTAATTCAGAACTTATTCAGGCTGGAACTCCTGATAAAGCAAACGAAAAGCCTGCAGTCACCTGGGGCAGAAGATTAAGTGGAAGCATAGGCCAGAGTGCAAAAAGTCTGAAAGGAAGACAGTTTATTTGAGAAATCAGGGAATTCAAAAGCACTTGTATATACTGGGGAATATAGAAACTCATATGCTCAGAAAAGATATAAGAGGGTCTCTCCCTACCCCCTTTCTATTTTCTTATTTGGCTCCTGGTATTCAAAGAACTCTCGGTCAAAACAGTAGCTGAACATAAAAGGACAGAAAACTCAGAGGCCACATACAACTAAGAACACAGACCTTACAAAAATAGTTTAGAAAAGTTATCTAACAAACAGCTACAGCCTACAAAAAAACACAAAAACCAACGCTGAGAAGCAGGAAGACTCTGGTTTCCAGAGTTACTACATGATAATACTCAAAATGTCCAGTTTTCAACAAAGACTACAAAGCACGTGAAGAAACAAGAAAGTATGATCAATTCACAGAAGAATTTAATAAACTCACTCTGAGAAACATAGGCATTGTACTTACTACAAAAAACTTTAAATCAAATGTTCTAAATATGCTCATAGAGCTAAAGGAAACCATGGAAAAAGTACTAAAGGAAACCAGGAGAATGTTATATGAACAAACAGAGAATATCAATAAGGAGACAGAAATTATAAAAAGAAACTAAAGAGAAATTTAGCAGCTGCAAAGTACACTAACAGAAATGAAAAATTACTAGAGGGTTTCTTTTCTTTTCTTTCTTTTTTTCTTTTTTTTTTTGAGAGAGAAAGAGTGCAAGCATGAGTGAGAAAGGCACAGAGGCAAAGGAAGAGAATCTTAAGCTCCACACCCAGTGATGTGGCTCTATCTCTTGTCTTCGAGATCATGACCTGAGCCAAAATGAGTCAGATGCTTAACCAACTGAGCCATCCATTGAAACCTAGAGGGTTTCAATATCAGATCTAAGTAGGCTAAAAAAAAAAAAAAAAAAAAAAAAAAGCCAGTGAACTTGAAGATAGGTCAGTTGAAATCTAGTCTGAGGAACACAAAGAACAAAGACAGATGAAAAATGAACAGAACCTAAGAGACTAAGGGACACCATACTAGTGTTTCAACATACACAATGGGAATCTCTGAAGAGGAGGAGGAGAAAGAAGGAAATTTGAAGAAATAATGGTTGAAAACCCCAGAATATAAGATATATGAATATACACATTTAGGAAGCTCAGCAAACTCCAGGAAAGATCAATATGCAAAGAGATCCACATTAAGACACAATAATCAGTTAGAGGCCAAGAACAAAGAGAGAATCTTAAAAGAAAAGAAAAGCAACTTGTCACACACAAGAGATCTTCAATAAGTTAACAGAAAATTTCTCATCGGCAACTGCAGAGACCACAAAGGAATGAGATGCCATTTTTAATGTGCTGAAGGAAAACTATCAACCAAAGATTTTATACCGGACACAACTATCCTTTAAAAATGTAGGTGAAAGTAAGACGTTCCCAGATAAACAAACTCTGGGGAGGTTTGTTGTCTGTAGATTTGCCCTACGAGAAATGCTAAAGGAAGTCCTTCGGCTGAAATGAAAGGATACTAGACAGTAAACGAAAGCCTTAACAGACAAAGAATTCTGGTAAAGGTAAATACACAGGTTAGATATAAAAGACAATATTATTGTACTTTTGGTTTATAACTCCTTTTATCTCCTATGCAAGTTAAACAAATTCATTAAAGAAAAATAATTTAAAAGCTGTGTTAATGGTCACACAATGTATCAATGTATTGTGAGAACATCATAATTTTCAAAATGTCAGGGAGAGGACAGCACTGCATAGGAGCAGAGTTTTCATATGTTACTAAGTTGGTATCAATTAAATATTATTATAAATTTAGAATGTGAATTATAATCCCGGTGGTAACCACCAAGAAAATATCTAAAAAATACACATGAAAGGAAGACTAACACATTTTACTTAATCCTATTTACTATTTTTCTCTGTTACTGCATTGTACATTCCAAGAGGTCAGGAACTCGGCTTGTCTTGATCCCCACTGCATCCCCCATACCTCAAGCAGTGTCTGACACATACTACATGCTTGGGAAATATCTGCGGGAGGGAGGGAGGAAGGAAGGAAGGAAGGGAGGTGTTAAGTAGACAAATGGAGAGATAAATTTAGAGTTTAAGGGAAAGGGCCTACAGTGGAAGCATAAGTTTAAAAGTCAAAGAAGATTAGAATATGTATTAATTTCTCCAACTTAAAGATGTGGAAATTGGTTCTGACAAGGTAAAATGAATTTGTATAATGTATACACCATCTTCTCATTATCTCACAAACTGAAGTAAACCTAGCTGGCAGGAGAGATAAACATTTTCCTGGTGCAAATTCTAAAGGGAATTTAGTATCTGGACATTTCTTAGAAAGCACACTGAAAAACATAATGAAATGATACATGCTTAACAATGATTTTCTTATTGTGGTCCTTGATGACAGCTCGGGGTCAACACAAAAGTCAATGTACTTCAACAAAAGCATTTTTTAGTCCAAGCCAATAAAGCTGGGACAAAAAGATTTCTCAAGGTCTAAGTTAATCAAAGGGTAGAATTTGGAATACCTAATGAAAAGGGGATAGCTTGTCCTCTCTTCTGTTTTGACAGGAGCATTCAGTTCAAGGTTGACCTCTCTTGTAACAATTTTGTACTGCTGAATGGAGAGCTAGATTCTTTGTACATGAGGTGACCACATTGCAAGGCTTAATCTTATTAACAAATATCAGTATGTCTGATTTATTTTATGACCAAGATAAGTGGCCACTCCACCTCTTCATGGGGGTGAGAATGAAGTGACTTGTCCAAGGTCACAGGGCCAGTGGCAGAGCTGGGGTTTGACCACAAGACTCCAAGCTCCCAGCTCACAGAGTGTTCCACTATTTTCAATCCACTGTGCCTTCTATACTCACATAACAAAAGATGCCAGATTACGTTTCTAGAATGCTGTGGGTAGGATCCTAAGGTTATCTTTTTAACCTTCCCCAAAGCACATATCATTGCAGGAATTAGATGAGGCTTGTTCTTGTTAGGGTCCCTGTATCTTGTCCCATAACCCAAATGTTAGGCTTTAGGCATCTGCCCTATGCTTGTTCTCTATTTACACTGAGTCAAGGACTGGGGAATATCAAAGACAGGCAATAAGATCATTGCTTATATATAAAACAACATAGTTTGGACAGGCTTGAAATTTTATCAGTTAATGTTTGGGCTAGGGAAAAATACTAATAAATAGAGTCAGACTTCTGAAATCATTATATCCTCAAGGATCAAGTATGATCTTCAAAACAACAAAAAATTCTTTCATTGGTTTTATCATATGTTAAATAACACTTACTAATCTCATGTAATGCACAAGAGATTAGAAGAGAAAAATATTGTGCCCAACTCCATTATCCAAATGACTGAAGTGAAAATTAAAAGAAAAAAAAAAAGCAAAACATGCACAGGTTTACAAAACTCCGACTGTACGGAAAGGCATGAAACAGAAAGTAAAAGCCTCATGATCATCTACCATCCACATCCCAGTCTGCAAAATCAATTGCTCTGAACTGAATTTATTTCCGTGATACCTTCCAGAAAAAAAAAAAAAATCTTTTTTTTTTTTAAAGGAGTCTGTGTTTGTGTGTGTGTAATCTGTGTACATTTTCAGAAAACCAGACACAGACCAGCATATACTTTTCCAGCTTCTCAAACTTGCTTTTCTCATTTATCTTGAAGGTCTTTCAACAGCAGCACATAGATATCCACCATATTGTTTCAGGGGTCATATGGTGTCCTACTGCAGAGAAGAACTGTAATTCATTTAAAGCAATTCCCACCTGATGGATATTTACATTGTTCTCAGTTAGTTACTATTGTCAGCAATTCTTCAGTGAACATCTTTGTATATATAGCTCCGTGACTTTTATAAGCCTATCTCTGGGGAAAATTACTGGTAAGGGTATTGGGTCAAAGGGAACATGCATGTATAATTTTGATAGGTATTACCAAATTGCCTCCTAAGATGCTTGCATCATTTGTGTTCTTGCAAATAAGCTGTGGACTATGCCATCCAAAATACTTTTAATCAAAAGACACATGAAAAGCCATGATGTAAAACTGCTCATTACTGTGTATTCCAGTCAATGTACCTAGTCTTTGGGATGGACTCCTATGATCTACATAATTGCCATTAACTACAACACAATAAATTTGAAATTCCACATTATGAAACATTAATTCACTGAGAAAGCCAGTCATACTCTTCACTATAGAACCTTCCATAAGAAGGATCCTGGAGGTTGGAGGCCAGCCCAGTATCCATAATTGGAACCATACAAGAGTGTGTTGTGTGTGTCACTTTTTAAATAGTAAGTTTCATTTTGAAATATATCTGAATCAGCTTATAAAAATCTTAAAACCAAAACATCCATTTATTGTCTCCATGCAAGGGTGGATCAGAACTATATCTTAAGTGTATATTCTATTTTCCTCAAAAGTAATAAGAAAGAATTCACAGAAGGGTTCAAGTTAAGTAATGTGACAAGATTTCATCATTTATCATTGGTTCATTTAAATTGGATCAAAGGTCAAAATGATGTATGAAAGTTTAGGGTAAATTTTAAATTATGAATAAAATCATTGTCCTAGGGATATCACACAAGAGGACATAATAGAAGGTAGTGAATGTTTAAGACAGTGTATCTAAGTTTAATTTTATCGAGGTTAAAAAAAAAAAAAAAGAGGAGGCCCTGAAGGCTCCATTTCTACAAGGCTACATTTTTGCAAGTCCTGTGATTGTAGACAAATTACTGAACTGTCTCTGTTTTAAAGGAGGTAATATAAATAAAGCTTTAGCTCAGGGTCTGGTGCTTAGAAAGTGCTCCATACATGTGCGCTGCTATCAATCTACAGCCACTATTACCCAAGTATTCAAAGTAGATCTGAAAAAATAGGAAGGAACAGCAATATTCTCTGGGTTTAGAGAAAAAAAAGGTAATAAAATGACGGTAAGAATCTGACGATGGAAATTCGTGACCTAATTAGCACATTTATCCCCTCCTGCAAATGAAAAATGAACATGTTATCTCCAAAGAAGCTGATCACAGTACAAGCTTGTCAGATTTCCACATTATAGCTTTGGTTTTCCAAGACTTCTGCAGACTTTGGCATGGTAAAAATACATCTTGAAACCCTTATTCCAGAACTGAAGAATTGAGGTTAACCTCTTTGCTTTGGGTGAAAAATAGTATTTTCCCACAGGAGCCAGCACAGAAACTCATAGGGTCTACTGACCTGAGAGGCAAGATTATTTATTTCCTCCCCCAATTCTGTAAATTTTACAGAAAAAAAAAATCCTAAACAATGAAAATTCAAAGACATAAAATTGACTCTAAAATCAACTGGAATTTTTCACATCTTTGATAATTGATTACCAGGTAAATTCTGGAAAGAGATGGTTATTTCTTCTTAGCAAGAAAGTTGCCTTATTTTTTAAGGTTCCAACAACTAGCTCCTCCAAATTTGATCTTGTAATTTCTCTTATCATCCAAAGACTGCAGATGAGGGTGGATGACTACAGGAGCTGCGTATCACGACAGTTGGCACAAACTCTGCCAAGGACTGAAGCCCTCTTCCCCATGAGCCTGGCTGTACCCAGAGAATCTTCTCAGCAAGTTATCCAGCGTCCCACTGCTTGGACAGGAGTTGAAACTTACTTCTTGCGTCTTTTATAGATATTCCTTTCATAAGGCCTCTACCCAAATCAACTAGTATAATATTCCATTATAAAGTCATTTTCTTTGTGTTTGTTATTAAAAATTTTTTTCTTTTTGTACTTTTCCCTCCTTGAGATAGATGTTTTAAACAGTTACTTAAAACTTGTGGGATCTTTGAACTAGCAGGGATTTCCATGGTCCTCTCATCTTATTCGTAATGAAGAAATCCTTTCTCCAACGTCTCTGACAACCAGACCCAACATTCTAGCAATGTACAACTTGCTCTGAGGGGCACTGTATTCTGGTAAGAAAACAAACACTGGATGCAAAGTTAGGAAAGCTGGACATACACTCCTCTCCTTACAATGAGCCACTTAAACCCATATGCTGAGCTTTGGTTTTCTTATCCAAAAAACATGGGAGTTGTTATTTATTAATCACTAAGATTCCTTTGAGGTCTAACAGTCTGTAAAACCTAAGAAAATCCCTGACAGAATTAAAAAGTCCTAATTGTTAGAAATGTGCCTTGCTTCAGCTTTTGTCAGTGAGACGTATTCTCTAGTCTAGAGCCATACAAGCAGGTACATTTTCACATGGACGTTCCTTAAAATTGAAAGCTGAGTATCATGTCTGCCAGAAGCATTCTTTTCTCCAGGCTGGGAAGATTCCTTATATGTCTTGTTTACATATTACTAGCATATCCTTCAGTGTTTTAGCATATGAGGTTAACCTCTTATGCTTAACTTACCTAGTGTATTTTGGTGGAAGAGCTCAAGTGGAGAGTTGCAATTGGGCAACTAGTAGTATGTGTTTTAAGGGCTTTATTTTTGTAAGAGGTTAAATGCAGAATATTATTTTAGCAATCTGCAACTGATTGACAACAGTTGACATTTAATTAATTACTGTTGCTATGAGCCAAGGTTTTATTGTCTTTGCAGGATTTCAAAATGCTGAGATAGGGGACATTGTGTTGAAATATGGTGAAAGCCTTAGAGACCACAGAGGGGCGTTGGGCTGTTGGGCCTTGAAGTAAATGGGCCACGCGCTGTGCAGTGTGGGATTCTATTTTTGATTTTTTCAGTTTTCTTGTATCCTTCCTCACTGTTAGTCTGTCTGCTATTACTTCACACTGCTGCCAATGCATCTGACTATAGCAACTCATCTTTCTTCTTCCAATTTCCTCTTTCTGATCTATTGTGGGTTTGGCAACCAGATAACCAAACATTGTAGAGATCTGTCTAAAATTAGAGTAAATGGACTGAGATATCGTTTTTCACTTATCCCATTGGTTAAAAATACTAAAAAAAAAATATTATTGTGGGTGTGGGGAACATAGACAAACTCATACTCTGCTAAGGACAGTATATACAATGGTAATAAACCCACTGCACAGCTATCTAACAATCTATTTTAAAAGATCTAAGACAATGCTTTCCCTTCATCTCAAAAATCTCACTAGTAGGAATAGGAATCTGTCCTCAGAAGATAGATGGACAGTATAAATGGATGTATATATTTATAATAAAGTTGGAAATGCTCTATACATCCACCACTGCAGCATTGGCTCCATAAACCATGCCGTTGCCATATAATAATACCATGAAAAAATGATATTACAAATCTGTAACTGTCAAGAGAGAAGCATGTAATGCCAAATTGGAATAATATAAATCAATGTGTATATTACAATCCCATTTAAAAAAAGATTATAATACATATTTAAATGAAAGAGGCTACAGTGTTATAGACAAAATATTAACAGTCTGTCTTGAGTATGTAATGTCAATTGATTTAGTTTTAAAAATTTTGCTTGTTTGTATTTCTTTAAAATATTAATAACTTAACACTTGATTTGGACTGCTGCTTAAACGTGATTCATCACACAAGCTTTACACTAAGTATTACACTTAAAGGGATATGAAGACATGCTTCAATATTCTCAAATCAATCAACATAATACATCATACCAGTAAGAGAAAGGATACCATCATATAATCATTTCAATAGATGCAGAAAAAGCATTGGATAAACTATAACATCTATTCATGATAAAAGTGCTGAAGAAAGTAGGTTTAGAGGGAACACACCTCAATGTAATAAAGGTCTCATGTGAAAAACCCACGGCTAACATCATACTCAAGGGTAGAAAATGAGATCTTTTCCCCTAAGGTCAGGAACAAGACAGGCTGACCACTCTCACCACTTTTATTCAACATAGTATTGGAAGTCCTAGCCACAAAAATCAGACAATAAAAAGAAATAAAAGACATCCAAATTGGTAAGGAAGAAGTAAAACTTTAACTCTTTGCAGATGACATGATACTATATATAAAAAAAAACCTAAGGACTCTACCAAAAAACTGCTAGAACCGATAAATAAATTCAGTATAGTTGCAGGATACAAAATCAACATACAGAAATCTGCTAAATTTCTATACCTTAATAATGAAGCAGCAGAAAGGGTTAGAATCCAAAATATATAAAGAAGTTATACAACTCATCACAAAATAGTCCCATTAAAAAATGGGCAGAAGAGAACAGAGATTTTTCCAAAGATGACATCCAGATGGCCAAGACACAGATGCTCAACACCATTCACCATTAGGGAAATGCAAATCAAAACTACAATGAGATATCACCTTACACTTGTTAAAAACACAAGAAACAACAAGTTTTGGTGAGGAGTGGAGAAAAAGGAGCCCTCATATACTGCTGGTAGGAAGGTAAACTGGTTGCAGCCACTGTGGAAGATAGTATGGAGGTTCCTTAAAGAATTAAAGATTGAACTACCCCATGATCCAATAATCATACTACTATTTACCTCCAAAATACAAAAACACTAATTCAAAGGGATACATGAACCCTTATGTTCATTGTAGCATGATTTACAACAGCCAAATTATGGAAGCAGCCCAAGTATCCATCAATAGATGGATAAAGATGTGGTGTGTGTATGTATACGTACACATACATGTGTACATGCATGTGTACATATACACACACACAGGAATATTATTCAGTCATAAAAAAGAGTGAACTCTTGACATTTGCAACAACATGGATGGAACTAGAGAGTATAATGGTAAGTGAAGTAAGTCAGAGAAAAACAAGTACCATATAATTTCACTCACATGTGGAATTTAAGAAACAAAACAAACGAACAAAGGGAAAAAAAAAAGAGAGAAACCAAGAAAGAGACTCTTAACTATAGAGAATAAACTGGTGGTTATCAGAGAGGAGGGGGTGGGAGGATGGGTGAAATAGATGATGGGGATTAAGGAACGGACTTGTGATGAGCACTGAGTACAGAATTGTTGAATCACTATACTGTGCACCTGAAACTAACAGAACACTGTATGTTAACTATACCAGAATGAAAAGAAAACACTTTATAAAATAAAGAAATATTCCCACTTCTGAATGACTGTCAGATAACAATATGTATATAATGAATCCTGCATACCACCAAAAAGGAAGACTTTTAAAGATACTGAATGATA
Organism: Prionailurus viverrinus; assembly: GCF_022837055.1. NCBI lineage: Eukaryota > Metazoa > Chordata > Mammalia > Carnivora > Felidae > Prionailurus > Prionailurus viverrinus. The sequence goes on along the minus strand of NC_062561.1, from coordinate 200,291,103 downwards.
AGGTCAAACCAAGTGGGAAGAACCAAAAGCAGGTGAGAGATTTCAAGAATAAAGATGGAGAGAAAAGTGTTTTTTTAATGATATTAAGGCTATAAGGGACTTGATAAGATTTAGTAGCTGGATATAGAGGGAGACAAAGGTATCAGGAATTAAACAGAGAATCTGGGTTGGTGGGCGGCTGGTGCTGTTCACTGAATCTGGGAAAGAGGATTAGGTAGAATAATAAAAAAGATTCAGTCTTGTATATTTATCTTTGAAAAACCTGTGGGGTCACAAGGCACTGGATACACACATCTACCACGCAGGAGATGAATCTGGGGATCTTTTCATGAGTGGTAGCTGATGCCAGAGTGGGCCATGTGGTCACGTAGGGAGACTGGCCTAATGATAAGAAGACGGGGATGGAATCCTGGGGAACATCAACACGTAATGAACGGTAAAGGAAGAGCAACCCTTGGAGGAGACCCAAAGCAAGTAACTGGGGAGGCAGTGAAACATGGTGTCACGGAAGCCAGGAATGGAGAATAGAGACGTGGGTGATGAGCAATGACAAAAAAGGTACAAAAGGTTAAAAAAAAAGGAAAAAAAAAAAAAGGACTGGCAAGTGTCATTGGATTTGGTAACCAGGAAGCAATCTTGGGAAAAGCACTTAGGGTGCCGTGGTCAGGATGGGGTGGAGACGGAGGAGTAAAGAAGATGGATTAGAGACAGCCAGTGTAGACAGTGTTTTCCAGAAGTTTGGCCATGCCCAGAGAAATGAGAGATGTGAGTGGCTAGATGGAGGTATCAGATTGAGGTTAGGGTTCCTGTTTTGTCTGTTTGATAGGGGACAGAGTTAAGCATGCCAAGGTGAAATTACATGCAGCAGGAGATGACCTATCACTCTACAAAAAGAAATCTAGTTTTCTGAATGAATTAATATAGCTTTCAAGTAATTACCTAATATCTCACTCATCAAAATAGCAGTAAAACCTGGCCCAATCTGATCTTTTGCTCTTAATTTTTGTCTTAAAAGTATCTAAAATTTCACATATTAAAACACAGAAACTTAAAATATCAAGCCAATTTGGAACATTTTGGGGAGGATAGGGGCAAAAAATATAAAAACATCTTCACCGAGACTAGTTCCATTAAGACACCTTAAAACACAACAATGTGATTTCACAGCCAAATCAAATACACACTTATTATCTTGGCAAATTAGATATAACTTAATTGTAGTAAGACAGTATCCAGAAATCAGTAATTAAGGCATGCTGCTGTGTCCTACTCCACTAACAGCATCCCTCTGATCTGAAGGAGCCCAGTTTTCAAAGGAGCTAATCTTTTGATATGGAACATTTAAACATGCTTCATTTTTTTTTTTTGTGATCTGAGTACGTTATACCTTTTGAAATACTCACATATGTCCTAGTGTCTGTAGTAACTATATGTTTACATAACAGTCATGCTTTGTCCACCACAGCATGTTTTTTGAAAACTGAAATCCTTACAAAAGCAGTATTAGGTATTCAACAATTTGAATTCCCTAGCTAGGGAGAGGAGGCCAAATAGTATCATTCTTTTTTTTTTTTTTTTTTTGGTAACTATTCATGGCAGAATTTCAACTGCTTTCCTCTTAATGTGGTGTTCTGTGCAGTTAGCTTTTCTTTCCATGTCTATCTTAGAAAGATGGATTTTCAAAAATTAAAACCATGTGACAACAGTGATTTCAGCACATTTTGCCAGGAGCAAATACAGCATGAACAAAGAGAAAGATCAATTAATTTAGGTACATGCTCTGGTGGATCAGGTAGAATTATCAAGCAGATAAGAGCAGACCCGTTCCTATTTCCAGTCATCTCTTTTATACTTAATACCATTTAAAAAAAAACAAACAAACGAATTCTGCTTTGTGACAATCTTAAGATTCACAATGAAACGTGAAGTGGGATAATGAGCTTTGAATTTTGAGTTGACAACTTTCCTCAGGTGCCTAAAATGTTCTAGAGTAAGAAAATATGAGAACTTTTCTTTGTTCTGGTAATAACAATATGAAAGCTTTAAACTTTGATTTATATTTATTCACAAAGTTGTGATGGTAACATGGGGTTAAACATTTAAAACACCATGAGTTAATGAGCACCTGGGTGGCTCAGTTGGTTAAGTGTCAGACTCTTGATTTTGGCTCAGGTCATGATCTCAGGGTTATGAGATCGAGCTGTGCACTGGGCTTGGCACTGGGCATGGTGTCTGCTTAAGATTCAATCAATCTCTCTCTCTCTCTCTCTGTCTCTCTCTCTCTCTCTCGCTGCCCCTCCCCCAGCCTATGTACGCACTTGCTTTAAAACAAACAAACACGCCATGAATTAAGATAAACTTTGCATATATTACATAAGCATATTGAAATGAAAATGCGGTTTGATGTCCAAAACTCATGGTGCATCTCTTGCAATATTATAGGTGGCTGCATGCTAGAGACGAGGGAGAACCTTGGAAGAGGTAAGTCCGAGTGTGGTGCACGTCAAAGTATGTAGTATGCGTCCAGCGTGTACCGTCTCACAGGCTACAAATGAAGCTTGAGAGAAAACTCCTCCCAAGTGCTATCAAATGTGTCAAAAATTTTGAAATTTCCATTTTTAAGTTAAAAAGGAAAAAGACAAAAAGATAGTCAATGAAAACAGAAAATAAAAGACCTGTTAAACATAATTCACTGAGTTTTGATGGTAACAACCATCGAATTGTTTTATTATATTTTAAATGGTATACTGGCACTATGATCATTGTGTCAATTTCAGGTGGGTACACAGGTGGGAGTAAAAATCCATACAACTCAGCTTCCAGGATACATTTAAAATGGAAATCACTTTCCTTAGCTCTCAATAGCCTGAACAAAGTTTCAGGGTTTCTACAGCTTACTTTTGTTTCCCATTCCTTATGGATGAAACAGCATGATGTTTGGGACTGGCTTCAAAATGATTCAGTGTGGGGTAGTGAAGTATGTGGGAGTATAGATGAAAGGAAACTGTGAGTTGTTGACCATTGAGCCTTGGGTATTGGGTACATGGGGTTCATTACATTGTTCTCGCTACTTTTGTAAATGCTTGAAATTTTCTGTATGTTTTAAACTTTAGAGTGGTGTGTGTGTGTCTGTACACACTCCACACTTATTTGCTGAAATTTGGTCTTTGACTCTGGAATCCATTCTTATTGACACAGTTGCTCTGTTTCACCTTCTTGCCCTGACCTACTCATCAAACGTTATTAATGGTTATAAAGACAACCCAAAGCAACAGATGATTTTGTGTAGATAGGCTGGAGGACAAGTTGACTTTTGTTAATTGGGCCCCGAAAGTTTTCCATCCCACCCTGGACAGTTTATTGTATAGCTTGCCAAACTTTAAAGATATTACAACTAGTTTTACACAAATGCCAGACAAAACAGACAAGGGATTAATTGGAATGACCACAAATGCATTTCTTCTGAATACATTGAAACACACTGGCCAGGGCCAAAAGACATTTAGAATAGAAAACCTGAAACTAATCAATCAAACCAAGTTTAGTTCTTTTTGATGTTATAGTTGGGAAACATTTTATGCTATAAATAATAGAAAAATTACCTAGGGAGAAAAAAAAGAGAAGGTTGATAGTAGTAAGAAGGACTTTTGCATTGTCAAAGAGAAATACCTAGGGAGACGAGATCTTCTGTGGCTTCTTTTTTTAAAAAACCTTTTATTGTTATTTTTGTAAGTGATAAGAGTTAAAAGTCTTAAAGAAAAAAGTGAAGACTCACACTATTGGCTCAGTTTTTAAATTATAACATTGAGCAAATCAAAGTGTAAAAGCCCAGAACAATGCTGGGAGATGAGGGCTTTGGTCAGATGTTAGACAGACTATCCAAACAGCTGGAAAAGATGTTGATTCTCCTTGGGAAATTTGTAATGTATTTGACTCATGTTTTCATGGAGCTGTGGATGGTCCTAGGGGGTTTAAAAGAGAGAAAACTTGCCAAGAACTTTATCTGGAAAATGATAGTATTTTACCAGTTTTCCAATTAGACAACAAAAGAATTTAAAGAATAACAAATATTCATCATCGATGAATGCTATCTCCATAGCAATACCATTTAGGTTCTACGTCTATTAGTCACTGAGTAAAATAGTTCATTTACATACATTTTTTTTCTTTAAAAATGCATTCACAAATACAACATGAAGTGATAAAAAAAGAGAGAGAGAGAGAGCGCCTTTCATTACTTGAGTTGGATGATATATCAGATTTCATGTTCAGTACACACACACTTTCTAAACAACGTGTTCAATGACAAGTCTCCCTATGCACGCCTTGGCCTACCTACAGCTAGTATCTGATGCAGAGAGGCCAGAAAGGGAAGATTTGGTAATTGAATTCTTGCTGATGTGATGCAATTTTTGGTTCTAAACAACGCTTGCATAGGCTCTGCTCAATTTCTTAAAGGTTTTTAATTGTTTGCTTATCAACAATTCTATGCGTCTCCTCAAATCGGCCTCCAAGATGGATTGGGAATTATTTACTATACGTACTAAAATATTTATTGATCAAATAGCATGATATTTAGGACTGGCTTCAAAATAATCCAGTGAAGTATGTGGGAGTATAGATGGAAGGAGACCGTGAGTTGTTGACCACCGAGCCTTGGGTGTTGGGTGCACAGGCTTCATTATACTGTTCTATTTTTGTGAATGCCTGACGTTTCCTACATGTATATTTTAAGATTTAAAGAAAAAAGTGGAAATGTAACAAAACAAAAATTACCCCTTGGCTCGCAAATGTAAATAATTAGACGAAGCACACTTCTCTCATACGAATTTTCCTGTGATTAATTACCTGAGCATATTGACAGTCTTGGTTTTTTTTTTTTCCCCCTAAAGAAATAGAGTTTGCTTATTTTGGATCATACTTTCAATACCACAACTGTGTGGCAATTTTAACTTGTTCCCCAGATGCACAGTATAGAAGAGTACAAAGCATACTGAACTTTGAGACAGAAAATTCATATTCTCAAGTGCCGGTTGTACTACTTTCCAACCACATTACCTAGAACAAGTCATTTAATCTTTCTAAAACCTAGGACCGGTATCTCCTATGCTTGTTTCACAAAGCACTATGCAAATGTTAGGCTGAACCAGATGACATTTCCATTTCTTATATAATGTCAAAAACAGTTGAAGTGTAGCAATTTCGTATGGCTCTATTCTAAGATAAGGCATCATAATTATGATTTATTTCTTCTAGAGAAGTTAGACAAAGGATCATTGCCAGATAACTTATTATAATGAGAATTGGTTGCATCCTCTACTATCGGGATTGTACTGGTATTTCAATGGCAAGTGGGTACGTAGGAATGAAAGCTATGTGCAGGTGTATGTCTCCCAAGTTGTTCCTACTGGAATTAATTTCAGTGATTGTTCCATGTTACCAGTTTTTCTTGTTATTTTCACTTTGCAATGGCTTGAAAATACTTGAAGTACAGGATTTAGAAATATTAACTGCTTTTCACTTTATTACATTCAGCTTGTTTGTGCAACTGTGATGTTGCTTGGAGCACAGCTGTAGAAAAAGCAGAAGTGTACTTAATAAATATTATTTACTAGTGATGAAAATGACAGTGATGGCTAAGGAACTGAAATTTATAAGCATAGCCGAGCACAAGAAACTGAGCATAAAGGTCCCACAGATAAACAGAATGTGAAAATTTATAGCGATTATAAACTTGCTTTTAAAAACGTTAGTATCAGGGGCGCCTGGGTGGCGCAGTCGGTTAAGCGTCCGACTTCAGCCAGGTCACGATCTCGCGGTCCGGGAGTTCAAGCCCCGCGTCGGGCTCTGGGCTGATGGCTCAGAGCCTGGAGCATGTTTCCAATTCTGTGTCTCCCTCTCTCTCTGCCCCTCCCCCGTTCATGCTCTGTCTCTCTCTGTCCCAAAAATAAATAAACGTTGAAAAAGACGTTAGTATCAAACAATACTCATAGACTTAAGTTCACGGATGGTAACTAACGTTTTGGTTTCTATGAGGGGGCATTTTTTTAAAAAGGCATTATAAATTGAAATAGCAGTTATTTAGAATATGAATAATGAAGGTATTTCTAATGATTTCTCCCTTTCGTGTCTGTGGGCAAATAATAAATTCTCGACATTTTTATGCTGATTTTGAAATTTTAAGCCGGGCTTCAAATTTTCTGAATGAGCCACAGTGACCTTCCCAATGCCATAATCAAATTGCTTACTTTGAAACAAGCTATATAATTCTAAGATTAAACAGTAAACACTTCCATTCCTCCAGAAAGCATCCCGTTAGGGGATTATTAATGGAAAAGCGGCGGAGTTTAAAAGATATGGCTGGCAATAAAAGTTCAAAATGCATCTCAACTGTCCAAATTTTAACAGCAAAACCAACATATTCTGGTATTTCCAAAGCTACTGAGACAAGACATAATTCTTAACGATTACAGCCTTGACACTCATTAAGCTGTATAAAACACTTGATGTTTAAGAATAAGCCTTCTCTTTGTTAATTTCCTATACTATTCCATTTTTAATGTAAAATCATACATTACTCTTTAGGCTCTGAGCTGGGGCTGAACTTTAGAGCGCCATTTTCAATACAAAAGTGCAAACACATAGGAAAAAAACCCTGTGTATAAGGAATGAGTTTTATCTTCACTCTTTAGGAAGTCCAGTATTTCCCAAAATTAATAAAATTAGTTTAGAAGCCAGATTTGTTGGGTAATCGACAGATTACAGAACTATTTGCTTTACATATTGAAGTTAACAATCTAATGACAAGTTATTTTAGCTGTCTTCCCAATAGATACAACGCTAATAGAAGAATTTAGCCTCTAAAATAGCTGGTAACTTATTCCATTAATGAGATTGTTACCAGGCATTCTTTTGGATCCATCAGTGAAATCACTTAATATCTTAACATAAAACTGAGTCATAATTATTTACATACTGTTAACTCAGCTTTGTCCAAATTTACACATTCAAATACATACGAGGTAGGATTTGCCTCCTTTTGTTGTTTGCATCCCCCCCTCCCTTCCTCTCCCTGCATCAGGGTGGCATCCACAGCAGAGCCTCAGGAACACTGCGGGCAGCCTTTAGTTCACGTGCTCTCTCTGCCATCCACATGCTGCTTCTTCCAGCTTCTGCACTGTCCTGGGCTTCATTCCGCCACACTGGCTGCTCCTTCTCAGTCTTCTTTGCCAGGTCCACCTCCCTTCACCCCTTCTGTTGTGATGCCCCTGGGCTCAGTCTTTGGGCCTCTTCTCGCCATCTTCAGTTGTTCCCTAGACTCCAACTGCCCACTCCGGCATCTCCACTTGATGTCTAATAGGTGTAGCCTGTACTGGTATTTCCTAAGGCACTCCCACTTCAGAGAATGACAACTTCAGTTTCCAGTTGCTCGGGCCCTCAAAATCTCAAAGCCATCTTCATTCTTCTGTCTCTCGAAGCACACATCTAATACACGAGGACATTCTGTTGGCTCTTTTCTCTTCATGGTACCTTGACTGCTACCACGGCAGTCTATACCAGCATGATTATCCCAGTCTGGATGACTACAATAGCCTCCTGACCAGGTTCCCTGCTTCTAGCCTTGTCCCCCTACAGTCTACACCAGCCAAAAAAGACAAATGTTCTGTTAGTATGGATGTCAGCTCACATCATTCCTCTCTCTACTGCCAGTCCTCCAAAGCCTTCCCCTATCCATGAGAATAGAAGCCAGAGCCCTCACATGTCCTGTGAAGCCTACTACCCCCGCCCCCCCATTACTCCCCTAGACATGCTCTCTTACCCTCCTCTGTCTACTCTTTCTGGCCACATGGCCTTGTTCTTCAAACACTCCACGCACAAGAGCACCTCATGGTTTGGCAACTGACCTTCGTCTTTAAGTCTTTGCGTAAGTGTTCCCTCAGCCTTCAGTCACTGGGATCGCTGTCCTCCCTATCACTTTTCCTTGAACTACCTCTGACTTATGATTTGATATAGGTTATTTGTTTGTTTATGAACTCTCTCCCCCAACTAGAATGCTGGCTCCATGACAGCACTGAGTTTTGCTGGTTTTGTGTATTGTTCACAGATTCCAAAAGTGTAGTGGCCACGCAATAAATATCTGTTGAATAAATGATCAAATGATGATTGACTTCTGCCGAAAAAGGCAGAAAACACAAGACCAGAGCTCAGAGATCTTGGAGGAATCTAGAAGTCAGGAGCCAATCAGTACCGCATCAGCTCTGCGGTCCACAGGACTGGCCTGTGCAGTCTGTCTGGGAAACTGACTGAATGTACATAACATTGCGTACTGGCCGTACTCCTTTCCTAAGAAAACAAATCACACATTAACTTTTCAACTTATTTGTAAATTGGGTAAAGCCTGCCCTTTAGCAAAGTGCTGTTAGGTATCCGTCTCTTGGCAAGCTGCCTTAGACATGGTCATGTTCCAGGTTGGTCTAGTCAAGATAAGAATAAGCAAAATCAGTGGCTGGGCAGCTATGTGGTTGTAAGTGCCTGGGATGATCAATTAAGTCTCCTTTTCTTGTGACTTAATTTGAGGGAAGAAAATGATATTCTATGATGGTACTAGATGATTTTCTCTTTAATAATCAGCTCTCAGGTATAATATATAAAACATGCTCTGTTCCTTTGAGCAATTTCTCCCATGTATTAGACATAAATTACTTTTAAAGCAAACAAATGTTCATGTTTTTTTGCTTGGAAACAAGGTATCTGTGAGCAGATGTCAAAGAAGAGACTGTAGGGAAAACGGCAGCACGTTGAAGGGCAGTATATCAGTTACCAGATGTATTAAGCCTGTCCTTTTGCCTAGACTTGTCTTAGCAGAGTAAGATACAATGTGACACTACTTGTGTGTTTATTTACTTGTAAATTTAGTCACCCAACAAATACTTAAGTGAGTAAACACGACAGGCATTGTTCTGACAATTAACAGAATGAACAAAATGCTATGTCTTTATGGACCTTAAATGTCCAGTTTAGAAATGGATTTAATGACTTAGTCTCTGCCTTTGTACACAGAATTTGAGGCGACTATAATTCTACAATCGGTAGAAGTCTGATTGGACCTGAGAGAGTTCTTCATGATTACTGGGCACGCATCCTAGATCTAGGAGAAAAAAAAGCTCCTCTGGTCTCTTTATTGAAATGAAGCCCTCCCTCATTTTACTGCCATCTACATGATGGTAATGAGCCATAGATGGGTGCCAACTGTGAAGAAAGTCATCTGGTTATGTGTATGTACCTCAGAGAGGACAGAGGCAAAGGAGCTGTGAAGGAGGCATCAGGGTAGCCCTGGGGCGTTGACTGGGTTGAGAAAGGGAATTGTGTGGGCCGGATGCCCAGAGATGTAACATTCTCTAGTCCAAGCTGAAGACGTAATTTCTTTCCTTCTCACTCCTACAATGTCAGCCTTTCTTCCTTCCCGTTCTAAGTATTTCCCTCTCCTTCTCTAACTTTTCTGTCATATGAATTCATCAGAGAAGAACAAGAAACAAGGTAGGCAGAAATGCTGCCCAGGCAGCTTCCAATTTGCATAGTCACCAAGAACACTTCCAGCCTCAGCCAGCTGGGATTTGATCTGGTCACTGCCCATTGCTAGAAACTCTTAGAGTTTATCGACAGAACACCTGCAAAATTTCCTGCTTCTCAAGGATCTTGTTCTTTGGGGGCACCCTAAATCTCTGGTTAGTGTTTGACATGGGACATGACGCAGGGCTGTAATAGGCATGCTAAGGACTGTGAAATGCTCACAATCTAATTCTGTTCCCTCCCATGGCAATATTGAGGGACTTTATAATTAATACCGAACAGGAGGACACTAGGGGCAACCAGGCTTATTAGCCGTGGCAAAGAAAAGGGTCCTATTAAGAAAGAGTTTAAAAACAGAAGGAATTAAAGGAAAAGTGCCCATATAACTTTACTGGGGAAGGACCAAAGCCAGAAGAGACAAAACCATCCACAGAGCCTGCAAGTGGGTGAGTGAGTAGAACATGTTGACCTGACCTGTCTAAGGCTGCTGATAGGTCTAGGAACAGCAGTACAGCTGTTTGGCCAGAATCCCTGGCTCCGCACAGGTCATCTGGCTTTGTAGGGGCAATAATACAAATGGCAAAAGGCAAATTAAGAGGGTAAACCTTTCTATCAAGTAAAGCTACCTACTGTCACAGACTCATGATTCCCTTTGGTACTGAAGTTTCAGATGTCCTGGATTTAGCCTGGGTGCCATCAGTGTTCCATTTATCAGAAGGAAAGGAATTAATTTCCAGATTCCTTCGTCCATTCACCCATTAACAAACATTATTTGAACACTTTTCACATCTCCAGTACTGGGCCACATACAGGCAGCAGAAAGACATATAAGACCCAATGCCTGCACTGAGGGTCTAACAGGGTAGGATGGAGAGGAGACAAAACCAAGGGTAACAAAGAAGTTGGATAAGTGCATGTTAAAGATACCCCTGAGTTGAATCTAGTGTATAGGGATGAGCATGCAGGTAGAGGGAGTAACATTTGCAAATGTTCCAAGAGCAGAGTGACGGCATGATCCATTTAGCAAACTACACATCATAGGACAGCCCCACCTTATGAGACAGACTGACCAGAAGTAAGTGAAGAGGGCTGAGGGTTTTAGGTGCCATGCCAAAAAATGTGAAGTTGGATACTAATGGATATGAAGAGCCACTTAACGGTTTGAAGCAGAGGACTGATCTGATCACATTTCCATATAGACAAAGATGACTCGGGCAAACGCGGAGGGGGCAAGACTAACAAGCAGCCTCCAAGAATAAATTAGGTGATCGTCCCAAGTGACCAGTTGGTAGACTGAAGGGTCATCCACTGAAATGGAACAAGCAGGAAAAGAAATGCATCCACGAGCAGATAAGGTCAGTTTTGGGCAGGTTAAGGTTGAGGTAGTGATGGCGGTTTAGAAATGTCGGCATCTAGAAGGAAAGGTGTACATGTACGTATAGGGCTGAAGGGAGATGCGTGAGGGAATCATCAGCATGTGGGTACTGCTCAGTTATAAAGAAGACGGACAGTCCCTTCCACGATGAGGGATTTCAATAATGACTAACTTTGTGGATTTTTTCTGGTAGAGTATTTACACCCAGCAGTGATTTGATTGGGTTGGTCTCTGGACTACAGTATTTCATTTGTTCTTATTTTTATTATTTTACTTTTAAAGTAAGCTCTATGCCCAATGTGGGGCTTGAACTCACAACCCCAAGATAAGAGTCGCATCCTCTACTGACTGAGCTGGCCAGGTGCCCTTTACTTGTTCTTATTTTTATAACAAATACAAACTAATTACCGAGAAATTTATAAAAGAGTTTGGTATATTTTTATCTCCATATTGCAACAGAAATATTGAAAAATTTGAGATGGAGGCAAGGAAAATATCCCACTAATAGTAGTTGTTGTTAATTTAGCATAGCATTCTTTTGCATAGTAATTTTTTCCCACTTGGGAAACTAAAAGGCTGTCAGTTTAACTTCCCTTCTAAGGTTAATTCCTATTTAACCTGAAAGTTTCTCCATCACATCTGTGTCATGAATACCTGGTCTGAGTTTTTATGGAATATAGATCAATATAACCTCAGACCTTCAGTCCATACAGTTTTGCCAAAATAAACTAACCCAAATGATTGACCCCGCTGATAGAAGCTATCATATTTTTAAAGATACCAGCACAAAATGTAAGTATTTCAAACTCAAGTTTGTTGACGAAATTAGAGCGGAAAAGTCTTATCAAGTCTTTGGAAATAGGGTCTGAGAACAATGAATCTAAGTCAGGAGAATCTGGTTCCCTCTCCCCAATGCTTCTACTAGTGCCCTGTGTGACCTTGGGCAAGGATCCCCCACAGCCACCCCCCACCCCGACTCATTTTCTTCCCCCCTATCACCAAGTGGAATTTTAAAAAGTATTTTATGTTCTTTAGATGAAAGATACAAAGTATCACTTAAGTGAAAGTCTAGGGGTTTTTACTCAGAATAGGAGGAAAGACTCAATGGCACATAACCCTCCCAGAGACAAAAACGTTACCTAGTAGTTTTACTCCCCAGCTAACATTTAAATCAATAAAGCATAGGTCATGAGTTCCCAAACATTTCAACGTAAAAAAGGAAAAAAGAAAAAAAAAAAAAAAGATCAAATCTTTCAAATGATAAGCTGCCTAGTATCCATAGCCTGAAAAATACAGCATGTTCAAAAGTTACTGCCATTCCAATTCAGGAAGGCTTGCAAATGAATTTATATTTTTGTATGTGTGCTATTCACTTAAAAACAAACTAAGACATTACCTTTTCCGAGCAGTTTAAGGTTCATAACTAAACTGAGGGTAAGGGACAGAGATTTCCCATATGCAAGCTGTCTGCACACACACACAGCCTCTCTGGTTATCAACATCCCCCATCAGAGTGGTGCATTTGTTACAGTTGGTGGGCCTACCTCAATACATCATAACCAAGGTCCAGAGTTTACAGTGGGCTCACTCTTGGTGTTGTATATTCTATTGGGACAAACGTATCATAATGTGTATTCATCGCAATGGTATCATACAGACTATTTTCATTGCCTTAAAAATCCTCTGTGATCTACTTATTCATCCCTCTTCTCTACTCTCAGCCTCTGATCATTTTACGGTCTCCATAATTTTACCTTTTCAGAATTTCAGGTAGTTACAAACATACAGTCTATATCCCTTTCAGATTGGCTTCTTTCACCTGGGAATAGGCATTTAAGATTCCACCATGTCAGGGCGCCTGGGTGGCTCAGTCGGTAAAGCATCCGACTTCCACTCAGGTCATGATCTCGCGGTTTGTGAGTTCGAGTCCCGTGTCAGGCTCTGGGCCTGGAGCCTGCTTCAGATTCTGTGTCTCCTCCTCTCTCTGCCCCTCCCATGTTCATGCTCTGTCTCTGTCTCTCTCAATAATAAATAAATGTTAAAAAAAAATTAAAGAAAAAAAAGATTCCACCATGTCTTTTCATAGCTTGCTGGCTCATTTCTTTTAAGCCTTGAATAATATTCCATTGTCTGGATTTTTTTTTTCCTTTAAAGAAAACAAGCTTTATTTTTATAATCGGAATGTTCTAATAAAAATATTATAATAATATTAGCTACCTTTATTTTCTGGGCTTTGACTTTGTACCAGGAGTGCTGCAAAGTGCTTGCCCAGGTCAGTCAGGCCCGAGGCCCCCCACTTTCCTGAGGTAGGTCCGAATGAATACCTCCAATGCCTCCCAACTTGGTGGCCTGCCCTCCCCAAATCCTTCTGCCTGTCTCCTCAGCCAGGCTGTCCCTCGGCTCAGTCCCCTCTTCCTCTGAGCAGGGGCCGCTGCACAGCCGAGGAGCCCTGTTGGAACCTCTCGCCTCCCCCTGCACTGAGCCCCCTTCCCGGCAGGCAGGACGTGTCTCTGCTCAATCCCACTGCTCCGGCTGGTATACGCTAGGTGACACCATGAGGGAGGGAAGGCGGGCAAGGCCTGAACTCAGAGGCCTGCCCCCCCCCCATCCTAAGAAAGTGCACTCTAGTCTCTCAGCCGGCATCATCTTGGGCCACACTCCCTCCTGCCCTTTGTGGCTGGGGTGGGGCACAAACTCAGATAACTTCTTGTTGCCCAGCGAGACCTGCCTGGAGATGCCCACCTTCCAAAGGGCTCCCCATCACTGGACTGTCTGAATGTTTATCCATTCTCTTACTGAAGAATATCTTGGTTGCTTCCAGGTTTGGGAAATTATGAAGAAAGCAGCTACAAACATCCCCTGGGCAGGTTTTTGTGGGGACATAAATTTCCAACGTCTTTGGGGAGATACCAAAGAATGTTTATATTCTATACCCTGTATTCATACTCCGCAATTGTTGCATCATAGAAGTACGTTTAGTTTTGTAAGAAGCCGCCAAACTGTCTTCCAAAATGGCCATACCGCTTTACATCCCCACCGGCGATGAATGAGAACTGCTGCCTTCATGAATGTTGCCTTCATTAGTGTTGTCAGTGTTCTGGAATTTGGCTGTCGTAATAGGGGTGCAGTGACATCTCGTTACTGTTTGAATCTGCATTTCCCTTATGACGTAGGATGTGGAGCATCTCTTCATGTGCTTATGTACCGTTTGTATTATCTTCTGGGGTGAGGTGTCTATGAAGATACCTGGCCCAATTTTTGGTTGTCTTCTTACTGTTTTGAGAGTTCTTTGTATATTTTGGATAACAGTCCTGTATCAAATGTGTCTGCTACAACTATTTCCTCCCGTGAATTTGTATTTTAATGATCACACGGCATCTACATGTATTTGAAAAATAGCGGTAGAGCATGTGAGACTCCATTTCTCAGTGACAGGCCAGGATCTGGTTTGCATTAAGAACGAGAAACTCCTGACATGAAACCTTAACATCCACCCTGGCGTTCTGCAGAGTGAATATTGGAAATACCTCCTTAGCTTCACCAAAACTTTGGTTTTACCATTTTTTAATTTATCCATTCATTGTAGCAATTAAAAGAAAAATCTCAGGCAAGAGGAATGTTAACGTCCAGCATTCCGACCCAAGTTTCCATGTAGGAAAATATATCCTATAGAGAGACAGGAACAAAGTACCTCAAGATACAAATCATGTAGAAAGCCACATAAAAATAGTGGAAGGCAGAAGCACAAGGGATTGAGGATAAGTTTCTAAACTCTTCTCAAAGGGAATAGAAGCGTGTTTATAAAATATATCAAAAATCTCCTTAAAGCACTCTAGAAATAGTATGTCATTAATCTCTCTAGGGGGAGAATATGAATTTCAAGAATCACAGAGGCATGGCTGCAGTAAGAGGGTTCACCTCCCTCTTAAGGGAATCAATAATCTCACTTTCCTGTGGGGCCATGTCAGTCCTTGACACTATGCATCAATCTGAGTCCAGCCTTTCAGAAAATCTACAACATCCAGAGGTGGGTGGACCTGCTCTGTCAACAAGGGGAGAAAACATAGATGATTATAGGCAACAACTGTTACCACATTCTGATCACTTCCTGGGTGCCAGGCATTGTTCCAGACCCTAGTATACATGACCACTGAGCCTCACAGTGCAGCACACCTCTTTCCATCTCTGTTTTTAGCAGGGGAGCCTCTGAGAGCACAGAGAACTAGAGACAATTCTGTTTGGCCTGATTCCAAGACCTCCTCCCTCACTATACCAACACTGCCTTGTAGGAAGTGATATGCACACAAAACTGGAAATTTTCCCCAGCAAGAGATGTTAAAACAATTTGGTCAGAACTTACCTAGCAGGTCCGCCTCTATGTCAAGTTTTAAGGCTTGAGTCTAGTTTTTTTCACTGCTGTTTAGAACCTACATTCTGCCCCTTTAGGCATTATTTCACTGGCTAATAAATACATGAGTCCTAAATTATCCTGCTTATTACCGCCTTTCCTTGTTTATCTTTTTTAACACCCATTTTGAAAAAAAAATACACAAGCAACTCCAACAGAAGCTATACTATCTC
Source organism: Prionailurus viverrinus (assembly GCF_022837055.1). Taxonomy (NCBI): domain Eukaryota; kingdom Metazoa; phylum Chordata; class Mammalia; order Carnivora; family Felidae; genus Prionailurus; species Prionailurus viverrinus. Next base: position 200,275,577 of record NC_062561.1, on the reverse strand, counting down.
CTTCTTCCATTTCTTCCCATTTTCTATTAGTTTGAAAGCACTCTGCAATCACTTTTTAAACTGGCATCTAAGTATTGCCAGCCATGTGCTAAGTGCTTAATTGATATTACCTTAAATTTTTTGTAATGTTTATTTATTTTTGAGAGAGAGAGAGAAAGAGGGGGGGGGGAGGACGAGTGGGATAGGGGCAGAGAGAGGGAGACACAGAATCTGAAGAAGGCTCCAGGCTCTGAGCTGTGAGCCCACAGTCCCACATGGGGCTCGAACTCACAAACTGCAAGATCATGACCTGAGATGAAGTCAGGGGCTTAGCCAACCGAGCCACCCAGGCGCCCACATATTACCATGTTTATTCCTTATGACAAAGCTATTAAGTTGGTGCTGGGTCTCCATTTCCTAAGTGAGGGAAGAGTTCTAAGGTAGGGTTCAAATGGAAGTCCACTGGATGCTTAAACTCTGGTTTTAAGCCCCAATTTTAAGCACTATACCATGCTTCCCCAGAACACAAATAATTTTTTGTCAGAAGAGATTAATGGTTAAATTTAAAGGAGCTGGATGCAGAGGTATGTATCAGAATTTACTGTTCTAGATCTGCTCAATTCCAGGTGTCTTCACTTTAATTCACTTTCAATTCCACAAAAGGAAGAATTTAAGGATTGGGAGTTATCCAAAAAGCCTTCAGACTTGAGGGAGAAGCAGTAAGCATGAACTAAGACAAGAGCATTGGACCAATCTTCTTTCCTAAAACAAAGGTATGTTCAGTTCCAATCTTTAAGGAAAAGAAAACTCCAAATCAAAGCACTGTATCTGTATCAAAATCAACTTCCCCTAACACACTGAAAGGTTTCCCTAAAAGCACCCTGCACCTGTGGCCAGAAGGAATCTATGAAAGGAAAAGGCCTGCTTGGAGGAGTGGTCTAGACTCAAATGGACCTCAGCTCATGGCCCAGAGGTGACCTTGGCTAGATGACAAAGGACAATCTTGTAGATCAAGACACTGGAGATATAATGGCTATATCCATAGGGTGGGGGTGGGGTGGGGGGGGGGAGTGCCCTGATGGCTGCTCATTGCTTGAGGCTGAGAACTAGTGACAATTCCAGTGCTTGAGTCTTTCTGGGACACACACACACCAAGACTCTGATAACACAGTCTCTAAGCAACTGATACTCCGTGAGAAGTGGTACCTCTATTTCAGTACAATCGTGATGAAAATCACCACTTTGTACTCACGGCTCATTCCTAGTTTGAAAACTCAAAAAACATCAATTTGTCATATGTGTAAGAACTTCTTGGAAGAAAAATAGAGCATTTTCAAAGCTAGGCTGGGAGTGTGGACTTATCCTGTAGGAAAGAAGAAACTACCTGAGGTCCATGAGTTGGACAGGTTTTTTTTTTTAAGTTTATTAATTTATTTTGAGAGAAAAAGACCCAATAGAGAAGGGGCAGAGAGGGGGGGGGGGGAGAGGATCCAAAGCAGGCTCTGTGCTGACAACAGAGAGCCCGATGTGGGGCTCAAACTCACGAACCATGAGATCATGACCTGAGTGAAGTCGGATGCTTACTGAGCCACCCAGGTGCCCCTGGATGGTGTTTTGAAGGGGAACCCTGGAGCCAGGGCAGCTGAAAGGAGGTGAAAACCTGGATGCTCTGGTGGCAGCAGAAACAGAACGAGAATTGGCTCTCCCAGGTTCTACCCAATGCTTAATGTCCCCAGGTTTTCAATCACTCCCGTTTTATTTCCATGGGTCCAAATGGCCAGTGAGCTAAGAAGCTTTAATGAGCCGGGATAACTAATCCACATAGAGCACATAAAAGCTATGTTTGGGGCGGGGGGATATCTGAGGTAGATGAGAGGGGTTAGGAGCAAGAAAGAATAGGACCCTCTGAAAAGAGGGCCTCATTTTGTAGGACTGCTGGTCAGTATGGCCAAGCTATTACGAGTGAAGGACTTAAGTAAATAACCCCGAATTGGTCTCTCCCGATAGAAAATGCAACTCCCTGAGTTCACAGTTTCATCTGCAATAAACCACTGGTTTTTAAATCAGTTGGCTCTTACTCTTTTCAGGATGGTACACCACGTAGTGGACCATATTTCTAAAGACAGAGACTTCTGTAAACATTTGGTAATTCAGGGTTGTTTATGCAATTTGTAATGTTCTTGCAAGAGAAATTTCTAAACCTCCCTTGAGTTTTCAGGGCGCCTTATTGTACAGAAGCACATCTTAAAAATAAATTCCTTCAAAAAGATCATTTATCACTCAACCTTTTGTACCTTAAAGGAATACAGATAACTCACTGTTTAGATCCACACTCTGAAATTAGGTCTCAGATTTACAAAGAACTTCTCAATTTTCAGTCTGATGACTCTGGTCTCGACAGCAGAGGAGGGGAAGCTGCTTAAGTTAGCATCTCAGAAATTTCGGGTGAATTTCCTGCCCAATTTCGACAATTTACATTTTATTTTGGACAAGAGCAACTGTAACTGTAAATTGGTCTTTCTTTAATCTGTGACTAGCAGCCAATCATTTTTAATAGTCTTTAATCTCCCTTTTTTAATGAGATATCTGCGTTCAGCAATGACTCAACCATGTACCGCCGCAGGCTAGGCAGGGGGGTGGTGAATCACAGAAAATAGACGGAAGAGACCCATTAGGCAAACTCATGCACCTCCCTGCCAGAATTAGGATGATTCCCAACAATTAAACTTCTAGGACCAGTTCAGCACACTTTTTGTTTGCCTCCGAGGATGGAATTGCTAACACTTGCACTGTAGGCTGTTCTAGAATTCGGACAGCCTGCACTCCCCTGTTTCACTTACGCCCCCTCATCCCCACTGCTCTCGATCTCACTAGAAATCTCTGGGTCCGCCCCAACTACTGAATGTCTCTTACGTGCACAAACTTTCCTTCCTGTTTGTTAGTAAGCACTCACATAGAGAGTGACTGCCTTGCATATCAAGGGGAAATCAATCTATACAGAAAAGAACTTCTCATACTTCTTAACCCTTGCCATAAAAATTTAAAAAAGGACTCCTACCCTGGACTTCATTCTCAAAGGCTGCCTTTTATATGCTTTCCAGTTCTTTGTTCCATCTAAGTCTCTTCTCACTGCTTTCCTCTGAACTCTGTCCAGCTGTTCTACATCTGGAGTTGAGCTGCTCACATTGAACAAACTATCCTTGGTGTGGTCCTTCTTGAGGAAGATCAACCCTGGGTCTTATTCTCCTCCATCCTCTTTTTTTCCTTTTCCTTCTCTTCTCGTTCTCTCTCATTCTGTAAACTCATCTTCGGACATTGTGTTCTGGACAGCTGTCATTCGGGTTAGTGGGCGCAAGAATAATGTCAAGGACAAAAGTCTCTTGTGAGGCCTCAAAGCCGATTTAGTTCATATAGTGATGCCTTAGAGGATTTCTATTTACCACTTTTCTACAAGGAACATTGTTATCCCCAATCACCACCTCCACCTCTTTTTAAGATCAATATGTTACCTTCTTTGCAATGAGTCCACACAGCTACCATGGGTTAATTGGCCTTTTGCCATCTCCAGCCAAATGCACCATTTAACGCAGAGGTTTAGCTATCATTACTCGCCTATGTATTAATTTCTGATGTTTCTTTCTGTTTGCTCAGGTTGGATAATTCTGCCTTTGATTAACTGAGAAAGCTTATTTAGACCTGCAGCCTATCCTCCCCAAACACTTCTTTCTTCATTGTCAAAGTGATTCTTGCAATCTTTGCAAGATTCAGAACTGGGAAGGACTAAATTCAAAGCTAGGCCACTTCCTTTGACCTTTAATTATGGCTACTTGTCCTGCCAATTTTCCCTCACACATGGAAATCCTAGCTTCCTTTGTAGCAGGACCTGGTTAAGGAAATCCCCTTTAAATATGGGACCTTCTACTTATTTATGTAAAGAGCTCCCTGTTTTAAGTTACTGGCAAGACTAGAACAACTATATAGCCAGATTTTAGCCGATCTGTTTACACAGGGAGTGGGTCACATGCAAACATCGCCCTCACAATACCACAGGTGCTCCCAATGCTGCATGAATCAACCCTTTCCCCCGCTTCCCTCCTCTAAGAACAGCGAATCTTCCCCAACATCCTCACTCCTACATTCACCCCCCACCCCTGAGCTCTCATTAGGTTGGGCTCAGATTATGTGCTTTTTTTTTTTTTAATGCCATTTTCAAACATACTCAAAAGTAGAGTAATTGGTACAAGTGACCCCCCCATATACTCCACAAGCTCAATCTTTTACATGTCGCCTGCCAATCCAAAGAACCCCAGATTTCAATTTCTCTTCTTCAGAGATTCAAAGGCAGTCCCTGGTGTCTGTCATAGGAATTTTCCAGCGTGCCTTGGGGATGACCCCCAGCGTGACGAGTCTTTGGATCTCATCACCACTAATCCCCTGTAACCACAGAACTAAGAGAACACATGTCCTCATCCAATTTGCCAGTGTTTTCTTTTTCCTCTCCCCTCATTTAAAATTCTGCCAGAAGTTCCAAATAAAAAGATTAGAATGCCTACCTTCTTTCAACCTTAACTCTAAAACATGTACTTTTACCTTCAAGGATTTTTTTTTTTTTTTTTTTTTTTTTTGCCTAACTATGTTCTGGAATTCTTACAAGTGGTCACGACTTCAACTTTCAAATGGCTTGAGGCAAGATTTTGGGACAAACAAACAAACAAACAAGATACTGCTAGGGAGAAAATGAAAACCAGCAAAAATAAACAACAAAGGTAATGATAATTATTTGGGGAGAGAACATTTTTCTATTTTGATAATCTTTTGTTGTTTTGCTTTTTCGTCAACACTTCTAACAGAGCTAAGGCCTCAGTTCAGAGGTCTTCACTACAAAGAGTGCTAAAACTGTGGATGGACTGCCAGGCCCCACTGCAGATTCTGATTTCACAGGTCTGGAGCACAGCTTAGGAATCTGCATTTCATCAAGCACGCCAGAGGGCTCTGATGCGGGTGGTCCTGACCATGCCTTGACAAGCACTGAAGGCTTAGATGAGGAACACAAAGTTCTTACGAGAAGAGAGTACGTTGTGTGAACTTGAGGGCAATGAGGGGAGAGCTTCACAAAGATGGAATTTGACCTTTACTTTGCAATTTTCATTCAACTGCTTGATTACCATAGAGTAATTATTAGGCATTTGCTCTGTACCAAGTTCTGTTTCAGGTACTGGAGCGGTCGTAGTGAACAAGTCCATCAAAGCCCTGCGTCATTGGAGCTGAGAGTCTACTTGGGTAGATTTCAAAAGCCAAAAGGGGGACCACCATGCACCGGAGGGATGATATTAAGGAATCCAGTTCAATGCCGGACACTGTGGAGAACACAAATTTACAGTGCCTTATCCAAAGAAGGACTTCAATGATCAGCTGCAAAATTTCTTTGGATACACTTGTGTCACTGCCTAAACTCACACATGAATAGGAAGACAAGGCATGAGAACCAATAATGAATAACCAAGTGTATAATTAAATTTTAATTAGGGGCTCTAGACTAAAAGACCCACATATGTGAATTTTCTCTTCAGGTTAGTATAACTTAAAAGGATTTCATGAAAAAGGCAGACCTTGGCATTCTGGGATGCTAGTATAGAGAGGTTGAGAAGGGAACCAGTCCTGTGGTCATCTTCAGACACATAAATGCTACCTTGCTGCCCGAGGTGTGGTCTTTGGATCAACCACACTGGCAGCATGTGGCAAAACTGTTGTGTTAGAAATGCAGAATCTCGGGCCCTACTCAGGAGAATCTCTATTTTAACAAGATCACCAGATGATTCATATGTACTTTAAAGCTTAGAAAGCACTGTGCTATAAAAGGTCCAACTTGAGATGGGCTTCACGTAGTAAAAAACAGAGTTTGGGGGTATAGCTGAGAGGCTAGAGCTGGTGATATTGCTGTGAGTTAAGAACACAGAGACAATAACTTTTGCCATAAAAGTGGACGACTTTTCAGAGTATAAAGAAAAAAACAATAGTAGGAAATCTGGGGCCTATAGCTTGGGCATCTTTCATAGTAAGGGCAATGCTCACACAACAGTAAGGAGGAGAGAGAACCAGATTAGACAAAAAAAAAAAAAAAAAAAAAAAAAAAAAAAAAAAAAAAAAAAAAGAGGAGAGAGAGATTAGAAGGGGTAGGGACTATAATAGAAATCAGTGAAAGGTGGAGTGGCCAAGGCTTCCATGACAGAGATGCTGATATGCTGATAAAGGGAACTAAGAATGAGTGCTGGAAAAGACTAGAAAGAAGTCAACAGTTATCCCAAGGGCGGTGGGAGCCTTCTGAGCCATTTAAGTAGCAATATGACATAATTCCAAGATATGAATTAAAAGGGTCTTTTTCTTAGAAGGTAGGTTAAAAGTGAGCTACGTAAGAGATTATGTGTAAAATTGCAAACGTAGAAATGGACACTGAACTGCTTCCAGAACTATGCAGCCCAGGCTGACAATTTTTTAATGAAGTCCACTTGGCATGAGATACTTGTATCCCATCTTCCCTTCATTTAGATCTAGCCTCCTCCTGACCTTCAATTTGAGGAAAAGGTACACACATGCGCACACACACCATATCCTTCCAGAGCCAATGTTTTCAAGCTTTTAATTGGGCTCCTGGCTGTAGACTTTTTTCACTTGACTTTTGAGAACCCACCCCTACCTTCTGGATATTTATGAGTATCTTAACATCCGAGTGAGAAAAAGAGATTAAAGATTTTGTGGCTAATGAATCTTTAAAGAAGAAAGGTTGCTCACGGCTGGTAAAAGTCAAGTTTCCTTCCATTTAGAAGAGAGTTTTGTATCCTTTCACAAATGATTTAACTTCTTTGAGCCTAAGTTTTTTTTCAAATATAAAACTGAAGACCTAATAGCACTTAAGGTTCTCAGAATATTTACATGATTTTAAGTTGCTTTGCTCTAGTGCCTGATGCATGACAGTTGCTCAATTAATGGTATAGCTACTAAAGGGTTAGGGGGCATCTGGGTGGCTCAGCTGATTGGGTATCTGACTCTTGATTTCAGCTCAGGTCATGATTTCATGGTTTGTGGGATCGAGCCCCACATCGGGTTCTGCTCTGACAGCATGGAGCCTGCTTGGGATTCTCTCTCTTGCCCTCCCCAGCTTGCACTCTCTTTCTTTCCCCCTCAAAAATAAACAAACATTAAAAAAATAAAAAAAATAAAGGGCTAGGAATACACATCATCACAGACAGGAAAAAAAAATGAGCAAATCATTTAATATTTCCTTGGTGGTAACTTAGACTTAGCATTGAACCCAGATCTTAAATTTATTAACAGACACATTTTGCATGCTTAAAACATACAAGATAATCTCCTAAAGACAGTTTTATGGCAAACGGTGTCTCTGTGGATTTGGATGTAAACGGTACACTGTAGCAGGGATGAAGAAGGAGGGAGGGAGGGAGGGAGGAAGGAAGGAAGGAAGGAAGGAAGGAAGGAAGGAAGGAAGGAAGGAAGGGGGAGGAGGAGGAGGGGCAGCCAGTAAGGACAAAGAGGTTGAGAGAGACTCTCATGGCCAATCCTGAGGTGCTGCTTGATAGATGAGATTCTAGAATCCCAGAAACACTATCAACTACGGTTGGCATTTCAACCTTTGGGAGGATTGGTGGCTTTTTTAAAGGCTCCACTCAGCTGAGATAAATAGGGAATGTTTATTGAACACGTTTCAAGGTTATTTAGAAGTATCAACAAGAACTGAACACAAGGTGACCTTGTACAAGTTACTTGTCTCTCTGAATTTTAGTTTGTGTGCCCACAAAGTTGATGGGCTAGATAACCTTTAAATGGCTCTTGCAGCTCACAAGATCTGGGAAGGGGAAGGAATAATTGAAAGAGAGCCCAGCCTATATGGTCAGTCAGACCCGGACTGGAATTCTGGTTCTACCACCCACCAGGCAAAGCACTTAACATCCTTGGTTCTAATCATTCCTCCCTGTAAAATGGGGAAAATAAAACATACGCTGCAGAACTACTGAAGGATGAAAGATAATGTTTCTAAATGATCTGGCACATAACAGACACTCGATTAATGGTATACTCTTGTCTGACTGTGTTAAATTTACCTACCACCAAATTTAAGATCTAGCAATCTCACGACTGACTGAAAGGCAATTGCTCAGATTTCGAAAACATTTTCCATTCTACAAAAAAGATTCTTCTCAGGCTCGTCTCAGAGTGTGCATCAAAGTTCATCTTAGACTTCTAGAGTATTTAGACCTATATCTACCAACTATTGAAAATGAAGTGGGCCATATTCACCTTCAACAAGACCTTACTGAGGAAATGTGTGTGTGTATCCCCTGCTACTTATAAAACTCGGTGGTAAGCAATGTGGGGTTTACAAAGTCGTATGTGGCTAGGTTCTCTGCTCCTGAAAAACCAATAATAACTTGTCTTTGTAGGAAAACAGGTATGCAATGCCACAGAACCAAAAGCATTATTTCGAGGAAGAAAAATGAGATCGACTCCTTGCACAAAAGTGTGTAAAGTAGTTAATGTTTATAAAGAACTTTCGTATGCTTGTGCAAAAGACACTTTAACCGTAAACGCTTTTAAAGGCACTTTTTTTTTCTAAGACTACATTAGGAACAGGGCAGTAATTAGTATGTTGGGAGGCAAGAAAGAACTTAAAAGAAGAAAGCACGAATACAGATATACTCTACTAAAAAGATAATACAGATGACCCGTTGCAATCACTACGTAAAAGGATGCTTTTGGGGTACATATTCCGTACAGATATGCCAGGTGAAATCTGGAAATAAATTTTGTAGCTCATGTAAAGCCAGCTTCCTCAGTATAAATAAGTTTTAAATGAGCTTTTAAAAATATCAAATCAATTTAAAGTGCTAACAGCCTTACCAGGACGTAAATTCTTAAACAATTAGCCTCATTCCCAACAGGATCAAACATAAGCAAGCAGCCAAGACAGTTTAGCTCCTAAGCTTGGTGTATTCAAAGAGATTCTTGATTTGAGTCGAGTGTGATCTCCAGATGCAGTACAAGCCTTCTACACACAGCTCCATGGGAAAGCATTTTCTGGAAACAGATGCACCTTGTTTAAAACCAATGTTTTGTTTCTGAAAAAATTGGGTACAAATAGAATTTTTAAAAATTGAATCATATTTCAAATGCCCTGGGGAGGCTCATATCACAGGGAACTCTGTCATGAATGTTTTTGCAAGTGAAGAATTAGTTTATGAATTGAACAAGCACCTCTAATTTATATGTTGCATTGATTTCTTGGTTTTGTTTTGTAATTACGTGCTTGCTTTCTGTGGCTTATTTTGAACAACTTTTTGAAAAACAAAACCATTTTTTCTCTTTGAATATTTAACTTTGAGATACTTCCTTTTTTTCTGAAGTGTAACTTAACGTTCTGGGACTAATTCCCTTCACCTCCACTCCCACTCCACCCCCACCCCCACCCCATGAATATGACTCCATTTTTGAAATGGAAACGAATGGAATAACAGAACCGAATTTATCGAAATTTATTTTAAGATCAAATTTTAGGAACTCAGTCTTTCTACTTGGTAGGAGATACGGATCTTATTAGATTTTATCAGAAGGAAAGGGATCGGGGCATGGCGTCCCTACTTGCTGTCTGACAGCTGATTTAAAAGGAATTGAAGTGAAGGGATGTAAACAGCCTGGCTTTGTAGCTCACCCTTGATCAACTCCATGAAACTGAGTAATGATTCAGTTGAGCAGAGATTCCCAAACTTTGATCCAGAAATCCTTTTGTCTCTTGGCATTTTTTTCATCATGCCACCAGGCCAAAAACAATACCTACCAGTTCATTTATTAAGTGGTTAGATTCAAATAACCTACTAAGTATTTATGTCCTAACAACTTAGTAGCAGCTTGAAAAAAAAATACTCATAAATTTAAAGGAAGGAAAGGTTTATTTCATTCTTTAATAACCAAACTTTCTTACTAAAGGGCATACATATACCTGTTGGATATACATAACTTCTCAAGGCCTGGAATTGGACTGTATCCTGCCATCTTCCTTTCATGTTCCACTTTAATTGCCACACAGCATTTACTTTCTTCACCTGTCTCCAAAAATCCAGCTTCAGAAAGATATGACATCATCAAAAGGAATGTAGCGCCATCTAATGTTGAAACTGAACTACTTCAGCTAGTAGTTCACTGGGGGTGGGACAGATCAAATATTATTGTTTTCCTTAAAAATAAAAAATATTCCATAAAATCACTTCTATGAGTTGACTGTGTGGCACTTTGGGGTGCCTTGGTACACAGTTTGAGAACCACAAGTGCAGCGCCAAGATGAAAGCTGTTTCCATGGTTTTGGATTGAACCACATCACAAGATTTCACTATCTTTTCAACACACACACACACACACACACACACACACACACACACACACACAAACACACACACCCGAGATCTGAAATCTGTAGTGCTTCTATGTACATCTTATCCCCAGTTAGAAACACTGCCATCTCCGGTAGGTCACATTTTTTTACAGACAATACCTTTATGGCAATACCTACCCCAATGCATTTAAAGACAATATACCATTAGATTTTAGCTTTACTTCCATGAATTTGTATCTGGGCCAATGATTTAATTTAGCTTAGACTAGGAGGGATAAAGGGTATTTTCTCATGTAACTAAAGTTTTATGTCGTAGCACACCCTCATGTTGAATGTCAAAAATGTTACTGAATCTCCTGTTGTGTGTGCCCATCCTTCTGTAAGATGTAGGATATTACTATTTGGGGATGATAGCTGAGAGGCATGGTTACATTATAGGAAAGGGTTACAAAAAGGTGCCAACTGCTTTGTGAAGATGATGTGACAAGCATCAATTCAGGATGATGTTAAATAGAAATCTTCCATGTTGGCTTACAGACATTTTTCTTCAGCATGCCCAAGTACAAGTTGTTAACTACAGAATGATCTCATTTCTAGTCTAGCCCTGGAACCAAAATGTTGACCCTCTTCCTTCCTTTGCGTACAGCCCACTGATTTCCATTTGTCGCTGAGGATAAACTGCTGCTGATTGGATCACGTGTTACTCCTTTTGCTATCATCTCACAATGTCCTTTTCTGCCTTTGCAATCAGACTCCAGCCTTACATTCAATTATCATCCTATTTCAACTTTCAGCATATTCAGTTGGTACTGCTTCTGCCCCGAGTTTCCCTTCCCTCTTCTGAGTTTTATCTGTCTGTGCCCTTCCTTTCCCACTGACTGTCTGCTACTTTGCAAAAGCCTCCCACACAATTCTGAGTAATAGCAGTTTAAAAGAATGCCCTTGGGTGGAATAATCAGCCACCATGATTAGTTAGTTAGGTCCTGGCTGAATCTGAAATTTAGGGATAGCTGTCTCAGGACCAAAGCTGTCTGCAGCCTCAGAAGAGCAGAACTCTAGGGAAAACCCCATTCAGCTCTGTTAAGTGTGGCATTTTTTAATCAGCAGTGTTACCAATGTGGATTAAAGTGAACTCAATTCTAATGGCAGTGTGTCCGCTGTCAAGCTATCTGTGCTACGCTGAGGGCAGGAAGTTCACAGGTCCTAACCCCGTGCAGCGGAGTGACTGAAATGTACAGAAGGCGCGAATAACCACACGGGTAAGGGTGTCACAGTGTGGTTGCTGGAAAGACAGCGGCTTAGAGGCCCTTACCCTTTCCTTGGACAAAATCTGCGTTTCGTCACTTTTTTAATGTTCTGCCGTATAGTGTTCTACCTCAGAAATATTTCCGTCCGTATAATGACATTTAAGGAAAAAAAAACAGCAAAAAAGTTAGAAGCCTTTTGCAGTGCCAGGCTCATTTAGAAAGTTGAGCTTCTGACCAAGGCAATGATGCAATGCAACAATACCAAATTCTTTCATCATATTTAGGAGTAAGTGATTACTTGTGGAAACTGTAATGTTTCCTAACAAACCAAGTGTTTCAGGGATGGACCACCCAAATGTATTATTATATAAAGATGTCAGTTACATAATTACATGAGAAAACAACACATTTTACTTTTTTGTTTTTTAACAACAATTATCCTCTCTAGGGAAGACGGGCTGAATTAGCTGCTTAGCAAAGTGCCTCCTAGGGGCTCCAATTATCTTAGACACATTTAAACTGGAACCTTGATAATGTAGATTTAACATGAGGAAAAAGAAAACGTCTTTTCTTCCCTCCATCCCCCAATTCCTGCCATGACTTTGTGGAGACCACCAACAGTGAAGATGCATTGAAAGACTCCAACTCAAATTTAAACATAGACCATATACCAGTTGCCTTGCTGTAAAACTTTTTACAATTACCTACTTAAAAGGTATCTGTCTTTAAAAAGAACTAGAAATATTTTTAATATAGGAGGTTCAGTTGCATCTAATTCAAATGGCATTTATAAATGCCTGTGTACATTAGGGGTGTACAATAAATGGTTTTATAAATGATACCCTTCAGGTATAAAACAAAAATATTTGCTTTAAATATTTAATGCTTCATTACTCATATTTTTCAGTATTTTGGCAGGAACACCTGCTGAATGTCTAATGTCGGGGAAAAGAGATCTGCTGGTAAAGTCCACATTAGCAAAACAGCTACAGATTCCCCGTCTTCAAGAGTAGTTTATCATAGCTTACTAACGAAGTAAAGATGGCAAAGGAATAGGATGTTTTCATCAAAATGCTCAGTGTTTCTCAATGGGGGTGCTATTGGCATTTGAGATATAATATTCTTCCCTGTGAGGAAGGACTCCTGTTTTTCCCTTGGCCTTGTCTGGTACCTCTGCCCCCTGCTCTCTGGTCAGAGATAATCAAAACATTCCCATATGTCTCCAGAAGTCCCCTAGGAAAAGAACTGCCTCCAGTTGGAAACCACAGACCCAGAGTCCCTACCAAAAACAGAAACAGAGTAATGGTGAAGTCTACTAAACCTTTTTTATGTGGCTTAATGGGGATAGGGGGTGGTTCCTCAATAACTGTGTGTAACTTTACTTCCTCATTGTTCAGTTTATTTCTACGGGCTCACACATTATCAGTGATTCTCATAAGCTTCCTCAGAGGAAGATGTTCAGGCTAATGTACCATTCTGAGAATGTATCTACAAGAGTGGGCAAAGGACCCAGTTTTCTTATACTCCTGGTTGACCTCAGCCTTGCCTCCTAGCTAGGGAAGTTGTCAGGAAAAATGGGATTAGACAATGGTGTCTCTTGGGACTGATGGCCATCTATGAGAGGAGCCTCCGGGGGAAGCAACACAAGTACCACAACAGAGCTGATGTATGTGTGAGCAGACTCAATATTGCAACACCCCATCGACTTGTGATTGACAGCTGAGATCTATGTCTAGCCTGCAAATCTTTCTTCCTTCCTTCCTTCTTTCCTTCCTTCCTTCCTTCCTTCCTCTCTCTCTCTCTCTCTCTCTTTTCTTTCTTTCTTTCTTTCTTTCTTTCTTTCTTTCTTTCTTTCTTTCCTTCCTTCCTTCCTTCCTTCCTTCCTCTCTCTCTCTCTCTCTCTCTCTCTCTCTCTCTCTCTCTCTCTTTCTTTCTGTGTTTTAATCACCTAAAAATAGGTTTTTGAGGCTGGTTAGCTGAACACCCCCTAGGCAAGAACAGTACGGCCTCTAGTCGGAAACCACTGACCCAAAGAATCCCTAACTAAAAACAGAATAATGGTAGGTTAACAGTGAGCATCTGTAGGCAGAAAGGAATAGGGAGAAGACAGACACTGGAGACCTGCCAAGACCTGAAATGGCAACTTTCCTTATGGGAAGAGGTTGGGTGAGCACAGGCCCAAATTATCTAATATGCTAACTTCATACTCAACTACCTATCTTTTTGCACTACTGTTCTTTGCACAGAATCCTCTCCCAGGACTCTCCAGGTAGCTCCCCAGAGTTCTCTGCTGTGGTCCCCCACCCAAGTCACTCCTCATTCCTAATCCTGTCCCTCTAACATTTCTAATGCAGTTGTGAAATGTTAGAAAAGCAATCTGATTAAGTAAAATCATACTATATTCTGAAAAATTGGTATCTTTCCCCTCCATCCTCCCTTTGGTAATTTTTATGAACCCAAAGCAATTTCTACTGCATGTACTTTCAAGGCAGCGTGGAAGCAAAGAAGGAAGGAAAACACTTTAAATTTTCTGTTAGGTGTATGTAAACGTACTTTGGGGAAAAAACAAAAGATGAAGAAGCATTTGTAGTACACAGTATTTACTGTCAACAAAAGAAGGCTGAGGGTCACCTGGTATATTGGACTGGGCAGAAAAATGTTCTGCAGCCTCTCTGAAAATTGCTATATAAGCCAACGAACTCAAGCTATACTACCTATTTCTGTGTCCTCAAGGTAACCATGGTGAAGAAAAAAACATTTAAAAAAATATGATGCTTTGGCTCTTACGAGGAGTTTTTCGCACACTCCTATCTCATGTAATCCTTACAGGAGTGAAGCAACGATCATTATTATCCCTTGAGCACAGTGGAGGAAAAGAAAACTCAGAAAGACTGAACTACTAGAAAATAGCTGGTGAACTGCAAGGAACAGCTTACTTTATCAAGGACCTTTGGAACCAGACTGCCATCTTTCCCCACCGCCTAGGAAAGGGCAAGTGGTAGGATGGGTGGCTTGACTTCACGCAGAGTAGTCCCTTTAATAACTGCTGATAAAGGGGAGGCAAATCGATAGCAATCAACACTCGCCCATGGAGGGTAGGGATGGCATGCAGCCACATTAGTGTTGCTGCCCTTTATTAGAGTCTTGACTCAACTCCTCATTTAGTGAGGTCTCTAGGTTGTTGTCTTGCTTGGGAAACTGTAAACAACCCTTTTTAGAAAACTGACTGATGTGCCTCATTCCTCTTTCCATACCTACAAGGCTGACTCTGGAAATGTGCAATTTCATTGTACAAGAGGGATGCTAATGAGTTGCTGGCCATTTGTGCCTAAAAGCCATTTCCTATGTGAACGCACAACTTTCCCACCTATGAATTGCTTTCGACTATAATCCATAAAAATATATTATTCCAGGCACCATATACAGGTGTATAACACAAGGTTCCTGTTCTTAACAAGACCAACACACGTGACAGCTATAACCCAGTAAGACAGGCAGGCAGGTTTTAATTTTCTCATTTTTGCAGGTGGAAATAAAGAAAAGTTCAGGAATGTTGAGTGACTTGCACATATCCTGTGCAAGTTCAACAAACATCTATTAAGCACTCGGTACGTGCTAGACACATGTTAGGTGCTGGGGGAAATGGCAAGTCAATAACAGATCATTTCAAAACTGTGCTGCAAATGCTATCGACCGTAGTGTGTCCAGAGATCTCTGGGGTAGAGGGGAGCCCAATCCCAAGGTTTGGGAAAGGCCTCCTTTGAGGGAAGGCACTTGAAAAGTGTCAAGACTGAATACATGTGTCAGATTAACCTTGCTGTAAGTTTTAATTAAAAGGCAAAATTTACATTAAAAACCCAGTCAACGTGGGTTGAGTTCAGGAAATATACCAATAACCTTACGTTTACTAAAAGACCCTACCCTTATTAAAACAAATGAGGAAGAAATTTCAGCTGATCACAAAGCTCTTGAATAGACCAAACTTTTTAATCAGCCTAGATTTTCATTTTCCTGGATTTACACCAAGCTCTCTTTCCAATATTGCTACCTCAGTGTGGTGGATAATCAACTTCTCCTCTACCATTTGACCAATTTCTGCTGTAATACAAATATCTTTGCTGAGCTTTGCAAAACAAGCATACAGAATTCTGCCTTTTACACTGGAAATCCATTTCACAATCATCCTACAAAGTCCTCCCTCCAAAGAATCTCAGTCTTCTTTTTTTATTTCCTGAGCTCAGAAGATCTCCCTAATCTGGGCTCCCCAACTCTGGTGCTTTGTTCTTCATTTCTTGATATGTACCCATGGTTGTCTCATCACTCTGGCCATGGCATTCAAAGACCTCCAGTGTCAAGTCTGCCTTTGTCTCTGAAAAGTCCCCTCTCCGGATTATCTCTTCAGAACCAAATGGAAGTTGCCATTTCCTTCCAGAGAACTAGAGTGCCTTCCCGCATCACTTCAGTTTGCCTCTCCCTAAACCTTTGTTGCCAGAGGAGTTTCTATGAAGATCCAAATGGCACCAGACTATACCATCACAAGACCATGAGAAGTCGAAGGGACCATAGATCATCTAATCAATAGCCCTTCAGATTCTTCTGTCATCACCTTTGTAGGAGGAAGGAGGCTGATGGAGAACGGAGTGTCAGGCAGGAGCTACAACTAGTCAGAACCTCTACTTAGCCATTATAAGTTCACTTTAATCTCTTTTCCTAGCTATGTGTAGTACGATTTAAAAAAAAAAAAAAGGAAAGAAAAATAAGAATGGTGGTGCGGAAATAAATTTCCGCTTAAAAACAGAAATAGAAAACCACCAATCTATTTCCAAACACGGTGAATCCTCTTCAAAATGCTGAATCCTCTTTAAAGAAAGTATGATGTGAACGTTACAAAACTTTGTGACTAACAAGGCTCTCTACATACCTAATCCCTTAGTAATTCTAATCTTTCACTTTAAAAACTGGCCTGGGCTACCTAGAAAAGAGAAAATGTGATTTATTAATGGATGGGCTAGAAGAATAAAGAGTCTCATGTTTTACTGCTGTTTTTCCCATTAGCTAGCTGCTAAGCCACTTAACCTCCCCACGCCTCAGTTTCCTTATCTGTAGAATGAGAACTCTGCTCCACTAAGGCATTTTCTGTCTTCAAAATTCTGTTCCATAAGTAAGACTTCACAAGATATTTGCGAGTGGGGGATTGAGCCACTTTCTCCTTATAGTCCCATCTCTTGAATAACATATCTTTCTTTTCCAGAGGGAAAAAGTGTTCAGAAACACGGGCAAAAAAATACCAGCTTTCATTCAATCTAACACCAAGACTAATGGAATGTTTACAGACAGACTGGCGGGCCTCAGCCCTTTACTTTCTCTCCTTTTATCTTTCTAATCCTCCTTTCAATCTGTCACCCCCTCACATCTCTTTCCTTCCTTCTTCGCTCTGCTCCAGTTAAATTGAACACACCTTTAAGTGGCTACTGTGTACAAGGCACTGTACTTGGCTTACGGAAAGATGTGGGGCACACAGCCCTGCATGGAAAGGCCTTCTGTCTTAGGAGGGGCGGCTCTGGTACAAACAGAGGACAGGTGAGAGATGCCAAGAACAGAATGGCATATTGGCGTACGAGATGAGGCATGAAATTCTTTGACTTACGAGTCAACTAAGCTGGAGAACTGACTGGGAAGTAAGAGAGAAGTTGCTCAATAGTAAGCAGCTGAGACCACGAGCACTCTTTTTTTGAGTTGCCAGTGTTCCAGGCACTGTACTAGATGCCACGGCCCCGAAATGAAAGGACATCGTGCCTGCAAATGCTCTGAAAGGGGAGGTAGACTTGGGGAATAGGTTTGGTGCCTAAGAGTAAGGGAACACCTACCAGGAGAGGATTATCGTTAGAAACAGCCGGCATGGAGTAGAAGGAAGAACTGAACTCCGATTGGAACACTGGAATATTTAACATGGTGATATTAAGGGCATGTTGGGACCGAAGGGTCACTGGACCACTCGTGTGAGCATCTGCACGCAGAGTCAGAAGAGAGTCAGTGCCATCGACACGAAGATGTCCTTATGGGTGGGGTCATGAAGTGGAACAAACTCCCAGGGAAACGCAGAGAATAAAGCACAGGCGGCAGGGCCAAAACCTGACACGTGTCTACATTCAGGGGGTTGAGAGGCACAGAAAACTAAGCAATGACAGTGAAAAGGATTAGGAAAAGAAGCAGGAGTGTGCAGTGTGCTTTGAACGAAGCAGCAGCACTGTGAACCAAGTACTCGGTAAATGGGAGTAGAGCAGTCGAGCAGAGCAGAGAAAGGAAAGTGGCCGTACGATGTGGCTGTCAGTGAGTCAAGACCTCTGAGAGGACGGCATAACCTCGGACCCACACGGTGCCCGACCGTGAGGGTCTCCTTTGAGGAAATTGGCACTTACGGGAACAAGGAGCTACACAGTGGACGGAATACAGACTCCAACATGCCTTTCTTTTGCCTTCCTTTCGCGTCTGGAGGGGGCTGGAGCAGGCCTATGGGCCAAGAAATGAGCCTGTTACAAGTTCTCCTCTCCGTCTATCCCCAACAAAAAATGAAGACACCAACTCTTTCCTATCTTGTGAGTGACTCTCCTCCGGTCACAGCTCCATGTGGAGGTGGTGGTGACGCCAACCTAGATCAACGAAACGCATGCGGGGCCTGCCTGCACCAGTGGCTTCCAGGTGGACGCATTAGGGATCACCAGTCAAGTTGTGATGGACAGTTGAAACCGAGGCAGAGGGAGAGGCCAATGGAACCGCTGATGGAGGAAGACGTACAGTAAACATGAACACACCTCAGGCAGAAAAGGTCTCAAACGTGTGCCCTGAACCCAAGTCTCAAGTGGCGGTGAGTGGTGACAGAGTGAGCTGCTTCTCACACGAACGACTCAAGGTCATGGGCTACGAGTTGCCCAGAGGCAGGAGTTTGTTTAGAGACCAAGATTGCTTCTCTCAAGTACTGGCAGGAAAGCAGCCTAAAAGCAGAAGTAGCAGTAAGCAGAATGGAATAAACAGTCATGTTTCCAGAATCTGCAATAAATGTTCACACACACGTATGTGTCTTTATATAGATGTACACATCTACACTGTACGTAGGAACTCATTTTGCATGTACTGATTCATTTAATCCTAATTCTTGGAGGCAAGTGCAATGATCATTCTCATTTTACAAAGAAAGGGAAAGAGACCCAGAGAGGTTAACTAACATCCACTGGATCATCCAGCCAATGAGTGGGACAGCGGGGACATAAAACCAGTTCCGCTCCCTCCTTGGTCCACACTGGATCACAGGCCGGATGCTGTACCGGGACTTAGGACCCTGCTCTGACCTACACCCCACTTGGGAGAGACCAAGCTGGGGGCAGACTGGTCATTTCTTACCCCTCCTTAGTGCTTCTCTAAAGCAAATGCAGAGAGGACACATTTAACATATTTTTTGAAATAAATCAAGCCATTAAAAAAAAAAAGCCTCCTAAGAATGGCTGCCCCTATTTCTGTGAGCCAAGGTTCTGGATGGTGTTTCTGCAGCTAACGTTTAGCAAATGAGCCAGGCCTCCCTCCAGACTACACACTCTGATCACTGTATTTCTGTGTATGTCTTCTGCAGCCTATTCTCTCTCCTTCCATATAGGAAACAATTCCTCCCCTGCCCCATTCTAACAACAAAACCCCTCAGAGCACACACTTGCCAAAACATATCCATCTTGATTTGTACAAACTCATTCAGATTGCTCCCTATAAACCCTTCCTTGAAAACGGATTTAGTGCTGACACACTAGATCTCACAGTAATCACACCTATATCCAGGGTTTGCCTTGTGGCTGTATGACCTGTGCAGTTGTCCAGGGCCCTACTTTTGACAGGGGCTCAGGTTCAGAAGAGCTCTGTGCTTAGTTTAATGCCCTATGGCATTATCTTGAAACTTTTAATAATTTCCTCTCTGAACTTGAGTTCTGTAAGTGGTCTCATGGGACAAGGGAACATGTGCATGAGCAGAGGAGACACGTAGAAGAAAGAAAAAAACCTTTGCATTTTAGTGCCTTATTGTCACCTTTTGGCTTGCTTTTTGAATAAAGATTTTCATTTCCCCTGGCAAACGGTGTGGGCAGCCCTACCTGTAACCCTCCCCTGCTCCTGCCACCAATGGGTTTTGTGTGTTTGGGTTCTCTCCTCACTACTGCAGCTTCCACATTACTCATTTCCTTGTATTTGGACCTTAATAGATTATATGCACCTTTGAGGGGAGAGTCACTACCTTTTTCATCTCTATTACAAACTGCTCCTATCCAAGTGCCTAACACAGTGCTGAGGACACAGAAGGAAGTTGGCAAGTATTTGCGAAGTCAATACACCACTCCAATGAGATAATTCTTAAGTTTTCCATGATGAGCACAACTGCATCTTTTCTAAATTATAAAATCTGGTTTCCAGAACACTATAAAACAGCAACCTCCTCTTTCTATGGAGGGCTACAAAAAGAATGACTTCTTCCCTATTTGCTTGCAAGAAAAAAACACTTTGTATTAATAAAACAATGATAAGTGGCAGGGTATTAGGTTTGTTTTTAAGGGCTTTATTTCCTTTTAACTTTTTGTTAAATCTGAGCATCAAAGCATTTTTGAAAGTTTACTGTTCCAGCATCTAAGATTCCAAAACATGGCAACTGACTTTTCCTAAGGGTTGAATGCTGCTTCATGCAATGCTTAATTTGAATCAACAAATGGCTGAGGGAACATCCCCAAATGCTTATCTCTCAGACCAAGCAAATGTAACCACCAGCCTCTGGCGGTCCAGGGGCAAATAACAGAGGTCAAGTTTCCATCTCAGATTCCCGGCATCGTTACACCTAGTAGTACTGCTAGATTCTCACGCTGGCCCAGTTAAAGCTCTTTATGAGAATATGATTTATATCCCATGTTTCAAGTTCACTACAGATAACTATGCCCAAGATAAATGCCGCAAGGGGTAAACAACTCTCCGTATACTCCACAGTGTCCATGGTTGGAGTCAGTGGATGATAAAAAGTCACTTACATGAAAAATACGGATTAAATTGGTTAAGTATCTCATAAGACTCCGGGTTCGACGGTTTTCTTTTTCCCGTCTTGGCAAGCATAGAGGTAAAGAGCTCAGAAATGTGTCCTTGGCTACTAAGAGGGGAGGGAGATCCAGGACACACATGGAATAAAGCAAAAGCCAATTTAATAATGATGTCCTTTATCCAAAGAGGTAGGGGAGACATCGGTTGTCCTCCAAATATTAATGGAGGGGCATAAAACCGAAAGGCAATATTGAGGGACAGAGGAAGTGAGCTAGGAAGAGGAACAGCATGGGTATTTGATATGCAGAGCAATGGAGAATTGACAAGACGGACTGTAGTTTGGAAGGTGTCGCAAGCATGATAAGAGCGTCGCGTACAACATTTGCATTAGCTAAAAGAAGTTGTTGGTGTTTAAGGTTAGTTGTAATAATCAAAAAAGGACTAAATGTATACTGCGCTGAGATATTTTAGGCAGAGTAATCAAGACATGGGGCGCATACTTTATTCGCACTGTGACTAAACGTAGCACACTGCCAAAAAATAGGATTTGGAACAAATTTTGGAATAAAAACTACTCATCTGTTTTGCAAAAAGAAATCAGAAGCACATCAGCGTAATCAGTAATTTTAAACTTGCCTATTAAGTCAGGACATTGATCGCTAACAGATGCATATATTTGCAAATTTCTTCAACAAAGTTGACAAGCAGCGCGTCCCAGGTCTCTTCTTGCTGTCCTGGAATCTAGGTTTCTTCAATTCTAACTATGCTCATTACTAACGATTCTGGGTGTCTTTGTCAGTTTCTACTGACCGGATGTTGCTTCGTAAGAAAGCCCCAGGATTGGCTTTAAATCAGGCCTTGATAGTCATTTTCTGGGTTCAATGTAAACTGAGGAAAATGGATTGCCACTGAGTAGTCAATGGATAGTGGCTTTTGAAATGCACTAAGTCTGCCAGTGCTCTGGGTTTGTACCTGAAGCATTTGACAGAGGGCATGGGTTTTAAAACATATTCTGAACGGGCAAATGGGCTTCCAGAGTAACTCAGAACACAGTTACTGAACATGCCTATTTTGGAAGTTACAAATACAAAGTTACCAAGGGGCTGGCAGGAAGGGTATTCACAACTGGTATTCACAACTGAAAACTTACCTAAAGGTGACTGTGAGAATGGAATAATTTCGTAACTAGATATAACTGTGAAAGAAGCAGTAGATTCCTGCTTCAAATTCTAGCAAGAACCACCCATGCGATGGGAAAGCCATAGCTACCTACATCCCCCCCCCCAACCCCCTACATCCTTAAACTGGTTACATTTATGAGCCAGCCATTTCTCAGTAGTGTGCATTTTTAGACACAGGAGCTATAAAAAGCATATGCATATGACAAAGATCCATGATCATGCTGAAAGTCTTGCCCGAGATTTTTGAAAATTCCCTTCAAAATCAAACCGTTTTCCCCCAAACAATGCCTAAGCTAGGGAAACAGGTTTTAAGCTGCCAAGGAATTCACCTGTGAGGTTTGTGTTCTATTCCAAGGAGACTGGGGTGTTGGTCAGAACACACATCCTGCCTTTGGCCTGGAACTAAACCTCAGAGTTCAGGAACCTTTTCACTGTGCCTCCTCCTCTTAAAAAAAAAAAAAAAAAAAAAAAAGAGCTAATGAAAATATTTCATTAAAAAGCAGGAACCAAAAGCAAATATAAAAAACTGTCAAACTGAAGGGCATCAGTCAGTAACTTTAAACACAGGAAACATACGGACTTCTGGAGCTAAAAATGAAAAGGGGGAATATCAAAAAATGAATCTGTGAACAGTAGAACACGAGCCTGAATAAAAAGCTCTCCTTTTCCACCAGTCTCTCTTTAGCCCCACTTCAAACTCTTACCCCAAAAGCCTCACTTTCGCACTTTTGTGGAAAACCATCCTTTGGTAACCAACTGACCACTCTTCCTTGCCATCTTGTTGGCATTCTTAAGTGATCTGAAATGACTCTGTATATAACACAGATCATTCCTTTCAAACTCACACACAGAAGAACACATGGAGGTACTTCTTTCACTATCACGATCTTAGAGATGAAGAAACGAGGACTCGTGAGGTTGAGGGACTTGCCCCATGTCCTGGGGAGCAGAGCGTCAAGGCCCATGCTCTTAACCACTTGTGTATCACTGCATCTCTGATGCAGTCACTTGTACTTACTAATAGTTTTATTGAAGTAATCTCTATACCCAACATGGGGCTCTATGAGCTAGACAGGCACCCCTATTGATAAACTATTTTGAAGAGTTTAGTAGTATTTATTTAAATAACATTCAATCAATGTTGCTGGGTGGTTAAGATAATTCTGTATGTGGGTGGGTATGTGTGTATCTCTGTGTGTGTGTGCGCGCACACGCACAGGATGGTTATACCAGAAGCTTGCTTCAATGAGTTCGTATATAGGGGGAAAGAAATTCCCATTTATTGAAGGCCTACAACGTGGTGGTCAGACTGCAAGGTCTTCTGTAAGCTAACCTTCACAATGACCCTGAGAAACTAGTGCTTTCTTTCCAGTTTTTATTTCTAATGTCAGATTGTTGTATTTATTAAGTAATTTCTATACCCAATGTGGGGCTTGAACTCACAACCCGAAGATCAAGAGTCGGATACTCTACCGACTGAGGCAGCCAGGCACCACTATTGTAGGACTATTTTAAAAACAGATACGGGAACTGCGGCTCATGGAGGCTAAGTGCCACACAGGGAATGGCAGAAGACAAGACACCAATCAGGCATTTGGCTAGCCAACACTAGTTGTCCTTTTGTCATCTTCTTTAGTTTCCAAAGACTAAGAGAACTCAATTGTTCTCAGGGTACAGTATGAGCCCAGACGGTCTTCTTTCCAATACTTCCCAGGGTAGAATATAGAATGGACCTTCCTTGTGTTTTGTCTTACCACTTTTAAGAATATTTCATTGGTTGTTTTAGAGCACTTCCCCCAAGTACAGATAAGCCCTCAGAGGCTAATGAATCCAGAAGCCTGGTTGGTGCCTTCAATAGTCTTAGGGCCCAGGCTCTTTCTAATTGTGGCCACAATCGTTTCTGGGCTATCACGGAGGTGACATATCACACATATGCTCCTGGCTGGATATGAACCTTTATATAGTTTTGCACTCAAAAGTGACTTAAGATCCACTTCAGAAATAACTGGCAGTAAAAGTAAAGCCACGAATTTCAAACTTTGACCGTGATTCGCTGTATTTTTGATACTTGAGACTCAATACACATGTACACGTGTGAGTGAATATATATGGACAAGAAAAAAAATTACAGAACCTGCTCTCTTACCACAACACATTTTGATTAAAAAAATAATAATAAACACAAAACCACAAAAGTCTTTACATGTCTCCCTAATCACGCTGCAACCAACAGCTTGAAAAACAGAGACCGAGAACACACTGTTCCAATTTTAATTAATATTTTGTGCATAACTGAATCAAAAAGGCTTGTTCAGGCAAAATGAATAACATTTATTGATTTCATAAAGTGAAATCATTTTGTCGCCTAAACTTCTTTAAAAGGAGACTGTTGTTGCTGTCTATGAGGTGGGGAGCAGACGGGTTCTCACAAAAGGTCTGCCCTTTTGTGCCTTTTGTGCCTATTAAATTGTGAACCAGGTGAGTGAATTGCCCATTTGAAAGTTAAATGAAATGAAACGTTACCTTCTGACAATCAGATTTATAATTAGGGCTGTTTTTTGCTTTGCTTGATTTCTTTTGTTCGGAGTGTTTTAAGGCTGATTTCTTAAAAATTGTTTTTTTTTTTTCAGGTAGAGAAGCTCAACTTTTCAGGTCTATGGTCTGTACGTCACAATTCTTTTTAAAATATTGGTTTATTTTGGGCTCTGGTCTAATCTTACATACTACATACTGTAGTTTTCAAACCAGATAACCAAGGTGTTTCAATAAACTTGGCCACTTTCTTTACTACCCTGGAATGTATGTAACAAGACTTCTAGATTGGAATACATTCATCTTATTCAAATGGTCTTTCAATAAGTTTTCTACTTCATTGTAGATTTTCATATCTTCTAAAATGACAATTGATCCTGACCTCAGAGGAAGAATTTTTCACCTTTAAATCTTAAAGGAAAAAAAAAAGGTAAAGCTATTTTTTGGTAGATTAGCAAGTTTTACTTTTTATTTTTATTTTTTTTTTAAGTTTATTTTTGAGACAGTGAGCATGTGTGTGTCCATGTGTGTGTGCATGCACATGAGCAGTGGAGGGTCAGAGAGGGAGGGAGACAGAGAGAGAGAGAGAGAGAGAGGGAGAGGGAGAGGGAGAGGGAGAGGGAGAAGGAGATGGAGAGAGAGAGAGAGAGAGAGAGAGAGAGAGAGAGAGAGAGAGAGAGAGAGAATCCCAAGCAAGCTCTATGCCATCACCACAGAGCCTGATGCGGGGCTCCATCCCATGAAATGTGAGATCATGACCTGAGCTGAAATCAGGAGTCGGAGGCTTAACCGACTGAGCCACCCAGGTCCCCCAGTTTTACTTTTTAAATACAGGAATAACCCAACTAGTTTCTCACCTACATGTGGTACACTCAATTTTTTTTTTAACGTTTCATTTTTAGATCTATGAAAAAGAAATCAGACAATTTTGTGAGTGTAGAAACAAGATACTGGGCTTTCTTTGTAGATCTCCCTTCTGAGAAACGTTTATGAGCTAAAAGAACATAACGTGAGCCGGAGTCCTCTGTGAGCATATTTCTTCAAAGCACAAGCAGCTTGGTGTTGGGTGTCTTGTCTGCCCTCACCAATTTGAAAGGGGAAATGTGGGCTATCTGGAAACACTGTCATGCTCTGGAACGAGAGGGTTCAATTCTGCAGGAGACCTAGCTTTCAGTACCCCAGGGAGTCACAGAAAAGCCCAGACTGGCTCCTGCTTTCCTTCTGCGGTCTCCAAAACCAGCTATATTTGGTTGTCCTGTAGCTGATGTTGCCTTATGTGTCAGAGGACCTAAAGAATTTCCAGAGCTCAGAAATGGATTTTTTTTTCATGTTGAAAACCTTGTTTAGATGCCACAAGACCTGTGGGCAAACACGCAAAATTTTAAAACACTCTGGGTAAGAATAAGGAGGGAAGCGTACCTTCTAAAACAGAAATGGTGAGAAAAGGTATCTAAGGAAAAGACGGTCTGTCCTTCATAAACATGAAGGGTGCAGTGAAATATGGAAATGGGCCGTCTTTTTAAACCCATTCAATTGGGTGCTAATGTACTGCTGCACTAGAGTGTGTGCGGTTATTAAAACCGAGCTGAGGGTTCAAACCATTGTACCCCAAGTATGAGGCTATGTCTTCCCAAAATTTAGAAATACAAAACCAACACCCTTCATAACAAAACTTCCCTCAGACTCTTGACCTCTTTCTGGCATGGTGCAAAGGCTAGAACTTGTTTTAGGGGCTGGGGAATGTGGCCTCTGATTACTAACCAGAGTTTTCTCTTTCACACGGTCTTGTTTACTCCTTTCTTCTCCAAAGCCAGAGATCGTCCCCTGTCAGCTACTGCAGCATTTCTACCAGATGCGACAAATCACAGGGGTGTATTTTGACTGTTGCTCCGTCATGTGAGCAAGAGAAACACTGAAACCTTTTACCAGTCCCTGTGCTTCATCTTTGTTTTCCAGTTCCCCAAATGTTTGTAACCTGCTCCAGAGAATTCTTCTTGTAATATTTTAGTCTTCTTTCCTCCCCTAGATTAAAATGTGACAGCTTATATTAATAAGATGTTGTCACTAATTAGTAGTCCATTAGCATCGTCACTATATATTTTGACATTGTGATTTCAGTACCATGGCTGGTTGGAGGTCTGGGGGATGGGATTTGTTTTTTTTTTTTTTTAAACAGAAGAGAATGAAACAGAAATTTTTCTACTTAAGTTATTTTAGGGTTCTGAAAATGATTTGATCATTTTTATTAGTAGGTCCTGGCAATAGCACTCATGTTTCATTATAAATAAGACTTGCATGAGGGTTTGTGAAATATGAACGGAAGGTACTTCATACATACACACACACACACACACACACACACACACACACACACACACACACCTTAATTCCCATAGATCTCTGACAATTGAAATTCAAGTTCTTTTTATACTTCTCTGTCCACCATCGTTGTTATATTACTTGATCACAAAGTTGCTCTTGAGGCCTCAAACACTTGGGAGAAGGCAGAACCAGCGTGAACTTCAGGCCAGGTAGCTTATAAAAGTTGGTTGCCCTCATTCTTCTCCACCAATCAACCTACATTTACCAGTCATCAGCTTCCCAGGGAAACTGTAAATTTCTTAATATTCACTTCATTCATTTCAAACACAGATTTGCAGGTTAAAAGAAAAAAAAAGGCATACTATTCCCTCACTACTGACTTGTTTAGTTATGAAATGTCCCGCATTCTAAAGCAAGTAATCCTGAAGGCTTTGTATTACATTTGCTGGATAAGGATTTCGGGTCAAAGGAGAGAGCCCTGAGCTCTCCTGTGGCTGCAGGCATGACTGCTTACAACTCAATGGGCCATGGACCTTCTGCACAAACGGCTCTGGTCTTCAGCCCAAGAGATGGAATTCAGCATGTATGAAGTTGACTTTGGCTATAAGAACAATAATTGCATTACTACTAAATCTTGCAACTTTTATATTAAGTCGAACTTGATGAAAAATGGGTCAAAATTCGAGGCTCAATATCAGCCTCGTTTGGCAGTAGAGCCAATCCTCAGTAATCCGTGGAGATGGCAGGCAGGGAGAGTAGGGAAGCTATCCAAAACTCGTTTTAGCAACGTTCCAACCAGTTTAGTCATCAGAAATCCTACCAAAGGGCAGGACTGAAGGTTCTTCCTTATTTCTCAGCCCACCCTCTAGGGTAGGGGAGAGAAAGGGAGAGCGGACTGCTATTCTCTTTACTCTCCCTTAATAGAGGGGGAAAAAACAAAAACAAAAAGACAGGGAGGGGGAGATTAGGACAAACACAGGAGGCCACAAAGGGAGGGAGGGGGATGACTGTTTCGAAGTGATTTGCATCCTTTTAGAGGACCTGGACTAAAAGGAAAGCCCTCCAGGAAAGCACAAAACACTGTCCCACCTCATTTCTTCCTGAAGGATAGACTAACTAACCATGTCAAAAAATTAGCCTGAAGAGGAAACCTGTCACTCAACCATCCACGCAGAATAATCATCATCGCCTTGCATTTAACAATTACTCTGAGTATCAAAGCATATTCTTCTAAAGTGGAACAGCAAGACTGATTTTTCAGCAAAAGAGCTACCAATTTAAGACATCAAAAATATTGCCTTGAAAAACTCTCAAAGACAGAAAAATTCTCAAGAAAGCCAATATTGCAACTGATAGTGTCATGGCTGAACAGTTTTAATTTTCATTAAAAAAAAAACAAACAAACTTCCATTGTAAATACCTATGGGGTCAGTTGATAAGATATACCAGAAAACCAGCCTCAATGATGAGGGAGCGTGGGGTAAACTGAGGGCAAAGTACAGGCTAATAGCATTTCCCCCCCCACTCCCACCATGTGGAATACGTGTGATGTTCCATGGACACTCCTGGCTGCCCAAGAACAAAGGAAAGGGGTTGAAGTGCTTGCCATGGTGATGTGGGAAACTAAGGCAAATGAAAAATTAAATTCCCTTACTGCCTACAGCTCACTGACAAGTCCTTGAGACAAACAGAGTGACCTCCCTCTAGGGGCTCAGCTGCCTCAGATGACGACACTTTGCTAGGGGCTAAAGGGAATCTTGGCTTAATATTATCCTGACCCCCCCCCCAGGATCCTGTAAGTCTACTTTAACATATAAAAATTCCTTTCGAAACTTCCTTTATATTAACTCCCCCAGGATATATGCTAGCAATCATACTCCACGCTTATGGCCCTCTGATACACATCTGAAGGGCCTTATGACTGAGGTTTTACTAAACGGTAATACATGGCGTTTTCCCAATAGCAATTAGCTCCTCAAGGTCCTGGAAACCTTGCTTCCAAAATGCCTTAGAGACTTATGCTGTCCCTAACCCCATCCCAACCTGAGGGTATATAATCAACCACCTGTCACAACCCCAGTGCAGCTCTTTCTGCCCATGGGTTCTGTCCTGTGCTTTAATAAAAAGCACTTTTTGCACCAAAGAAGTCTTCAAGAATTCTTTCTTGGCCGTTGGCTCCGAACCTCCCATGACTCCAAAACCCCATTATCAATACCTGATAGATCTTGCCTCATTTTTGACTCAATCTGAAAGGGATCCAACATCATTAAATGTATTCCACACCAGACTTGAATCTGAATAATCTCAGGCTAATAAAAACCAGTACCTGCTATGTAAGGCCCAAGAATGTCCAACACTAAGGACATCAAAAGACGACACTGGCCTCTGTATGAGTTATCTCAGCTACTATTTTATTGGCCCCCAAAATGACTTCATAGAATAAAATAATAATAAAAAAAATTACTTCTAACAAAGTCTATCAAAAAACCCCAGGGAAGTGATATGATAATAGGCTAAATCACAAGACAAATGCATATGCAGAGGGTTGAAAAAGCCCTCTGTGGACCGAGTGAATCATATAAGATCAGGTCTCCATTATCTTAAAGAACAGTGGTCTTGTCAGAAGTTGTCCTAGAAGATAGTCAATCTAAAGAAATATAAACTGTGAATTCAATATCCCGGAGTTCTTAAATTGTTGCTTTATTGGTTATAAAATGTTTCACCAAACCTCATCATTATTATCTCAAGGAAGTTAGATCATGGAGAACTTGCATTTCCTATATGCCCTTTCTCTGTAAGGAGTATATTTTATTTCTTTTTTAATTTTTTTTTCAACGTTTATTTATTTTTGGGACAGAGAGAGACAGAGCATGAACAGGGGAGGGGCAAAGAGAGAGGGAGACACAGAATCGGAAACAGGCTCCAGGCTCTGAGCCATCAGCCCAGAGCCTGACACGGGGCTCGAACTCACGGACCGCGAGATCGTGACCTGGCTGAAGTCGGACGCTTAACCGACTGCGCCACCCAGGCGCCCCTGTAAGGAGTATATTTTAAAAAAATGAGCACATTTCTCTTGTTGTCAGAAAAGAGTTTTGTGTTTTTTTTTAAATAAAGAACAAAAAAAGTGTAATTTTTGGAAATATTATTCTTCATGAGTGGAAGAAACTGGGTGTGGTGATTAGAAAGGCAGTTGGAGTGAGAAATCCCAGGAGCTCCATTTTCAACTTCATTTCTAATAAACCATTTCGCCTAAGACAACCTAAGGTACAGACTTGCCCAACTAGAGAAATCAGGGAACAGAAGCCCGAACGGTCACCCTACCAAAGGCAGTGGGGGTGACAGTGGCAAACTGACTTCGCTGTGGCCTTGAACGAGCAGGTAGAGACTAGACCAGGTACTGTAATTTTAAAGTAGCATTTCTAGAGGGTTATTAACAAAATACCATCTTTTTATATAAAAATAACCACTTATTTTCAATACATGGATTTATATGTGTGCCTAAAATGACACACATATATTACAAAATCCTTTTACATCCTTGTAATGTTTCAGTGCAAATCAGAGCTCTGGAAGATAAACAAGAGAAGATATTGTCCATCCTTGTACATATTATTGAAGTCATCCAGAAACAACGATTCCACACTTTGTCCATACACCTTATGGTATTTTATTGTTTCATAGGCTCCATGCTTGTAAACATCCAGCTGTACTCTCTCCTGCTCTGATTTCAGTTCATTGACTCACTTGGTCATTCTCCTTTATATCTCTAAGGACAGTAAAATTTAAGTCTTACCTCGAATGGTCGAGGACATGCATTAATTTAACACCCACTTGGTGGCATTAACCCCAGGCTATAGGTGAAAAAAATAATAATAATAAAAGCTAACATTTTTCTTTTGAACAGTTGAAGACTTGCATTAACACTCACTGGTGGCACTGACCCCAGTTGTAAGTTAAAAAAAACTAATAACCAAAGCTAACATTTTTCTTTTTATTACTTTCTTTTATTCAGTTTTAGGACATTTCTATTAGTGGGGCGCCTGGCTGGCTCAGTCATTAAAGCATGTGACTCTTGATCTTGGAGCTGTGAGTTCGAGCCCCACTTTGGATGTAGAGATTACTTAAAAATAAAATCTTAAAAAAAAAGGCATTTCTATTAGTTCTGAAAACTTGATTATAGAAAGCTAACCCATTTTATCTTCATTTTCCAAATTACAAACATATAAGCCATAAAATCGAAGTTTTTTCTAATACTAAATGTTTTCAATATCTCCCTTACATCCATGAGTTACTATTTTATTAAATTATTTTATTTGTACATTTTATTAAAACTAAACATTAGCTACAATTTTAAATTATATCTTCATATAAATGATTATGTTAGAATCACAGAATTTTAGAGTTGGGAGAATTTTTAATAATGTTGCATTAATCATTTCACAATTAACATGGTAAAATTTTCCAATGGTTACAACATACTAGTTTTCCTTCAACTTGGACCAAAATCTTTATTTTACTAATTTAGAGATATATGTGTATTAGGAAAAAAAGCTTAGTGTGTGTGTGCATGAGTGTATAACACATAGATCTTGTTTTCATCGAGCTGCTTCCAAGTATATAATAAGCAGTCGGTGGATGACAGGATAGGGTGCCTAAGTCAAAAGACAAGCATAGGACTGTCCAGCTTCATGGGTATGTCACCTGTGCAGTGGCATAGAGCCTGCACTGAGAAGGGTCTCATGCTTGGTTTAAGGATTGCTGCTGCTGTCCTGACATTCTTAATTTCCGAAAAAGAGGGCCCACATTTTCACATTGCCGTGGCCAGCAAATTATGCAGCTGTTCTGTGGCCTATCCTTTAACACCAGCTCCCCTTCCCACATCAATTAATCTCCAGAAGGGCTGTGCAGACAGTAAAATCGGGGCTCTACATCATCAGACCTCCGGCTGCCGGCTGCGAAGCTGGTCACAGCACACTACAGATCTCACTCAGATGCACTCTCATTTCCTCATGTCATTATTTTTTACGTAACTTACACTTTCTATACAGATTATTTTTTAATGTTTGTTTATTTATTTATTTTTATTTTTTGAGAGAGAGAGAGAGAGAGTGAGTGAGTGCACAAGCGGGGGAAGGGCACAGAGAGAGGAGATACGTGGAATCCAAAGCAGGCTCCAGGCTCTGAGCTGACAGCAGACAGCCCAATGTGGGGTTCGAACCCACAAACCGTGAGGTCAGGACCTGAGCTGAAGTTGGACACTCGACCGTCTGAGCCACCCAGGTGCCCCTCACCTAGATTATTTTCTCCCAGGGTGCCTAGGTGGCTCAGTCGGTTAAGCGTCCGACTTCAGCTCAGGTCATGATCTCACAGTCCATGAGTCCGAGCCCCACGTTGGGCTCTGTGCTGACAGCTCGGAGCCTGGAGCCTGCTTCGGATTCTGTGTCTCCCTCTCTCTCTGCCCCTCCCTTGCTCATGCTCTGTCTCTCTCTGTCTCAAATATAAATAAAAACATTAAAAAAAAATTAGATTATTTTCTCCCTACTGTTTGGTGAGTCAAATGTCTTTTAGTATCTCTTAAAATTGTTCTCAAAATATATTCCATAAAATTTTGCATTTATTGCCACCTACCTTTCCCTCCTCTGTTTGAAACAAATTATTCAGAAGGAAGAGCTCTATTTTCTGGTTGGAAGAACCAACCCTTCCCAAGACCACAGACGAAAGAAAAAAGAAGATGGCAGCAAAGAAAGTGAACTTGCCGGCACTCAGTCCTGTCATGTCCCTCTACTTCTGCCCTAAATTCCGGCATTTGATTTGATCTGTCTTTGTCCCTACTGCCCTGTGTTGCCTCTTGCTCTGTTGGAACTGAAACAACATCACACCAGTAAAGAGGGTAACGTGCACAGAATTTTCAAGAAGGCATTTGGCCTTAGAATCACACCCTTGGGCACGAGAGAGAGCTAAGGCTTGACCTATTTTCCCAAAATGGTGTGTGTGTGTGTGTGTGTGTGTGTGTGTGTGTGTGTGCATGCTCACTCATGTGCAAGCTTGTGCACCCCAGGTTTTTTTTCTTTTTTTCAATGAACTTAAAAAGAACTGAAATCAAGTGAGATATGAGTGTGCCTCAGTGTTTTCAGCTTGGTTCACGTCTGCAAAGCTCTCCTTCCGGCAAAGGAGTGGTCTCACCTCCAGGACACCAAGCGATGCTCCTCAGAATTGTCAGGAGCAGGGGTGCCAGGACTCCCTCTGCTATTATTATTATTATAGCTTCACGACCAGCTGCAATGTCACCAGCCCACGGTGACATTCTCACACTACCACCCAGAAGGAGCACGTTCTCTCGGAGTTTAAGGGGGACTCGGTGCCTTTGTGAAAGAAACCCTCCCAAAGGGAAGCTTGGAAAAATGAGCCAGAAGCAGTAACTGGGGTCTTTTGAAAACTAGTTTTTAAAAGGCCTCCTTTTCCTTCCCATTCCATCTGTTCTCTAACCCTTCCATTAACCCCCGGAGCCTCTTGTTCTCGCTCCCTTCCCCAGAACTTAAGCAAGAGACAAAAGACACTCTCTTACTTCCTTACAAGTCAAGAAAATTGGAATGGGCTTGAGTATGGCAAGACAAACCTGAGGAGGAAAATTAATAAACCACCACATCACCTAGACGATACTATAAATGAACGTAAGGCTCAGAGTAATTCCAAAATGAGAAAAGGATGCAAATATTCATAAACTGGACAGAATTTATAAATGCTCAAATATCCACAGAATAACTAGGCACGTTATCTACTGAAGAAGCGTATTTGCCCTGTTCATCACTGTGTTTTAAAAATCTGGATTCAAACCCAACTGTAACACTAAGTTTACCTGTTGCCTGAGCACCAAAATGCTAAGACCTTTAAAAAAGACATTATAGATATATACATGTCTCAAATGCACATTTTTCCCCTGTGAGTTTCACTTTAGAGGTTTAACGGACTGATTTATAATTTGTCATCTTTTGTCTTTTTCAGCAGTGTGTCATTTAAGTCTTTAATTTGGCGTTTCCTGTGGTCTGCAGTAGGATATGTGCTATTTTAAATCCAAGGATTGCAGACATAGATGGTGGGTAAGATCTGTGAACCATAAGTAAATTCTTATAAGGAACGTACAAAAAAGATTGTTCTTCAGTCAGACTTAAGCCATTACTTTTTTCTAAAGAAGAAAAGGCACAAGTTAAGAAAAAGGCACCGTCAAAGACCTTCTGCCCAAATGTGCATCTCCATGAAGTTTCCTGCTGAGTGCATATGAATGCCCCGTGATCTGGGAAAAGGATCCAAATAGGATTTCAAACATCCAAAAATTTTAACTCAAACATTTAGGTATTTCACCATGCTGCTATTCATTCATTCACTGATTTTTTTTGTCTTAGTTTAAAGAGATGCTAAACAAAAGGAGGCAAGCTCTACATGTATTTACATTCCAAAACTAAGCCCCCTCCCCCTCCCCCAAGTCTGTCATCCCTTCACAGCTAAACAAACCGTAAAGTCTAGCCCTAAGTTGGCGAAGAGAAGCAACAAACATGGTAAGAAAATTTCTCTCTTTTCTTGAAAAAACAGAACTAAACACTCAGGGTGATCAATCCATTCTAGTTCCCCCATCTTCTTTTTTTCTAGGATTTACACACTTGTAAGATAAAGTACATAGGCTAAACTAAGGAATGAGATCAGATTCTTTACTATTTTGGTACTAGTGCATTCTTTTAACAGTTTTTGGTCAATGAAACACTTTTGCCATTTTCACTACTAAAGTTAATGGTAAATGTATACATCAACTTCATTTTAAAAATTGATTTATGACTATAAACTATACAACACATTCTGAAACTCCCTTAACAGGATAAACATTTTTATTTGTTTAAGCTATAATCCCATGGAGAAATACGTAAATTTGTCACCTAACAATGATTTTACATTTAACAAGTGATTTTACTTATGACTACATCCATGGGTGTCAAAGGTATGTAAAATAAGTTATCGTTTAAGCAGACTTGCATTTGCTTAGAGATAAGGCTAAAGTAATTCCTTGGTATTCCTTGTTTCTCTGAAAGATTTATCTTAGCAATTGACCTGAGAATCGTTGAAACAACAAAAAGAACTGCTCAGTGAATCTGCAGAGTGCTGTACCTACAATCTACTATTTGGGGTGAAGATTTCTTAATAGGCCCTCAATATCATGTTGAACAACTGTTAAGTGTATTGGGGCTATAAAATCACTATGTTACTTACATCTACAAGACTATAAATTCTTAAATTTCAAACTCAGATATCACATATACACATAATTCCAGAAATACAAATAATCTGTCACCAAAATATGAAAAAGATGTGAATATTAGGACATTCCAAAGCTCCTGCCAACATAGTCTTTATATACACAGATACACGAAATCTGTCATAAATCTAGAACAAAAACTAATACTTCCAATTAGACTGTTATGAATTGAAGAGCCAAGAATTGAAGCGCTGTGTACCTCCTTTAAAAAAAATACTTATAATTTCACTGTTTTCCACAAATACCTAGAAAAGCATTAAACTCTCTCATCTACAGCACACTTTGCAATTATTCTCTTCTTCTCACATCTGAAAAGCAAATTAGCAGTTCTCAAATGTGATGCTCCAACACCAGTCAGAAATGTAAGCTTTAAGCTTTGTTAACACTAGTCTGACAAAACTAAATATATACTGATCTTTAGATCTAAAAGAAACATAACAACAACAACAAAATCTAAAGTACACATAGGAATTATTCAAGTTAGTTGGTATCATCCATCTAAAATACTAAAATCAGTCTTTAAAAAAAATCTGTGGTGCCTTCTCTTTCAAGCAGGTCAATAGAGACTACATGGGGAATCTGGACGTCCATCACCACCCAGCACTGAGGCCAACCCCCTGTGGTGTTGGGGGGGTTCTGCACACTGAGCAGTAAGAAGCAACCCCTACCTCTCCCAGCAGGGTGGGGGGGAAGGGACGGTATCAGCAGAGGTCTCCTGAGAAGCCCGAACTTCTACCCCTGCCATGCAATAATGATACATTCCTACCCTCCAGGTGTCAATGGAAACCTACTAGGGAATTTGGATTTCCAATCACATCCACAATGAAGAGGCAGGACATTATCAGAGGAAGTCTACTACACAGACTTAAATAAAATCCAGAGTCTTGCAAGATAATAGTTAAAACGTCAAAGATCCTACCAAGAACCAGGAAAATATCAACTGGAATGGTGTCTCTAACACCAAGATGATACAGAAGTTAACTAGAATTACCTGATAGGTATTTTAAGTCTGCTATTATGAAAACACATTAATGAGCAACTATGAAGATGCTTGAAAGAAATGAAAAAATAGAAATTATCATTGCACACAAGACATAAGGACCAAGCATAAATTTTAGATCTGAAAAGTACAGTAAGTGAAGTAAAAAACTCCATCAGTAGACTCAGTAGCAGAATGAAGAGAACAGAGGAAAGAATAAGTAAACTCAAAGACAGAACAACAGAAATCTGTCAGTCTGAAAACAGAGAAAACAGGTGACAACAATGAACAGAATCCCAGAGTCCTGTGAGACAGTAACAAGAGATCTCATTTGTATCACTGGAATTTTGGATGGAAAGAAGAGGATGAAGAAGCAATGGCTGAACATTTCCTAATCTGGCAAAAGCCAAACCTAGAGATTCAAGAAGCTGAGAGAACCCCCAAATAGTTGATAAACACAAAGAGACACATAATAATTAAACTTTTGAAAAATGAAGAGAAAGGTTGAAAGCAGTGAGAGAAATGAGGTCTCTACTAATGGAGCAAAACAAAAGGTAAAGGGCCGCTGATTTCTCACCAGAAACCATGGAGGCCAGAAGTGGTACATTTTCAAGTGCTTAAAGAAAAGATCTATTAAGCCAGAATCCTCTGTCTAGTCAAACTATCCTTTAGAAATGAAGGGGAAATCAAGACAGTCTCAAATGAAGGAAAACTAAGAGAATCTGCAGAGTTAACAATAGGAATTATTCAGTTTGAACAACAGAAAAAAATTAGACAAAATAGTTAAGATAATTATAACTAGGGAGGGTAAAGGGACATACGGGAAGATAGTATCTTCAGTTGACTCAAATTTATAAAATGCTGACACCAGCAGACTGTGATGGGTTATGGAGGCAGAACATAACACTTAAAGTAACCAGTAAAAAAGCCAAACAAATAGACACACTTAAACACACTACAGATAAATCAAAATGGAATTGTAAATAATGTTCAAATAACCCACAAGAAGCAGGAAAAACAAAACAGTGAGATTTCAATGGAGGGATAAAATAGGAAAGAAATTCTGAAATAGCATACTTAAATCCCCAACACATCAATGATGAGAAATTGGGGGTGAACTTATAAAGGGGCAGCACGAGGGTGATCTTAGTGGTGATGAAACAGTTCTGCATCTTGATTGAGGTGGTGGTTACAAAAATCTACACATGTGAAAAAAAAATGACAAAAATATATACACATATAATACTAATGTCAACTTCTTAATTTTGCTACTGTACTATAATTTTATAAAATGTAACCATCAGGGAAAACTTGGTGAGGGGGTACAGAGAACCTCTCTGTACTATCTTTTTTTTTTAATTATTTTTTTAATGTTTATTTTTGAGACAGACAGAGACAGAGCATGAACGGGGGAGGGGCAGAGAAAGAGGGAGACACAGAATCGAAAGCAGGCTCCATGCTCTGAGCCATCAGTCCAGAGCCCGACGCGGGGCTCGAACTCACGGACTGCGAGATCGTGACCTGAGCTGAAGTCGGACGCCCAACTGACTGAGCCACCCAGGCGCCCCTCTGTACTATCTTTGTAATTTCCTGTAATCTGTAATTATTTTGAAACAAAAATCAATGGGAAATATGTAATATCATGCTTTAAGAAGGTCATGGTGCCTTTATAGATAGATGAAGAAAAAGTAATGCAGGACTACCATGGAGTGTAAAGTTGGATGTACCCAGAGTTTATTACTTTGACTTCTATAAGACATTAAAATGTTAAGTTTTAAAAATATTTGCTACAATTATGTCTCCATGAATAAAATAATGTGTATAATAAGAATTCCTAAGTCAGTCTATGGGTTATATTCAAATACATTAACAAATAATGTATTGAGGGGTTATAGTCAAATACATTCAAAAAGAATGTAGTTATGCTCATTGAAACATGTAACTCTATTTTCCCAGTTCTGAACAATATATGGTTACTCTTTTTTTTTTTAACGTTTATTTATTTTTGAGACAGAGAGAGACAGCATGAATGGGGGAGGGTCAGAGAGATGGAGGGGGTGTCAGAGAGAGGGAGACACAGAGGGTCAGAGAGAGGGAGACACAGAATCTGAAACAGGCTCCAGGCTCTGAGCTGTCAGCACAGAGCCCGATGCGGGGCTCGAACTCACGGACCGCGAGATCATGACCTGAGCTGAAGTCGGCCGCTCAACTGACTGAGCCACCCAGGTGCCCCTGGTTACTCATATTTAATGTGAATAGCCAACAATGATATTCCATTTCTTAGAATCTGGATACAGTTTGAAGTTTCAAGAAAAGAAATAAATATATATTTATAAACACATACATATTTATATTTACAGCAAATATAAATATAGTTGATCTTTAAACCACGCAGGGTTAGGGACACTAACCCCCCCGCCTAGTTGAAATATCTGTAACTTCTGACTCCCCCAAAACATAACTTCTAACAGACTACTGTCGACCAGAAGTCTTACTGATAACAGTTAATTAACACATATTTTCTATGTTATATGCATTGTACACTGTATTCTTAAAACAAAGTAGGCCAGAGAAAAGAAAATGTTAAGAAAATCATAAGGAAAATACATAGTACTGGATCGAAAAAGTCCACATATTACTGGACTCGTGCAGTTCAAATCCACGTTGTTCAAGGGTGAATTGTACTCAGTCAAGTGTAACATTAAATCCAGAGCCTTTTGAAAAGTCCATGTAAGAAGGAAAAACTCTTTTTATATGTATTCATTAAGGAAGTTGACAAATGAACCAACATTTCATGAAGGGTTCAACGTAAAGTGGTATATCAAACATGAAAAAGGTAGCGTATACATGCAAATTTGTAGCATGTGTGTATATTACATAAACATATTTTTTAAAGTAGATTTTTCTTTCTCCCCCCACCCCACCCCCCCTTTAAAAAAAAAAAACTTAGAACCAATAAAGATAACGGGAAAAGAAAGGCTAAATTCCAGGCCGATTTGATATCTGCAGAAAAACATGATAGCACTTTTCTGCCACTAAATGGAAATGATCTTTGGATGAAAGAGTTCTTTGTGAAGCAAATGGAAATTGAGGATAGCAACTGAAAACTTAAGTTCACCTTCACCTGAAGTTTTCTTCTATCAGCTAGCTGAATACACACATATGATACGGTTATAGGGAGACAAACGGGGCGAAAAAAACAAACAACAGTCATGTATTGAAAGCATTCCCCATGCCAAGAACAGCAAACCTAACACCATGGCTTATGAAGAAGGAGATTCTGTAAGGAAAAAGGATTTAATTCAATTTCTTAACATTAATTGGAACCTTGAACACAAGATGTTAAATTGATATAGAACCTGAGGCAAATTTCTAATATATCATGATCACATTTTCATGAACAAGGATTTAAAAATTGGAAAGTGCCACGAACCGTATCACATGTGGTTCTTTTTGGATAAAAGCAATGCAAAGTGATAATCACACTTTTTCTTTCCTCATGGTAGTGTGAAAAAGATCCTGCACTCCAGGCGGGTTTTTTTGTTTTGATAATTATAAACTCTGGTCACATCAGTAAGAAAGCCATTTCCCAACAACAAATTGACCAGGATGAGAGTCAGAATATTTTAAGCTAACTGCCATCTCATAAGAGTCATTCATTTCTAGGAATATTTTACTTGCCCTAAAGTAGGATAGTGTGAAACTTCTTGGCACTTTTTCTTAGAAATATTTACAGAAGTTTTCATACTGTAGGTCTTGTTGTTTCTTAATATCCCTCTTTGGCAAGAATATTAGAAATGCCATCTTCCCATGGTATCTCAGCATCTACCAATAAGGGGAGGGCTCGACAGGATAATTTCCAAAAACATAAGAAAACGCTAAATAAACACATCTTCAATACCTAGATTATAGCCATTTATCAGACAAGCACATAATTTCGTATGTTAAATAAGTTACTTGTACGTTTTATTGGTCACAGAGTTATGCTGAATTTTCAGATTTACTAACTTGTTCCAACTTTGCTTAGCACATAGAAAGTGTTTGATAAATAATTGCAGACCAGATAGAAGAGTCCTATTCAGCAGATACAAAAAATCAGAATCTACCTAATAAATATTACCTTAGCCATAAGATCATTCTTTTGGGAATAGCACATGTTCCTAAAAACTGAGGAGACAGCCACCAACGAATATGCCATCTCAGGGAAAAGAACTGGGCATTTGAGGGTTGTGATAAGCACATGACCTGTGTTATCAGAAGAATCTTCTACTGACAGGTGTATCTTCCCACCGGATGCAAAGTTCTATTCTTAGGACAGTAAACCTAGCCAGAGCTATGGAAGGCACAGATATGAACTGAAGATTTTCTTTCTGGATACAGAAGATGACCTCACTTGTGACTAACATGGATTTTGTTATTATTACTTGCTTCCTATTCATTTCATAGGAGTTGGTTCGTGGTATTTTTAAAAATTCACTTGAGTGCCTTGGGCTTGTGGCACTTTAAACTGCAAACAGGAGAGAGTGGAAAAAGAAAACGAGTCATACAGTATTTATAGACAGCAGGATCACTGTTGAAAGTCAATGCGAACAAATATTTTGCCACGAAAAAATAAGCAAGAAAGCTGTGGTTCTAGAAGGTTTTTGCAAAGAAATCGTATCTCATCTTGTCTCAACTGGTTGAAGGCAATTGTGAATGGCGAGATTCCTTTGTATATTAATTACTTAAGTTTCCTTGAAATTTGAAATTCAGGTGTAATCCCTGAGGCTCTGATGCCCGGTTAACTAAACTGCAGAATATGGTATTTGCCAAAGGGAAATCAATTATGTTAAAAGTGGTCTACTATGGCTGCCAATAAGTCTAAATGCACTATCTACTCAACAGTAGAAAAGTTAAATGCTAAAACAGAATTTTAAATTAGAAAATTGAGGAATGCTGTCAATGACCAAAGCCTGGCCCATTATTTGAGTGAACAACATTTTTTAATTTTGCTCATTTTTGCTTTTACCATTTTGGTATAAGCATGTACCAGCTGCCACATCTAACCTGACTTATTTGCAGCAGACAGGGTAGCTGTTCTTATCCTCCTTCCATCCTCTATGTTCTACATGACCTATTTCTTTTTTTTTTTAATGTTTATTTATTTTTGACAGAGAGAGAGACAGAGCATGAGCAGGGAAGGGGTAGAGAGAGAGGGAGACACAGAGCCCGAAGCAGGCTCCAGGCTTTGAACTGTTAGTACAGAGCCCGACGCGGGGCTCAAACTCACAGACTGCAAGATCATGACCGAAGCCGAAGTCGGATGCTCAACCAACTGAGCCACCCAGGCTCCCCTACATGACCTATTTCTTAATCAAAGCACCAAACATTAGCTCCTTGGGTTAAACAAGAACAACCTCTGCATTTTGGACTGAACATTTTGAGAAAAGAACTAGTCATTTTCCATATCTGTATTAAAATACACTTATTCTAATATTAACCTGTGAGTAATAACCAGTATTGCTATTTTAGGGGCACAATAGTAATTTATGTAAACGATGATGAATCATTCCAAATGTCTAGCTGTTCTCAGTCAAAAATTAAGTTATTTGCAATTTACCTTTTAGAGACGTGTAATCTAATTTCACAGTGCTTTCCTAATGCTAAGTCTCATGACAGCCTCGGTGTCCAATGCCTCTTTCCCTAAAGTGGGTATGTTTTCTCTTTTACAATTAGAAATTTGGCTCTTCAATTCACTCTCATGAGAGCAGACCAGGTTGAAGGGCCTCTTTTTTTACTGGATTAAATACATACATAAAAATTAGATGCATTAGTGTTTTCAAGTTCCTAATAAATTATTAGTTTGTTTCTTTAGATTTTTCACCACTATGTTGAGCTGAGTTTTAATATTCGGTACTATTCAACACTTAATTGGCACTCAGTCCACTGGAAGCAAAGACCAAGGTTGGATGGCTCTCTCCAGATACAATGAAGATGGCCAGTGAAAATCACCAAGAATTTATGGGGCATGCAGTCAGCTGTATCAAACAGTTGCTTTAGAAGGTAAGCACCCAAGCCAAACCACGTGGATTCAAATCTCAGTTTTGTCTCTTACTTGCTGCATAACCTTGAAAATTTTCCTTAAGGAAATTTTCTTGGATGTAAAATGAAGGTAATAAAAGTAACTAGTTCATTGTGTTGTCAGGATTAAATGAGATCATATTTGTTAAGAGTCTGGCACAATGCCTAGAAAAAAGTTAATTTATAAAAATAGTTTATCAACTATTATAAACACAGTGAAGAAGAATCACAACCCCGTTCTCCAGGAGCAAACAATCTTAATTTGGACGTACTGAAAGCCCCCACCCATCAGGTGACTTAGTAAGCACATACAATGTGTGTGATAAACACATACACACGCAGGATTCTGGTATCACACATCCAGTAGCATGGGTACTGAGTACTCATATTAAAAAGATTTTGGAAAAGGAAGAAAAATGTAACTGGAAAAGCACACTTATGCAGAAAGGAAAGCCCATGTTGTAGGTACCTATGAGATACATAAGGGCTTCGACACAGTGTTTTCTGTGAGAGGAATACCATTTTTTTGAGGTGAAGGAAAATAAAAAGTTGTAGACTGACTCAGAGACCCAATGGATTACCACATATTATCACTACTTAAGAGAAAGGACTTCAACAAAAACTTTGGGAGGACATAAACAGAGTAAAAAATAGTCTTTCAAACTGCATGTCTTTGGCTTATTTCATCTAGAAAATATAAAAACAGAGTGGTGGAATCGGAACTGATTGGTACATGTGAGAGGCTACCTGAGCTGAGAGATGGAAGCAGACATATACACATCCGAGGAAAGACAATTCCAAGAAGAATCAGCAAGTCCAAAGGTCCTGAGGCAGCAACAAGCTCGACTTCTGCGAAGAACAGAGAGGGAACCAGTGTGATGGGGGCAGAGGGAAGGGAAAGTAGACATACGAGTGGGAGTAAGATTACAGAAAACCTTCCAGGACATGATAGGAAGTTTGGATTTGACTTCAGGGATGATGTTAATTCTGGAGACAGGCTTAAGCAGGGATGTGACAGGATATCAGGACAAGAATTAGAATTACAAGGGTAATCTACCTGGGAAAAGGTAAAGAACCCTAAAATAGACATAAAATCAATTCTAATATTTGAACCACATTAAGTGGTTGAAAGTGCCATGAAAGGTAATGAAAAAAAGTAGGAAGTTTTGGTCAATTAAGAGGATTATTTGAGACATTTTAAATTTAAGAAGAGGGTAGGGCACAAAAGGGGAGCCACCCACCTGGAAATTATACTGATTGCAAATGGGGGATACAGAGAAAATAGCTTAAATCTGTAGGTATGGAAGCTACCACACCACCTGCTGTAAGATAAATTCCCCGGAACAAGGGTACAGAATCAGTCCCAAGAGTCTGAGACTGTAATAAGAAGAATTGACTCACCCTATGATAACAAGGGTTTAAACTTTATCATCAAGTTTTGTGCCACGCAAAGAATTTTTCAATAATCATGAGTCACTTACTGAAACAGACATTTAAGACTATCTAGCCTAAAATTAATGTCTGTGAACCACTCTTATGCACCACATGGGAAAGATAACCCCATGCTGAGACCATTAAAGTAATGCCATCTAGTTCCTGGTAACTGCCAGCTCAAATGTCCTCTTGGCCACTCATTCAAAGTAGATGAATAGACGACATTCTATTTCATGATGGGAAGATTCTGGAAGAGGTCTTAAAGAAAACATTTAAGTTTTATCTTGTGCAGGAACATTGTAGATACAATACATGGCATTTGTGAGAAAAGAGGATTGTCCTTCTATCCTAGATAACATTTGCTAAGCTCTAGA
Organism: Prionailurus viverrinus; assembly: GCF_022837055.1. Lineage (NCBI taxonomy): Eukaryota > Metazoa > Chordata > Mammalia > Carnivora > Felidae > Prionailurus > Prionailurus viverrinus. The sequence goes on along the minus strand of NC_062561.1, from coordinate 200,231,711 downwards.
GGCAATGTTCTGAGGAGAATATGCCATGTGACTTGTTGCTTTGGTGGTAGTATTTATCAAGACAAACAGTTATTTTATGGAAAGCTTATTCAGAGCTACAACATTTAAAAGCACGTATGAATGCCCCATGTCTCCACAAAACAAACCCAAAATATACCACCCTTCATGGAAACAGTGATTGACATGCTCTTGTCATCATGGTTGTTTTAAGAATCAGCAGTTTTTTCCCACTGGACTTTGAAAAATGCAAAAGTAACAGGCATTTTCCCCATTATGTATATATTTCTCCCACCACTATCTGCAACACCCACACTGGATGAACAATACCAATGACAAAGGTTTTTCCGGGCTAGTCCTACTAGAAGGGAAAAAGAAATCTGGAAAATGTGAAAGTTATGAAAACACCCAATTTCTAAAGAAAACCTGTGAATCAAAATTTCATCATGTAGCATGTGTAGTTACAGAACAGCTGATTGGCATTACTGAGGTAGAGCAATCTTTCTACTTGCTAAGAGCAAAGACATTTTCCACGTCATACTGATTAAATGAATACCCTCTAGCGTCTGTTAGTCTTTCCCTCTTAAGTCTGGGGATCGACCATGTGAGGTGCTTATCCTCCGAATGGGAGAAAGTTAAAAAACACTTTTCTGGCTTTTGATTTTTCTTAGAGATTATTAACCATTGTTTATGCCTTATTTCTTTTGGTACATCTATACTGAAGGCACACTAAGTGCCAGGTACAGAAAAAGAAAAAAAAGGAAAAAGGAAAAACAACTGATAGAGGGATTAAAAAAAAGGGGGGGGGGTGGGAAGGGAATTTGAAACTATGCAAATAAGACCACAGGATCAAAGAAAAAATTGCTTAAATTGGGGAATAATTAATGTTTCACAAAAATTATACTTAAGGGATATGGAAGTTTGTAATTATCATTTTAATCAGACACAATGAACCATTCATATTATTCCTAACTTAAATAAAAGTTGTGGCTCCTTACTTTTTCTGGATGGTTGCAATATTTTCAATTCTATTATTTTTTTTTAATTTTTTTTTTAATGTTTATTTCTGAGACACAGAGAGACAGAGCATGAGGTGGGGAGGGGCAGAGAGAGAGGGAAACAGAATCCGAAGCAGGCTCCAGGCTCTGAGCTGTCAGCACAGAGCCCGACGCGGGGCTCGAACTCATGAGCCGCGAGATCGTGACCTGAGCCGAAGTCGGCCGCTCAACCGACTGAGCCACCCAGGCGCCCCTATTATTTTTTTTTTTAATTGCACTTTATTTCCTGGGTTGGTTGGCTAAATTGCATGAGACAGTTTGGTTAACATTTTATTTGATAGCTTTATTTGGATTCAGGTAGGTAGGTCGCTACGTGGGGACATAGGCGTGTCTTTTATGTGGAAGTTGGAATCTACATCTTTATCAGGTAAGAGATTGTACCAGTAGAGCTCAGAAAATGCTTGCTTAACAATTGAAAATAAGTAACTGCCTTAAAGTTGTATTGGAGTTGTTGGATATTTATTAAAATACCTTAAAAATAATAGTTTAGAACAGCATCTTAATGAAGATATTATTCTATTTTTACAGAGAAGTAGTAGCTTTGAAAGTCTATTTTTGCTTGTCTTACCATTATTCTCCCAGAATATTTCAAACAAGGGATGGAAAGTAGGGTCAGTATTTTATTAATAATAGAGATGCCCCTGTATTCACTAAATTGGAGGAGTGATACATTTCATTGTGGATTGACCTGATTCCTAGGATGAGAATAAGTCAATGCTATCAGAACTGCCTGTATCATATACAACTCCTACTACAATAAATTAATGGGTTACCAAAATAATACCCAAACTAAAGGTCTTAACACTCATAACCTCTAAATCTCCATTACATGAATCTTCAAATTAACAAAAGACCAAGCGAGAACAAATATTAAACTATTTAGAGCCACTCCCCTCTACCACCAGGAATAAAATATATTATTCAAGCCAAAGCTATTTGTTAAAGCAAAAAGTGGTTGGTCTACCAACTACATAAAATGCTTTTGAAAATACTTCTACTCTGTAGGCAAGTGTAACAAATTTCTGAGGTAAAACATAATGTAGTGGGTCTGAAAAGATACAACTTTATAAAAATCAACTTGTAAAGAAAAGTATTTTTTGAATGATTTAACCAAAATACTGAAATTCTACCAAGTCAAAACATATGCATTCCTTAAAAGAAAATTTTTAGCCTCAGTACACAGGCTAGGTATATATACTGAATGAAATAGTTTAAGTTAAAACACACACACACACTGATATTAAAAAACAAATTTAAGTTCTGAGACATATTGAATCATATAGTCCTCAGTTATGAGCAAGTGCTTTAGATAGCTGTATAAAATCAGTTCACAGTTTTGTTAAATTCACAATGGGAAAACATTAAGAATTCAATCCCAGATGAGTAGTTATACTATCAAATAAAGGAACTGTCTGGAGTTATCAGATAAAAAAACCGTACAGACACAGTAATCAAATTCCCATACAGGATTAATGGATGGCATGTAAGCCAAAAGATGATTCATTTTATTTTAAAATTAATTACTAAAGTCCTTGATTATTTTAGAATGAATTACATATCCTTATCGTACGTCTCCTCAGGCAATAGCAAAATTAATTATGATATACTTGGTCATCAGAAATGTAACAGGAGGGGGAACATGACTCTTTTGAAGAGTATATACCTGATTTTCTCCTAATCAAGATGAGTCCAATGAAATTTGCATTCATTTTGTAAATAAAGGAATATCCAGAATCTAGCATGTCATTGGTAAATTAGTAGATCTTTAAGAAATATCCAAAGGCAATGGAATGATAAAAACCATTTTTAAATATCTGAGAAGATGTCTATTCCCAATAAATTTGTTTATTCTAATAAAGTCATTCAAAATACTTTGTCATATAATTTGAATTTTTAAGAAAGGAATTACAAGTCAATTAAATGTGGAGTTAAGAACAATTACTTGGAATAATTAACTGGAGTCTCCTCCACTTACCTACAAAGAGAGAGAAATAAAAATACTAATCAAGAAAGATTCTGAGAATCAAAGAAAAACATCAAATTATTCAAAATGAAATATGCCCTGTGTAAATTACATGTTTTACAGTGATGACACATTATTTGCAACATTTTCAAAATTTCAAATACAATCAAGCCAATAAATCACTTTATATACTTATACCTGGCATTAGAAAATTTCTACTGCCACATTTCACTTATTCCAATACTGACTGAAGACAGACACCTCATTTTTTCCCACTGTTTAGCCAGACATGAGAACTCTGAAGTTATACCCAAGAGCAGGATTCTGTTTTCAAATCGATACTTTGTGGAAGCTCAGTAAGAAGCACCTGTTAACGTTGTCATACGACTCATGTGGCAGATGGGTAAAAGGGCTGGGATGAGCTCTATTTTCAGGCTAATAAAAACCTAATTATTTCAGAATCAAAATGTTTTACTAATTTTTAAAGCAGTCCAAAAAAATGTGATGGCATTATGCCATTACAAATTTGAGTTCCAAAATTAAAAATGAGTTCAGTGTTTGATTTCATACAGCAAATTACATATCAAAAGTGATTTTAGGTGGGGTTTTAAAAATAGGTAATTATAGCACATCCTAATAGATGGAGAGACACAAGGTTCAAAGTGACAATTCTATTTTTAAATGGAAATTTATACAAGGGAGTCATCATATTTAAGAATATATTTTGTTTTGGGGCACCTGGGTGGTTCAGTCGGTTAAGCATCCGACTTTGGCTCAGGTCATGATTTCATGGTTTGTGAGTTCGAGCCTCACATGAGGCTCTGTGCTGACAGCTCAGAGCCTGGAACCTGCTTCAGATGCTGTGTCTCCCCCTCTCTCTGCCCCACCCCTGCTTGTGCTGTCTCTCTCATTCAAAAATGAATAAACATTAAAAAAAAAACTAAAAAAAGAGAATATATTTTGTTTCTTATAATTAAAACTGGAAGTAAAACTATGAGGCATGTAAATATCTTTGATTTTTTTTGCCTTTTGATTTAAGGCCTTAAAAGTCACTGGCAAAAAAATTTGTTTGTTTTTTTATTTTGAGAGAGAGAGAGAGAGAGAGAGAGAGAGAGAGAGAGACTGATTGAGACTGCACGAGCACAAGAGCAGGGGAGGGGCAGATAGAGAGAGGGAGGAAGAGAATTCCAAGCAGGCCCCCCACTGCCAGCACAGAGTCCAACAATGGGCTCCATACCATGATCCGTGACACCAAGACTGGAGTCAAAATTAAGAGTCGAAGCTTAATCGACTGAACCACCCAGGTGCCCCTAAATGTCTTAAAACAACTTTTTATTTGCCAGAAAATGGTCTACTTTTAGGTTACTGAAATTCTAATATCTAAAATGACATTGATCCTACTACCCAAGAAAAAAAGAAATACAAACACAATATTATCCAACTTTTATCTTGGATATAAAACACATTACTTTTTCAATTACAAATAAAGTACTCTTTCCAAGTACTAAATGCGTATTTCTCAATCACCTTAAAGAAAGTAATAAAATTACTTTTAATTTTTTTTTAAAGTTGGTTTATTTACTTTGAAAGAGAGAGAGAAAGAATGGGCTGGGAGGGGCACAGAGAGGGAGGGAGAGAGACAGTCCCAACAGGCTCCACCCTGCCAGCAAAGAGCCCCTGTGGGGCTCCAACTCATGTACCGAGACATGAATGATCTGATGGATCTAAAATCCACGAGTTAGATGCTTAACTGACTGAGCCACCCAAGTGTCCTATAAATTTATTTTTAAAGTACACATTTATTAAGTTTCAAGGAAATATTTTATCCTTAACCTTCTCCTTTCTCCTTTTTTACTATTTAAAATACACTGAACTTGGAACTATCACCCCAAATAAAGAAAAAGTTCATACAATATTTTATGATGATGTCCAATAAAAGAAATTTAATAAATACTTATGTGAATGAAATGTACGGAGTAATAATCCATTTTTAAAATCCATACAGATTAAGTTGCCCTCTCTTGGGACACCAAAAACTAACCTCTGAACTAAAAGGTAATACCTGGAAATCATCTATGTGATGTCTAATGCCTCCACTCTACTTTTCATTAGGTTTCTACCTGTCAGGTAGAAAACAGAATACACTCTAGAAGATGTTTAAAAGATTTTAGCACAACTTGACCCGGGAATCTTGGCAGCCATTGTGAACTCAGGGACGATAATGGCATTTAATATGAGAAGCTAAAGTATACTTTAAAACGAATTAGTCGCTTAAAACACTTCACTTATGTTTACCTCCGTATCACCAGAGTTGTTGTAGCCTTCAATATATTTGCAATTCAGGGGGACATCCTAGTGTGCTAACAAACTAAAATAAACCTAGCATTTACCCCCGCTTTCTGGCAGCAATGGAAACATTTTTATTTGAGGCCTTTTCATACATTATTAATATTATACACCTTTTATCAAGGGATTAAATTATCTAACATAATCCTTAAACTACTCTGTATCTTAGAAATACATTTTCCAATAATCTATTTTAACTGTTTAATCAGTATCTAGAAATTCAAGTCAATCATACTTGGGTAGCCAATTCAATACGTAGTATGTATGTAATTAATACCTAGCAATTTATGGCTGACTATAGCAATGGCTATTTTGATGAGAGCACATGGGAGGCTCTCATGTGAAGGTAACGAAATTGCCATCATTCTTAAGAAGTTTTGCTTATTTATAACTTGCTTAGAGATATCAGAAAAATTATATTTTATCCAAACACTATGTACTACAAATAATGGCATAATGAAGACATAAGACTCTCCTGGCCTAATCTGATTCTCTGCAAAGCAGATGTAGTTAGTACTTAGAAGTCTAGACAAAATATAAGGAAATTTATTTTAAAGTTTATCTTTGCCAATACTCCTGTGATGGCTTGGCAAAGGATTTCCAAATTGACAACTCAAATTGAACTAAAGTTGAACTAAAGTTTACTCGATTGCTGGAACAAACTGTTAAAGCATACATAAAATCCCTAACAGAAGTACCCCCAAGCCCACCAAGAGTCCCTCAAAATTTACATAAAAACCAATATAAAGTCATTGAAAACAAACAAACAAACAAACAAAATACTCACAGGCAACTGAATTATTCAACTGTGGAGTAAACCAAAATTCAAATTACATAAACAAGACTTCTATTTTTTTGTCTCACTCTATGAATTTACATGCAAAATTAGTGCTAAACCAATATTTATAATTAGCACCTTTGTTAAACAAAAGAGATTCGTCTTATTTATTAAAAGAAAATCATATAAATCATAGCCACAGGGACATCTGTTGTCTCTGCAGAAATCATTACCGCTGTCATAAAATCACACCCCATTTCTAAATTATAACTTCATTTGGGAAAAATCAAAGACTTTCTATTGATGCAAAATTAACAGAGCTGGCCTAAGTCTTTTATAATTCCTTTTAAGATACTCCAGATTCTTCCTCCAAGCCTTGTAGTTTCAAAGCATACTCCAAGAGGCAATAAAGTTCTTTGAGACCACCCTGAAACTTCAAGATTGTCAGAGATTACAGACCAACCATTAGGTCTCTAGGATTCCAGCAATTATGGTGGTAGGGAAGAGGTGCCCTGGTCTACCCTTCCATCCATACATTTACCTACCATCTACTCACCCACCCATACATTTGCCTACCTTACCAAATACACCCAACTGTATCCCGTGGTATATGATGGGGATAGTAAGACAGACCTAGTCTCTAGAGGTTCACACTTTTGAGCAGGGAAGAAATACAGTACTTGGAAGATTAGACAAAACTTGACTGAGAAGAGCAAAGGAACAAAAATGAAAACCACAGAAGAGAACCACAAAAAGTATAGACGAGCTTATACTTATCTTACAGGACAAGTTGTTCATCCTTATACGTGTTATATTTCCATCGATCCTGCATCAAAATCTTATTTAGATTTGTCTGGCACCAATGGCACATTTTTTTTTGCCTAACGGCGTTATGCAGATACCAATCATGTTTTAGAAGTGGCCAAGGGTACAGTAATATTCTTTCTTCCTCTCTTAAAAAAGGTTCATACTTGAACAGACGAAACACACCTACGGTCCCACTGAGAGGGGAAAATCAAATATCAGGTCCATCAACATCGGAGAGGCAATAGGATCTTGAAAATATAATTATCATTTTCAGAGAGTACCCACAGTTTTTGTTAGAGAATCACATTTTTCTTAGTTTTATGATAAAAAAAAAGTGCAGCCAACAACTTGGATTCTATGTCTGTTGTTTGCATAATGTATCAACAGGACACAAGAAGCAGAATTTTAACAAGATTGATCACAGAAGAGCTGATAACTGCATCTGTAATTTTTTTTTTTAAATCCCCAGAGCCGAACACAGTTTACCACCACATCCAAGAGCTTCAATGTTGTTACGAAGTTCAGTAACTGCTTTAAGACTACCTGTGAAGGATGCCAAGTAGCTTCTAAAAGCTTTTAGATGTCACTGATATAATACAAAGGGGGGAGGGTCTTATCTAAAGCAGGCAGGGAAATTGCTCAGTTTTATAAAATGCACTGGCATGTGATTGTCAAACGGTGTTCAGCTCCAAGCATGTAGAAAGAGGGCTAACAGTAAGGATCTGTGTGTTTTTACTTTGTAACTCCTATTGTCTGAGCCAGATTCTCCCAAAGACCTTATTTTATTCCGATTACTGCAACATCACTGCCAATGAATGTAGAGCAGACTTGGTCACTCCTTTGCTGAAGTCAGCCAAGAGAATATTCTGTTGGAGAAAGTAACGTTCGCCTCAAAGGCTTGGAAGCCAAGGGAAAAACTGAGACACATACAAGACAATAATATATAAACCAATTAACTAGCCTCTCAGGAAAAGCATCTTCACTCTCATCAAATTGTGTATTACCTGGCAATATAAATTGAAAATCTATTTATAGAATAGTCAGGCTAAATGTTTTATTGCTAAAACAAAAGTAGTAAGGGTCACAGAATGCAAAATCCTAGGAAACATGTCTTTTTTTTTTTCCCAGAAGCTGTTTAATATGCTTTTGATACAGATTACTTTCTTGTCAATGGTTCTTTTGTCTTTCTTAAAACTACATCTGCACAACAAATGGGTCACCTTGAATTTCAAGTACAACATTGCCTGTAAATTTAATTTAACATCATATTATCCATAATTACCATAAACAGGAGGCAGGTGTGACCCTACTGTGAAGCTGGAGGGCCCTTGGACAGGATGGGCTAACAGACTCGCTGAAGGCTACTGAGTTGACGAAAGGCTGTAAGGATGACCTGGCTATTAAAATATTATTGCAATCATATGCTTCTTGAGGAAGCAGTACTTCCAAATCAAGAGGAAGGATAGCCCCATTCCTCTGAAGACTTCATTTCATCTCTGGATTCCAGTTTTTCACAGATAGCATCTACGGAGGGCAAACAAGAAAGCAACCAGTCTGAACGCTGGAAGGATTTCCTCAGAAAAGGCAGAGAAAAATTTGAGGGCTGTGTATAAATATTCAGAGCTCATCCGGTAAAATCCCCAACAGAAGATTTGCTCTAGTTGAAAATTAAGTTTTTTATTATTTAGGTTTTTAAATGCCATTAGGGTTACCAAGAAAGAAGGAGACTCTTCCTAATACAATGTGTCTCATATCATGTAAACGTTCCAGGCCATACACTGGTCTGGTCATTTATCAGCTGCGTTGTTCAAGAGATACCCAAAGTAGGAAGGTAGTTGCCTCACTACACATGGAAGTTTGTTTTTGAATCTAAGATTCTTTCATTTAAAGGTCAGGCAATTTGGCAGAGAAGGAGCCTACATCAGAACTCAGATCTAGGCAAATTAGTTCCTGCACTTCCTTTAACATCTAGACTCTCGGAATACCTGATTAACAAACAGGTCTCTACTCTGATCCACTTCACAGAAAGCCTAGGACTCTCTTTCTGATAGAGTCGATGCTATTTGCTTGCTTAAAAATGTTTGGTGACTCCTAAGCCCTCGGAGGACTTAAGAAGTCCAGTCTGTCTAAAGTGACATATTCTGGCCTCCAGACCTGGTCTACACGGTCTCCTAACCACTCTTTTCTTCCTTCCCTGAGAATGCCCTCCTGTGTTACCATGGGGAGGTCACAGAGCCTGCAGCTGTGATACCAGCTCTTTCTCCCTGTTTCAAAAAGGCATCTTTGTTTTTATCTTTTTTCCATGTGGAATTCTATATAAGGTTTCAGTTTAAAATGGTATAGCTTTAAAAAACTACCGCTACAGATAAACACCCCGTCATGCTCATGTGTAACAGCACTCTTTCTAGGACTTCCATGCTTTCCTGCCTCAGACACCCACCCTCAGCTTCCCCATCCCCCTCCTGCCAGATGCCACTTCATCTTTCAGGGTTCTCAAACAATTGCAACCTTTTTCTATGAAGGTTTCTTTAATTCCTAAGGCTGAATTATTTGCTCTCTCTCTGCTCCCATTCTAATCCATGCCTCTCTTCTAGCACTTTATACCTTGCAAAATAGCTAATATTGGACAAGCCTGCCCCATATGCAATTAGCTCCCCAAGGCCAGGGGTAGGCCTTATTTTATCTTTACCACTCCTGCTATTAGCACAGTCAAAACTCAACAAAAGTTTGAGTGAATGGAAGCCATTGATTTTTAAGCTGTAATCCACGCATACCAGTATTGTATTCAAGATTCAAGAGTATGCTGTAAAAGTAACTATGATAATACTCTCCCTACTTTTTTGAGCACTTTTCGTAATCCTTGCACACTTTTCATAATCCTTCCCTTACAAGTATGAGCTTATGACCAAGGAGAGAGGTAGGGGAGGGAAATTTCCTTTAGGAAATGATCTCTATAGACATGATGATAGAAATCATGGAAATTAGGAGCTGCCAATTAGATTGGCCTCTCTAAATGTCTCTTTCCACTTATAGCAAAGAGATTCTGAATTTATTTTTTTAAATTAAGGCTCCATTTTCATTGTAGAGAAAAGGAACACTACCATGGGCAAGGCATTGTTAGGCATATTGTGTGTGTTGTTTCATTTCATACAACACTGCAAATAAGGTTAATCTATTATTTCCATTTTATAAACAATGACTGAAACATGGAAACATTAAAATCATTCAGTCTCTGAGTGCCAGTAAATTTTATATGGTCATCCCTGTTGCATCCTGACTGGTTCTTTTATTTATTTTTTCATTAATTCATGTATTATTTGTTCATGAAATTTACTTAGCATATAATATATGCCTTTAATATACAAAAGCTTCCTGCATGCTCATAACTTGGATAGACTGCAAATCTGCAATGTCTAATTCCAAGTTGTTTTGATCTTAAATTTAGAAACCAGTCACCTTAGATTAAGCCACGTTTTGAATTCAATAAAGATGCAATTGGAAAAAAACATCAGTATCCTTACTGGTACACTGTACTTATAAAATATAATGTGCCCAAATCATTTTCTTGGGCTATTTTAAGTAATGCTACTGTAATGTCTTAAAATGTTGGTCTATCCATTATTTGCAAAATCTTTAACATTAAGTTCTTAAAATCTCCACAAACATTAGCTGATATCACATAATAAAACGTCTGACAATTCCAAATTTCTATTCCTTTTAGTTTGACATAACTTTATTTTAAATTACTTCTAATACATTTAAGGCAATTTTGGATTTAAAATTTCCTTTTCGGTTTTGTTTGTTTTAAAATGCACCTCTCTGGCCAAGATTTTGGTAAGCCAAATTTCAGACTAAGAACACATTTTAGAAGTTTCCTCAATAATTCAGAATGACTGCAGTAACCCCCGTAATATCACTACTTGTTAGCTCAAAGATTTGGCTATACCACAAGTTACATCATGTTCCTGGAAACGTAATTGCTGGGAAACAGTCAAACCTGGTCCACTACAGCTTGCTTGCACCAATTGTGGGATTTCTACCCCCAACACCGGTATTACAAAGTAGTTCCCTGGACACAGAACAAGAAGCAGATCTTTATTAACTACAGTTGCCTAACAAAGCAAATTGCTTGAAAGGCTAGCTAGGAAGAATGCTGTGGCTAGAAACCATCCTTTCTACATAATCTCTAGCTAAATTTGTCAAACCAAACTCCAAAATTCTCCTGAAGTTTCCAGTTCTGTGTTGTATTCATTTGTGACAGGTGTTAAATTGTGATTCACAGCTTCTATCAGATACATATTGTTGAAGGCAATATATGATAGCAGTTTTGCTACACATAAAATACAGGTTATTTACCTTAGAGTAAATAGGTTAGGGGCCAAGGAGAAAAAACCCACCATAGCTTGGTCATTATTTCCGTTTTGGCTAGTCTTTCTATCACAGAAAGAGTATGGGAGCTGAGTGAAATCTGCCAAGATTGTAGGTTCAGTTCTGCATCCTGCCTCTCAGTCAGGAAGAGACGGAGTCACTATTTCTCTGTGTAACTGCTCACTGGGATACAAAGGGCCAACTCACCTGAAGGAAATGTTAAAATCAGAACAAAAATCACCTTTGTAGGTCCAAGCAATTTCTATAGTTCTTTTCGTCCTGCTTGATTGATATTTCCTGCATAATGTAAGACTGACTCCTTTCCTCATGCAAGGGTGCCTATTAGAGTAAGATTATATGTGTCATAAAGAGAACAGTTCAAAATATCTACATTTTCACATAGTTCATGGTTTCCATGGAGATTGAGAATAAACAGACCTATAAAGAATGACTAACTCCAATGTTCTTACTGTGTAACCGTTAGGTAGTAAGCCCCCTGAGAGACCAAAAAAATAAGTGTGCTTGCTCACCCGAAACATACAATTAGATTAAAATAGGATAAAAGAGTTTGATAATAAAAAATAATGTGAAATGTATAACAGTTTGAGTGAAAAACAGAAAAGACCTAGACATTATAGGGCTAATTACCAGATTAAAGATACAGGCAGTAGAGCGTTCCAGGGATTTGGAGAAGGAAGGGATCACTTTAGACCAGTCAGTCAAAAAAAAAAGTCATAGAAGAGATGGGGTTGATTTTAGTGATTTTAAAGAATGGGCTAAATTTCGATAGATGAATAAAGGGCAGGAAGCAAGCCCAATGGAGGGGAAACGTACGGCTTGCTGAAGAATGACAAGTAAGCTGGCCTGGATACAACAGTTTAGTTAGGAGAGCAGTGGACAGTGAGGACGGCACAGCAGGTCACCTACATGTGTGACGGCCTGGGCAGCCACATGCAGGAGGCTGGACATTCTCAGTGAGTGCTACGGTGTCCGGCCCACTACAGTGCTTCACATTTATATCGTTTACATTGTCATGTTTCAGTATCTCAATAACCCAGAGAACTGGGTATTTAGATCAGGAGATCTAGAGGTGATGAGACCCACTCATTAGTAGAAGCACGACCACCTCAGACTCTTGACTAGCAAAGTCTGTGCTCTTGCCACCAGGGGCCCTGGTGATTTTTTTGAAGAAGGGAGGGATGTGAACAATTTAGCATCCCTGGAAGCATAGTGTAGCCAGCTGGTGTTGAGGGACTGCATTAAGCACCACTGGAAGATTCAGCAATCTGAGGGAGATTGATTAGTTCACGTAACCGTGAAAGAGATCAATGGCGCTAGACTAATACTAGCATGGCAAAATTAATCAATATCTTAGTCATGTTTCTCTCTTGAGTGCTGACCTCATTCTCTCCTACTGCATGTTGAATGTTTCCCTCCATTCAACATGGGGGGGGGGTGGGCAGGTGGGAAGAAGGGAGCCAGCAGCTTAGCCATCACAAAGAAGGATGAGACCCCTAACATCTTTGAATAAAATCTCAGGAAAGGATTCTGATTGGTCTTATTTGTGGCCAGGAGGTAGAGTGCTGAAACTGACAGTAAAGCAGAATCTTAAAATATTGTGGAAGGAGAAGTGCCCCAAAAGGATATGGGATGCTGTTCTCAGAACATATTGAGGACGAGCTGCTGGAAAGACAACATTTACTACAACCGGTAATCACTCAAGGCAAACTAAATCGCCAGGATAAAGTCTTCATGACCGAAGACTATAGACACAGCATGGATCATGCATTTAATGTTATCTCGAGTTAATTCAGTATTCTATAACTGAGTTTGCATTTTTATTTGCAGAGAGAAGCATTGCTTATCATGCTAATGCTAGGGTGATTTCCAAATTTATCCCCCATCTTTCTCTCCCGGTTCATGTCTTATTTTTAGTAATTACTTTGGAAAAGATGATTTGTTTTGTTTCCCATGTTTTTATAATATACTTTCATAATCACCTTGCAGTCAAAATTCTACATTGTGTCATTTATATTCTTGTCCACCACCCCCCCGCCAGTCTTCCCCAAAGAGACAACTGGCCTTTTTATCAGGGTGACTGTACAATGTGGAAAAGGAAATATGAGGCCTTTCAGAGATTACTGGACTGTGGCTCTGAACTAAAATGAATTCTAAGAAGCCAAAACTATCTTGGTGGCCCAATAATCAGAGTAGAGGCAATCAATGGAATTTTAGCTTAGGTCTGTCTTATAGAGGGTATAGTGTATCTCCAAACCCAATCTGAAGTTCTTCTCCCATTTCTGGAACACATAACTGGAATAGACATACTCAACATCTGGCAGAATCCCCATATTGTTGGGGATACAGAATCTATTTTGTATTCTTTTTTTTTTTTCCTTTCATTTTGAGTGGCAGAACTTATATACAAAGCCTGCTCAGAATAGCTCTTTGATTTTTAAGGGTAACTGCCTACGTGTACATATACATCTAAAGATAAAGATATATAGAGGCAAATACTACGCTGTTTCTTAAATAACAGAGATCTTAAGAAACCTAAGGAAGTGGGTGTTCCATTTTTTCTTAAGCTTATTTTGTAAGCAACTGGACGCTAACCCGATTAAAGGAACAATAGTAATTTTTAGATTCTACGATGTCAGATAAACTGATGAAATACAGTTTTTAAACTGTAGCTTGAATTTTGTCCTTGTGAACGCTTGCTTCCAAGAAGAATGAAGAGACAAGTTGAAGCCAGCGACTTCTGGAATGGACCCCTTTTTGGTGAGTTCGGACGGCACCGTACCATCTTTTCTCTTCCCCCACATCCCTCTAGCCATGTGCGGGGAATTTTCTCCTTTTGTCGGTTAACACTCTTCCTCATCTGGATTGCCTTCAACTATGTGACAACAAAGAACTCAGGCACCAAAATAGCAGCAGCTACATATCCTCTGTATGACAGTGTAATTTCTTCTGCCTTAAGGCTGTGTCTAGCACTGAAATCAGAGTCTGTTTACTTCGATCTGGTGCTACATTACACTGGGAGGGATTTAACTCTTCCTTATAAACACACAGGGGAATTATCTCTCGGCTCTGTTTAGCTTAGAATCGGAGATGAAATTGTGCAGTTCTTTTTGCTGCTGAGCCAATCGTGCCATTGCACAAAAACTTACCTTCCAACTTTATTAGACAAGCAAGGATACTGTGCCGTCTCTGAAAAAGCTCAGCAACACAATTATTAGAATCAACGCAGAACATTTTTGGTGGCTATGAATACAGGAAATTAATCTTGAAGTTTTCCCCCTTGACTTGAGGGTTTAGTTTTCTCTTCAGATGTTTCTGCTAGGGCATAAGCACTTCTGAATTAAAGAGTTTTTACAAAAGAAAATTTGGCTAGGGACAGTACATATGTGTAAAGCTGTGTTGACTGTCAAAACATTCTAAGTGACTCTGCTCCTTTATAAACCAGTGTTCTATAATCTCCCATTCAGAAAAAGCCAGTCATCTTTAACACCACTTTCTGTCTTACCCATAATCAGCTAATAATCTCCATGTCAACTGGATTCTGTTTCTGAGATACCTCTCTCAGCTGGTCCCTCCTCTCTATGCCCAGTTCTAGCTTTTAGGTTCTTATCATCTTGTGCCTGAATCTTTAGAAAAGTCTACTAATTTAATTCTTGACTTCCGTTTTTCTCCCTTCAAGTTCATTTTCTAAATTATGTGTAAGTATTACAATCCGGTTTAAAAGACTATGGTAAATCCCACCACATTGAGGCCCATGGATGTATTCCACATACAGAGAACGGCTCCTGGCACAGAATGGGCACTTAATGTTTGTTTAATGAATGAGTACGCTCTCCTTGTTGACAGTATGGGAAATCACTATTTCTTTTTTTTTTTTTTTAATTTTTTTAGTGTCTATTTATTTTTGAGAGAGAGACAGAGACAGAGGGCACGCAGGGGAAAGACAGAGAGAGAGGGAGACACAGAATCCGAAGCAGGCTCCAGGCTTGCAGATGTCAACACAGAGCCCGACACGGGGCTCAAACCCACGAACTGCGAGATCATGACCTGAGCTGAAGTCAGACACTTAACCGACTGAGCCACCCAGACGCCCCGGGGAAATCACTATTTCTTATATCCAATGTGGTATGTGGGTAAAGTCTCTAGCTTGAACTCTACCTAACCCTGTTGTTTTAATTAAATTCTCACAAAAACAGGTCAGATAGATATTAACATTATCATTTTAAATATGAAGAAATTGAGATTCTGAGTAATTACATAACTTTCCCAAAGTCACAAGACTAGTAAATAGCAAGGCTAGAGCTTGAAATCTGATTTTTTTAAGTCTGAATTCTTAACCGAATCTGCCCTTACACCTATAGTATTAGGCTCAAAGTTTTTTCTGCTCCCTTGTTTTAATATTTTACTGTATTATTTGATATAAACAAAAGAATACATGCCACATCTATGAATTACAGAGGAAGGGAGGGAGGAATATAAGCAATAGTGGGCAGAATATCCAAATGGACACCTAACCAAATAGGAAAATAAACTTAAGAAAAGATGTTCAGTATCATTGACATTAGGAAATGCAAAAGAAAACAAGGAGATATCACCACACAGTTATTAAAATGGCTCAAGTCCAAACCACTAAGACCACCAATTCCTGGTAAGAATGCAAAGCATCAGCAATTCTCATTCATTGATAGTGAGAATGAAAAATGGTACAACCACTTTGTAAGACAGTTTGGCAAGTTTCTTGCAGAACTAAATATAGTCTTCACATATAACCCAGCAATCATGCTTCTAGGTAATTACTCAACTGATGTGAAAACTTGAGTTCCTACTACAGCCTGTATACAAATGTTTACAGCAACTTTATGCATAATTATAAAAACTGGAAGCAATGAAGACGTCCCTCAGTAGGTAAACTGATAAATGGGTATAGCCATACAATGGAATATTAAAAGAAAAGAGCTATAAAACCATGAAAAGACATGGGTCAATCTTAAATGCATAATGCTAAGTAAAAAAAAAAAAAAAAAAAAAAAAAGCCAGTCGGAAAAAGCTACATATTGTATGATTCCAACTATGTGATATTTTGGAAAAAGCAAAAATACAGAGGCAGTAAAGATTAGTGGCTGCCCCTTTCAGAGTGGGAGAGTTAAGTAGAACATGGAAGATTTTTTGTGGAGGTGAGATTATTCTGCAGGTTACTGTAAAGGTAGCTCCAAGACATTAAGTGTTGTCAAAATTCATAGAACTTTACAGGACAGAGTAAATTCTAATGCATGCAAAAAAAAAAAAAATCCAACAGCAGGTTGAGGGATCCTATGATCGAGTGCAGAAAGTGACAAAAGAATCTGAATGTATTTAGAGCATATGAAACAACCTCACTAAAGGGTATAAAGGCATAAGGTGCTGACCTAAGTACCTTTGGAAATAAACAGTCTGGAAGACTAAAATCAAAAGGAACTGTACATAGGAACTACATTCCAGTCAATACCATTGTTTCTTGTAGGGGTATACGTGAATAATTGTGAAACCACTCTACATGTATACTGAAGTTGAACGATTAAACATATGGATGGTGAGAGCCAGGTCTCTCACCATTGGAGATGAAGGTTATATACAAGCAAGGATAAAAGGCTAAAATGATTCATCTAGAAATGAATTAGAGCTGAATCAGTATGAACTCATATTTAGCTTAATAGAGATACAGAAGGTTATATATAAAAAATATTTACAGGTATACATATTTACGTGCATATTTCCTTGATCTGTCAACTGAGAGGGCCTAGAAGCAACAATGCTCCAAGAGCAATGAGCACACCAGATCCATACCTTGGTGTCTTGGTGTCTGCTCTCCAATAAAAGGAACGTGGCAGGGCTCCTTAGGGAAATGGCTGATTCTAGGGCTGGCATAGGAATTGTACAAGGCGAGTCTGGAGCACTTTGGAGTGCCAGACATTTAGGAATTGCCAAAGAAAGCCCTAAAATACAAAAACCCCAATACCTCCCAAACTTGACAATGACAAGGGTATGTATGTCAAAGGGACATCCTGCCAACTAAAACCAGAAACGATTCAAGTGACAAAATGGTGTTAGATTGTAACCCAAAGTATGAAATAAATATCCAAGTCCATACTGATATAATTGGACAGATTAAAAAATGGGGGAGAAGAGACAAATCTCCCACGCAGAAGAATTCCATGTAGTTTATGCAGATACTCCATTCTTAAAGTGGTAGAACATAAATCCTTACTCTTTCAGTGTGGCTCTGCACAGTGACTTGTTCCAAAGAGGACAGTAGGAAAGGGAACAAGAATAACTACTGTGGAAAAACCTGACAGACACTACCTCAGGCAGTGGATCAAAGATAATGCCAACAGCGATAAGACATGTTGATGGGATATACCCTTGATATGATGTGATGTGGCATTTTTACCACTGTTACCTTTCTGCTAAGTCTAATCATGAGATAAAAACATCAGATGAATTCCTATTGAAGGACAGTCTATAAAATACCTGGCCAGCATCCAAGCAGTCAAGGTCATCAAAAACAAGTAAGAAACCCAAAACAACACAGCAAGGAAAGTCTGAGAAACATTCTGAAAGAAGCCTACGGAGACATGTTAAGTAAATGTACTTTGGTATCCCGAATGGGCTACAGAAACAGAAAAAGCTATTAGGCAAAAAAACAAAACAAAAACAAACAACCCCCCCCCCCCACGGAAATCTGTCTGAATAAACTATGAATTTTAGTTAATAACAATGCATCAACATCTGTTATTCATTGTGGCAAGGGTACCATGCTAAGGTAAGACAAGAGAAACCGGATATGGGAGATACAGAACGTTCTGTAATATCTATGCAATAATTTTGTGAATCTAAAAATCATTCCAAAATTTAAAGTTGATTTTGATAAATACTTATGTATCTATGAAAGTACCTATGAATGTATCATCCAATCAAGAACTAGAACATTGTTAGGGCACCTGGCTGGCTCAGTTGGTGGAACGTGTGAATCTTCATCTCCGGGTCATGAGTTCAAGTACCATGTTGGGTGTAGAGATTAAAAATAAAATCTTAACGGGGCGCCTGGGTGGCTCAGTCAGTTGAGCATCCGACTTCAGCTCAGGTCACGATCTCACACTCCGTGGGTTCAGGCCCCGCGTCAGGCTCTGTGCTGATGGCTCAGAGCCTGTAGCCCGCTTCAGATTCTGTGTGTCTCCCCCTTTCTCTGCCCCTCCCCTGCTCATGCTCTCTTTCTGTCTCAAAAATAAATAAAAACATTTAAAAAATCTTAACAAAAATAACTAGAACATCGTCTGTAAATTTGCATCCATCCATTGCTCCTTCCCTCCCCTCTCTCCCTGCCCACCTGCTGCCCCCTGGCCTTTGAAAAAAGTCATGATGCTAAACTTTGTGATTATTACTTCTTTCGTCGTTTTGTGAGTCTTATACAAGTGTGCTGGTGTACCTTTAAAAGCTTTGCTCGTTTTTGAGCTTTATAAAAATAGCACTGTATTTGACACTGTCTTCTGAGACTCACACCGGATTATAAGAAAGTTTATTACAGTATTGTTTATAAGAGCAAAATCTAGAAACAAAACAAATGTCCCAGAGCAGATGCATGAGTAAGTAAATCGTGGTATATTTACACAATTACATCGTGAAATATTACACAAAAGTGAAACATATGAACTATACACAGCCACGTGGGTGAACGTTACAACAATGTGGGGTGAAAATGCGTCAAGGCTTTCATCTGATGCACAAGGTCCTTGCCAAAGGGCTGCTTTCTACACCTATCTCACTTCCTTGAAACCTATATTCCAGTCGCACCAAACTTCTCAGTTACCTAAACATCCCACTCTCTCCAACACTCACTTGCCTTTTTTTTTTTATAAAAGCTGTTTTGAGATATAATGCCCATACCACAGAATTCACCCATTTAAAGTACACAATTCAATAGCTTTTAGTATATTCAACAGAGATGTGCAACCATCACTGTAATCAGTTTTAGAGTACCTTTTATCACACCACAAGAAATCACGCACGTTTCCTTCCACGCCCATCCCCAGCCCTAGGCAACCACCAATTTATTTTTCTCTCTGGATTTTCCTGTTCTGGACATTTCATTTAAACGGTATCATAGCGTATGTGGCACCTCTCAGTGCCCATGTCTCTGATCATCTCCCCAGTTCCCATGGTCCTCCATTTAGGCACTATTATTGTACTTTTCACATTGTATTACAATTATCCCTGTGTACCTCCCCTTCCCCATGCACTACTGAACTCCCTAGGCACAGGGATAGAACTTTGTTCATCTTTGGGTTTGCGGGACCTAGCAGAATTTGATCAGCAATAACTACTCAACAAATATTTGTCAAATCACTGAAGATTCTTCTCATTTGTCCAATTTACACTTATTACACAAAACAAGTAGGCAATAGTGTAGAAACAGTACAAATTAACGCAGTGTTATGACCCCAAACCTGGGTTGACGTAGGATTTCTACATTTGAAAGCTTAGTGGCCTTGGGCAAGTCACTTAACCACTCCAAATCCCACTTGCAACTTGATGATGATACGTACTCATTCGGTTATTGACTTCAGTAAGTTCTGTTTGTAAAGAATTTAACTCAATAGTGGTAGCCACTACCAATAATAATGGCCATGAACAGAGTGGTGAGAGAAGGGAGACAGACCCTAAACAACATCTGGTTCAAATCCCTAGTTTTACAAATGAAGAAACTGACAAATGGAGATTAGGGGGGATTCCAGAGGCCACTTGGCCTCTTGAAGAAGGAGTGTGGCGTGACAGAGAGACCCCACAGTGTGCAGTATAGCACACACCCTACGTTGATTCCTGGCTCTGCTCCTTACTAGTTAAGTGTCCTTGGGAAAATTACTAAATGTTCTAAACATCAATTTCCTCTGAGTATAAGAGGACAATAAATATCTAGCTTACAAAGAATTTTGAGAATTAAATGAGAAAATGCTTATCTAGGCTCTTGACTGTGGTGGTGATGAGCACACAATTGAACGATACAATGACAAATTAATTGACTGGCAGATAGAAAGTTCTGGAAGAAAAAATGTTATTTCACAGAAAAGAAGATAGAAACAATTTTAAAAGGGAGATTACATTTTAGGAAAAATGATTTATAGTCAGCCTGAAGTAGGAACAGTACCTTGTAAATATCAATGGGTAAAATAATGCAGGATCTCTGTTTATGAAACTAATTACTGTTCATCTTGCCCTCTCTTCTAACTGGCTTTTCTTTAAACTTCCTAGTATTTTTTTTTCTGATATTCCTGGAGCAGATCCTAAAGAAACAAATGTTCTCTCTGAAGCCTCTAAAAGACTATCAAACAGTTTTCCTTCAAAAATGAACACCTTAAGTTTGGCAACAAACTTCAAGGTGAGGAAGCAGGTGTTAACACAGAACTATAACACTGTTTAAAAAGAACATTCTAGGGGGTGGTGCCTGGGTGGCTCAGTCGGTTAAGTGTCCGACTTCAGCTCAGGTCATGATCTCGCGGTTTGTGGGTTTGAGCCCCGCATCAGGCTCTGTGCTGACAGCTCAGAGTCTGGAGCCTGCATCGGATTATGTGTCTCCCTCTCTTTCGGCCTCCCCCCACCTCTCAAAAATGAATAAACATTAAAAATATTTTTAAAAAGAACATTCTATTCCCATCATGTTCTTCTCTCTATAGAGTGTTTGGTTATTTATTAAACAGGGGCTCAACCCTCATTAATGAAATAGTAGCATACTTAAATTACAATGGCCCTGACAGACAGAAGTTGTAGGTCACCATCTAAAGCACAGTCTCTAAATCCCTATAATTGGATAATATATGAAGATGTCAGGAAACTGTAAAGAATACGCAGTGGCATTTTACCTCCCTCTCCTCTTATTTACTGGCTCCCTTAGTCCTATCGAAGACTGATTTCCGAACCTCATACCTCATTTTTCCCTCTCAATTTTTAGCTTGGCTGGTTTACACGGATTGTTAATTAAGCAAGTATTTATTGAACCTTACTTTACACTAGGCATCATTCTGGCTGATGCAGACCAAAAAAAAAAAAAAAAAAAAAAAATGGATACCCTTCTCGTGAGGAGCTTATATTCTCATGAGATGAGCTAAGAAAAACACCAAACAAATGAATATGTGATATGTGAAGAAGTGCTATGTAGGAAAAAAAAAACTGGTAAAGAAAAGTGGTTGAGGGAAGGGGCATCAGAAAAGGCCTCTTTAATCAAGTGACAGCTGAGAAAATTCCTCAAGGATGTGGGGAAGTGAGCCATGGGGATATTTGGGCAGAGGGAATGGCAGGTATCAAAGCTCTGAGATGAGATTCTACTTATCAAGTTCAAGGACCAGGAGGAGGGCAGTGTGGCTGGAGATGATGGAGCTAAAGGGGAGATGCTAGAAGATGAAGCCAAGGAAGTGGGAGAATCCAGATTATACAGTGCTTCTGTTTTTACCATGAAGAGCCATGGGCAGTTTTGGAGTTATCATCTGACGTCCATTTTTGAAAGCTTCCTCAGGTTACTGGAGAAAATAAAGTATGGGAGAGCAAAGGGGTAGGGGGAAGTGGGGGAGATCAGGGAGAAGGTCAGAGACCATTACCACTGCATGTGAGAAATGCTGGTGGGAGCAGTGGTGTTGATGAGATGTGACTGTGTTCTAAATACATTTGAAAAAACAATCTTAATAACACACTCCTTTACATCATAACGCATTCCTTTTAAATCTAGTCCAAGAAGTTCTCAAGAAAAGTCTTGATAGAACTCTGTCATCTCCTAGCCACTCATACAATCCCTCTGCTCTTCCTTAATCTATACCTAAGTTGCTTTTTTTTTCACTTGTACAGAATAAAGATCACCATTGTCTCAGCCTAATGGAAACACAGGGATTATTAAATTGGCCAAATGACCTAACATGGCTGCTTCCTAAGAAATGACAGTGGGGCAGCTTTAAAGGCTGATAGATCCACAAAACTTAGAGGGACTCTTTCTTGTTTGTTCAGGTGCTCCCTTCTGATAGCGTCTTCACTGTGAGGGGAAGCAACGTTGGATATATGCTGTAAGATCAGTTCAAATGGATCTTGTGGGTCCTTAGGCATTTTTCAAATTTTGCATTCAACATAGTGTATGGACTTTAATTTCCAATTGACAACCTAACCCACTATATTTAGACGTTGCTGTGAACTGTTCGTTTACTTGATCACTTGGTTAGAAGATCACAATGTACTGGTATTGCAGCATTTATGCAAAAACACAGATACAAAAAACAAGATTCCATTTTCTCTGGATAAATGTAAAACATGAGAAAACATACAGAAGGTTCTAGAAAGATATATACCATAGTCTCAATATGGTATCTCTAGGGAGTGATGGTGGGAAGTAGCAAGTAGGGTAATTAAAGGAGACTTGGCTTTATAGTAATGTCTCAAATACTTCTGAGAAGTATTGTCTCATTGTATGGTTGATTTTTAAAAAGATCCGTGTTAGTCATTTGGCACCTTCAGCATTACTAATTAGATGGTAGTTATTAATGTGTGGGAAAAAAAGGTGCATGGAAACTTGATGCCTGTATTTCATATTCTACTTCTAACCAAAAATTGGAAGTAGTTAAAAAGTTCTTTTTCAAGCTCAAACTGTGCGAAGAAACATATTTCAATGCATGAAAAGAACACTGGCTATGCTCACAGTTTGGACCTTTAGTAATGATGAACATGTATTTTCTTGGCAATCGATACCGTTTATCAGGTTCTATACTGGAAGCAAATCTGGCTAGAAGGCTGGCTTAACAGACACGTTGGGCCCAGGGTGAAAAAATGGGGGTGACAGAGGCTCCTGGCTGGCTCAGTCAGAACGTGTGACTCTTGATCTTGGGGTCATGAATTCAAGGGAAGCCCATGAGAAGAAACACCACGAGGGATATAAAATGGTCACCGAAGGATACAAATTGTAGCCGTGGCTAAAGGTAGAGAAATCTGGGACTTATACAGTCATGGTTTCTAGAAGGCCACAGTTCCTAGGAGGTTGACTGTTATCTTCTTTTCTAATTCCCAGCTGTGCAATCTCATTTCCTTAGCTCTTAACCCTTCACAGTAGAATCATTTTATAACTTCAAAAAGAAACCCATCCGACACGAAGCAGAGGATGTTAGGATGAAAAAAACAACTAAACAACAAATCACAGCTGATAACAAAGCCTGCACAAGTCAGGGCATCGTGAGGATGTGGCACCTGGCATGTGCAGCTGACCTAGGCCTCGAAGGACTATGGGCTGCATACAAGTCAGCGAGTCTGTCGGGTGACAGGTTGATACTTCCGAGAAAACGTGAAGAGACTGCAGTCAGTTCTCGATGTGTTGTTCAACTGTGCTGGGAAACACATACCAAACTTGGAGGTGCCAACGAACTTCTTTACCCTGTGCTTCCCTGGGTTCGTCGTGCCAACACTCTGCTGTCTTGACTGTGCGGCTTATAGGCCCACATGGAACAGCACACCTGATACCCCCACAGGACAGGAAAATCAAGGCTCTCGGTGAGGTGCAGTTGTTCCTCCCAGGACACTGGTAAGTGACAAGGCCACGGAGCCTGACTTCAGTTTCTTTTATGACTTTGACAGTTGTTAAGGAGCACTGATCCATAGGACAGCCTCCCAGCTCAATAACGGGAACTCGGTTCCTGTCATGATGTTTCACCAGAAACCGCCTGAGTCAGGAGAACTCATTAGTTTGTCACCCAAAGGGTTTGCCTGCTACTTCTTGTTTTTATCTCAATTAATTTTGTGTCTGCCGGACTAACACAAATTACCACTTCCATGTCTTGCACTTTTGATATAAAAATAAAGCTAATTTGGGAGGTGTTTAAAGCTTTATTAATATTTATACAGCTATTAGCGGTGGCTATGAGGTTAGCGAGCTTCCTTTCAAAATTAGAAATTCTCCTTCCAATACAGTCTCTCAGCTGCAGCTCTCCCAACTCCGACCACATCATTTTTAACATTCTTCTTAGGGCGCAAAGCAGAATTTCACAGAAGGTCATAGGAAAGTTGGTTTTGGGTTTTCCCACCATTTATCTGGCCCATTCTGCTCAGTGAGTCAGACTCGCATAATACGTTTCTGTCTCTTGACTTGCTTCAGAAATCCGGAGGCCGCGCTTTCTCCCACAACACAGTGTATGGGTGCCGTGTAACAACCAGGCACTATTCTCCCCCATATGTGTCCCCTCCCTCCACCCTGAACTTAGAGTGGGCAAGTGAAGAAAGAAGTACAAGTATTCCAATCCGATACTGAAATACCGAGGAAGGGGTTATTCCTCAGCGGAAAGGATACAAGGGGCATGATCCAGACTGAACGTGGCCTATGACCCCACAGACTCACTCCCCTGACAGTTCCCAGACCTCCAGGACAAACTGGCCAACCAAACCACTGCTTTTAGTATTTTAGGGCAACAGAGGAAAATTCTGCAGGAGATGTGACCATCTACTGGGAATACCAAGTCCTGACCAAGTATTCCAATGGGACAAATACAAACGATTGGACTGTGTTGAAAGAAAGGAGCTTTGAGGAAAAAGCCAGCACCACAGCAGTTCCGTAAGGGTATGAAGCTGTACAACAGTTTTCTTGAATTCTTATTCCAACTCTTCTACTTCCTAGATGTGTGATCTCAGGCATGCGATCTGGGCACTCTGTGTCTTAATTTCCTCATGTGGAAAGGGGATAATAGTACTACTGCCCATGGAAATTTCTGGAGTACCAAAGAACTAACGGAAGCCAACATTTAGCATGGTGCCCGCACACATTCTGCGCTTCATAAATACCTGAATGGTAATGTTTGGATAAACTAAGTCAAACGTTAAACTGAATAGCAAGTAAGATACAACCCACATTCAAGTGACAGTACCTGTAAGATATTCCTACTGACAACTATAGAACTAAACAAAATTGAGAAGGGCAGTGTGAAATTTAGGAGTTTTAATAGTTTGTTGTCCCGCTTTAAAAAAAAAAGGGGGGGGGGAGGGAGAGGGACTCCTGGGCGGCTCAGTTGGTTGAGCGTCGGATTTTGGCTCAGGTCATGATCTCATGACTTCTGAGTTCCAGCTCCGCATCGGGCTCTGTGCTGATAGCTCAGAGCCTGGAGCCTGCTTCGGATTCGGTCTCAGTCTCTCTCTGTCCCTCTCCTGCTCATGCTCTGTCTCTGTCTCTGTCTGTCTGTCTCTCTTGAAGATAAACATTAAAAGAAAAAAAAAAGGAAATTTGAGGAACGATTTGATCTTTAAGGGAGACGTGGCTATTGTATTTAATAACAATTGATTTGTCAATAATACACACGTATTAACCTGGCATCTTCCAAGTACTGCTGACGGCAGTGCTTTCCAATAAGATAGCCATTATAGCTACACCTGGCTACTGAGCGCTTGAAATGTGGCGGGTCCACACTGGGTTGTGCTGTAAGTGCAAAAACACATTTCATATCACAGCACATGTCACCTTTCAAAGACTTAGAATATAAAACATCTCATTAATGATTTTTAATACTGATTACATGCAGAAATTATAATATTTGGGAATACTGACCTAACTAAAATGACAGTATTACAATTTCACCTATTCTTTTAATTTATTTTAACATGGCTACTAGAAAAGTTAAGCTACTCCTATGACTCACACTTGTGGCCTGCATTTATTTTTGGACTGTGCTGGCTTAGAGCAAGAAGGAAAAGAAGCCACACTGTTCTTATTAATACAACTTTTAGCCGTCAGTTACTGAGTACTTATTCTGCTAGATGTTTTAAAACATTATTGCTAAGTGTTCCAATAGCTCTGTGTAATAGGCGGTTTCCTCTCTTTTTATAGATGAGAAGGTTTCACAGTGTATATTGCCTCGAATCACAAAGCTAGTAGTGTTTGCAGCAGGAATGAATCCACATCTGTCTGATTCCAAAGCCTGAGCTTTCCCCTGTAGCAGGGGACATGTGGAAATAGAGGCAAGTGAGAGGAAAGGGGGGCCCCCTCCAGGAGCAAGGGGACCCCAGCCCTCCCTCAGAAGGACACCTTGCAGGATGTGTAAACACTCCAGTCTTATAAGGGCACAGACCTTAGAATTTATAGATAACTCGAGTCATTCTGGTTCCATTTTACCTAAACCTAAGCCTCCATATGTTAACAGAAAAAGTAGGGAAAGAATTCACAAGCAACAGAACGCACACTTTAAAAGCAAAATTTAAAGTGGAACATATGCACAAAGATGTTATTTGCCATGTTATTCATAAAAAATTCAAAAGGGGGCTAATTAAAAAGTGGTAATTTTGATACCTCGTTAACAGCAGAGAATGCTTAACTGTTATATGACACAAAAATCAGAATATGGCATTATGAACACACTCTATTACACCTCCATGAAAGGACCTATATGTACATGAAAAACTGACAGGAACAGTCTAATTGATCATAGCTTCGTATCAGGACAGTTTTCAAATGGTGGAAGGCAGTTTTAGCCACCGAAGACACGTGGCACCCCTGGGAGGGGTTTTCTGTTGTCAAAGCTCAGGGGGTGCTACAGGTATGCCTCTAAGCATCCTACAAGGCAACCCCCACTAAGCAAGAATTCTCCGGCCACAATTATCAATTGTGCAGAGATTGTGGAACCCTGTATTAGGCAATGGGATTATAAATTTGTTTCTATTTTCCACATTTTTATAATGCTATGTTGTTTTATAATATAACTTTTTTCAAATGCAAGATATTACTGACAAAATATCACAGAAACTAATCACAAACACAGCTGATTATGATAAATATGGGGGATGGGTACTGGATATTGGAATAGGGTCTATTAAACAGCTTCCTTTTTTGTTTTTAAAGTTTATTTTTTTCTGAGAGAGAGAAAGAGAGAGCAAGAGAGTAAGAGCGTGTGCAAAAGAGGGGAGGGGCAGAGAGAGAGGGAGAACAGAATTCCAAGCAATTCCCTGATGTGGGGCTTGAACCCACAAACTGGGAGATCATGACCCCAGCCGAGACCAAAAGTAGTATGCTTAACCAACTGAGCCACCCAGGTACCTGTGAACAGCTTCCTTTTAAATATTTAGATTTCCTGAAAACTACAACAAAAAAGAATAGACGTAAATTACTTATAGATTAAAATTTGGCCATGTTTGCTCAATCACTACTTGCAGTCAGAATGATTGATTTAACATCTAACAGGAAATTGGCATCCCTTCCACTGTTGGGATAGCATTTGCTAAACATCAAAATATTTTTCTCACTCCTCTGAGGAAGTCATGTTTCACGAATGTTATTATTACTAAGATTTGACAATATATGCTATTTACACTGCATTTCAGGAAGAGAGGAGAAGAGAGAGTCTTCCCGGCAATTTTCTCCAGTATTTGCATCATTGTGACAAAAAAATAGAAGCATAAAACTTACACTTGTGTAGCACCTGCTTAAAAACCATGCATTATTTGTGAACTAAACTACTTGTACTAACAGATGATCTGATGAAAGATTTCACAAAACTAGGTATATACATTTCGCTCGCAGGCATGAGAGTTCGTCTGCAAGCTGTTTATATACTCACCTTCTTAGTTCATTTACATCAAAATGGAGACTTTAAAATAAACAGGTATAAAGCTACTACCTACTTAAATATACTTATTGATACAGCAGGAAGGTCTCATCAGTGTATCAAGTGTTTATCCTACAGCATCTGACCAGAAAAAATGCAGGTGGTTTTGTGTGTTTGTGTGTTTGTGTGTGTGTGTGTGTGTGTGTGTGTGTGTGTGTGTGTGTGTGTTTACTTAATATTCAGAGCAATGGACAATTCGGTTATTTTCCTTGAGCAAGAACCGTGGCCTTTGTCATCTGCAGCAAATTGCACTTTGCCATATGGTAGGAGGCAATCAATACTACGTGAATAAATGAACATTTATAAAATCACTCTCTGTGCTAGCCAGGGTTGTGACAAATCTCCTGACAAGAAGTCTTGCATACTTCAGTTCCTTTTCTCAACTTTTACTCATACATTCATTCACTCACCAAAACTTATTACCCACCTCTAAGCTCTTAGAACACGTGGCACAGGCCACCTCTGTAAAACTTCATCATTTGCTTGTAATGTTTATGTATCTACATCTTCCACTAAAATGTCAGCATTTCAAGGGCCAAGACCATGTCTTGACACTGTTTCCTGATTCTATCTTCAATGTGGGCCTCGTGGAGAAGGAGATAGGAGTAGGCTCAGAGAACTCGCCTACTGTCACATGGCTAAAAAAGAGGTAGAGTTAGGGCCTGAACCAAGGACATCTCCAACTATTTTCTTTCCATTTTACCAAATTGCAGAGGAAACAAGAGTGGAGGTAGAGTATGGGAAATCTATGAAGTGAAACAAAACAAGAAGTTCTAGATGTTGGGCATCTAGAGGGAAGATGCAACTAGTGGGTTTGATTACACCGACGGTGAGAAACAGAAAATTACAAGTCAATAAATCAGTAGGGACAATTCCACACACCTCCAAAATAGTCTCCAGAAGTCAATTTGCCCAACAATTATGGAAGATCAGCCATGACCATGTGGGCCATTCTAAGGGAAATTCTTGAGGAAACAGACTATGTCTTTTGTCCAGTTCTGTGTGTCTAATTTGTAAGCTGCTAGAAGAATGAACGACTGACTATATGACATTGGTCCCAGTTCTACAGAGTGACTTCAACAGGGAGGCCAGGTGAGATAAATCCTGTAAGAGACACCAAATTGTCAGACGGGGGCATTAGCCTAAACAGACAGGAGATCCTGAGGTATACTGATCTTAATCGCAATTTCCCAAGTGTAAAAAATAGAAATACTTATCAGGATCAGGCCATTTCATTGTTATGACATCCTGGACAGGCTCTTTTTAAGGTTGATATGTTAATATTGGTACTGTTGGAGACAGTAATTAGGGAAACGGGTCCTGGAGCCACACACCCTGGTTTCTAGCTAGGCTTTGCCACTTCCTAGCTCTGTGACTTTAGGCGACTTACCACCCTCATCTGTCAAGTCAGACCAGTAATGGTGCTCACCTCGTCTGGTTGTTAGAAACGTGAGCCAAGTAAGGCTGTTAGAACAGCACCATGTACAGGATTGATATATATTTGCTGTAATTACTACTGCTGTTGTCACTGTTACTTCCAAAATGTTGTATTAATACATAATTTTTTTTAACGTTTATTTTTGGAGAGAGGGTGTATGCGCCAGCGGGGGAGGGGCAGAGGGAAACGGAGACAGAGTACCCCACGTGGGCTCTGGGCTGACAGCAGAGACCCCGACATGGGGCTCGAACCCCACAAAACATGAGATCATGTCAGATGCTAAACTGACTGAGCCACCAGGTGCCTCAGTAGTAATACATAATTTTTAAAAGAATCATGGGCCTCTGAAATAACATGACATTCACAAAATTACTGCAAGTAAAAAAAAAAATTAAGTTCTTTGAATTTGGATGAAGCTAGTAATTTGGGAAATGTTTATTAATTCAAAATAAGGAAAAGTCAAAAATAGATGGTGGTAGGACTAGTGATAGCAATGCTAATTCTCCACCTAAAAATTAGTCGTATGATTGCATATGTATATGTATATGTAAGTTAAAACATACAACTATCTTTACATACACACACACACACACACACACACACCAATGTTTTAATCATAAAAAATGGTCAGCAGCTCGTAGAAGAGAACTTGAACATTTCAAAATTGCGAAGAAGAACTGCCAATCATGCTCCAAAGATTCCAAATTGACAGGTGAGCTCAAGCAGGGTACATTAACAGTTACAGTTTAGTCCAAATCAGATTTGTTTGTTTGTTTTTTTTTTTCAAATGCATACTCTGTTTTCAAAACCAGACCCAAGCTGCAGCATTCAGACTGGGAAACCTGGAATTCTTATAGGCCTCTGTGCTTTTCTGGTGCACTTGTGTTCAGAACCTCCCGCTAAACTCTAGAGGAGTGGAAGGGGAAAGTGGGGGAAAGTGGTAGCTGGTTAGAAAATAAGAGCTACACATTGGCTACGATAATGATAAAGAAGAGACCTCCCTCCAAGAATGCCACTGATGCTTCTCATCTTTGTCGGGACATCTGTGCCGACGCGGAGCCAGTTTTCACCCGAGTCTTGTAGGTTGCAGGACACCTCTCTTAAAATCATACTGTGGGCGGGATGGGTTGGTTATGATCAGCCCAGGCACCAGTCACGATGGTTCCCCATCATCAGTGCTACCATCTGTGCTCTGAGTTCCCTCCACACACGGGCTTCAACAGATTTTGCACTGGCCAAGGTCACTGAGCAGCCAGCCTCCACAGATGGGGACAGTGTGAAAAACCTAATTGCAGCTGTGGACAAACACAAACAAGGACACACATGGTTGACAAAACCCCTGTCTAGACAGGCTAGTGGCTCAGTGTCACTGAGTACAAAGAACAAGGACAGGGTTTCAAGGTAACTATCTCTCAGGGATAGTGCAATCATTCAGGCAACGCGATCATCATGTAGTCTAAATTTCTCCACACTGATACTTAACGATCGGTTTAAAAAATGGCAAAAGAGCAGTAATGCTCCCTACCATATATATTCTCCAGAAAATTTTTCTCTATAAAATTTCTCTAGAAATTAATTTCTTTCTTCAACAACAACAACAAAAATATGGCTTGGCAATCAAGACAGCTGCTCCCTAACTCAGGTGGGAAGTCCCAAATGTCGCCAGCACATAGCACAAAAGATATCGAGTTAGTGAAAGAAATAAAATGTCCTCTTTTGACGTATTTATTTCATCCCGAATCAAGATTTCTTTTTCCCCACTTCTTTTTAAAAAGGAATTACTTCGTTAGAGATGTTACTCATTGTTCATTGCTTTGACAACATTTAATTAGGCACCTATACCTTCCATTCCACTCTAAGAAACTCAGCAAAATGGGATCATACTGACGCTGGGATCCTAGATTCTTCACCCTTGAAATACATAGGGCCCCAGAGAATTTGGACTGTCAATGTCTTTTCTAGATACTCAACATGTCTGGTCACTTAGGTTTAAAGCCAAACTGGATGCGCATTACTTTTTGAGAAGTTGTTAAATTCAAAATAAGTTATCAAGCTAGTGCTATTTCAAAAGATTGTTGATAAAAAAGAACATTTAACTGCAACCATACTGAACAGACAGTTGATTATAGAAAGACATGTCAGTGCACATATGGCAGCCGGGTAAATTATGCACATCTGGATTACTTTTGGCAAGAAACATAGCTAAGTGTCTAAAGCCAAGTTTAGCAATCTGTCACTAACAATATGTACATTTATTTTAAAATGTCAAGGGCTCAAAGTCATATTTTCTATTTCTTCATAAACTTTCCAGCTCTTCATAAGACAGCAAACAGGTGACAAAATGCATTGCCTAAACTGCCAAAGGCTGTATAAATAAGGGGTAATTTTGAACTTCTCACCACATATACAAGACGACTCCAACTCTGAAGCCAACTTCTGTGTTGTGTGATGTACTAAATCCAAAGCTCGAGAAAGAGTGTTATTAACATTTCACTTCAGAGGATGGCTGAAAAATGCTTTCATATAAAACTATGGGCAACCCCTACGTGGAGTCAACAATGTAACATCCTGGGCAAAGCAAACGGGACTAGTCTGATGGTGTCAGTATAAGTATATGTAAGTAGATGAAAGGAAAAGACCAATGACTCTGTGATCCTCTCAGATTAAATTTCCTTTTTCCTCCTGCCAATTACTGACATCATTTAAACCCTAAAGAAATGTTTCCCACCTTCTAGCCCCCTTGATTAAAAGAAAAGCCAAGAGACATGAAAGTGGCTCAAACTGGCAGTAACAAGAAACCTTACGACGGGATGTGTGAGTATCAGCCAGCTGGGCGTGCTGCAGCACCTGCAAGCACAAAACTCATCTGGACTCCCGTGCCCCTTGCTGGCTACTCTAGCATTCCAGCTCTGCACAGCTTCAGTGGCAGCACCAAGATATAGCATGGAGACCGCCGGGGCCCCGTCATTCCAGGTGTTGCCTTCCAGTCTCATTTGCGCTGGTAACAGAGAAAAAACCAGAGTGGAACTATTTTATGCATGGGGTGATAATCAATATTCGCACGCTGTGGCAGCCTCTCTTCCAGCTAATTTGGCAATTTTACTGTTGATTAGGATCTTTACTATATGCCAGATCTAGATCATAACATTCTCAATGGCATCGAGAAAAAAATCCTGTGTCTGTAAAGTATACAGATATTGGTATTCAAACACCATGTAAATTGCTTAAAAACTGAGCCTCACCTACAGAATGAGAATGATGATGGCACCTACCCCACTGTGTGGCTGCGAAATGTCTGTGGAAGATCATTATTATCCTTTTCCCCTGCTTAATGGCATGGGTGGGGAATAATACAGTTCATCAACTCCAGATTGCCAGTAAAATGTCGTAAATTCAAGAGAAAGCTTAAAAACAACTGAGAAGAAGGGGAGAATAATAAAGAAGGATCAAAATAGGAGATGGCATTCTGTTAACTTTTAATTTGTGTTTACTTTTATAAAGTTTGATGCCTAAGAGCACTAAAATCAGGACTGGGTGATTGATTCGGTTGAGCACCTGACTCTCGATTTTATCTCACGTCATGGTCTCATGGGTTGAGCGCAGAGCCTGCTTGGGATTCTCTCTCTCCCTCTTTCGAAACAAACAAACAAACAAACAAACAAACAAACAAACTTAAAAAAAAAGAATGCTGAATTCTAGGTGAGTTTAAATGTCCCTCATCAACTGGATGGATAGGACATATTGCTATGTTGTGAAGGCACAAATTTCTACCATGCACAAATTCAAAGGGATTTTAATTTAATGGCATTAGAGGTACAGAGTAAAATATATGCATTTTCTTCTTGTGATCTTCTCTATTTGAATATATAGTTTTATTTTAAAATTATACCTAGTACAATAATACTCAAATAAAAGCTATGTGTAAGCAGATAAAAGTAAAAATAATTTTAAATTTAATGAGTCCATCTGTATATATTCACCATCTGATGTCTCAATAGTAGCAATCCTCATAAAGTGTCCATGTTTTTAGTCTCTTATTATTTACATCCCCGGGGTTTTATGTCTTCATAGGACACAAAGGTCTGGAAATATAAATTAAGTGCAACAGATAAGTGGAGCTTTAAGTACCAGAAGACTCCAAGATCTACCAAGCTGAAGAGAAACCTAGAAAAACCCACTGCAGACCTCACAGAATGATTCTCAGCACTGAATTCGGAAGGACAAGTAAAGCCATGGCTTACCATACTACCTTTTTGCTTTAAATGAGTTCAAGTCTTCTGGCCTAGAGAAACTCTTAATTCAGATGATAAAAATCAATGCTCATGGTCTTTGCCAAATTAGGGAGAATAAATATAGGGAATACTTCCAACCCTAGGATTCTGTTATTGCCCCTAGCCAGACAAGGAACTTGAGGAAACTAATGTGTTCTTCTGCAAGCAGACATGAAGCTAATTTTAATACTGTTTTTTTTTAAGTATAGTAGGCATAGAATGTTACATTCAAGGTGTACAATAAAGTGATCCCACAAATGTGTACATTATGATATGTTCATCAAAAGTAGAGCTACCATCTATCACCATATAATGCTATTATAATACCATTGACTATATTCCCTATGCTGTACCATAACTAGAAGCCTGTACCTCCCCCTCTCCTGCAACCATTTTGTCCATCCTCCCACCATCCCTCCCCTCTGGCAATCCTCAGTTTATTCTTTGTAGTTATTTGAGTCTGTTTTTGCTTTTTATTTGTTCAGATCCACATGTAACTGAAATCACACTATTTGTCTGACTTATTTCACTCATAATGCCCTTTAGGTCCATCCATGTTCACAAATGGCAAGATCTCATTCTTTTTTTTTTTTTATGACTAATATTCCATTGTGTACACACACACACACACACACACACACACACACACACACACACACACACACACACCCCTCATCTGCTTTATCCATTCATCTATCAAGGGACACCAGGGTTGCTTCCATAACTTGGCTAGTGTAAATAATGCTGCAGTAAACATAGGGGGTCAATATATCTCTTCAAATCTAATACTATTTTTTTCTTGATCCTTCTCTAGTGGTCATTTAAGATCTTATTCACAAGACAGCCAAAATGAAAAAGAAAAAAACCAGAAGTTAGAACAGTGTTTGGGTTAAATATATATATTTACTTTTAAATAAACTACAATATACTGTATGTGGGGCTTTAAAGCCATAATTATTTAGCCTTGTATTTAACTAAGCTTAATGTCAGCTAAAAACTTCAGTACCATATACAATGTGGTAAAACGAAGAGTGTGATGCTAGGTATGAGAAAGAGATCTGGAATCAGATTTGCATTTCTACACTGTGCGGTTTGACTTTTAATATATTAGCTTTCTGATATCTACCAGCAATTACGTATCCTGGTAAGTGTGCGTATCACTTGCACACAGACCACTTTGTGGGAATGAGGATTAAATGAACATCTCACACAGTCCCTGGCAGACACTCAACTGCAAAGTAAGAAATCAGGGTGGTATAGATGTGGCAAAAGTTATTGATGCATATCATTAAATATATTAAAGGTTTGGTGATAAATTCCTTGAAACAATGACAATATACACAAACTGTCTTTGAGAAGGTGATCCTCACCACTGAATTAAACCACAGTGAAAGAACGAATCTTGTAGAAATCATCTTCCTGAGGCCAAAACATTACATTTTCAGTTGACATCTTTGTTGAAAGGTAGTAAGTTCTAATAGATCTTGGAGGTATATAATTGCAACACTTATGAGACGAAACTGAATGAACTAATAAAATTCAGTGTTAACTGGGTCCAATGTAGGAGCGGTCATTTGTAAATACTCCAGACTATGAACAAAAGGTCCATGGAGGCGGACGTTTCTATTTCCTAAAAAGGTTACTCTGCTCGAGAAGAGGCCAACCATCAGACCACTTTGGTGCCAGGTAATACCTGTCTTAACAAGATTCTTCCGCTCGTAGCTGCTTCCCTTACTAGCCTCCCTTACAAGAACATGCTCTCTGCTCTGAGGGTTGTTTCAAAAGTAACCCCAAAGATATTTGGTTATACTTCATCATCAAAAATACAGACTCAACAGGGAGAAATTAAGACCACTGATAAACTTTTAAGTTATTGTCAATTCATTTATCTGAGGGTTTTTCAAACTCTGGACTTTTCAGTGGAGTGCAAAGCCCAGAATGAGAACCGGGCTGTTTAAGGAGGTCGGCTACTCAAAGAATGTAGTAAGAATATCTTCAAATGACACAGAACACACGGCTGCAAAGAAGCAACTTAAAAAGTGTCTCATCAGGGCCAAAGAGAAATGCATCCTGATAGTTCATTAAACTTTTCAAAGGTCAGTCACTATCGAGAGACCAGAGTGGTAGCTGTTGACTCTATGGAAGTATTCCTCAGAAAAAATGTACTCAGACACTGACTGAAGACTCACAGCAAAGGTGGGTACCTTCCAAACAACAAGGCATAAAATACTGAAGAGGTCTGAAGGAATTTAGTGTCCAATGTTAGATATGTTGTGGGGAAAATGCACTGTTCCAAGGGAAAAAATGTTTAAGCCTTTATGCTAAGTGTTCCTGTGGGGGGTGGGGGGGGGATCTCATTACTTAACATGCATAAATAAAGTCTGGAGTCTATAAAAAAAAACAACCAATAAAACAGGCCTAATAATGTGTAAGTATCTTCAGACTTATCCAACATTCTGTTTTAAACTGTAAACCTCAATCCACGTAAATGGTCTTCTGTTACTTGGCAAAGTTGTGAGCTTTTTACCCCATGGTAAATGGGGGGGAAGGGTGTGTAGAGGAGTCTATCATGACCTCTGATTTGTAACTGCATTTCAAAGAATACTTTACAATGCATTTGTGAACACTTTGGCAGATTCTGGAATATGAGAAACCATTCCTTTCAAAAATATGTAATTAATAAGGCATTATGGGAAAAACACATGATGATTTTCTTGAATTATGTGTCTTTCTTGAATTATGTTAATTTAATTACAATGAATCTAAATTCTAAACTAATTACTTCTTTCATACAATAGAATTTACAATATTTAAAGGGCCTGCCCACATAATATTCTTTTGAATTTAATTTTATTTGTCTCTTATTTATAATGCCCTCTTAAGGTTAATATTATAAAAAAAAAAAAAAAAAAAAAAAAAAAAGGAGTTATTCCAAATGCCCGGACTGTTGATGCTTTCTCTTGGTGCTGAAACCAATTTGCTCCTAAGTATGAATGTGTCACATTCAACTCCAAATCCTCACAATAGTTTTGCTTAGGATATATATATGTATACATATCCATATCCATACATACATATACATATATACATATATACACACACACATATGTGTATGTGTGTGTGTGTGTATGGATGGATATGGATATGTATACATATATACACACTGTGTATCCATATATGTGTATATATATATACACACAAATATATCCATATATACATATACACACACATACACAGTGCTTATTCCATAGGCTGATTTGAGTATACAGAACATTTACAACACAGGAAGAACCAGGCAGCAGTGGCTGCACTCAGTCTACGTAACTCACTGCCAGCACCACAAGAAAAACACAAACACATACGGATCCTTCAAGTCACCAAATGACACACACAAAGAGCTCAGTGGCTCTCCTTTAGGAATGAGTTTTATTTTAAATTTCTACTTCAATACACAGGTATTGTGTATTGTAAATACACAGGTATTGTGTATTGTAAATTTCTTGAACAACACAGGTATTAACCGCATAGGTCCACTTACACACGGATTATTTTTGTTAAAGACAGCGAAGTACTATAAATGTATTTCTTCTTAGGATTTTCTTAACATTTTTTCTCTAGCTTACTTTATTGCAAGAAGCAGTATATAACACATGTGTGTGCTAATCAACTGTTCATGTTATTGGTAAGGCTTCTGGTCAATGGTAGGTTATTAACTTTTGCGGGGGCGGGGGGGGTAGGTGGAGTCAAAAGTTACAGGCAGTTTCTCGACTACATGGGAGTTGGTACTCCTAACCCCCAGGGTGTTTAAGGGTCGACTGTCTATAGGAAGGCGTTACTTGTACCCCATACGTTAGTTTTAAAAGCACTGGCCCATTATAAATATTCAACCCACCTTCCATCCCTTCCTCACATGAGATAAAACAGAAATTTCCTCCAAAATTACTGATCTCCCTAAGACTGTCAGAATGACTACACCCACTAAGAGAACACTCACTACACTCACTTCACATTTCCTGAACAGTTAGAATGACCATCATTTTCAACTACCAAAATTCTTTGCTGAATGTAAAATATTAAATCAGAAGAAGAATGATTCTATAGAAGTTAACTCACTGTCAGAGTGAGCCTTGATGGCATGAAAATCAGGTTAACATAATTTAAAACTGTTATTGTAATTAACTGCTACTGTAAAGTATCTTAGCTAAAGTGACAAAGGATCAAATGATTTTTAAGTGAACTGCTATCAGTATCTTATTTAATATAAAAGAAATCAGCAGCTTATAGATTTCATTAAAATCTCAAATTTAGTGTTTAAAAGCACTAAGTAAATGAAAAAAGGAATATTTCAAAGATTCCTAACTCTCAATTATAGTTTATATAAACATGTATAATGATCAGGATAAAGCTAGATGCTAGAATATTCATGTACGAATTAATGCCTATATTATAGCATTATTTTTAGTTCCTGGAAATCAGTTGGCTTTTTGTCATCTCATCACTTTGCTATGATTTCACTGGATAATTATGCATTGAAGTTTATTACTCAAAGCATCCATTGTTGAACAGAACCAAAACCATCCAACCCAATAACCACAGAAGAAAGAACTAAAGAAAATCGAATATAACCATGGATCTTAAAAGGGAACCAAACAACAAGCAGATAGGTGCCAACATGAAGTGCTAATGCAAAATTTTACTGCCTGACAATTATTCTTTTCACTTGCAAACCTACATAATGACACTTTCTGAAACTCATTTTGCATATCCCCTTCCTTTGAAGTGTAGGAAAATTATAAAATGTTGCTGAGGGAAAAAAATTTTTTTAAGTCTCCCTTTCTAGATATTCTAAATGAACTAGACAATCTGTCGGAAATTGGGCAAAGGGTATAGGCAGTGTTGTAAACTGTTAAAAAACCAAAAATTCTAAGTAGAATCAATTTTAAAACATAGATTAATTTAAACCTTTAGGAAACAACCTTCTATGAATACTTTCTATGAGGAAGGCCCTGAATTAGGTGCACTGGAATCACAAAGTACTTCCCAGAATTTATCTTCATTTTCAACAAAATATAGGATATAGAAAATCTACAGTTGGGACAGGTTTAGGTGCTCTTTAAAACAGGAATATTCCTGAAGATTAAACATTTTTTAAATTTTTCACAAAAACAAGGTGGAGGGGCACCTGGGTGGCTCATCAGTTAAGAGCCCTGACTCTTGATTTCAACTCAGGTCACGATCTCATGGTTTGTGAGATAGAGTCCCACATCAGGCTCTGTGCTGACA
Organism: Prionailurus viverrinus; assembly: GCF_022837055.1. Taxonomy (NCBI): domain Eukaryota; kingdom Metazoa; phylum Chordata; class Mammalia; order Carnivora; family Felidae; genus Prionailurus; species Prionailurus viverrinus. The sequence continues at coordinate 200,192,750 of NC_062561.1, read as the reverse complement.
GGTAGATGGAGTCTGCTTGGGATTCTCTCTCTCCCTCTCCCTCTGCCCTTCCCCAGCTCGTTCTCTCTCTCAAAATAAATAAATGAACATTTAAACAAACAAAAAAGATGGAAAGTTGAGAGAAGCAGTGAAGGAAACCAAGGTCATGGGCACCAAACATAATTCATTCAGGGCTGCTGGTTACAAATGACAGAATATGTGAGTTACTTAAGACAAGCTTTTCATTATTTATTAACTGAAAAATTTTTAACATTTATTTTTGAGAGACAGAGAAAGAGCATGAGTGGGGGAGGGGCAGAGAGAGAGAGAGAAGGAGACACAGCCTGAAGCAGGCTGCAGGCTCTGAGCAAGCTGTCAGCACAGAGCCCGATGTGGGGCTCGAACCCATGAACCGTGAGATCATGACCCGAGCTGAAATCAGATGCTCAACTGACTGAGCCACCCAGGTGCCCCTCAAGCTTTTCATTTTTATGCATAATTCTTGAAAGATGCCTTTGGAGGTGGAAAATTTCAGCCTACCAATGATATTTTAAGTAGGCATTTGGATATGGCTATCAGATTATTTTTGCTTGAATCATGTCCTCACCATCCCCAAGAAAAACAAAAAAAAAAAGCAAAAAAAACCCAGGGGTCTTAAGTTTTTATTTTTTCCCCTTAACTTGAAATAATCATGAAAACATGTTAAAACCAAGTATTTAAATATTAATTTCAAATAAATATTCATGTTCAAAATAGTTCAAAATTCATAAAATATAAATATCAAACAGGGAGTAAAAAATAAAATCCTGAGGAGTGTATTCACTAGAGCAAATCTGGCTGAGCACTGGAGAAGCACATGTCCTTTAAATGTCACACTGGAGCAGCGAAGATAGAATAATTCTCTTATTGGAAGAAGATGGTGACCTGAAAGCTTTTAAAATTTCAAGTCTAGGGGTGCCTGGGTGGCTCAGTCGGTTGAGTGTCCAACTCTTAATTTTGGCTCAGGTTATGATCCCAGGGTTATGGGATCAATCCCCGCACCAGGCTCCGCATTGGGTGTGGAGCCTGCTTGAGATTCTCTGTCTCCTTCTGCCCCTCTCCCTTGCTCATACACTCTCTAAAAATAAAAAAAAAATAAAAAAATAAATTTCAAGCTTCTAAGCCAGTTTGGTCTGCTTGGGCTATCATCACAAGTTACCACAGACTAAGTGGCTTAAACACAAACTTATTTCTCACAGTTCTGGAAGATGGAAAGTCCAAAATCAGGGTGCCACCATGGTCAGTTTCTGGTGAAGGCTTTCTTCCGGTCTTGTAGGTGGCTACCTTCTTGCTGTGTCACACAGGACTGTGGGGAGGGGAACTGGAGGGAGGTGACTGCTTTTCCTCCTCTTACATTTTTTTTAAATGATTTTTTAAAGTTTATTTATTTTGAGAGAGAGCGAGCGAGCAAGCATGAGCAAGACAGGGGCAGAGAGAGAGAGTGACAGAGAGAATCCCAAGCAGGCTCCGCACTGCCAGCACAGAGCCTGATGTGTGGCTCGAATTCACAACCATGAGATCATGGCACGAACCAAAACTGAGAGATGGACACTCAAATGACTGAGCCACCCAGGTGCCCCACTTCCTCTTCTTTTTTTTTTTTTAAATTTTTTTATATTTATTTATTTTTGAGAGACAGAGTGAGACAAAGTAAGACTGGGGGAGGGGCAGAGAGAGAGGGAGACACAGGATTGGAAACAGGCTCCAGGCTCTGAGTTGTCAGCACAGAGCCTGACGTGGGGCTCGAACCCACAGACTGTGAGATCATGACCTGAGCCGAAGTCAGATGCTCAACCGACTGAGCCACCCAGGCGCCCCCCACTTCCTCTTCTTAAAAGTCCACCAATTCTACTGGATTAGCACCCCACCCTTCCTACCTCACTTAATTTTAATTACCTCATAAAAGCCCTGTTGCCAAATAGAGTCACATTAGGGGTGAGGGCTTCAACATATGAACTTTCAGGGGACACAGGGACACAATTCAGTCCCTGGCATATGCCAAAAAATACAGATCCTATGTCATTCATGAAAATGTATGTACCACAAAGTTTTCTTACGTTTAGTTACTGATCCTCTTGTGATTTCCACTTAGTCTTGGTTCGAAATTTTTAAACTAAAAAGGTAGTTAAAAGTATTTAGTCTATTTGTTTGACATCTAGTTCTAGGAGTGTCCCACTAATGAGCCAGGGAGCAATTAGCAGGATTGGACTGTATCACAAACATTCAACTTGAGAAAGAACAGATCAAAATAGTGCCTGACAATCATTTCATGTGACGCATTTATGGCACTGGAGAAGGAAGACATGAATCCCCTCAATAAGTCTCAATTCTCCAGGAGTTCTTAGAGTGAGCATCTCCATTTCTGTGTGTGAGTCTAATATTTAAAGCTGGGTATTTCTAGGACACACGGGTGGCTCAGTCGGTTAAGGGTCTGACTCTTGATTTTGGCTCAGGTCATGATCTCACAGTCACGGGATTGAGTCCTGGGTTGGGCTCCACACTGAGCACGGAGCCTGCTTGGGGTTCTCTTTCTCCCCCCCCCTCTCTCTCTGTCCCTCAGCTGTTCATGTTCTCTCTCTCAAAAATAAACATTTACAAAACAAGCTGAATATTTTTTATTCAACCTGACCCTAGAATGCAAATGAACTACCACGCCTCGTGCATAACGGAAGAAACAGGGAAATGCCTCTGTTGGATATAAAACAACTGTATGAAAATCCTAAAAGATTTTCAGAGGAAATTTTGACCCTCTAGGATTTTCTCCTTACACGCGGACTTTAAAAATTGACCTCCATGAGGTGATGAGCAATATTCACTATATTGCTAAGCTACAAACCTTTGAAAACACAGGTATGTATACTTATTTGAGCCACTGATACACTAAAGAAACACCACCTACTCCTGAGTCCCCACAGCACTCCTGTTAGCCTCTGCTTCGTTTGTCTCTGAACAATTGTGGCTCTCCTACATTTAATGCTTTGAGAAGCTCCTCCTTCTTAAGCCCAATATGTAGAGGGAGGAAAATGCCATGCGCAAATATCACCTTTCAATTATATGCAAATCTCATCAAAACCTTTCATTACATTAAGAAAATAGGAGCGGTTGAACAATTGGGCATGTTAACAAATCTGGATTCAAAGTAATTGTGCTGTTTTATTTCTGACTCTGAATGAGTGGACGGTTACCTTTCTTGAAAATATGGGAAAAGCAAAGAGACTACCGATGACCTATAAATCTTCATTATCTGCATGTGCAAGTATCTGAAGAAAATAAAGGAGATTATGTAAGCAAATGTGGTGCGTCTAAAAGTTAGGATTTCACACAGTGCGTTTCTTTTTCTCAGTAGTTAGGTTTGACAATAAGACTTAATTTATCGAGGAAGAAATAACCATGCTGTCTTTCTCCTGTCAAAAGAACAAATCAAAGAATTGCATTTCATGAGAAATGTCTTCCAATTAAAAGAGAAGAAGGAAAGAGAAAAGCTCATGTTTTCTGCCGGGTGTTTGTGTAGCGAATACACAGTGCCACTGTGGCTACTTAAACAATGGAGGCTCATCGAACAAGGGAGAACTCCTAATGCAATTGGAATGTATTCAATGGTACACTTTAATCTTTACACAATTTTCTTGAACATTCTATGCTATGGGGACCGAGGGCTTGTTTGACTTATTGTAGGGATGGTTGGGCAAGAATTAAATGCACTCTGGACGGACACTGACAATGAGATGAATCTGGATATATTTAAATGTGACACATATTGCTGCTTCAGGTCGAAAGTTTTTCCATGAGAAAATATCTCTAATTCCAGCTAAAAGCAAGGGGAAGGTATCTTTTCTCCATATTTAGAAGTTTTACAAAGGCTATCATAAATATTAATAGGTTATATGGTAAACACTGGATCTGAGTGGCCACAATTTTAGCTCAAAAAGTTCCTAATCATGGATTATAGTTGTAACATAGGATCCTAATCATGTCAAACTAGGAGTTCTGCAAAGTATCTAAGGATTTTTGGGTACCACTTAACAGGGGAGTTTTCTTCTGTCTCAAAGGGCAACAACACTTCAGAAAAGGTCAATCACCCTGGTCAATCATTCATTGTCGAACAAAGATTTATTAAACACGTGCTACAGTTTAATGCAGTAGAGTGGGGGCTGTGGAGATTAATCATACAGATGACAAGATGACCGAGTGGTCTATGTGGGGATAGTAATCCCCACACTGTCAGTGTTTATCCCTTTTCCAGGGGGCTATGGGAACCAAGGGGCTGAGTCCCCTAGTCTTTGGGAAGAGTCCTATCTCAGAAGGAATCAGGAGGCCTTCCAGGAAGAACTCTGGAAATTGGCCAACCCAAGGAGTGAAGGGCACTGCAGGCCCTTGGAACACTCTTGTACCATTAGCCTCAGTGAGCGGACCTGGCGCACTGTGTTCGTGTGACCAAACCCACAAGAGGTCTATGAGGCCTCTAAGGACACCGTAATACTCGAGAATGGGAGCCGAGTCTCAGCCCACAGATGGCTGCTGATAGAGTGACTGGGTGGGGTAAGACTACTCTTGGGCTCATCTAATCTTAGAGATCTGGAGACTCCCAGAGGGGTGGAGGAGTAGGATAGTTTTGGGGCCACCACAGTGGTGTTGACTTTCTTTGGAAAAGATCCAGGAGCTGTAACTTAAAGTGGTCTATTTGATTTTGATTTTTTTTTCTTTTTTTTTTTGAGGAGAAAAGTGCAAAAGAAAGAACCACCACGGTGTCCACCCTTCCATCAACACCACTCACACCCCCATCTCCCTGGGAGGGACTGTAAGACCACCATTGTTTTTGCAGGGGCCCTGCATGCGTGAAGTTGGGGGGAGCTCTGACATTGCCATTTCCCCTCTAGAGTTGGTCTGTCTGTGGCATTACTGCACTGTAAGCTGAGGGGGTAGGGCTGGGTGGTCTCTGGAGGACAAAGTGCTAATGCTCAGTAATTCTGCAAACACATGAAGACAACACTGCCTACCTGCCAAGGGTGTGGCACCATGTTCTGGCAAAGAAGACTGCAACTGATTTCACTCATCCAAGCAAATTTTTAGGGTGTAATGGGAGTTGAAAAACATCATCTGCAAAGTTGCTAAAGGGACAAACATGATTTGAAAATGATTGGGTGGGAGAGGTCGTATTTATGAATCCTCAGTGAGGCTGTTTTATGGTTCAGATATTATTGCTTTGGCTAATGTCTGAGTGTATGTATACACAGATTTTAATAAAAAACCATCATGAAATTTGAGAAACCACTTAATTGAAACTATAGAACAAATGTATCTTGGAAACTATACTCTGAGCAAGGCTGAATTCATTCCCTTCGGGTGAACTGAGAGGGCACTCCTACCTTGTCTATTCACTTATAGAATGTGGGAACAGCAAAAAAGAATGGATCGTTTTAACCCTGTTATCTTCAGAGTGCTTGGCAAACTATCAGGGATGAAAATACATCCAGAACAATCTTTGGTTTTACTTAACATTTTACCAGTCTCATAATTGTATTCACCATATTTATTATTCTTTTATTTCACTTCTATTGATCTCATTTCCTTATCCTTTGCTATAGTTTGGAAAAATGCTATTCAAAGTGTGATCTGAGGGGCAAGAACAGTCCACAAATGAACTAAGTGCCAAAACTGAGAATACTGAGAACTATCCGAAGGAATTTAACATAGCTATGACCTCCATATATGTGATCTGTGGTCTTACCTCATTGAACATATAGATGAAAAGTACTGGTCCATATTGGATTGGGGGTGAGAGCAGGAGTCGGTCCTTCACCACAGTTTGATTAGTACTGATTTAACATATTCAACAATTGTATGTAAAATATCTTAAAATTCCCTTTAGCTATTCACATGCAAACTGCTGCAGAATTTATTAGATCTACACTTTCTAACTTATACTCTTGGATACAAAGATGTCCTTGTCATTTAAAACATTCCAGTTACCTCTATTATTCTTTGGAAGGGTTTCAGTAGGAGACTGGTTAGTGCTAGTGGTGGTAACCACTGCTTTGAAAAAAAGATAAGAGGCCAATGGATCGTGGGGGCAGACAGGCCTACAAACAATGGTGCTCACCCTTGAGTGGCTTGAGGCTGTGGATATCACACATAGACCTTGTCATCTGGACATGGCAGAGTAATCTAGGTCAGGTCTAATTAATACTTGGACACATAATCGCTTTGGAAGTTACAGACTTTTTTAAAAAAAAAAAATCCCCTCTATGGCTCTTTAGTTCTGAAATTCCATCAATGCAAAAAGCCTCTCCCCGCTCATAGGAGCTTCAGGGAAATGTTTCATGACCGGAGAGGAACCTTAAAGACAATTAGGCAATGAAGGGGCTATTAAACAAATGAAATTCATGCATATGTATTTAGTAGGAGCTCAAATGCACATTCATCAGATGTAAATTTCATCAAGCTTTCAGTTGAAGGGGTTTCTTGAAGTGATGATTGTTGAAGTGCATTTTATGACTTGACTACAGTGCATTTTATGACCTCCCCAGACAGAATGGGGAAGCAAAGACCTCCTCCAACCCCCACACACATTGCTTATCATCAGTTAATCCTAACACTCTCTGAAATATGTATGCTAATTGGCCACAAAAATATACACTAGTCCACTGAGCTAGGAACAAGAAATCAGAATGGCTTAAGTAAAAATAAGGCAACTAACGTAATGATAAGTACAATGAGTTGGGTCTTCATTTTTGTGGGCTTTGGGTTTACTTTTTGCAAAAATTAGAATTGAGTTCCTATACATAGAAGACAAGGATTTGAAAGCAGGAGAAAACAAAGATTTATGGGAGGGATGAGAAATGTATACATGCAATCTCAATACATTTGATGGCCAAATATCTTTATAGTTTGGCTAGTGTTTTATAAACATTTTACTGTTTTAAAACTTGTTATAAACTTAGTTCAAGGCTACATTGAGATTGTATTCATTTTAAGACCTGGTAGGCAGAAAAAAGGTGTTTGAACTCCGAATCATATAACCTTAGATGGTACTGCTGCCAACGTGAGGATCCGTCTCATAGTTTCTAAACAAAACCAGGATACTTTGCTATTTTTTTAGCGATCCGTAACCCCAGATCTCCTTAACAGCAAAACCCAAAAGTGCGTTAGGGTTGGATTCTTTGAATTCTCTACTTTCAGGAAGTAGCACCTCTGGTCTGGACAGCTACAAGGAATGGCAGGGTTACCAGGCCACAACTATTCCAGTCTGCTAAAACATAAACATGTGACTTGTTCCTGTTGGCACTTACCACATTTACAAAGCCAACTGGAGGAAGCCAGAAACACGCTAGCACATCTATAGCCAACAGAAATAAAATGAAATGGCTCCAATTATTAATAAGCATAATCAAGACACTGTCTTTTTGGATATTAGCCAGAGAAATAGGATGCATCCCAGGCACCATCCACTAAAATTTTCGTGTTAGGGGCGCATGGGTGGCTCAGTCAGTTAAGCGTCCGACTTCGGCTCAGGTCACGATCTCACAGTTTGTGAGTTCGAGCCCCACGTTGGGCTTCATGCTCACAGCTCAGAGCCTGGAGCCTGCTTCGGATTCTGTGTCTCCCTTGCTCTCTGCCCCTTCCCCCCCCCCCCCATCCCCCGCACTGTCTCTCTCTCTCAAAAAATAAACATTAAAAAAAAATTTTTTTTTTAAAATAGAAGTTTCACGTTAATATGGCAAGATACACTGCCAGCCAACATGGCTATTTCTAGAAAGCATATGTAAAAGTGATAATGAGTATAGATAATGGAGGAAAACACAGGAAGATCAAAAGAAAAAAAAACTCACTCTAAAACTGAAGAGTGGTCAGGACAAGGATATAAATAAGGCAAAAGATGGTGAAGGAAGCAGAATTGACTGAGGAGGTCTTACAGGACTGTCAAAACTGGGGTAGGTATGTATGACTCAAATGGCAGAAAGTGTGGAGTAAAGAATTGTAAACAAACAAACAAAAACACCTGAAAGACTAAGCTAAACAAAACAGAAGACAGGTGTACAAACAGAACTTTGAGAAAAAATAATGAAAAATAATCTATTTTGGCCATTGAAAAGTAAGCATCCTCCAGTCCCTGCCTTTACCCTAGCATGAAAATAATTTTCTCAGTGTGCTCCAAGGTAGAGGAACCCTCTTGAAACCATGGACACAAAAATCATTCCCAGTGAGAAAAAAAGTTTTAGTTACTCTATGTTCACAGCCAAAAGTGCACAGGGCAATCTCACAATTTTAAGCTTCCTGGTAGAAGACAGGAAATGTTCTGCGGGCAAGGATGATCGTTATTTACACAGGAGTCTAGAAGAGTTCTTTTCCTATCGTAGATGCCTCAGGAATGTTTGTACAATTAACTTGCTCTTAATTAGTCCTCTTTTCCAATTAGCTCTAAGAATCAAATAGTTGATAAAGGAAAAAGTCCAAATACCTATGAAGCTTATTTTGTAGCAGCAAACTCAGGATGAGACTAATGGCTTAAAAACTGGGCAGCAGCGGGGTGCCTGGCTGGCTCAGTTGGTTAAGCGTCTGACTCGATTTCAGTTTAGGTCATAATCTCACAGTTCATGAGTTCAAGCCCCTCATCGGGCTCTGTGTTGATGGTGCAGAGCCTGCTTGGGATTCTCTCTCTCTCTGCCCCTCCCTTTCCTTCTTTCCTTCCTTCTTTCTTTCCTTCCTTCCTTCCTCTCTCTCTCTCTCTCTCTCAAAAATAAATATTAAAAAAAAAAAAACGGGCAGCAGCAAAACATTTGCTGGAAACAGAGGAGATCCTAAGGGTGGTTTTTCCGACAAAATGCAATATGACCAGTATGACCCCATATGAATGATTACTTGAAATCACTGTTAAAACTTCAAAAAGCAGGTAATTTGGCAAACCAAAGCAATGCTATTCAAAGTGTCCTAAAAGATAAACAACCATTCTTCCGGTTTTAGCTCCAGGACCCTCTCCAGGAAGCTGGCTCAGCCTACTACAGCCCATAATGGTTTTTGCCAACTGAACTCAAAGCCCCATTAATGTGGCGAATAATTACAATATACCCTTGTGGCATCTATTAACTTTTCTTTAATCATGTTTTGTCTCTTCAATTACACTGTAAGTTAATTAAGAGTAGAGAACTTCTGACATTTCTTCTGCAGCCATCATATCTAATACCATGCAAAGGTGATTAACTAGTTGATAATAAATTTAGGTAATTTACCACATTAATAGGCTATTATTAATAGGGAAAAAACACATAATCCTCCCAGTAATTATGAAAAAAAACATTTGACAAAGTTCCACGTCCATTCACAACAAAATCTACTTCACAAAAGGAAAGGACACCTTTTACAAGAATGCCCTTCATCCTTCACTGGATTTAAGGCATTTATTTAAATAAATGCATAAATAAATAAGCAGCCTGGAGCAAAATCATACTTAAAGGAAAAAAAATTTTTTTTAATTTTTTTTAATGTTTACTTAATTTTGAGAGAGAGAGAGAGAGACAGCATGAGCAGGGGAGGGGTAGAGAAAGAGGGAGGCACAGAATGTGAAGCAGGCTCCAGGCTCTGAGCTGTCAGCACAGAGCCTGACGCAGGGCTCAAACTCCCAAACAGTGAGATCATGACCTGAGTCCAAGTGGGACACTTAATAGACTGAGCCACCCAGGCGCACCCAAAATGTATAGTACTTTTAACTTGTTAAGTTCTTAGGTATACACTACTGGGAAATAGTTGTACGTATACATAAGATACATTCAAAAATGGTCACAACAGCAGTTTTGATAATATCCAAATAACAGAAGTAACAGTGGAAAAGGTCCATCGACAGCATAGAGACGGTGATATATCCACGATGGAATAGGACACAGCAATTAAGAGAGATCAACTACAGCCTCAGAGATGAACATGGATGATCCTCAAGAAGATAAGCCCTAACAAAAATAGAAAATTGCAAAAGAATACGTTTATAGTATGGTTCTCAGTCTATATAAAGTTCAAAATAGGCACCACTATGGATTATTTAGAGATCCATGTATAGATGACACAGGTAAAAAAAAAAAAAAAAGCAAGGAAATACTCAGCAGAAAATTCAAGGCAGTGATTACTTCCGGGTAGAGAGAGAGGGAGATCATCTTCAAATGAAAAGCATGGAAATGAAAAGGCCCGGGGTGGTCTAGTCCTTGACATGGATTGTGAGGACACTGGGATTCGCTGTACTGTTCTTTCAAACTACATATATATGTTCTATACAGTTTTTCATTTTTTGTGTATTGCACAATAGGGAAGGAAAGGAGGAGGACAGATGGAAAGGAGAAAATCCTTCAAATGCTGAGCTATAAAGTCTACCGTGGCACCCGTATCGGTAACACATCTGCAAGAGGCTGTAATAAGCTAGCGTAGACTCCTTTTACTAAAATTGATGAGTCATTTGTCATAATGCAGATGGCTTATGGCTGAAAGGCAGGACGAAAACACTATTATTTTCTTATTTGAAAAACAAGTTTCACTAGATTAAATTTCCTCTAAAATTTTTAAGTACTAGGTTGGAAAGCAGTGAACTCCACTGACATTTCTTCAATTATTTGCAATAAAACAAGGAAATGTATCAAACCACAGAGGAAATTTTTCTTCCACACTTTGGAAATCTGGAAGGTACAACTTTCATGTGTGACCATCTACCACAAATAGATTTAAACCCAAATTGTGCTATCGAGCAGTGAAAAAGCCAATTAAAGTGTCAACACTCCCCACACCAGCCAAACCACCTTTTGGCAAATGCTGATGTAAATGTTTTCATAACCTATGTTTTTAAGGTCACTTTTCAAGATTCCAGAGTTCTACTCATCTCTGTTGTTACAGACTTTATTTCTTAAAGTTTGGAAGGCCTGTAGATGGTCACTCAAACCTGAGAGTCAGTAGAGAAATTTTATGTTTGGAAACCTGTAATGCTACAAAGCTCTACTCACATCTACATATGCAGCGAGGGAAGACGGAGCCAGAGGGGGTGAGGAAAACTGAGATCCAGAGACTGTCTGCAGAGCATCTGTTCCAGCAACCCAGTTGTGGGCCTTCTCCTGGACCAGTAAACCTCCATCTGCCGTGGGAAGTTAACTGTTCCCCAGGTGGTATGCCCACCTGTCAACTGACAGTTGGGCATGTGCCACCGAGAAGAAGGGCAGACACATTTTGGCACAGGCCTTTGGAGCATTTCTTTAACTTAATGGCTAAACGAGACTTGAGATGAAGAGATGAGGAAACAAACAAACAAAAAGCAACGGGCCTGGCTGGACCCAGGCATCAGCTAGGGAATCTAGGTCACGCCTAGAACAGGCGTCTGATGGGGTATGCCATGGAGGGCGGAGAGCGGCAGGGAATGGTGCCAGCCTCTGCCTTTCTGGGCTTGCCAGCCCTTGGCAGGGATTCTGGAAAACGAGACATCCCGAGTCAGACACATTTCCGTACATTCCTCTCCCTCCCCTGCCTCCAGCTACTTACATGTGGCTAATGGACAGACTGAGGAAGCTTTAAAAACAACAACAACAACAACAACAACAACAACAACACTAGTATATGGATCAATACATGTTCACCCCAGAGCTTTTAGGGCTAAAATACACACAAAAGTAATCTCCTTTTGAAGCTCTATACTATGTACTTATTCCAAGTGATACCCCAAACCTATTTGGAATTCTTTTGCATTTGGCTTTTGAATGAATCCTTGGCATATTCTTGTCAATACCTCTTGTGACAAAGATGTGTGGCTTTAAAGAGTAAAATTCATTGGCCTGAACTATGGAAGCAGGTGCTCAATAAGTATGTATTGTAAATGAACAAATGGATGGATGAAACAAACATGCATAATACTTGCAAAAATTCGTTAGTGAATAGGTGATCATGCGTGGGATGTAAAAAAAAATTAAAACACAAACACAAAAACACAAAGTTTTTCTTGTATGGCTCATATGCCAGAAGACTAACTCAATGGGAAAAAAGGCACTGGTGAAATAAGACATAGTAATAATAACAGAGACTCTCATGGTAGTCTTAAATGTAGGGAATATCAATCTCTTTGTCTTTGCGCTATTTCTGAAAAGGATCATCTCCACATCTCTTCTGTCTTCTCCTGTCCTCTCATCCTAAGGTCACTTAAGTATCAGGCCTCAGCAAGCTTTTCTCTCCCTTACTGGGCTGGCTTCCAGAGAGATCTTTGACCAGGTCTCAGTCATAACCCGGATCCAGACGATCTTCAGCATAAAAGAATTATGCTGCTAAATCTTATAATGGCAAAAGTCTTAAAATCCAGATATATTTTAAATAGAAAAATAGATCCAAATTATACCATTTCAGCTTTTATCACTTTTTCCTGCAACATAGTAGGTCATAAATTTTAAAAATCTATGCTTAGGAGACAGTATTCATACACATTGAGGCATTTTTTAAAAAACTCCAACTGCTTCATAATTATATCCCATACACATACATACATTTTATAGGCACATTTAAATGCAGACATAAAGGAAGTATTCATAAAGGATGAGTGATGGACAAACACAAAGCCTTGCTTTGATGTTAAAGATGCAGCCCTTTAGTGTTGAAAAGGACACGTAATTGAATTCTTGGTAATCACTGAGAATAGTGCCTATTGTTGAACGTGGAGCGCTCACAGAAGTCTTGTCTAAGGAGTTTGCTCTGTTCTAAGGTGCATGCTCCATAGCTCAACTCAAACATGAAAGACATCCTGGCATTGGGCCAAATGCCTGGGCCAGGGTGTTCTCCAGATCCTGATGGGCTCACTCTGAGAAACCAGCACCCCAAAACCTGGTCTAACACAAACTAAAAAGACTTGGGCAACATTTGGCCCCAGGGTAAGGATGCTGCGGGGGCCTTCTGGCTCTCTCCACACACTTTGGCACATGTTGAGCAACTCTGATTGCTATCTTTCCCTAATCAAGAGCTAGCATTTACTTTAGTGGATATGCAGATTCTCATAATCCAAAGGCAGAAGGTATGTATAAAGGTCTCTAGTGCAATAATGCTTCCTACACATATACCAACCATCAAAGGACTGATTTGGGTTGTCAAACCTCATTTGAAATATTAATTATGGAAATAATTTCAGAAAAATGTACAAAAATGGCTCTAACTTACTCTTTCCTTTCTTAAGTATCAACATTATACAATATTTAAGGGACTCCTCTAGAAGGGAAGTTTAGAATATACTCTGATGGATATCAAGGGTCTGCTATAAAAACAAATTGTTTTAAGTACCAGTGTATATGGATACATATACATATATATACACATACGTTTTCTAAAAAAAAAAAAAATCTATCTTTAAACGCAGATGTGTTTTCAGTGTGGTCTCTGTGAAGGTTTCTAAACAGGGTTTAGTCTATGTAACAATTAGTAAAACAGATGAAAGGCATTTCAGATGATTACCCCAGAGACACAACGGTTCTCAAGACTTGATGCATATATGCTATACAGGGCCAGTAGATACATTTTTGACATTTACCACCTGCCTTAGCAAATGTCATACCAGTTAATCTTGATGTTCACCAAATTTCTGAGTTCTACCATGACCAGTTTCAAAGACTTATTTAGAGCTCCTTAGAAATTGCCACGTCTCTAATACATTAAATGTACTTCCATTCCTTAAAGTTTAGAGAAAAAAAAAAGAACTCTACAGAATCATGGCAGAAATACCTGAATTATGTTGTAACAGGACAATATTAAAAGATTTTTAGTTCGGGAGCAAAACATGAAAATTCCCAACAAATAAATGTAACAGTAACACAAAAGGTACTGGGGCACGTGATTCAGATAGATATTTTAAATAAGTTAACATTTTCTCTTAAGGTGCTCATAAAAACTTCAGAGCATTTTTAGAAATGCTACATTATTTTTTTTTAATTTTTAATGTTTATTTATTTTGGGGAGAGAGACAGAGTGTGAGCAGGGAAGGGGTAGAGAGAGGAAGACACAGAATCTGAAGCAGGCTCCAGGCTCCGAGCTGTCAGCACAGAGCTCTACTTGAGATTAGAGCTCACAAACTGTGAGGTCATGACCTGAAGTCGGACGCCCAGCCAACTGAGCCACCCAGGTGCCTCTACATTAATTTTTATTTAAATCTTCTAATTTATCCATCTTTATAAGTTACTGTTACCTCACTATGAGGAAAAAACAGTTCTGAAAACTGCCCACTTGGATCAGTGCGCAAAGGCCGGGACTTGGTCCGTCTCACTCACTACACAGTGCACTGCCTGGCCCCACACAGGCACGGAGCTGTTTATCTAACAGTATTTACTGAGCATCTACTATGTTTGAGAAGCTGTATTAGGCGCCTACAAAGATCTCAAAACAGATCCCTTTCCCCAGTGAATATTTGCTAAGTCGCTAAAAGGTAGATTAGCAGCCCTCTTGACAAGAACATTCAGCTATTTCTGAAGTAGAGATACGGTGCCATTATATTATGCAAAGAAAACAACAGTGGTATAAATCAAGACTCAGAATTCTTTTGAGAGCTAAGAAGTTATTTTCTAATGTGTTCTATCCTTCAGTGGGCCAGCAGCATTTTATAGATAGGGAGCATTTAAGGAATCCACTGCCACGTTGAGGTCAGAGGAGTTGATCTAAAATCCCAGTCTGACCTTCCTCCATCACATGTTACCTGCGTGGCACAAGTATTTAATACGAGGTACCAAAAAAAGGAACTATTATCTAATGGAAAGGTTTTTTTTTTTTTTAATGTTTGAGAGAGAGTGCATGCAAGCACATGCACACACGAGCGGGGAAGGGGCAGAGACAGAATCCCAAGCAGGCTCCCCATGGTCAACCCAGAGCCTGAAGTGGGTCTCGAACTCATGAACCCTGAGATCAGGACCTGAGTTGAAATCAAGAGTTGGTCACTTAACCAACTGAGCCACCCAGGTGCCCCTGCAAAGGTACCTTTTTAACTCTGTGATGGGTATTTCCCATGCAAGCACACAAAAGGTTACATTTAGAAAATGTATTGTTCTCTTTGGAATGGGCAACTCCCCAAATAAAACACATTGTTTTAGATCTTAACTTGCTCCCTCTGCTTCCAAAGACTCTTTTCTAGCTTTTCTTCTTGTCTCTCATTTCTAAAATTGACAAACATAAACACATGAATGGAGCCCTAAAAGCTGCTAGAGGTGGGTTATGGTCAGGAAAACTTATGGAGGAGGCTGTGTGTTTACAGAAATTGCTCTGGTGTCCTCAGTTCTCTAATTCAGTCTTGTGTTATTTCTAAAAACAAAGATGAACTGGACAGTAAGTAAAGCCCAAATCAGCAGACTTTCTCCCCCCAGTACTGGAATACAACAGTCATTCTGTTTCACAAATATATAAAAACATACTTGGCTTAGTTTCTTCAATGTATCACTCTTATTTTGATTGAAGTCACTTGTAAAAAGGGCTCATCTGCAAACTGGCAGCTGGGGCTTGTCCAGAGCAGCAAAAAATATTCACGAGAAGAACTTAAGACTTCAAGATAAGAAAAAAGTTCTATTTTTTAAAAAAAATCAATTTTTTTAATTCAATGACAAAAGATTGTTGGGGTATAGTGAAAAGAGCAAATGAGTTGAATTTGGATTCAGTTGAAAGTGGATTCGGGTTACTAGTTGTATCTTGGGTAATTTATTATTTCATAAGGAAGTAAAACCATGTTTCCCAGGACAATCAAGAATTACCAGTTATAATGTAGGTGAAACACTGTACATTGCACATGTGTTAGTTCATATTAATTTCAGCCTCTCCTGTGTTCCCATAGTACTCTTTACATATTTTTATTGGCTCATATCGTAATACATTGTGGTTATTTGTTATACGTAGGTGACCTGAGGAAAGAAAGGGACCATACTTTATGTTTGCATCTCCTCACACAGTATTTGGGCACAGAGCAAGTGTGCAAAAAATACTGGTTGCAACAATGAACAGTTGTTTTGTTAGATAACTAATCAAATTCAAAAAACACTAAGATATGCTTAAAATGCTGAACCAAGGTATCTTTCTGCTTTGGGAAACTTCCTTTTGCCAATTTGCAGATAGGCAAGCATATCTAAAAAGAAAGGAGTTTCTCCAGATAAGTCTTCACATAAGGTCATTGTGTGAGGCTTTAATTTGGTCTAACGTACCTTTTTTTCTGTTGAGCAATTCTCCTTAGCACAGCCAAAGCACCTGACCCAAGACGGTAAGCATAGGCTAGTCCACCTTCTAGGCACTCTTATGGCACAAAGAAGAATAAGTCTACATACATACTATGCCCTGAGGCAAGATGCAATTATGGGGCTTGAGCCACTGTCCGCCATTTGTAAAGACTTCCATTTAGATCTCAAACACAGGCTTTAAATACTCTCTCTCTCTACACACACACACACACACACACACACACACACACACACACACACACGTGTAGAATAAAAAAGCTGATAGTATCAACTATTCTTTAATCCCGCAGCGAGATGGCTTTTATTGGCAAGTCTTACAGAACTCGTGGTCAAACAAAAGCAGTGTTGTGATCAATAACTATTATGTTTTTAGTGTAATATATAGACTTCTGAATGTGAAGAGAAAAAGATTATAAATTCAAGAAAATAATTTTTAGGCTCCAGTAATGACATGTTCCAAAAACCTGGACATTTTTTGGTAGGTCGTCGATTTGCTTTCATGTAAAAGGCATAAACAAAAGTGAGATGCAAAATATACTGGTTTAAGCTTAAGGCAGAGAAAGAAGGATGCTGAAATCTAATTTGGTTATCTCAGTTACTCTGACTGTATTCTATGGGGACGACTTACGAGCATGTGCACACTCACACACACAAACCCACATCAGGGTACATCAGAGTAGATGTGCAGAGACAAATTTAAGAGCTTCCTCCGATTATCAAGATAGAAGTTCACAAATGCACTTCTGCAACATTTCTAAATGGAAAGCATGGGCGCCTCATTAAGAGTCGAACATCAAGCATAAAAAAGTGCAATGACTTGCTCAGTGTTTTGGTTTCCCTCTCATGGCAGAATGGCCCAACCACGATGGGATGTTTAAAATTTGCAGCGTTGGAAAAAAAAAAAAAAGAATCGAGGGTCACATGATGATTTCATAAATATACAGAAGACCGAAGAAAAGTGTGATGCTACCCTGTGTGCTGCAACTCCAAGGTGAGTTAAAACCAACTTTGGAATTAATAGCTCTGAAATCTCAAAGAGATCCTTTCTAATACCCGGATTTTCAACTTTGCAAATTTAACGACAACCATGCTGTTGGCCTTTCCTGACCTGTTGTGAAGTAAATCAGGCAAACTAATGTGGGCTAACAAGTCTTTTTCACACTGTTCGATCACCCTGCCTCTCCTTTTCTCCACAGACCTCGCCTTTCTCCCACTCTGTCTAGCCATCCTCCTCCTCAAAGCACACAAAATGGCCACTGTAACCCCGCATTACTGCTCATTAGATCACAGGTTAGTCAAGTGGAACTGCCCGGGGTTCCCAAAGGAGAGCTATACTTCAAAAATCTGTCCATGTCAAATGAAGAAAAAAAACCCTGAGCGTGGGGTCACCCAGATCAATGATCAAAAGAAACAGAGAATGAAGGGGGGGGGGCGGGAAGCACACCCTCGTTTTTGTTAAAAACACACACAGGTCTGATTTACTATAAGGGATGCAGAGATACGATGGGGGTTTTCTCTCATGCCCATTTTTTTTTTTTAATTAAGTAATTTGTTTTAACCGGGACCTTTTGGTTGTTAACTTTTGAGCTTTCGGAAAAAGTCTACAACTTATCCTTAAAATCACTCCCCAAAGAAAACACACTCCAGGAAATCCAGTTTTTAGGAGGACTCTTAAATATTTCCCAAAACACTTGAAAAGCAATGAAAGTAATGCAAACTAATCCACCTTTAAGGCGTGAGGACATTCTATTTAAGTCTCAATGTAAGAATTGGTGAGGACGTTCTATTTAAGTCTCAACGTAAGAATCCACTCTTAAAATAATCCGAGTAACCTCTTGGGCCTTCAAAGAGGAAACAACGAGCCCGTCAATCACATCATGAGAATACACCAAGTGACACACTATAAAAAGCAGATTTCGGGGCTTCTGTGAGGCCTCACAGAAACCTAGAAACCTGCAGGTAGGTCCACAGCTTGTTCAAGCATCTCCCTCATTTTCATGCATTGGCAAAGTACAACATTCTACAGTTGCTTACTTTCTTTAAGACAGAGCTACTACCTGTACTGCAAAATTGACAAATCAGAAAATTCAAGCAGAATGACCTATCTGGAACATTGTAAAGAACACACTTTAGTGTCGAGTTTCACAAGTCAAAATCTCCAGAAGATTGGATTTTCCCAGTTTCCTCACAACAGCAGAGGAAAGTACATCTTGTTGGCATAGTGATGAAAAGCAGTTTGACAAGAACACAGTCTATCTGAATGGTAGTAATCAACTTGCTTATAATTTAATCTAACGGAAGTTGTAACATTGTGTACGGTCTTCATTGCTTTAATTTTTTTTTTTTTTTCCTATTTGGAACTCATTCTTCAAGCACTCTCAAAAGTATATAAACATACCTGTCCCTACACTGGATTTTGTTTCACTTCTGTGTATTTAACAGGCATTCGTGACAGTATCCGAGGCACAGCTAAACGTGCCATTTCATGCTCTTAATACTTCTGTCCAGAGAAGGAGGACGGACCCAGCAGTTAATCCGGGTACTCTGTGTGCTCAATCCTCAGGTAATCCTCACTATTTGCTATGAGGTAGGTTCTAGGATTAGCCCCATTTTACAGGTGAGGAAATGGATTTAAGTTTTTGCTCAATATTATTCTGCTGGTCCACAGTAAGAGGGATTTAAATCCAGATGGTCTGACCTCAGAGCCTTATTGTCTGTCATCTCTAAACCCAAAGTGCCAAGTTAAATACCCATCAAGTTAAATGTGTGTGTATCCTATGATCCAGCAATTCCAATTTGACACATATACACTTTAGAAATGCTTGCATATATACACAAGGCAACATGTACAAAGATATTCGTCAACAGCTTTGTTTGTCATCTCAAAAATCCAGAAACAACCTAAAAGTTTATCAATAAGAATAAATAAATAAAATTATGGCACAGTCATGCCTTGGAACATAATATATCAATGAAAATAAATAAGTTAGATTTACATATATCATATAAGCTCAAAAAACGTAATGAAAAAAGCATGACAAAGTATACACTCTAAGACACCACTTATGTAAATTTTTATCACACAAAACATTACTGTATATTACTTAGAGATACATGCATATGTATTAGAAGTATAAAAATGTATGTTGGGAAAGATACCAACTTCAAGATACACTCACTTGAGAAGTGAGGGAAGGGGCTTTGAAAATGCATCTTTACTGATTTAAGGAAGAGATCTGAACAAATATGGTAAAATGTTAAAATGTGCTGAATCTGGGTAATGGGTGGATGAGTTTCACTGTCATGTCATTTTTTGTACTTATCTCTATCTTTGAAGTTTCTCATAATTAAAATAAAGTATGATTTTTTAGATGCATATCCTCATATTCCAAAATAAGTCTTCTCCAGAAATGAGAGTTGGAGTTCCTATAAATTACCTCCCCCCACCATAACTGCTTAAAATTCAAGGTAACAACCTAGAGACTAAAGTGTTAAAATTAACTTTCCTGAAATGATTACAGCACCTTACTGCACGTGTCTTAGAAGTATCTTTAAGATAATTACATCATTAATATATGGTCCACATTCATATTGTTAAGCAAAATTCATTAAGTTGGTGTTTCTAATCTTTTCACCTTCAAAGTCTCCTAAGCAAGTAGCTAGGTTGAAGGATGAGAGTTTTAAAGTACAACAGACTAGGGGCACCTGCGTGGCTTGGTCAATGATCTGACTACAGCTCATCATCCCACGGATCATGGGTTCAAACCCCGTGTCAGGATCTGTGCTGACAGCTCAGGGCCTGGGGCCTACTTTGGATTCTGTGTCTCCCTCTCTCTCTGCCCCTCCCCCACTCACACTCGGTCTCTCTCTCTCTCTCTCAAAAATAAACAAAAAAATAATAAAGTATAGCAGACCAGGGCACATGAAAAAAACAGAATATTGTTCACTGTATACCGTTTTGTACCTGTTTAAAATTTACCATGTGTTTTGCCATTCAGGTTAATTTAAATGAGATGGATTTTTGAAACTTAAAAATGAATGGATTTTTAAAGATTATGTCATACTCCATGGAGATCCAAATGAGAACGACAGACATCCATTGGGTGGTAGTTACATAATCTTAATTGACAAAGAATGGATCAAGTAATGTCAACCATAATTCGTTACAAATTTGTACATATTTGTGAGCAGAGCTGGAGAAGAGATGTTATTCCGAAAATAATTTCAGTGAAAGTAAACCCAGCAATTACAGCCATATCTTGCTTTAACATCTTAGAAATATGACATTTTTAATAGCACACATTTTTCAGTTCAGCTTTACTATGGCTACAGAACCATATGGCAAAATCTTGACTAACTAGAATCCAAAAAAGAACAAGTACTAAAGGAATTACAATTTTTGTATTCCATTTTTAACAGATAAAACTACAAAAACACAGATCTGTATCAAGTGTTTTACCAAAAAAAAAAAAAAAAAAAAAAAAAAAAAAAAGCAATGTCTTGGGCCTGATATGAAGTTAGTACAAATTCAACAAAATATTCCATACTTTCTGCATCTACACTGCTAGAACCAATGTTCTAAATAATTAAAGGGGCACTGCACATAAGAATCATTAAAGACTATTTCCCTAGAGCAGAAAACTGTGCTGAGCAGAAAACTATATTAATAAAAAATTTCTGTTAACTCTAACAGGCTCAAGCAATCTGGCAATCTTATGTTTTACCTTCAAGGCTGTTTTCCCTTTTTCAGCTAAAAAAAAAAAAAAAAAAAAAAAAAAAAAAAAAAAGCTTAATTTGCTTGTTAATATAAAAGTCATTAAAAAGCCATTATTAATTAAGGAAAAACAGAAAGATGTCCAAACTTGAGCTTTAATTAAAGAAAAACATCAAAGTCCATATAAAAATATGGGAAATTGACATCTTTTTTTATTGCCCTAAACATGTAGACACATGCATTTTTCCACTTAATGAATCTCTACCCACTCATTTAAATAATTCAAATATTTAGACTTAACCTTTTCAAGAAGTTTGGCAAGTACCATTTTAAATGAAACTATTCTAGAACAGAGTAAAACGTAAGTCTTTAAATATAATCAGAGAAAGATTCTTTCTTAAGAATTTATGTTTTCATGTTTTAGAAAATTAGGCCATTTGGGCACAATGATTTGCTTTTGCATAATGTCAATAACCATAATAACGATTCTACTCAGTGCATATAAATTATACCTTTATCTCAACATCTTTTTTTGGCCTATTTTTCAGGATCTTATAATTATTCAGTCTTGTCTTCAATGTGATATGCTACAGCATGATGAGAAAATATCTTTCTTTTATAGCACCATTAACAATTGTAAGTCTTCAATCAGCTGTTCTCTAAGCATTCCTCTGCCAAGGTCTTATTTTCATTTCATTATTTCTTTGTTCTCCTTGTCTAAACTACACATAAGTTACCCAGATTTTCCACTCTGGCCCCTTTCAATAAAAACTTGTTTTGGCTTGACAAATTATTAGTCATCACTATAGTTCTAAAAATATTTTACAAATTCTTACACGTTACAATTTTGTTGTTCTAGGCAACCTCCAATTTATTTCACAGTTCATATGCAGAACCATCTTCCCATAAGGTTTAGTTGGTTTCCCTTGTTTACAAAAACAATTCCGGTTACTTTATTCGTCTGTTTACTGCCTGAACACTCTTTATGGAGCATTCTTATTTCAGGTATAGAAGAAAAGTAAACTCAATCTAGGCACACCACCCTTAACACAAGGAATTCAGACACTGGAATATGTTATGTGATAAGGGTAAATAAAATAAAATGAAACCTTACTTGACTCCTCCTTTATAAGTCAGTAGAAAACTTGTCATTTTTTTGGTCAACGATTAACGTGTGTACAAATTACAATTTCAGAATTTCTAGCCGAGAAGACTATTTCCATTCCACTACTGGATACTGTGACATCAAACACAGCAAAGGTCTTAGCAGGCCAGTCAGGAGAGAACTACGTGGTGTCTGCAAAATGAGATGTCGTTTGTGTTCACTGGACTCATGTTGACACTTTCTTGTTTGTTTTGGAAGTTTGTATCATGCCTTTATTCAAAACCACTAGATTCCCCTTTACTCAAGATATAAACATTCAAAGTACTATGTGAATATTTAAGTAAGAGTGGTAGCTGAACATGGACATCTGTGTAGAGATACTACTAAAGAAAGAAAGAGATTCTACATTATCAGTAAACAAAACGGAAAAAGAGGTTCTATAGACAAAGAACTCAGGTGTGGGTTAGTTCATTTCTGCCAAAGCCCATGTATCCTGGAAGAGTAGCTACTTCTAAGTGGGACTCTGTTGTCTGTACCACTGCACGTGCCTGGCTTACTGTTTTCCCGAAAGGCACATGCAATTCACAGGTAAAGAAAAATAAGTGGCAAGGAGAAAATTCCAGGTACTAAGGAGCAGAGTATTCTATTCATCTCAAAAGATGAAAGCAGATATCTTTCATTACACGTTTTTGTTCTTAGAGGAAGAAGGCCAAAAATATGTGATTTTCATATTTGTGTTAACACAGCAGAGCTTCTCAAAGTCACTGCCAAAAATGGACTGGTTTTCTTACCTGCTTTTTCCACACTTTTAGTTAGGGATATCTGCCTCATTATAAACCTCGCTGACTCCCTAGACTTTCTGTAGTCTGGCTTTGCTGTGATTACTGGTCAAAACCTTTAATTACAGTATATAGTTTGTGCAGCTGCCTGGAAATTGGTCTCAGGGTCAGTGGCTCTTCCCGTTCCCCTCTTTCCATTCTTTTGAAGCAATATTGCTGAACTGAAGGCATTGTTCCAGCTTTCTGGTATGCTCTGTCTGCTGCACACTATGAATAGCTTTGCAATCACTCCAGCAATTGGTTCTTCAACTGCCTTTAGGTTGTCAATTGTAATTCATTGGCTCCAGGCACCTTTTCTCTTTTCATTCTCTTGAGGTCTTTTCTTATTTAATTTGCAATAATATTAGGGAATGTCTTCTTCAGACATGTCACTAATGTCTTCCTGATTTTGAGGCTGGGTGTACATTTAACTTTCATATATATGCCTGTTAAAATGTTTCCATACTTCCTCTGTCTCTGACTTGTGATGACAATCTTTGCAGGATGTTGTGAGGAATTTGGCTTTATGTTCAAGTCTTCTTGCTAAAGAATAATCTAAAGAACAATCCTCCTTGAAATATTCTCATCGGAATTAATTCACGTAATTAGTTATGGTTATTTTATAACTTCCCAAAGATATAATTTTCCACTTTTGTGATAATTTTAAGCTTTCATATTTTCTTCCCATAATTATGCCCTCTTCTTTTTAGTTTATAAAAATTATAAATTTGAGTTCTATACAACTTCAGGAATTAGTTAACTAAGAAATAAAGGGTTTTGACTATTTAGAAATCAATGTCTATGTTTTTAGAGCCTTTCAGAAGACCTATCCTTATTCCTCAAATATCATTTTAGAGATTACATAAGAAAACATTCAAACTATTCAAAATGAGTTCCAATGCTTCTGCATTACAGGTAGCTTTATTTTATATATAGACACAGATTTATATATATATATATATATATATATATATAACATACATCTATAAAACATATATATAAAACATATATATAAACATATATACATACATATATAAACATATATATGTATGTATACATATATACATATATATGTTTTATATATATGTATGTATATATGTTATTATATATATGTTTTATGTATAAAACATATATATATAACATATATATAACAAGTATATATAACATATATATATATAACAGGTATATATATATGTGTTATATATGTAACATACATTTATATATTTTTAAGAAAAAGGACAAACATCTCTTCATTTGTTAAGAAAAAACAAAACCTCAGTGGATTATGTCTCAACTCCTTAGTTCTGTATAAAACCCAGCATGGTAACCCCTCTCATTAGCCTCAGCCATCCCAGAGTAACCAAAGGTATTTTTAAGCAGACACTATGTAATAATAATAATGAAAATAATTATCATAATGATAATAACTAACGCTTATTGTGCTTTTTATCTTCAAAGCACCTTACTGACATTAACCATGTGTCTATTTTCAAATTAATTTAACTCGACAAATGTCTTATTAACTCTGTAAGTTATGGAGTGTGGAGTCAATGGAGTTTTCTTTTGCAAATGAAATAAATAAGTAAATAAATAATTGGGACTAAGGGCCGAGGAAATCAGTCTGAAAACTTCAGCCTCAGAATCATTTCTTGGCTTTGTTGAATGAGGCTTAATGAAAAACTAATTTTTACAAAATACAAAATTGAAATAAAGGGTGAAGTTCACCACTACAACCACTCAAATACCTATTGCTTCAAAAAGACCCAGAAAGAGAAAGTCAAACTCTAACTGTACTAGTTATGATTATTGTAAAATACTTAAATATGTGCAGGAATTAAAAGTGTTAGATGTATGAAATGAGGGGTGCCTGGGCGGCTCAGTTAGTTAAGCGTCCAACTCTGAATTCCTGCCCAGGTCGTGATCTCGTGGGTCCTGAGATCGAGCCCCGTGTTGGTTCCGGCTGACAGTGCAGAGCCTGCTTGGGATTTTTGCGCTCCTTCTCTCTGTGCCCCTCCCCCACTTGTATGGCAGGGTACACAACACTTTCTCTCTCTCAAAATAAGTAAATAAATAAATACATTGGTAAACAGCCTTTTAAAAAATTTAAGAAATGAAAAAAACTCCCTCTAAGTTTCATTAACGTAGAACAATTTTACAACAAAGCTAGATTTGTTCTTAATACATTGAATGTATTGCTTTAAAACCATTTCAATTACGTTCCCCTTGAGCTGCATCATGTACCAGTCTCCACATGAGAAATACAAGTAAAAGACAGTTTGCTATGCTCACAACTGAAATAAGCTCTATATACTTAAAATGTAGGCATTAATAAAAGCATATTAAAGGAATATTATTGGGGCGCCTGGGTGGCGCAGTCGGTTAAGCGTCCGACTTCAGCCAGGTCACGATCTCGCGGTCCGAGAGTTCGAGCCCCGCATCAGGCTCTGGGCTGATGGCTCAGAGCCTGGAGCCTGTTTCCGATTCTGTGTCTCCCTCTCTCTCTGCCCATCCCCCGTTCATGCTCTGTCTCTCTCTGTCCCCCAAAAAATAAATAAACGTTGAAAAAAAAATTAAAAAAAAAAAAAAGGAATATTATTCAGCCAAGATGTCCTGCCACTTTCTACAAGGAATTCTGGGGAAAAAATAGTAACCTGCTTTATAGCAAGGTCCTCAGGTGGACAAACACAAATTTAAGTACATGAAAATAAACACTTGTAAGTCTGGTCAATGGCAGATTAAAGCTTTGCAAAACCATTACTATGGTCACAGTGGTGAGATTTCATGCAAGATGCAGTTTATGAGTAATATTCAAAGGTCAGGTTTGGTGTGGAGGAAAAGGAAAGTTCAAGGGTGGGAACGTGAGTTAGACTAGGTAGAGTTAGGGAATCTGGATAAAGCTGATGGTGTCAAAGCCAGGAGGGAAGCACATATGGGAAGTACTTATCCCAATAACATATAATTGAGCACAGAGACATAAACAAGCCTGAAGTCCTGTCCTTCAAGGAGCTTACAATCTTGAGGGGTAGACAGAAAAGTTATATGCAATTAATTCTAGTATTATGACTTGGATATGCCCAGGATGCTATGGGAAGTCAAAAGGAGGGCACCTAGCCCAGACTTCGATGTTTTAGGGAGACTTCTTGATGTGACCTATAATCTTTAGGTGGTCTTCCTAGAGCAACAGATATAGTGAGCAGTAGCTCAATGTGAGTGAGACAAGAGAAGAGAATTCAATACTCAGGCACATTGATATATAAGATCGGTGCTGTTTCACTTGCTTCTAGAAGGAATCAGAACATAGTACTGGTTTTTAATATGGGTATCATGAAAAAATAGATAGGAAATTGGTTCTTAATGGTCTGTGTTGAAGAACAGGGAGAAAAGGGGAGGTCTGGGGGTGTCAACAATCAGGAAACTGCAAAGTACCGCAGAGGTGGGAGAATTATACCCGGAAACATCTGGATGTGCAAAGTAAGAGTAAGAATTGGAAGAGGTTCCAAAATTTGCCAGCTTTACATTAAACAAAGATATGCATTTGACAGACTCAAGGAAGAAAGTGTAAAGAAATAGGGATTTTATAAGAGAACGTAATGAATTCTTGTTATATTTTTAAATGTCTTTCTTACACTATTATCCCTCCTAAATAATTTTCTTGATACAATGGACCTTTCGTATATATCACTTGTTAATGGGAATTTATTAGCTTTCAGGGGGCAGGGCACATTCTCATAATACTGCTTGGTAGGTGCAAGAAATACAGGTATACGAGTTCCCTTGAATGCTAAGATCAAACTGGCTAGATTTAGAATTGATGAAATCAAATATAAAAATTAGTTTTTTCATGTACATGAAGTACATGAATGTACAAGAACATATCCTGACTCTTTCGGCATTCAGCTAAAAGTTGCTCTTCAAAATATAGAAGAGTCATTATTATAAATGTAACTATCGCAATGGTGGTGATTTCAGCTTCTCTTGCACGTTAGTAAACGTTAGTAAACATTTTCAGGAGATCACGGAGTCATTCCTCTAAACCCTCCCATTGTTTCCCCAAGATTAAACTGTAACAGAGTACAGTACATCTGTAAGGAATGAACAAAAAATAGTTTGTATCTCATATCATTTTAAAGTAAGTATACGTCCCATAAGGGAATCTTCAGACTGCTTACACAATACACATGTCCGCTGCTCTAAGTGAAATCAAATCAGTATTCTAAAATGCTGCCAAGACGCAGGTCAGGACACTTGGAAGCCCCTAAGATTTAAAGTGTATGACACTTTACAATCATTATGGTACAAACACACACACATTTCTGTCCATATACAGAGAGTAATAATAAACTAAGTATGTTACATGATTTAAACACTGCTTTGTATTTTCTAATAAAAGATTAGTCACGTAAAACCAGAGATGATATTCACCACTTCATAGAGATACCAAAACAAAAACACCACTCCACCGTTAACGAGTATAGAATAAAAATTTTAAATTAGAGGCTTACTATTTGCAGATCAACAGTTCCCAAACATTTCAATCCTTCAAAACTCTCTGACCCTTTTAGGAAGGGGAAAATGTATACAATTTAGAAATAATGATCTATAAAGAAGAACTATAATTAAATGCAACGGTTCAATAACGTGAAACACACACCAGCACTCTCTTCCACAAGAGGTCTATAGACTAAAAAGTGAGATGTAGACAAAGTATTCGTGACACACTCAATATTGAAAAGTATTTTTCAAAAGTACGAATATTTATAATCGAGGCAAAACATGGGCTAAAAAGGTAATGTATCATTATAGAAATACTTGGGAATACTCTACTCACACTTGTATTTTATTCTTTCCTAATAGAACCCCACATTCAATGTGCATCACAGTAACAAACTAAGTGACAATTGGAAGAAAACTGAGAAATGCCTGATCACAAATTTTAACCTTAATGTTGACATCCTAATTTAAAAGCTGGATATTCTTGTGCTACAATTAATGAACCATGGAACCATTAAAGTCATTTGACCTTACAATGTCACTTCAAGAATCTTTATTTCACAGTTTTCACATTTCTTAGTATTTGCTTCGATGCAAAATACTTGACAGAGTTGATTCAGTATTTTTGAGGTGCTATTTCTAAAAAAGGTAAACATTTTTGAATTAAGGATATGGACAAATATCAATTCAGATTAGGCTGCTGAAAGGTTAAACTATTTCTTTCAGGTTGACAAAATGTGTCATTTTATAAGACACAGTAGTGCCCAATAAAACAAAAATAAGATTTTAAAAAGCTAGGAAGTAAAAGAGTCCTAATCGGCAACCGTGTAGAGGGAAAACAGGATTACATTTATTGGTTACTATATCAACTTAACTTCTCATAAAATCCTCCTAATCTATTAAATAACTTCAGAACTGAAGTATGCTCTCCTATGGGAGTTGCAAAACAAATTAGATACAATTACCATTCAATACAAATAAAAAGCCAACCTATTTACCCTTAAGATGATTCTTGTTTTAAAGCCTTATTATTCAAATTGGACTAGAATTTTCCCTAATGAATCAAGTGGGCCACTTGACTCAATTATAGATTTTTATATTATATTTTCTATAGAGAAAAGTAGTTGATACGAATAAATTCTGGAAAACTGTGGTAACTACACCTCCCCAAAGTGAATACAACATCTGTTGCAAAAACTGCTTGGCTTTCAGACAGTACATAAAGGGTGTTCTTTTTCCCAGTGTTTTGCTATTAAAAAAAAAAGATTATTTATTAAAAAACATGTTTCTACTATCAATTCTCAAGATGTAAAATCTTAAAAGGCTGTTGAGTTAAACACAGGTCATTACCAGGTTTAGTACAGAAGGCGAACTATGCAATGTACAAGACTCTACTTGCGTTCTAAAAGGGTAACAAAATAATTGGGCATGTTGCCCTCTGTGGGTTAGAAAGTAATTTTAACCATTGTCTTCCTTTCTTAACTCCATTCTCTACACAAACATTGCAACACTCATAGCAGAGGAGGGGACTAAATACATAGAACCTCCAGAGATTTTCATTCTCTGGATGGAATCCCCAGGATAATTCCTCTTTCTCCTTTGGATCTCACCAGCTTCTAAATGCAACAACATTCTGTTATCCTCATTAGATGATAAATGAATTTTTAAAGTTTTACTCCAGTGACAGGGTAAATAATTACAGTTGTTTTTTTTTTTTTTTTTTGCATAATGCATTGAGCACAAAATGTAATAATTTCAATGGGAGGAGGGGAAGAATCAATGAGCCTTTATGACTCGTGGTCTTTTCTTAGCTGCATCAAAGAACTGTTCAGTGCTTTTGGTAAACTGAATGCATTTTCCTTGAATTCTGAAAGAATAGAATTTTGCCTCAAACTCACAGCTATTTTGCAAAGTAAAAACCCATCCTTTTAGCATTTGGAGATTACATGAAGTGCACATGAATTAACAGGTACAAACGAATAAAAATGTTTATAAGCAACAGAGCATAGGGGCATGTAATACCTTCACAATAAGGTAAGGAGGGGTAGTATACAGATGGCCACTTCTGAACATATTTCAAATGACATGTAAGTTTGCTCACTTTTTAATCTTCTATCCCTCTTCTACGCAAACCTACTTCCAACCATTTTGAGATGATTGCTTATTAAAAGTCTAAAATTCAGTTTTTATAATTCTACTTTTATGCTAACTTATTAATAAGATATTGATCCCTAAAACATTCCTAGGAGTATTTCAACAAGGCATTGTAACACACTATTCTGAGAAACCTCTTTGTCATTTAAGCCACGAGAAAAATAGAAAGCTTCCTTCTCTTTTTCTGCCAAATCCAACGTATGGGCACTTCATTATGTTTCGACAAGCTTCAAGATCTATAACAGAATTTGTCTATGTCTTTAATTAAAATCTAAAATGTTAACGTCCACCTGTATAGTATATGTTTATATAACCACAGGGACAATACCTTAAACAGTCCTCAAAATGGTATTTGCAAATTCCATTACAAGCAAAAGTTTTGAGGAAAAGTCATTTAAAATTGATATAAATAGAAAGGAAAGTCAGTCATACATGATCCAGGATATACAAATTTTGAATAATTTTCAAATCATTCTGTTTATTCTACATTTACAGCCTCTGTCTCACTAAAAGATGAATCATAAAAAGATATTTGCCCGTTTCTTAGGAAAGATACTGGCGAAAACACACAAGGCATATTCCGAAGCAATTAATTGTTCAAAGCTTCCTTTCTTCAATGTGACAGTCTTCAATTTCTATGGAGGATTACCCTGAGTTATCTATCCGGTTTCAAGAAAACATTAGTTTCAATTTTATGATGTCTAAGGAAAACAGTTTCTTAAAATTAAAAGAAAAAAAATTCAGCTATTGCACATAACTTGAATAAAGTGATTTGATGTTATAACGTCACTTGTGTATTTCGTATGTTTTATTATAGATGTATTACATATTATTTATGTACAAAACATTATATCGTCTATTTGTATTCTGTACTGCATACATATATTTCCCACAATGAATCTCAGAACAATGCATCTTCAGCAAGTATCTTATATTTTATAATACTCCTAACTGTCTACGATTAGATACTATTATATCTACTCTACAAGCAGGAAAACTGATGCTGAGAAAGTAAAAGATTTACCCCACCCAAGTCTTAAGAACAGATCAGGAAGGCGCGACAAGTTCAATGCTGAAGATCTGCACATTAATGACTCTGAATACTGCTTTGTTTCTATCTTTATTACTTACTAGTATTTATATTTCACAAAATCTAAAAAGGAAAAAGGTGCATGCTGACTACTTAATGATAAACGAAGCAACAAAAAATGGGCACGAGTTCTACTTAGTAAGAAAACCTTGCCTTCTTTACTATTTTCCTAAGACTTAAATGAAAACTGTCTCGATATAGTATCTCTTCTACTGCTTAGTACTTTAAACTTCAAAGTAAATTATCTAAAACCATCCCACTCAAAAAAAAAAAGCCTGCATCATTCCCATTTTACCGATGGAAGACAAGCAAAGGAACAAAGCTCTTTGCCTGGGTCCCACATTAAGTGTGAAACCAGTCTGGAGTTAGAACGTCTTAGGTGTTTGACTCCTCATCCAGTGTTTCAGACTACAGGGCATTGTTATTCCTACTAATTATAATATCCTGAAGTCACTAAAGGAAGCACACAATTTTCTGAAGAAGGGGAGAGAAACCTACCTTGAAAGTTACAGGTGTAAAGGAATACATAAAAAGTCTTTATTTCACTGTACTTTGGTTAAAATTCACTACAATTCAAAATTTAAAAATTATTCCCATATCTTATTCCTTCCGTATCCATGAATCAGAAGCTCTTCTGGGTGAGACACTGATTTTTTTTCGGTTCAGAACTAGACTCATGCTTTTATAGGAGAGATATGCACTAAGAAATGAAATTCAATGCAGAAGATAAAGAACGGGTCCATATTAAAGTGTATTTGGTGGCATGGAACTTGCAAGATAAGACATCAATTTTCAGCCTGGCTGGTTACAGAATAGGACTCATTGCTTCTAGTCAACAGTGAGCATTTCAGAGGGACAAGAACATGACATCTGAGGGCAAGTGATGCATGGTAACACGCATGAGGCATTCCTTGAAAAGCTGGAGAAAAGGAGAATGAACTAAGTAAGCTAGCGGGGTAAGAAATGCTAAATCACCAAGCCTGCAGCCTTTTAAAGCAGATGAGAAAAATATTCAGATAAGTCCTTTAACTTTTGCTAAAGTTAAAAAAAAAAAAAAAACAATGATGCTTTCCAAGTGGAGAAAGGTATATAAACAATAATTTCTATAGATTGATATAGTCTTTCTCCTTTCTCAGAAAACTAGGGTTTCGTGTTGGAAAACACCACAACCAGCATATTCCTAATTACAGACAAGTTTTCAGATTCCAACGTGGCAGCAAAACCACAGCACACAAGACAAGGGCTTGTCACATTCATGAGACATACCTCTTGGACTGATCGAGCAGCTGGCTTGTCTTGATGATTGGCCAATATTAAAAAGGGTAAAGTGCATAACTGTGGGTGCTGGAGAGCTGAGTGCAGTTCATTCCTAGCAGTTTCTAAATCATCTTCTGAAGAGGCACTGTCTAATACAAATATTACCCCTTGAGATCCTTGGTAGTAGCGGCTCCAATATTTCCGGATATTATCAGCCCCTGTCAAAAACAAAACAAATTCTTTTTAAAAATAGCTTTCGGCAACTGAAAAATACTCAACAGTCCTGTTGGTGTTCCCAACACTAATTCCTACTGGAAACCAATGTAGCTTTTAAAAATTAAGGGCAGAGGGGCGCCTGGGTGGCGCAGTCGGTTAAGCGTCCGACTTCAGCCAGGTCACGATCTCGCGGTCCGTGAGTTCGAGCCCCGCGTCGGGCTCTGGGTTGATGGCTCAGAGCCTGGAGCCTGTTTCCGATTCTGTGACTCCCTCTCTCTCTGCCCCTCCCCCGTTCATGCTCTGTCTCTCTCTGTCCCAAAAATAAATAAACGTTGAAAAAAAAAAATTTAAAAAAAAAATTAAGGGCAGAGAGCATGGTTGATGAGGACCAAGGCATGAGAGCCAACAGGTGGATGTGGCCTTGAAAGAGAACACCCAAGTTTATCAGTCATTCTTTATACCTTTCTTATCAAAATATGTGAGAAAGAACTAGGATAGTTGTTTTGATTGAAAGTCAACATTTTTTTCAGATTTTGCTTACTAGTCCTAAATAAAAACTCCACTCTTTATAATCAGAGTTTGAGCCTAACTCAGAGAGTAGTGTAACCCAGCTAGCTGTTCACTGAAGCTTTATCCCAGACAATGAACATGATCCTGAGGACAGTTTCTAAAAGAACTACTTGCTGATCATGACAATAAGACATGACAGCCTTATTTAATTTCATCTAGGAAGTGAAAACTACTAGCACAATATTTTTATGTATCAAAGTGCTGAAATCTGTGATGAATTAAATACTTGATACATTTGCATAAACCCACTTGGCAATGGGCATACTCATGGTCTTGATATGATGGGAGTGTTCATAAAAAGACATGGAGATTCTCAGCATCCAAGGCCACGTCTTATTCCTCTTTGTATTTTCAACATCCAGCATTATGTATAACTCAAGGTTCAGTACAGGAAAGAGGAAAATGAGGGAAGGAGGAAATGAAATTATACACTAATTAGGTTTTATGGATTTTCAGACTAGAAAGACCTGTAAAGACTATCCAGTCCAACTGTCTGAGGAACCTGGGGCCAAGAGAGGTGAGGTGACTAATCCCCATTCATGCGTCTAGTAAATCTCAAAACTGAGATTTGCATCTGAGTAGACAACCTGTCCAGGGAGGGCATGGGCATTCCCTACTACATCAGGATAAGTGTTTCATTTATTTCCATTCTATTCATCAATAGCATGGGCAGTCCATGGTGTGTGTGTGTGTGTGTGTGTGTGTGTGTGTGTGTGTGTGTGTGTTTGGGGCATGGGACTATTGGTTATACAACAAAAATTAGATAAAGGTATTTCATTAATTTAGTGTATATGAGCAAGTCTTAACCAGTTAGTAACTACATGTTAGCCCTTCATTGAATATTTAGCTCCTATATTGGATATACTGCACTAAGTGTTAGGAATAAAGGACTGGAGTTGGTGTGCACTAACTGACAAGAGCCAAATATGTGCATCTCTTCCCAACTCTGTATTCAATGATGCCATACTGGTAGCTTCAAACTGGATAGGGTGGGAATATTTTCACCATCGAAATCAACGAAAGCTATCATCAGGTCTTTTCTTCCCCTAAGGGCCAACACACCACTGGAGGGCACTAAAAAGCCCCTATTTTTCTGTGAGAAATAGAAAAAAAATTAATAAAGTAATAAAGCTCTGTAGAGAGGTACTCATTAGGCGTCATGAGCACAAGAGATGAGGCATCTCAACCAGGCTGGGCACTCCTCTTAAAAAATAATAGTTACCAAACAGCTACCATTTATTAAGCACTTCCTACATTCCAGGCACGGTGCTAGGTGTTTTCAAAAGAACAGCTCATAGAATTCTTACAGCCACCCCAAGAGGGAGGTATAATTGATTCAGGATTTAAAACTTAGATTTCAGATTTTAAAATCCAGGGTATCCATCATAATCCTATACTGAAATACCCAGCTATATAAGAGCATCAAGGATATTTAATGTAGAACAACCTTAAATATGTAAAAACATGGGATGTGAACAGGGTTAATGCAGATCAGGCAACTTTCAACCAAGAAAACAGTACAAAACAAAACAACTTAAGCCACAGATTTAATATAGGTAGTTAGTTACATAAGTGACGGTCTAACTAAGAAAACAGAGCCACTGAAATCAGCAACACTTTAAGCCAGGTTCCCCAGGCACAGAGTCTGAGACTGCATTTCTTGAACACCTGATTATAGACAGTGCTGTCAGGAGAAACCAGGAGTGAAAGAAGCAAGCTAGAATTGGGGAAGGGGCTTGGCAAAGATCTGGTTTCAAAAATCTACCCTCAGCTTGATCCAATGAGGAGCTCTAGAGCATGGACTCAACCACAGAAGTTGTCCAGTCCAAAGACAAGGAGGCTGGGCTGCTATACCCCGGTACAGTCATTGGCTATGAGCCACCCCTAGGGAACAGGAGGGGGTAGGGGTGTGATCTCATACTCTCCCAGACATATTTGGTTGAGGCAATTATTGTCAGCCAAGGGCAGGCCTCTGGAGAAGGGTACAGGTGTGAGTCATTAGCAGCCAATACTCGAAGCAGCTGGGAGATGGATGCACTGGCCCAGTAAAGGAGATCTGGGTAGGATACCAACAGCATCTGCTACAAGCTACATCCAGACATTATCCATATGCTAGAGAACCATCCATAAGTTTGAGGAGCAAAAGTAGCAGCAGTGTTACCTGATGGTAAATGTTTAAGACAAAAATAATGTGTGTGTATATATCTGTACATAAATTTATTACAAATTTTACTAAAAGGTGTGTAGCACACAATTTTCATATAATGTACACAACATGCTTTACTGTAAATTCTATAGAGCTCATTAATTCTCACAAAATGCTTTCACTGATTTTGCCCAACTTCTGTAATCATAGCCAACCAACAGTTGCAACTGACCAAGTGCAGTTCCAAAATAAATGGTGGTGGTGCTAAGTGTTTTTACATGTATTAACTCATTTACTCTTGACCATCTTAAGAGGTAGGTATTGTTATGGCTCTCATTTTATCAACAATAAAACTAAGACATGAAACAATCACATAATGTGGCCAAGATTACACACCTAAAATATTTATCTAGGTCTAATGTGATAGAAATAGAAGGATCATTGACTGGAAAGGTGATAAAACTCAACAAAAAACTCTACTACCACATAAGCCAAGAGGGGGGAAAAAAGCAACTTATCAAAATAAAAGGTACCTAACGTTTCTAGCCAATTAATTAAATGAATATTTTTAAGTACTCTTCTATACAAGTCACTAAGCAAGGACCTATAAGAAATATTTAAAAATCCATGATTACCTTAGATCAAACCCACAAATTCTTTAAAGTAATAGTTACTACAACAAGGCCTGTAAATACATCTTAATAAATATGGCCATAGCATTAGAGGGGTGCAGAGAATTAAGTATAAAGAGAAGAATACTGGTTGAATGTTTCAGTGGAAATTTTCTATTGGAAATACACGGGACATATTCGAAATCTAACTCATGAGGGTCTTTTTCAACAAGAAACTATTTCCATCTGCCACATTTGGGAGCACAATAAGACACCAGAAAATGGCAAGACAAAATGACCTTAAGTCCAATGACTGTTGACGGATGAAACAAATCCAAAGAGAAATGCTGGAAATTCTTAAAACATCCATTCTATGATATACTATGTGGATGATAACTTATTAGTAATGAAAAGACCCTTTTCTTTAGTCTCCTGCCACACAGCTATCTGTCCAATCTTAGCATGTCTAATGTTCATCACAAACACTGGGCTTGGAATCTGAAATTCCAGTTCAGCCTTTTGCACAATGGCTTTGGTCATCAGGGCTTCTGGATGAAACCCAGAGTACCCCAGGAAACCAGGAATGGGGTGAATGGTAGTATCAGGTTGGTTGGCCCAGCTGAGAGGACCTTAGATGAGCCACCAGATTAAAATGAGAAATAGGTCATTAACCCAGCTGCCAGATGCTCTGAGAAGTGAGCCTAACTGGGAAAACTAGGAACAGAGTTTGATGTCCACATCCCAACAGGCCTCGCCCATAAACCAAGTCCAAGGGGAGTAACACACGCAGGGCATCACATCACATCATAAATGGTCTGGGGCCACTCATTTTAATAACTGAATAGCGCATGCTCTGTGTCACTTAAATTGGTATATAAAGAGGTTAAACACCAAATCCAAACCTGGCCTGTATTTTGTATTCAGATTAAAAAAAAAAAAAGGGTGTATTAACAGTAGAGAGGTTGGGGAGGTGAGGGTGTTACCCAGTCTCTGAATTACCCAAAGTCTGATACTGCCTTACTGAAGGTTATAAGGAGCCCTTGGTATCCTAAGAGTTCACTCAGAAAGCCAATCAACCAGGAGAGCCTAGTTCAAGCTACTACAAGAGAAAAGATAGAAGATGGGAGCATAATGTGTCTTCATTATGCAAGGTTCTTTTGTATGGCACACTATGGACAACTATGGCAACATTCTCTTATTTATTAATTCCTCTAATGGATGTTTACTGAACACCTGGCACCATCCCAGGCACTGGGGACATACTAGCAAACAAAACAGACAAAAGCTTCAGTCTTCATAGTGCTTACATTCTTTATCAGCAGGGCCAGCCTACCAGTATAGAGGTTAAAAATGCCAAGTATTTGTTTTTCAAGCTCTCTCTTGCAGCATGGACAGATGACTCAGTTTTGGCAAACTGGGATTCAACACAGGTCTGCTGGGAGCTTTTGGGAAAAACTGTGCCCCTCAAAAAAAGTGAGATGCTCAAAGAGAGTCACTTCTCTCTTCTAGCTTTTAGATTCCATTAGATGATAACCTTCCCAGCAATCTTGAAGAAGACATACCAACACATGAGGAGGTCACAACAGGAAGACAGAAAGCCTGGGTCCTTGAGAACATCGCTGAGCAGCGGTACCAACCACTTATTGTAAGAACTCTTTATTTTGTGAACATAGTGAATGCCTAATTACTCGTGCCGATTTCAAAGACTATTTTATTATTTGCAGCCAAAAAAGATGCTTAGCTCCCTTAAGTTAAAAGGCTGTAGAGGTAAGTTTCTTAAAAGAATTTGTCTTTGAAAGATGAAACCAATGAACTAAATAAACAGGGATACACAGGAGTCAACAATAAAAACAGCAGTTCGAAGTTGTCCCTATGGAAAATCTGATCTCTAGATCAGTGATGTCTAACTGAACTTTCTGTGATTTAAAAAA
Source organism: Prionailurus viverrinus (assembly GCF_022837055.1). Lineage (NCBI taxonomy): Eukaryota > Metazoa > Chordata > Mammalia > Carnivora > Felidae > Prionailurus > Prionailurus viverrinus. The sequence continues at coordinate 200,155,430 of NC_062561.1, read as the reverse complement.
AAAAAAAAAGCCACTAGCCATTGTGGCTACTGAGCACTTGAAATGTGGCCACTGTAACTCAAGAACTGAATTTTATTAAAATTTACTTAAATTTGAAGTTTAGACACCACACTTGTCTGGTGGCTACTGTATTGGATAGTGTGTTCTAGATATTCCTCTAACTTACTGCTGCCTTGAGCGACTGCTAGAAACCCCTAAGAAGAAAACAGTTAGAGATCTGATCCCATCTCTGAAAGGAAAAGCCATGCAGCCATGCTGGTATAGGAGCAGGTGTGGTCACTCTGATCCAAAGACAAGTGTGCCAAAGGGTGACACAACAGGCTAACCAGGACGAGGGTGTCCACTAGGGTCACCCTGTTATGGCATATAGACTCAGGATGAGGAGTCAAGATTGTCTTCTCTTTCCATCCTCTTACCACAGTCTTCAGAAAATGGAGAATATTTTCCCTCTGAAAAACTTAATGAGACTGGAGACCCATAAATGAAGCCAATTTTGGAGAATTTTAATTGTAAATTAATTCTTCAAATTTTAGTGAAGGAGGATATATCCTCGGAACACAAGTGGCAACAGCCAGTATTACTTTAAGAAGAGTGATTTCCAGCATAGGGAGAAAATGTTCAAGGGCAGGACAGGAGAAGGGACAGAAAAGTATTAATTTTAAATTCTTTTTTTTTTACCCTTCCCATATATGGAATCTTGGTTTTTCTGATGGGTGGCTCCTTCATTCTTTTTGTCTTCTATATATCAGACCCACTCAATCTGTTTTTAAAAACTGAAATATCCAAGAGTCCAGGAGGACTAAGACATGCATATCTAAACTCAAACTTTTGTTATGGACTCCCCCCAGCTCCTGAAAAAAGCACGGAAGTATCTTAAATTAAGCCCTCCTTAAGTGCTCAATACAAAGTATAAAAATGTGAAGATTCGAAGTCAAGTTCTCTGAAGGGAGGTGTATTGTCTTATTTTGCTTTCAGAATAAAAAAAAAACCCATTCTAGATAATAAACAGAAACGTGGTCTGCATGATAGAAGAACCACGAACAGGATAAACTGTTGAGCTGGAGGAGACCAAAGTCCTCAGGCTCACAGTGAGATGAGCTGAGAACACCCACATAGAATATAAAAGAGGGTTCACACCTAGTCATCCACCCCCATCTCACCGACATATTACATCACATCTAACCTTGTAAAGGTGTTTATATACATCACCACACACAACTTTTTAGGAGTTATTATCCTTATTTAATGGATGAAGAAATTGGGACACAAAGTTTAAGCACTTTCCTCCATATCCAGCTAATAAATGACAGATCTAGAATTCAAATTTCGGACTGATTCCAAAGCCCATGTACTTTTCTACTACATTATGCTGCTTCACAGAGAGTACAGGAGGCTCCAATGAAAGGGAGAGAAGAGGAGAAAACATTCCAGTGGGGATGGCATGGCTGGGAGCATAAGATAAGAGGAAATTAGGAGTGGGTGGGTGGTGGGGCACAGTAAAGAGAATGAACATGAGAGAAGCCTGAGCTGGTGACAAGTAATGACCAGTGTGAAGACAGAATGTGGATGGCTTTGTAAGCCAGGCAGTGTCTGGGCTTGAGGCAGCAGTAAATGGGGAATTATTACAGAGCCCTGGGGAATACTACCTGGCAGCTGGATGGTCTTGCTTAAGGGTCCTGTTGACCATCCATTACCTGTTATGGTAATGTGATTATGGTAACTGTATTTAGAGTAGACAGTACTACCTACTCATATCTGAGCTTCTTCCAGTCCTAAAGCCTCTAGATTTCATAAATCTTATATATTTTATTTAAGAGAAAGCGAGAACACGCATGTAAGCAGGGGTGAGGGACAGAAGAGGAGGGAGAGGGGGAGAGAGGGAATCTAAAGCGTGCTCCACATGGTGCTCAATCTCACGACCCTGCGATTACGACCTGAGCCAAAATCAAGAGTCCGACACTCAATGAGCAACCAAGCGCCCCTAAGATTTCATAAACCTTAAAAATGAATACTCTCCACACTCTTGGACACACAGCTAACTGCATATCTTGAAAAAGATTTGCTTATTAAGGTCTTCCTGTGTTTATTGGAAATCTATGAAAACATGTGGGCAAGAAAGAGTTCTTCCTTCTCCCAAACGGTGTAAGGGAGTCAGCAAAGGAAATATGTAAACAAATAGTCTCTGCCTTATTTTGGATTCCCCCAGTGCAACGGGTTTATTCAAGCCATGAACGCAGGAAATACTAGTGGCAGAGTGAAAAAGTGGGGGAGGGAAAGAGTCAACCCACAAGAAGAGCTACCCAGCCAACGAACCACTGTGGGTAGCCTGAGCTTACTCATACTAAAACTGGGAGCCAGGCACCAGTGGGGAAGCATTTGGGTCCTCATCCACCTACCTCCCATTAGTGGTTGCTTGAGGAGGGCTAGGCATTATTTTCCTAGCATCTCTAGCTTTGCCAAGGCACTGAGGTCTCAATAATTCTTGAGAGTGAAGGCCTAAGACCCCATAAGGGTTTTAGAATAGTACATACTCGTTATCTTTAATATACAACGGGGACCACTGAGGTCCACTAAATCTCAGGCACATTTGGAGTCGTTTTCCAGCAGAAATAAGCGTGTTACACTGAACCATCTTTACACTCATGCTATCTCGTGTCCAAAGATAGGTCAGCCAGAGTTGGAAGTACAATTGCAAAATTAAGAGGCCTATATGGGAATCGTACTAATCTCCTTGGTCTCATTATGTTGGAATTCCAACAGTGGTCACATGCTTTAGGGACTAGAAATGTTATGATAATGTGTGCAACCTTGGACTTGTGCAATCTGAACTTCAAATAGCACACCCCCAGAAAATTCTGAAGGTAGTTCTTAGCCCACCTTTTTTTTTTTTTAATTTTTTTTTCAACGTTTATTTATTTTTGGGACAGAGAGAGACAGAGCATGAACGGGGGAGGGGCAGAGAGAGAGGGAGACACAGAATCGGAAACAGGCTCCAGGCTCTGAGCCGTCAGCCCAGAGCCTGACGCGGGGCTCAAACTCACGGACCGCGAGATCGTGACCTGGCTGAAGTCGGACGCTTAACCAACCTTGCCACCCAGGCGCCCCCTTAGCCCACCTTTTAAAAAACAAAATGTGCGACACTATACAAAAACTGATGCACTAGTCGCCCTGTTCTCACCTTGTCCTGTTCCTAACAAATATTCTGGATGTCCGTGTTACTCAAAGCACAACTGTACACCAGTACCTTCAGCGTTAAGACCTAACAACCATACCTGAGGACTATGCCTGCCATCTAATACCTGCCCTTCTCCATGTTCTCACTCTGGTCCATACCCTCAACCACTTTCCACCTGGATCACCAGAAGGACTTATTTAACTGGTCTCCATGCTTCTGTCAAGCCAGTGCTGATTAAATGTTTATTTATTTTTGAGACAGAGAGAGAGTGCAAGTGGGGGAGGGGCAGAAAGAGGGGGAGACACAGAATCGGAAACAGGCTCCAGGCTCTGAGTGGTTAGCACAAAGCCAGTGCTGATTAAATTATTAATGTTTGTCCAGGAAACTAGCTCAAGCTGTATCACCACACTGCTCAAGAACATCAAATGCCTATAATTTGGAATTCCCAAGCTACATGACTTAGCATTTACAGTTCTCTGTGATCTGGCCTCAGCTGACCATTCCTACCACTTGTTTCCATTCCGCTCCTTGTGTACAATCCACAACTGCAACTTGTCTCTCCTGGACCAGACCACGCTTTCATCCTCATGCCTTTAGTTGTGTTATTCCCCTCTGCCTGGAGTTCCTGCCACGTCAGTTCTTGTACACTGAAACCACCACCTGCTTGTCAAGGGCCAGATCTCCTACTCCACCAAGACTTCCATAGTCTTCCAGCTGGAAATCATTTCTCAGAAGCTTTTAATCTATTTCTCTTGGTGCTGTTCGTAATTGTTTCTACCCTGTAGCATAGTTATCTGAATATATGTTTCATCTTCCTGGTTAGACCGAAAGAGACATCTGGGAGTTTTGTGCATTTTTGTGTCTCATTTCCACACTCTGAATGCATCTAACATAGTCTTATACAATCATTTCTTCAATGAACTGGTTAATCTTTTATAAAACGTTTACTCAGATTTCTCGTATGCAGAATATAGAATTCACCAAACAAAACACGTCATAAAGAAACAAGCGAAATGTGTGTGTGTGTGTGCACGCGTGCGTGTGTGTATTTTGTGGATGGTAGTAGTTTGTTGGCTTAGCATGTGGTTATGTTTCTGGCACACACTCTGCGAAGAATCATTCGCCTGACATTTTCTATTGAAAAAAATTTTTAATTCCACATACACAAAATTATTTCATGGCTTTGCCTCTCTCAGAGTTCTGTTTTAGTATCTGGAAATGTGAAGCCATAACGTTGCATGTGCTAAGCACTGTACTAAAACACAAATAAGAGCACTGCCCTGTGCTCTCTGTGATCCATCAGCCTGCCTGTCCTGATGTTCGGCAAAGCAAGCAGCCTTGAGAAACTGAAAGTGTGGAAAGAAAAAGCTGTGGGAAGAGTTGTGGGAAAATGTTCCCCTCTGGACTCCGGTAACAGCCAAGGGCCTACTGCCTAGAAGACCCACAAACCCAAGGTGATCACAATTTGCATGACTCCACATGTTTACTAAGCAGCAAATTCCCGAGCTATCGGCCTAACACAAAAAGCAAAAAAGCACATTTTATAGTATTCTGGAAAATCTGGTGGCCAGAGTAGGAAAGCTAGTCTGGGAACAATTTTGTTGAAATTGCCATTGACTAAAGCAACAAATTGGGAAGAGCCACAATGAGAATTTTCTGGCAGAAGTGGAAGGTGTTTGTTCCATAGTCAGGGTGAAATACAATCGTTTAAAACGGCAGAAATGCTATGGCATTCTAGTGTAGCTTCCATTTCCCCCTGCCACAAGTTTTTATTCTAAAGTTTAACTTATACCAACCATGTGACAAAATGGACAGATGACATGAGGTTCTAGATGAACATAAATTCATAGCCCACAGAAAAACTTTAAAACTATAAGCTTTGACCTTCAAAGGTAGAGTATTAGTCTTTTTTTTTTCAACATTTATTTATTTTTGGGACAGAGAGAGACAGAGCATGAACGGGCGAGGGGCAGAGAGAGAGGGAGACACAGAATCGGAAACAGGCTCCAGGCTCTGAGCCATCAGCCCAGAGCCCGACGCGGGGCTCGAACTCACGGACCGCGAGATCGTGACCTGGCTGAAGTCGGACGCTTAACCGACTGTGCCACCCAGGCGCCCCAAGTCTCTTAACTGTAATTTCTATTCTGTGATTAATTTGACCTCAAAAAATTACTAATAACCTACTCATGTAATAAAACCTTAAGGGGAATTCTGCTTGGTCCACAACATTTATTTGAACCCATCGCTATCTACCCTTTTGTCCTTTAGTACTCTGTCATTCTTGACGGAAGGTTTATCACAACTCCTAAATGGAGATTTCAGTTTTCTCCCATGGATTCTTTGTGCTCTATTTGTTGGAACCCTATGGATTATACAAATTCAGTGAGGATCCATGTTCAGGCCTAAGCATAAAAGAGGAGAAAAAAAAACAACTGCCTAGGCTTCAGAGAAATGACACCAGTGTTTAATAATGTACATAAGCTAGTATACATTATAATCTGAATTATGCAATTGGGCAACTCAAGGCACTTTACAAATTATAAATAAATATGGGCAGTTGTCAGCGTAGGGATCAGTTTACACTCCAAAACTTTTGGAAAGCTCCAATTTTTTCAGAATTTGGCACAAAATTTTCCTTGAAAATAAGCCAATGCACTGGAGTTGGGTTTAGTCATGAGAGGCATGTTAGCTCTGATAGAGGATAGGACAGCAGAGAGATTAGCATGCACTCTTAAGTCAGACTTACTGGGTTCAAAACCTAGTTCTGTCACATGTCACCTTAGTGACCTTGGGTAACTGGCTTGTTGTAAGCCTTGGTTTTCCTTCGAATAAAAGGAAAAAATAATACTTAGGTACCCAATAGGATTGTAGGGATTAGATGAGATAACTCATTTGGCATAGTGCTTGGAATGTTCTATATGTTCAGTAAGCCTATAACTTACTGAACTATAGTGCTCACCTAAATGCCTGAGTCAGGAATTTTTGCATCTATCTGTAACCCACTCTCTCACACTCAGTTTTTTCATAGCTTTTAGGTAAACACGCCACTTTCACCAGGTCTCTTTATCCATCACCTTTGCTAAGTCTATTCAAGATCCACCTTGCTAGGTGGGTTCAATGCTAGGTCTCCAGGTGTTTATGCAGACTCTGGCACAGAGCAGGCTCTCTGTATTTGTTGCTGAAGTAAGTGAAAGAAAGATGAATACGCGCATTATATGCCCATGCATTTGAGTAGAAGTTGTCTCATTTTTACATAGTCTAAAATACCCTTCACTGCTCCCTCGGTTCCTTTCATAATTCTTGTCTGAAATGCTCTTCTCTCTGAGCTGTTTTCTAAAGCAGGGGAATTCCTTTTTGTCCTCCAAAGTAAGCTTTTCCTCTGTCCTTCGAAGTTGCCATTATAAAGGGAAAGTGGAGATAAGATCACTCCACTTCAGACAATTCCAAAAGAATAAACTCTGTAACCACAGCTGGATGAACCACTCATTAAAGTGTCCTTAAAGTAATCAGACTTCTTTTTTGTTTTACACAGTTACTATATATTTAAAAGAGATTAGCTTACTACATCACATATACCATTAAACACTCTTTTTCACATGTAACCGTATCATTAAATCAATAATCCCCAACCTTCTTAGAAGCTATGCAATGTCTCCAATTATCTCAAGAGGCAAGTGGAACTCTCAAAATGAAATTAATTTTAATTTTAAAATATAAGTATGTCTGTATCATCCAGCACTTGGGGACAGGCGGTTACAGAAAATAGTGTCACCGCATAAAACGATTAGGCATCAGTACACTAGCCAAAGAGAAGACAAAGGAGTTTGAAACATTGCCTGAGGTCAAGCACTTCACTTCCAAATAGTTTCTCATGAAGAACACACTCAAAAGAAAAGAGACGGTGCAATTTAAATGATGCTAAGCCTACTGTCTTATTTTTATTTAGATTGGGATAGTTAAAGAATATATTTGCCTGGGAATAGAGAAGAGATTATATGAAAGAAATATTTATTAGGTATCCCACAGGGTTCCAGAATGCTGATTTTCTTAAAGCTGTGATATTAGGCTAGGAGTTAATTTCAGAGCTGACTAATGAGGACATGTCTCTCCATTCATGTCCTTCTTATTTTAGATAAATGAAACATTTATAGAGTGGACATGTATAAAAGTATGGCTATCAGACATAAATAAGATCAGGATCCTTAAAAAAAAACTATTTTCAACCCATTTATCATATACTGTTGCTATTTTGAAGTTTCTCTTATATACAAATGGCTAAAGCACACAAACAGCAATTAGGAGAGGAAAAACACGCTACCTACCCCATCCCCAATCTTTGGTTTGTATTCTTCAAGATTTATCCCTTCTTTAATTAGAAAAATGATGGTCTTGCTATAAACCTCAAGAATCAGATAATTTCATTCAGTGCACACACTTATGTACATACACACATGAACACAGTCTCTTATTTACAAATCAATCTAAGGCTATGTATCCTTGTAAATAACCAATGTTGAAAACAATTTCTGCACAGAAGTAGGCAACATTAAGAGAATGACCCACATTTTCCTTTCCATAAAGCCAGCGACCACATCTTCTCTTTATACCTGCCATATCAGAGTCACAGGTACTCAAATACAAGATTTCTGAGTTTACATGAGAAAGATTCTGTCAGGAAAAGCACATGATCATTCCAATGCAAATAATCGAAAGTCTCGCAGAGACATTAAACAGCAAAGGCTACAGAGGCAGCCTCCAAGATAGCTACCAATGATCTCCACTTCTTGGTACTGAGGCCTTTGTGTAATCTCCTCCCTTTGAGTGTGGGATGGTCTAGCGCCTTACTTCTAACCAACAGAATGTGGAAAAGGTGATGGGATATTGCTTCCCTGAGTAGTTACAAAAGACTGTAACTTCCATTTTAATAACAGGTTAGCTCTATTGCCTTCTCAGTCAGGATGCTTTTATGAAGCAAACTGTCATACTGCAAAGGCATATGAGCCAAGGAACTGAAGGCATCCTCTGGCCAACATGTGGCCCTCAAGGGGCCACCAAGAAAATATGAACTGAAATCCACCAAGAAAAATATGATCTTAAAAAGGGATCCTTTATGGCCAGAGATTTCATTGTATAGATATGTCACATTCTGCCTGTACATTCATCTGTTGACAGACATGTTGGTTGTTTCCGCATTTTGGCTTCTGTGAACAGAGCTGCTATGAATACTGGAGTACAAGGTTTTGGGGTTTTTTTGTTTGTTTTGAACACCTGTTTTCAATTCTTTTGAATATATAACTAGGAGTAGAGTTGATGGGTCACATGGTAATTCTGTATTTAACTTCAAAAAAACACACATTCTTTTCTTGATAAAGTCTCTAAGTTTGTGGTCAATTGTTACATAGTGATAGATAACTAACAAAGTTAAAAAACAATTTTCAGTTAGACAGCAACTTCTACAATGTGAATTCATGAACCAAATGGGGAAAAAACTTACCCTAAGTCTTACTGGCAACTCGTTGCTCTACATAAATACCATCTACCGATTTCTCAACATGCTTCTTTCAGAGGCGACATTAAAAAAACGTTGTGAGGGCTTACCGAGTGCCGTGTACTGTGCTCTACAGTGCAGGTCAGAAAATGAAAGAGACATGGTCTCTGCCTTCAGAGTGCACAGATCTCCAATTAAGAATTCTCAGATTTTCCCCAGAATTCTTTCTTCTCACTTTACACGTCCTCCTTAGAAATGTCTTTCCTCCTCCTGTTTCACTTACTTCTACTATCCTGAAGACAGCCGTTCAATCCCTCTTATCTGATTTTCTCTAAAGCACCAACATTCTGATTTCTTACAGTGTATCATATATTCCCTTCTAAAGTTTCCCAGGTATTTTAAACTCAACTTGTCCCCTTATGACCTCATTCTTGCCACACATTCTTTTCTAAACCAGTCTCCTGGATTCCCTGGTCTAGGGATTGACAGCCACCCAAAGTAGAAGAGTCATACTTGAGGCAGCTGGGTGGCTCGGTCGGTTAAGTGTCTGACTCTTGGTTTTGGCTCAGGTCATGATCTCACAGTTTCATGAATTCAAGCCCTGCATTGGGCTCTGCACTAGCAGCAAGGAGCCTGCTTGGGAATCTCTGTCTGCCTCTCTCTCTGCCTCTCCACTCATGCAGTCTCTCCCTCAAAATAAAATACACTTTAAAAAGAGTCATGCTTAACCCCTTATCTCTTTTTCCTAGTAGTCAATCATCAATCACCCAACTTTACTCTCTGTGTAAATGCCAAGCTCTTGGACACTTTGAAACTTCACCATGCATTTTTCCTCTGTTTTTCCCCTGCTCCACTCATGTCTTACCTAAAAACAAAACAAAACAAAACCCTATGCACATTGTAAGTCTACATCTAAACATCTCTTCTACTGAAGCCTTCCTTCATTTTCACAAAATTGCTGTCTCCATCCTTTGTTATTCTAGAGTAAACCGTGTATCCCTTGAATGTTAGGATACTTGTAACATTGAAAGTGTTTCTATACGTCCAGTACCTTGTGATTATCCTGGACTGACAATCTATACCAATTCTTTTGTATATTTCAAGGGCCTAGTATAGGAATAAGCATATAGTCTTCAATTAATTTACATGTGAATTAAAAACAGTCATCTGATTTATATTACTCATCCACTTGATCAACTAACAAGTATTTATTGAGTGGCATCTATGTCCCAGACATAGCTCTGGGCACCAGGCATACAGTGGCCAACCAGGTAGATGTGGCTCTTGCCTAACTCATGAGCTCATAGTCTAGCAGGTCACTGAACTGATAATACCTTTATGACATGATGTCATTTAGGCTTCAATTTACATGTGCTGCAAAGTATTTCCCATAACAGCATATATATTCTTCTGATCCTTAAGTAACAATTGGAAAGTTAAGTTTCTTTTAGAGGAGCTGTAAATAATTTTACTTCCAATGTCATCATCACTGCATTAAGAAGAAAAATTAAAAAAAAAAAAAAACCAACCTCTCCCCACCCTTGCAATCTCAAGACATATGACTGTACAATGTATCTAAACATATATGGGATCCCCCAACTACCCAGAACACAGCTAAAAACCAGGAGCCATGGGGTAGCCAACAGAAAGGCCCCAAATTAACATTCTAAAGCTCACATGCTTAACCACTCTAAAAAGTCCCTCAGGCCCACACAAAAATCTTGCCTAGAAAAAAAAAAATGTGATCACACTTAGTTTCTTGGCTCCCTGCTCAGAGCATATTAGAAGTAGTAAATCATTATGTGGGAGACAGGAGAAATAGAAACCACCAGAGTCAGGCACGTGGACAGTAGCAAGAAGAGACAGCTACGAAAGAAAGCAAATCAGAAAATCAGAATATTTTAAGAGAGGCAAGATCAACATCTATGAAATAAAAATTAAAAAAAAAAAGACAAAGACTAGAAATAAAAGGTATAGCGATTCTCAGATTTAATGCAGCATGAAAGAGTTATCTACTTCCTCCTGGACAGTATTGTAAGGTTTTTGGTGTTCATCAAATAAATGATGTATTTATACCGATATTTTCATTATTATGGAGAATTTAGAACATATATAAGTAACAAAAAAGTATGACAAACACCAACTCTCAGCTTTGACAACCATCAGTTCTGGCCAATCCAGCCTTACCCTAATTCCTCCTTCATATTATTTTGAAGCAAATTTCAAGTATCATATGATCTCATGGGTAAATATTTTGGTCTATGTTTCTAAAAGACAAGGATTTTAAAGATATAACCAAGATATAAATTACATCGAAAAGAAATTAACAACAAATCCTTAAAATCAAATATCCAGTTGTTCAAATAATAGCTCAGTACTAAAACTATAACCTCAGCTGTTTCCAAAATGTCCAACTGAGATACTACTATGAAAAGTATAACCTGTAAGAATTTCAAAGTCTTAAAATCAAATTATAAGGTTTTCAACCTATTCTCAGTATTACAATCTTAATATTTCATCAAAATCTATTTTTATACTCTTAATTAGTTTAATTGGTTAAATGCCAAGACAGATACAGTAAGTGTTCTAAGAAACACCTTTTTTGCTAATGCAACAGCTAATGGAAATTTAATGTTGTCAAATTATGGTACTATAGTATTTTAAACTTGTTTCTTTAAGGGAAGACCTTTAACAGAAAAATCATCCATTAAGATAATTTTGTCTATAGCCTACAATAGTTCTTTCAGATTTGAAGTGTAACAATTTGATTATTATTTCAAAGCCATATGCTAGTTCCCTGAAATTATCAGAGGTGGTGGTCTGTTTACTTACTGGGGGACCACAGGAAACCTTGAGAGAATTCCATATCATCACCCCGCTGCACTAGTACTGAGCTGTAATTATTCTCAAAAGCAAGTAGGTTGAAACAAGTGTAATGATACACACCTGAGAAATCTAAAATTTATCACTGATAACCACAATCTAGATAGGAAGTTAAAGAACTTGGAACACAGAAGACTGGGATCTCTTCTTACAATTAAAAGCTAAGGTTCTGAAGGGAAGATCAATAGGACTAGTGGCACTTGAAATGGGAACTGAAAACATGTGGGACATGTGACGAGGAAGCGGGGGGAGAGAAAGAGAAAGAGAGAGAGAGAGTGTGTGTGTGTGTGAGAGAGGGAGAGGGGGGAGAGAGAGAGAGAGAGAGAGAGAGAGAGAGAGAGAGAAGAGGTAGTTTGCTCAGTAGAAAGTTCAAAACAACTTTAAACTGAAATCAGAGATAAAATCTCACCTTCCTAACATGTACATACATCGGAAGGATTACAGATGTGTTGAAATTTGGCAGCCATTAGGGTGTCCAGTGGGACCTGGGGCATAATCCCCCCATTTCTTGTCATCACCTCTTGCAGGAAGTGGTTTCTGTTTATCTCAATGTCATAAAAATATTATTTCCCATGCATCTGATGTGAAAAGTCTTGGGAAGCATTGGTCAGGTCAAAATAGCTTAGCTGCCATTCGAGGCTCCCAAAGGTCTAACCCAAGTGGTCACTTCTATCCTCAAATCCTTCTACACCACTTAGGAAATCTTTGCAGTGGCCAAAATGACTGCTCACATTTTATCTTATACCCATCATGTTCCCCAAGTGCCACCGCCTCTGCATATGTCTTTTCCCTTGGCTGGGAACCTCCTCTCTATCTTTGAGTGCAATCTATTCTCAAGTCCTGCATTAAAATGCCACCTGCACCACAACCATTCCTTTTACTGCACTTGTATATCATCTTTTTTCCTCCACTAAAGAGTAGTTATCCATAGTTTTTAATGTCATGTGTAACTTTCTATCTTGTACTATTTTTATTTATGCACAGTTTCTAGTTTGCCAGCTAGAATCAAAGCTCTGACAGCTAAATTCAAGTCAACCCGCTCCAGTTTCAGAGTACCTTTTATATGCTGAAAACCTTTTATACGAGGTGCAGAGGAATAAAAATTGTGGTTCTATCATCAGAATTATTTAGCATTGTTCTTAATGTTCTAGCCAATACAACAAGGCAAGAGACTGATGTAAGAGGAATAACCAATGGAAAGGAGATTAAAATGATCATTATTTGCAGATAATGGCCGTATAGCTACAAAGCCAAGAGAATTAACTAGAAGACTTCAATAATATGGTTCCATAAGGTGATTAGAAACAAAATTTAAATGCTTTAAAATCTTTTTACTACTACTAAAAATTTAAAAACTCATGCAATAACAGTAAAATATGCTACTATGGAAAAATCCCAACATTTGAACAAACAGTGCTCACACAAACAAAGCACCAGGTCATCTCTTTAGACAGGAAGACTAAAAATAGTAAGTATTTCAATTCTTTCCAGATTTACTAGTGAGTTTCATGCATTACCAATCAAAATCTCAAGGGAATCTTTCAACCCAAAAATTCACCTGGAGTAACTGGTGTATAAAAATAGCCTTATTTTCAACATCAAAATGATAAATAGACACAAAGAGACAGGAACAAAGGTGATATACCCAATCTCAGTTATACAAAACATGCAAACTGAAATTATATGGCACCATTTTTCAGGTATCAAATTGCCTAAAAGTATCTAAACGATGTCCTGCAACAATAGAAAAGATGCATGCAACAAGATAATAGAATAGAACCCTATACAGGGACGTATATCTGTGAAAGCTTTCTATAATGTCACTTTGTACTATTTATTATTAAGGGCCTTAAAATGTTTTCCATTCTGCTTTTATTTTTTTTTCAATTCTGCTTTTAATATCTAATCTAAAAACCATTCAGTAACTCAAAAATATATGCTTTTATAAAATAATCGGGATATTTGTCAGATCTATGATCTATACCAAAATACACAGGACAACAGATATATAAAAGATTTGGGAAGTTCTACACAGAAACAGAGTTAAGTTACTTTATAATTAATAATTATCAATTATCAATAATTTATCATTAATAATCAGAAATTGTCAGGGCACCTGGGTGGCTCAGTTGGTTGAGCATCCAACTTTAACTCAGGTCATGATCTTATTGGTTCATGAGCTCAAGCCCCACATTGGGATCACTGCTGTCAGCACAGAGCCCACTTCAGATCCTCTGTCCCTCCCTGTGTCCCTTTCCTGGCTTGTGCTCTCTCAAAAAAAAAAAAAAAAAAAAAAAAAAACATTAAAAGAAATAATTAGAAATTGTCAAGCCGGTGTGCCTGGGTGGCTCAGTCAGTTGAGCATCCAAATCTTGATTTTGGCTTGGGTCATGATCCCAGGGTCATGGGATCAAGCACTGCTTTGGGCTCCACGCTATGTGTGGAGCCTGATTAAGATTCTCATTCATTCATTCATTCATTCATTCATTCATTCACACTCTCTATCTCTCTCCCCCCTCCTCTGCCCCCTCCCCAACTTGTGCTCTAAAAAATTTTTTTAAATAAAAAAATATAAACAAGAAATTCTCAAGCCACATTAAAGAGTCAAAATTACACACAAATGAGACTGAATTAGGAGTACTGATAGATGTACTGAGGAAAACGAGAAAGAGGGTAAGTTAGTGACAGAACCCCAAGGAGACAGAATGGGAAATGCTGGCAGTACTGTAAGAGCACTGTTCATGGCCAAATACTTGCCTTGTCCAGTTTTGCTACCAGTTCTGCCATCAGAGCCAGATGTCATTAAACATGGCTCCTAAAAAGCCCTCAGTTCTGATAGATGTCTACATTATTCAGTTGACAATCTCATGGCAAAGAAGATGAGAAAACAACAAAGAGGTCAAATCTCTGAATTTAATTGGGACTATCAAAGAAGAAATGGTGGATAGGTTATTCTAGATACCATAATATCAATGATGGTCATTTATATTAGACTTCAGGGTTTCAACATAATCGGAGGAGGAGAAGGAGAGGAAAAACCAGCCCATGACCTTAATGGAGGATTAAACGATAAGAAGGGAAAAGAAGAGTAAGGGCTAAAACGAATTTATACTCGTAAAAATGTTATGAAGAACAGATAGATAAACAACAGGGTAGGCTCAAAAGAACGATTTCAATCTGTGAAGAGTGAAAAGAAGGTAAATTTGGAGTGAGGAGGGAGTGCACCAAGCTTCTTTAAGTTAATGCAAGTCTCCAGATCCAGACAGATTACATACCAAGATAGCAGAAAAACTCAGACATCATCACAAAACTCCTCTAAGCACTGTGATACAACCATGAAGAATGGGAAAGTTACCGGGAGACTGAGAATAGGCAAATATCAACCCAGATTTAAAAAAAAAAAATGATAATCATGAGCCATCATGGAGTCACTAAGAAGTCTTTCAAAAATAATTCTCAGTTCCTTCTGGACTGGCTCACCAGGTTGGTACATTTTGGGAATAGCATTGTGTGAGATCATTTCAGCAAAATATTTAACAAGTCTCTTGCCGTATCCTTGGGCAAGAAAGAAAAAGTAAATCAGATGACAGTAGTTAGGCAGCATTAAAAGTGATTTAACAGCCATATCCAAAAATTCATGGAGCTGTGCCACGGAAGGGGTTGGGTCTTCTACGATTTACAACCAACCTTGGTTCCCCTAGCACTTTACACATAACTCTATTACAGCAATTAACACAGGGCATTATAGTTCTATAATTACATGTCTATTATTCCCCACAGCTTGTGAGCTCCCTAAAGGAATGATTACATGCTAGTCATCTTGTTATCCCTAGGAGAGAGCATGAGACTGGCTCAAAGTAGACAATTTGATACATGTTTATACATTTTAATTGAATAAAAACTTTAAAGGTATCATTTCAAGATTTACAGATGGCACAAGGCTGTAAGAAATTGCTAATGTTGGAGGACAGAATAAAAAAAGTCAAAAAGTTCTTGACAAGCTGGAACAATGAGCCAGTGCTTACATAATGAAATTTAATAGAGATATAAGTAACGTCTGGAGTTTGGAACTTAAAAAAATCAACTGTGCAAGAACAGAAGAGCCCTGACTTAAAACAGCTGGGTATTCTGACAGCATATCCAACATGAATCAATGAGGTGCTATGGCTTGGACTGTTGACTGTAAGAGAAATCTAAGTGTCTGAAAGAAAAGATGTGGCCAGACCACATCTAGAACAGCATGCTTTCAGATACAGGTTTTATAAGGGATTACCACAAAGGTGACCACCAGGATGGTGATGAACCTGGATACTATTATATAACATGGAAAATAGTTGAAGAAATGAAAGGTATTTAGCTTGGAAGAGGATCTTCCAGAATATATGATAACAAGTTTCATGTTTCTGAATGACTGTGTAGGGAAGATCTGTTATTTGTTGAGCGTGCTCCACAAAGCGGAAGAGGATCGTTTCAGCAAAGAGGCAGAAAGGTAGATTTTGGCAAATTATCACGAATTGCAATAATTACAACCCTTCAAATATGGCACGTAAACATATACTTTCTGAAACGTTGACTTCCTCACCATGGAAGTATTTGAGACTGTGAAGCCACACCTCAGAGATCTGAAAAGAGCCAATTCCTACCTGATATAATCAGACTAAGTAGCATCTGATTTAACATGTATAGTTTCAGGTTATCTTATATGATGCAAGAGTTGAAGGACAGAATGCCATAACAGGTTTCACATGACTTGTGAGACTCACTTCTGAAGGAAAAAGCATACCCAACTTTCCTGACATTGCTTTGGAGAAGGATGGCTTGGGCCACTGCAGGAAATACACCCATTAACCCAGAGTGACGGTGGAGAAGCCATAAGTCACCGCCATGTCTTGTGTGTCTGGAACTCTCCACATGCCAGCAGGTATGGGAGACCAGGAGCTTCATTCTGTTATGTAGGTACACTATCGAAGTATATAAAAATGCACAGGCAGTCAAGAACAAATTTTTAAACTCTATAACCATGTTCTCCACCTTTTACATAGACTCTCAGACTGATTTAAAACAATTTTTGCAGCAAAAAAAAAAGCTTTGGCTAATTAACGGACTATGTACTTAATAGGCCATTATTCAAGCCACCTTTCAAATACCTTCAATGGCCAGTTATATTAGCAGATACACATCTATTTGTTTCAGAATAATTCAAATTATAAGAATTCAAAAGTGAATCAAAACGTGACTTACGTCCAGTGAAATATAAGCAATTTTTCAACACATCTTGACTCCGTGTAAAATATCTGTTTTTGTGACAAACAAGTCTGTGGCATTAATCTTATGCTTCCAGCTGCAACAACTCACATTCAAATTAAAACCATGAAATAGCATCACAGTGTCAAGATTCACACAAACTGATCTTTTAACAGATTGTGAGGGGGGAAAAAAATGAACCATACATTAAAAGAAGAATCTGGAGACGATGTTACACAATAAAAACATCTGAAAGAGCTTAAGCACACAAGCAGACAGAATTCTGGTTTTTGAACTGCATAGGCATAAATGTTACACAAAACTCACTGGCTGCTCTTAAACAATGAATATATCATAAAAAATATTTCTTTTTATAGCCACAGGGCTGAGGGTTTTGCTGTTTATATCTATCCCAGCATACAAATCCATAGTACTGCCAGGACTGTCCCCTCTGACTTTACTGGGAAGCCAGACAGGAGACTGTCCTGCCTGGGTTCTTTTCCATTTATTCAGTTTTGTGTCCAAAACTGGCCCCGGAATCATCCCTTCTTCAGTCGCTATACTCCTGCCTGCCAGTTACAAAGCTCCAAACGTTTCCCTTCCAGCTACAGATATTAAAATGTTTTGTTTTAAAACTCAGTGTAGAACTGCAGGAGCTAACTTTTTGTTTGTTTCAGCTCCCCCAGGTCGGTAAGCTTGCTGCATTGTACAAACAGCGCAACAGCATCCACTGCACATTAAAAACAAGGACGGTGCCAGGAACCAGCAAAGTGATATATTCTAGGTTAGCCATGTCAGGCATTTTCCGGTCCCAAAGACAGTTTCATATGGTCAGCACATGGGCCAAACGATGCACACGTGGCTATCCTGTACGTGCCCCTCGTGTCCTCCTCTGGTGACCTGCCCCCAGTGAACTCCCTGCACACGTTTCCCAGAAAGGGACGGTATGCAAGAAGGACGTGTTCCTCTGAGACTCCTTCTTTTCTGCCTCAGGGCTCACACTGTATTGCTATGGGGCTTTACGCTTTGGGATACAATCTGGTCAGCCTCAAATTTTTCTCAGTTCTCAGCCAACTTCCCTTTAAAATGGTACCAGGCCCTAGCCTATCTAAGAGCCATATGAAAAATAACAGACAAAACTTTGAAAACCAACAGTCCAAATAAAAATTTTCGTAGCCATACTGCCGATCAAGGTTAACAATTCAGCTTCTCCCACTGAAAAACCAAGATGAGACCCGGGTAGTTATTAAGACAGGAGGTATAAAAATATGTGAGTAAAGAGCAAGGGCTTCATTTCCAAAGTTTCTATGCTCTTACTAGATTTCCTTATCTTGTACTCATTCTTTCTTTCTCCTTTTCTTCTTTCACAGAGACGTTTTGTCCCAGATGATGATTGAAGGAGTATGTAAGACTTGAATATCATAACAGCTGATGGAGAATTTCCCCAAAGCAACTTAACCTGAAGGTACATTTGTATTTGCTAATTGCACATGGTAGGTGGCAGTAATTTTGAAACTCCGTAAGATGGACCAGAAAGAAAATTTCAGAATTTATGCCTTAGAAATGGTCTTGATAATACTTAATCAAATAACTTAACATGTATTGGGACTTCAATACTTTAAAGAAAATTTGGAGCAAAACCTTTTATGACACCAATAATTTTTGAATACTACATATTATTTAATAAAAGCTACTAATGTGTTTCTCTACATAGGGTTTTCTTAAAGCACAGTACAATTCTATGTGTCTGAAAACAGAAGAATCTCAGTAATACTGTAAATAACAGAGGACTAGCATTCTACCGATTTGGGGAAAATCTCAGTGTCTGAGGATGATAATGGTGGTGAGGTGTCCTGTCAGTGTCAAAATCACATTAACCTAAAATTCCAGCACCATATTAAACGAGAATTCTTTTAATCAAAGTGAAGTCAACTATTTTGACCCTTTAAATCTGGGCAGCACTCAATGCTTTTTGTGCAAGGCAATGCCTAAGGGTTTTCCTTTTACCTGAGGAGAGAAAAACTATAACATAGGACTCTGTTTTCACATGGTCTCGTTTTGTTAAATTCCATCTTAGAATAGTAGGGAAGGAGGTTGATCATGAGTCTCAGACCAAAGACTTGGTAGATAAAACCTTGCAAGACTTGTAAAGTTCACATCCTCATTCCCTAGTGCAAATAAAGTAAATAAATACCTTTACACTCAAAGTATTACCATTTTGGAGAAAGGAAGAATGAGATAGAACAGAAAACTCCAAAACCGTGGTATTATAGCCTCTTTCAAATTACAATTGAAAAAAATCAAGGAAAATTAACATACATTGGTCCTTGATTTTTTTTTTCTTTTCCTTTTCCTTTTCTTTCTCCACTGATTAGAAGAGAAACACAATTTGGAAACCTGAAGGAAGGGAAGACATAGGATGGAAAGGTTCATCCAAGAAAAAAAGCAGTATGTTGTCGTCTTAGGTCCAGGCAGTAACAGGACAAAGGAACACTTAGGGCCCTATGTAGGAGACAAGAAGATGTTTAATGCCTGCAACGAAAGAACTACTATAAAGAAGCTCCAAAACTCAGAACACCAAAACATCAAGCCCAC
Organism: Prionailurus viverrinus; assembly: GCF_022837055.1. Taxonomy (NCBI): domain Eukaryota; kingdom Metazoa; phylum Chordata; class Mammalia; order Carnivora; family Felidae; genus Prionailurus; species Prionailurus viverrinus. The sequence continues at coordinate 200,136,045 of NC_062561.1, read as the reverse complement.
CTAGGACACGGATAGGAGAAGGCACTTGACCTTAAATAGAGGAGAGACAGGGTTGTTTGAAAAAAAACAAAAACACATGAGCCATGGCAAAGGCTAATAATAAATATTTAGAAAGAAAGGATCTTCCACCAAGGTATCTGGACTTCATCTGTATTTGTTCTTCTCATTTTTTTTTTTGGAGGGGGGGGGCCCTGAATTGTCACTCCTTCACTGTAGGTAGAGGCATGGCACTGGATTTGGGGTCTTTCCTCTCAGCTCTCTTGCATATATGGACTCTTTCAAGGATTTGAAGAAATAAAGTAACCTCCAAGAAATTTTAAAAAGCAACCACTAATAAAGACATTCTTGGGTTTGGTGTTGCTCTTTTTTCACGGTACAATTCCTGATACACCTCTGTCAAAAATCCCCCAGCATAATTGATTTTTCTTTGAGTCCTCACCGAAATCTGTAGCAAAGGTTTAAAATTCATGACAGTAACACACATAACAAACTCAGAGAAAACAAACCTGATGGAACCTTAAGAAAATGGTTTTATGTTTACCAGTTTTGGAGAATGGAGAGCGGTCCACATTTTCATTCTAAAATTTCAGCCACTGCTGCCTGCCCTCATTCTCACCCAGAATTAAGAAGACTACAGAACTCAATGCTTTCAGCTTGAATCGCAGGAATTTTTATGCACACACGTAGAATCTAGAATAACTAGAAAACTTTAAGTCTGTTCAGGGATACATCTAAAACCTTTGGCTATTTTCCAGATTCTAACTTCAAGGCATGATCATTTTGGATCTTCCCACACTACCATTTAAACAGGTTTTCATCTGCTCAAGGAGACCTAATGCTCTACAACTAGATAAATATTTGTAAAAAAAAAAAAAAAACAGACAACCATATATAAAAGAGTAACAGCATCAAAGACAGCCCACATTGAAAAAATACCAACATGCTTAAGTACTAATCTATTATGTACTATAAATCCCCACACTCGACAACCAAGCCTCTGCATTTTCAATTTAGCAGCTTATATTAATCTGTCCCTACTTACTGAGATTTAATCTAATGAGTAAGAGAGAAAATTCATTGACATCTAAATCTATTTAAAGGACTTTGGAAGAAAAAAACTGGAAAGGGGAAAGAGGTTTTCTACTTATACACCCCAAATTTAAAATGCACCATCACCTTAAAGAACACAGCAGACCCCAAAAGAACTTGTTGGGATCACTAATGGCAAAGGACAGAGAGCAAATAGGTTATGTTCTACCCTCTTAGCGTGTTATGTAATAGAATGTAACCAACAAACATACCCATTACCACTCTCAACCAGCCATCTTGCGGACACTCACAAAAATGAAGGAAAAATGCAAATAAAAATATCTTACTTTTTATGCCAAAGTAAGGTCTGCTTGGAAAACTTTAACCTGAGATACAATCTGGATAGCACAGGATCAGCTCAAGCAGATAATTTAAAGCTGTAGATTCCTGAATGAAAGAGGATATTTTACCCACACGTACAAATCGTGTTCTTAAAACACAAATTATTCCAATGTGGTCTGGAATCAGATGCTTTTTAATACATTGGTTCATTTGAGTGTTACTGCTTTTTTTTCTCCCCTTCAACCTCCAACTTTGTGTGAGACCTGCATCCTGCCCATTGTGTAATCACCAACAGGAAAATTTTTCATAAATATAACTGCTAAGGTTGGAAAAAGAATACCGTAGCACTAAGGTTTTGAGTACCCCTGTGGAATGAACCACAACTGGTTTACTCCGAGAAATCTCTCACTCTTTGTATAATGAATCTGTCATATGAATTTCTTTGATTAATTGATGCCGCTGTGCAGACAGATCAATCTGTCTTATTTTATTAGCACTGAGATTTTTTAAATCTACACATTAAATTGACAGATTTGATAACATCTTAATCTTAGTTTTAACTGCTTACATATTTAACCTTAACAATTCTGCTACATATGATCGTCCAGAAATTGATATTTTTGTGAAGTCTTTCCCCAGTCACAGTTCTCTTTTTTTAAACCATGGATATTAACTTAGCCTGTTTAAAATAACTCTTCACTGGAAAGCAACCCAAGAAAAGGGCCATAAATTCTCCACAATACATACTTTCAATGCTTTTAACCAGAGATGATAGAAAAGAATCTCTCTTAATTTCTGTACGTGTAGAATATTATCAACAGTTTTATGGTGGTATAATTGACATATAATAAACTACACATTTTAAAATATACAATGTGGTTTTGACACATGTGCATCTGTGAAACCATCACCCTAATCAAGATAATAATTGTATCCATCACCTCCAAAGTTTTCTCATGACCCTTTATTTTTTTTTTTAAGTTTATTTTGAGAGAGAACGCACACCTGTGCAAGTGCGGGTGGGAGGGGCAGAGATAGAAGGAGAGAGAAAGAGAATCCCAAGCGGGCTCCACTCTCCATTCCAAGCCTGATGGGGGATTGATCTCATAACCGTGAGCTCACGACCTGAGCCAAAACCAAGAGGCAGACGCTTAACTGACTGAACCACCCAGGCACCCCTCTCACAACCCTTATATCCCTCCACTCCCCCCTCGCCCTCCGCAGCCCCCTGTCCCTCTCCCTTAGGGAATCCCTGAAATACTGTTACTTTGTTAAAGTATTAGTTTGCATTTTCTAGTACTTTCTCTAAATGGAATAAAAATTTATCCCAGTATGGGAATACCACCTTACACATTGTTTTGTCTAGCTTCTTCTGCTCAGCAGAATTAGAGATTCATCCATGTTATGGCATGTGCCCATAGGTCATTCTTTTTTTCCTGCCAGATACTATTTCCTTATATAGATACGCCACATCTGTTTACCCATTCACCAACTGATGACCTGTGGGTTGTGACAGTTTTTAATATAAAGTTGCTATGAGCACTTACACACGGGATTTTGTGTAAACATAGTTTTCATTTCTCCTAGAGTGGAATGGCTTGATTCTAAGACTGGCAGTCTCTTAACATAAAGGCAAACCAAACTGTTTTTCAAAGTGGTTGTACCATTGCACATTTCTACCAGCATTAGATGAAAATTCTAGTTCTCCACTCTTTCCAGAACACTTGATATATTCAGGCCTTTAAATTTTAGACGTTTTAATATGTGTGTGGTGGTTTTAACTTGTATTTCCCTAATGGCTAATAAAGTGAATGGCTAATAAAGTGAGGACCCTTTTACATGACCTTATTTACCTTCTTTGTATCTTCTTGGATAAAGGAGATGTTCAAAGTTTTTGCCCATTTTTGAAATGTTTCTTTTCTTGTTGCTGTTTTTTTTATCAGATCTCCAAATAAGGTTTAGCTAGTCAATAGATGGCCTTTTCATTCTCTAGCAATGTCTTTCAAAAAGCAGAAGTACTATGAAATCCAACTTACCAATTTTCTTTCTATGCAGATTTTTGGTGTCTTATCTAAGAAATCTTTGTCTAACCTAAGGTCACAAAAATTGTCTCAGGTTTTCTTCTAGAAGTTTAATAGTTTCAGGTTTTATATTTAGGTCTAGGATCCATTTTGATTTTTATAGATGGTATAAAGTTAGGGTACCTTTGTCCTTTTAAGAATTTACTTATTTACATTCAAATTAGGTTAACCTATCGTTTTGGTTTCAGGAGAACTCAGTGATTCACCAGTTACATATAACACCCGGCGCACATGCCAGGAAGTGCCCTCCTTAATGCCCATCACCCATTTAACCCCTCCCCCACTCTCCTCCTCTCTAGCAAACCTCAGTTTATTCTCTGTATTTAAGAGTCTCTTATGGTTGCCTCCCTGGTTTTATTTTTCCTTCCCTTCTCCTACATTCATCTGCTGTGTTTCTTAAATTCCACCTGAGTGAAATCTTAAGATATTGGTCTCTGACTTAATTTCACTGAGCATAATACACTCTAGTTCCATCCACATTGTTGCAAATGGTAAAATTTCATTCTTTCTGATCACTGAGTGGTAATCTGTTGTATATACACACACCAAATCTTCTTTATCCATTCATCAGGCGATGGACATTTGGGCTCTTTAGGTTAGGGCACTTTTAAATCCCGTTTCATGTGTTCTTATTTTTGTCTATTTGCTACTAATTTCTAATCTTACTGGATTTTAGTCAGAAAACATACATAGTTGTGTGTAAATTTTATGCATGTTTTAAAAGAACATGTGTTGTTTTTTTTAATGTTTATTTTAAAAGAATGCTTGAGCAGGGGGAGGGGCAAAGAAAGCAGAGAAAGAATCCCCAGCAGGCTCCACACTTACTGACACAGGACTCGATCCCAGAAACCATGAGATCACGACCTGAGCCTTAATCAAGAGTGGGACCCTTAACTAACGGAGCCACCCAGGCACCCCAAGAACATGTGTTTTCTACTTAAATGTGACATTCAGTAGTTATCAATTAGATTAAATTCAGATTGTGGATCTGTTGGCTTTTTCTTACATTTTTCTTAGTTTTCGTTTTATAAGATTCAGAATTATGTAAAGATTCAGGAGTACTCAGCTATCCTAGTAGATCAACATGAAAATCTCAACATAAATCAACTTAATGTTCTTTGCTGTGAATTGCATTTCACCTGATTAAAAAAATTTTTTTTAAATATTTATTTTTGAGAGGAGCGGGGAGAGAGAGCAAGAGAGAGGGAGGAAGGGAAGGAGAGAAAGTGGGAGGGGGGGAGCAGAGAGAGACGGGGGCCACAGAATCTGAAGCAGCCTCCAGGCTCTGAGTTGTCAGCACAGATCATGACTTGAGCCAAAGTTGGACGCTTAACTGACTGAGCCACCCAGGCGCACCTTGTTTCATTTGATGTTAATAATGCTCCCAGTACTTTCTTTTCAATGGTCTTTTTTAAGGCTATCTCTTCTATCCCTTTATTTTTACCTTGCTGCATTTGTCGTTGCTGCAGAAGTGTCTCATAACCACATATAGCTGAATATGTTACATTCATTGTTTTTTATGCCACCTATATAAAAGGGGAACTTATTCATTTTCGTAGTTATCAACGTATACGTGTTTTCGGTTTATCATGACTGTTTTGTTCTTTTTCCATTTTTGCATGTTGCTGAATTTATCAAATATCCTTAGCTTTCTATCTTTATGGTGTATTTTCTTAAATTGTATTTCTTAAATTCTCATGAACAAAGTTCACACAAGAAAAAACAAAAATTCTACTTGATCCCAGTGAACTCACTCCATTCTAGAATTGTTTATGTTAGCTGAATAACTTTTCAGATTTTAAAAAAATTGTATTTATGTAGACATCATCATACTTTTACTGTTTTCATGTTTACCCTTCATTTTTTTTTCTACTTGAGATATATATATATATTTTTTTTTTTCATTTTATTTATTTTAAATTTACATCCAAATTAGTTACCATATAATGCAACAATGATTTCAGGAGTAGATTCGTTAGTGCCCCTTACCCATTTAGCCCATCCCCCCTCCCACAACCCCTCCAGCAGCCCTCAGTTTGTTCTCTATATTTAAGAGTCTCTTATGTTTTGTCTCCCTCCCTGTTTTTGTACTCTTTTTGCTTCCCGTCCCTTATGTTCATCTGTTTTGCCTCATAAAGTCCTCATATGAGTGAAGCCATCTGATATTTGTCTCTCTCTGATGGACTAATTTCACTCAGCATAATACCCTCCAGTTCCATCCATGTAGTTGCAAATGGCAAGATTTCATTCTTTTTATTGCCGAGTAATACTCCATTGTATATGTATACCACATCTTCTTTATCCATTCATCCATCCAATGGACATTTGGGCTGTTTCCATACTTTGGCTATTGTTGATAGTGCTGCTATAAACATGGGGGTGTCTGTGTCCCTTCAAAAAAGCACACCTGTATCCTTTGGATAAATACCTAGTAGTGCAATTGCTGGGTCATAGGGTAGTTCTATTTTTAGTTTTTTGAGGAACTTCCATACTGTTTTCCAGAGTGGCTGTACCAGCTTACATTCCCAACCCTTAATTTTTAAAGAAATATATTTAAATTTCAAAATTTCTTTTAATGAGGCACCTGGGTGGCTCAGTCGGTTGAGCGCCCAACTTCGGCTCAGGTCATGATCACACAGTTCATGGGTTTGAGCCCCGCCAGCGGGCTCTGTGCTGACAGCCTGGAGCCTGCTTCACATTCTGTTTCCCTCTCTCTGCCTCACCCCCGCTTGTGCTCTTTCTCTCCCAAGAATAAATAAACATGAACATTTTTTTTCTTTTAATTACAATGTGTAATCTAAAGAAAATATACTTTATGATTCTACCTGACATCTCCTATGTTAAAATCAGAATTTACTTCCTTGTGCGTTCCTGTGATTACAATTAATGATTTTTTCTTTATAATATGTCTAGATATAAGTCTTTTCTTGGCCTCAGAAGACTCATTAAATTTGAGTAAGTCTTTTTTCACATTTGAGGTTTTTCTACTTTGATTATTTTATTCTCTGTAATTTCTCTTTACTCTCTTTTTAGAACTCTTAGAGGGATGTTAGAACTCTATAACTGTTCCTTCAGTCTTCTCAATTTTCTCTCATATTTCCAAAGTCATCCTTTTGCAGGGCATTCTGAGGAAATTCCCTAACTCAATCCTTAGTTTTTTTAAATTTACATCTGAGTTGTGTCAACTGACATTTTCATTTTAAATTTTAAAGTCAAATTCATTTCCCAAGTTCTGTGTTAGATTTTTTTTTTTAAGTAGGCTCCACACCCAATGTGGGGCTTGAAGTCATGACCCTGAGATCGAGAATGAGTCGGATGCTCTACCGACTGAGCCACCCAGGCGTCCCTGTGTTAGATTCCTTTTCATAATACAAAACCTTATCTCTCTGAATGTCTTCTTCTGATCACTCTATTACCTCTAGGTCCCTCGATACTTTTTCTTCTTTTGATGGGGTAAGTTTTCTTTGATGGTGCCGATTTTCCTCATATTGTTGTGTGCCGTGATTATATGCTTATCTTTTAAGAATCTACGTTTGCCAGCTGTTTTGTTTACCATTGCCTACTTTCAGTGATTAATAGGGACAGACGAGTGGCTTCTCTCCTGTGTGTGTGGGCTTTGCAACCCACCTGGCAGTTAGTACATTATTAGGGCACTGTCTTGCCTCTCTGAGTCTAGCACCCACTTCCAAGATTTAGTTTGTGGGTAAACACAGCTGCTATCCACAACTTAACACAGGAGAGAAGAAAAATAAGGGCATAGGTCCAAATGTAAAGCCCCAATTAATAACTCCAATAAGCTCTCTGATTATTAATCCTGATGAATTCCCCTTCTATGTCATGTTTTCCTTGCCCATGCCTCAGTCTTCGGCATGCTTTCCTTTCTTCACTGTGGATTAAATCTTTGTTACAGATTTAACTTATAATCATTTTCTGATTTTTTGAAATTTTATAAAATTATGGCAAAGGAGGGAGTATATAAAAAAATCAACCTTCAATGTTCAATCATAAGTACTCCACATACCTGTAATTAAAGTTAACCTTATGCAATAAATTCTTTACATTGCTTCTCACAATGATGCCATAAAATATCAGTGAATTTCAAGATTAAAATGATCAAGCATCTTCAATAGAGCTTCTTGACAATGCTTTGGACCTTAAGGAATTAAAAAGCAACACATTTACAATGCCTCAAAACAAATCTAACCAGTTCAATTTTGTTCAGTTCTAAGGGATAGGTCAGAGTAATGAATAGCTACAAACATTACCTCTTGAACTGTCAACTTGATAATTGTAGAAATCTAGTAAAGTTGTTTAATCTTTTCTAAGAAATTACATAAACATTATGGCCAATATTACTCTCCCATCAAAATATCTGAAGAGGGCTGCCTGGGTAGCTCAGCTGGTTAAGTGTCTGACTCTTGATTTCAGCTCAGGTCATGATCTCCCAGTGGTGAGATGGGTCCCCGCATCTGGCTCTGTGCTGGCAGCGTGGAGCCTGCTTGGGACTCTCTCTCTCTCCCTTGTGTTCTCTCTCTCTCAAAATAAGTAAGAGAAAACTTAAACTATCTGAAGAAACGGGCTCAGGGACTCCTGTGTGTGCAGGTGCAGGGATGAGATCTCTAAGTGATTGCATATAATTAGTATTTATTAAGTATTCACTGAAATGAATTCAACAACAAAGCAACAGTTTGCTTCTTAAGGGTCTAGCCTTACTCTAGTATCTTGGGGCATGACCAGCAATTTTCTCTCCATCTTGGAACTGCAGATATGTTTTATATCACAATATAATAAACTATTACGATTATGGTGTGTTTTTCAATTCTTCATAACGTTATAGTCTGGTATGCTAAAGACTGTAACAGGATTGAGTACGAGACTTGGGGCGCCTGGGTGGCGCAGTCGGTTAAGCGTCCGACTTCAGCCAGGTCACGATCTCGCGGTCCGTGAGTTCGAGCCCCGCGTCAGGCTCTGGGCTGATGGCTCAGAGCCTGGAGCCTGTTTCTGATTCTGTGTCTCCCTCTCTCTCTGCCCCTCCCCTGCTCATGCTCTGTCTCTCTCTGTCCCAAAAATAAATAAACGTTGAAAAAAAAAAAAAAAGGATTGAGTACGAGACGCAATTCTGATCACGCAGAAAGGACAAGGACATCACAGAGTAGAAGTCTAGGAAGAAAACAGATGAGATGTAAGTCAAGGAGTTGACAGTGGACTTGGTTTATGGTTGAAAGATTAGACCAAACCCACTGCCACTTCTATGACTTGTCTTTCCCTCTGTGACGTCTCCTTTGTCCTTTCTATAAGATCTTAACTGCATCTTGCACTCAATCTTGTTATAGTATTTCCCACACTAGACTGTAATGCTTCTTGAAGTAAACAGCACAGTGACTTTAAGTCACAGGAACTTGAAGTTAGTATGAATTGTTATCTCATGAACATATATACCTGTCTCACATAACACACACAGATTTTTTGAAATGTCTACAATACCAAAACAAAACAAACAAACAAACAAAAAACAAAAAAAAAAAAAGAAAGAAAAAATAGAGGAAGTTAGGGTTAAATGAACTTAGAAAAAAATTAAGTACGATAATCATGCATAGTTGTTAAAGGTGGGCTCTATGGTCCCTAGGGGCCAAAGTGAAGTAGATAACTATGGGTTTCAGGATAAAAAATAAACTAGTTATATCCAAAGGAGAATGGTTATCAGCATCCTCAGCTGCTAGAAAAGAAAGCAGCCTTGGAAAAGTCAAGAGCCTTGCCCAGTGTCCCATGGCTTGTTTGGATAGAGAAAAATACTAGTCTCTTGACTTCCAGTGCTGTCGCTGCAATATCACACTGAAACCAAATACACAATGAAAATTAGTTGCTATTATGGCAACCCCTGGGAGAAACAGAAATATCTTTTCCCTCGTGAGGGTTAAGAAGCTAAGAACCCAACACAAATGTTCTGTGAGGAAGTTTGGTAGAGTTGGAAGATATAAAATGACCTGACTGCCCCTGAATAGGAATCAATGGTGAGGCAGGCAACCTTAGCAGCATGTGAGATCCCTATTCTCCGGGGGGGGGGGGGGGGGGGGGTCAAAAGGCCAGGAAACTAGTTTCTTGAGCACTGTGTGTATATCTATCTGTGTATCTATCTAGTCTTAGAAGAGCAGATTGTTAAGTACTATCCTAAACTATGACCAGGAAGACAAATTAAAAAAAAAAAAATTTCCTAGGGCACTTCTCCAGAAGAAAACAAAAATTAAGGTCAGGTCTACATCAGCCAGTAACGGACTTCTGGGCCCCCAGATTCATTTATTTGGCTCTGCTGTTTGGCTCAGTTTTCCCTTAGCAAGTGTAAAAAACGCTTGAACACCACCACCCTGGGATCCTGTTCAACCAATTCAGATAGCTGTGGCCTTTCAACTTGCATCCAAGTCACTTGGCTTTATACCAATATCATTTCCCCTAGTAGAGCCTAAGCCTCAGTGAGAAAGTACACAGCTCAGAGAGCCAGGAGTTAACCGGTTGTCCCCATTCCAGAAAGGCCTGGTTCTTTTCCTAGATAAGGAAACAATACTATATCAAGAAGTTTCGATCATTCACTATTACATATGACACTGGAACCGCCACTATAAAAACAGAATTAGTGGAAATACCACTGTCTATCTTAAAGCATCCCTCCAGGGGCTTTAGGCAACTGAACTTTTCTTTTCCAATCCAATCCCTTGGGAAATAAGTAGTGATGATTTATTAAAACTTACATTTTGCAGATAAGAAAACAACAACAAGAAGCTAAAATGCATAGAGGGACAGAGTGTCTTGAGGCTGAATCACATTTCTTCCTTGTAATTCTACAACAGATATGGAAGATGCAGACTTACTTGAGTGCAGCTGACTATAATTGAGCTTATAGCACGATCACAAGGGATGCTGTGGACCTGGCCTTCCACGGGCCCCCACTTTGTGCTATCACGTTCCTTTGCCAGGGTCATGGTTTCTTGCCACCTCTTCCAGGAAATCCTTGTTTGGAGAGGTCTAAAAGAGTTTTTGAATGGCAAGTTGTTCTCTTTTATAGCAGCAAGAAATCTTTCAACCCCACTCGTTCCTTAAAGCAATGTGGCCATAATAAGGTCTTCAGGTCTACCTATACTGTTCATATGGTCTTGATTCCTCCTCTACTGGATAGTAGAGGCAATGACATTAAATTCATAGATATTTAGCTATGATTTGTCTTAACAAGGAGGTGGTAGTGAAGATACGGAGGTAATAATCATAATCCACAAAGGGCTGTGAGAACACATCAAATAAAAGAGAGCTGTTGTTCCTTCTGAAAGAAGGTTTAATCGGAGACTCTGAAGGAAGAAGGCTTTATTTTGGTGAAAGGCATCAAATGGCCTGGGCACAGAAAGCAGAAATTAAAAGAAGCAGGCAGCAGTGCCCCCTGGGTTGCCTGTCAAGAAATCCGTACCGTTTGTCTGGTGAAATTAAGAAATGCAAATAACCTGGACAGATTAACAGCACCAAGATAACTAGCAGGATACAAAGAAACAGCACCTTTCACTATGAGGAGGCGGTGTATTCCTCCAGGCAAACAAAGAAACAGGACAGAGTCAACATCTGTTTCATATAACAGCTTGGCTGCTGAAAGAAGCAACCTTTTAAAAAATGGCTTAGCTGACAATCCTCAAAAATCATTCAATCACTATTGCATGGGCTGAAGTAAATGGGTAAACGAACACAACTTGCACTGTTCCACACTCCCCTCACCACCTTCTGCAAAAGCAAAGTCGTCTCGTCTTTAAAGGGAGAAAAATAAAGTGCAAACAAAAATCTTCATGAACTTTCCTTCCGATTGACAACTAGCAGCCAATACTGAAGCATGTAAGACAGCTCACTGCTTTTCAGCTTTCGCTTTTTCCAGTGTCAACTGGGAAGACAAGACTGCCAAACGGTTTACTGGGTGGGGAAGCAAGTCAGACAGAACTCATTAGAATATCAGAGGAAGAAAACAAGTCATTTGACAAGACCAATCTTGGTTCCAGAATTCAGTTAGGGAAAGCAAAAGGAATAGTAGGATGTCTGGATCCTTATCAATAAATGGTAACAAGCCAAACGTGTTAAGAAATGAATTTTTCCTCTCTGGGTCCTATCAATTTGCAAATGCAATTTCAAAATCAAGTGAAAAACATCTCTGAATGCACAAAAACCTGCAGATTTCAGGACTGGAAATTTCTAAAATGAAAACTCACCAGAGCTGTAATGTCACCGCAATGGGACCGGTGCTTCCAATTCAGCTAAATGCCGGATGCTTCATTTACCTTAGTAATGTGGTTTAAATACACAAGCCAAACAGAATGGAAGCAACTCAGAGCCACTGAGATAGAAGAGATTTTTCAGGTGGAAACTGAAAACAGAGAGAAAGGGGATAAGGTAGATGGGACAAAAACATCTAACATTAACACACATGCACTGCCAAAAAAATACGCTAGGCAGTTAACCAAAAGATTCCAAGGAGTTCCTTCCCTGTGACTTTTCAGTTTAAACAGGTGTGACAAAATGAAGAAAAAGATCATCTTGTCCACGAGGGAGAGAGGCATGACTGCAAGGAGAAAAAACAATCAATATGTAATTTGGGCGATTTCTCGGGACCTTGGGGAAAGGGCTTATGAATGGTGTTTTTTAGGGGGGTTGGGAGGGCAAAGGTATAATTATAATGTAAATCTTCCAAAAATGTCAGCTATGGCCAGGCGATCTCTAAGTACTTGACCTATGTTAATTTAGTCCTCACAACGATTATGTAATGCAGGAACTATTATTACGACATTTTACAGATACAGAAGTAGAGATACAGGAAAACAGACTTGCCTAGAATCATATAGAATGGCTGGGCTTCCTCTACTAGGAACAAGGGATATTTGTTCAAAGATGAAGCTTTCTGTCTGTTGAGGATCCTGTTAGGTATCTTGCACAACATCCAGAATAATATCTATCGCAAGACAAGCAGGGTAATTAATTAAAACTAAAAAAGAAAGGATTTGGATTAGTTTCAACGAAAACCTCTCAAATGAAAGAATTTGCAAGAAGAACAAATCCACTAAGCAATACTACAGAATGTCCTTTGTAGAGATCAGAAGAGCTCTCCTGGATGATATTTAAAATCCTTTCAAGTACTGAAGGGATTAATCTAGAAAGTTCCAGGTCCATAAGTAGGAATATTGGGCTTTAATCAAGGAGACAAGTACACAAGAGTCTCCCCTTGTGTCCATCAGCTGGTCTATGCAAGGACTGTGCTTTGTCTTGATGCTATAACCACCAGTCTCTAGAACCCAGCCTGGTTCTATGTGTACTTAATAAATAGTTGTTGAATAAATGAACTAAAAAGAATAAAAGAATATGAAGACGATGCGTTTCTGGAAGACTCTAGATAGATTGGAAAGTTGAGGTGAAGACGATTCAGAAGCCAATCCTGAAGAGATCTGAAGGGCAGCAGGACTATAGCACTGGAGTCAGAACCCTGAGTGAGCAAGAGTTTGACTGAAGAGAGTCAGAGACAGAAAATGAACGATAAAAGCAGCTGCGATGTCAAATTTGTTTTCACGAATGTCTCCATAAGCCCAAATCAGGAATTTCTTGAAGATGGGGAGTGTATTTTAAATATCTCTTATTCTCAGCTCCTAGAATCAGGCTTGATATACAATTGTGCCAGAATGATTGCATGAGTGGTAGGAAGAGACCACATGAGAAAAATATAGGTGAATGAGAATTTTAAGAATTTTTTTGAGGACATAGATTTTTTTAAATTTAAATGTTAGTTAATATACAGTGCAATATTGGTTTCAGAAGGAGAATTCAGTTAGGTGAAAGATTTAGGAAACACCCTCAGAAAAGAGAAAATTGATGAGAACATAGGACTATATGTATAGTTCTAATAAATGTTTTACATATAAATTATATATACGAACATACACAGACATCTATCAGTCCTGTGTATGTAAACAAAGTTTCTTCTTAAGATCTCCCAAGAGTGAGTTTCATTTAACTCCCCTGGTCATTGTTATTTCATTTCACACCATTTCTTCTCAATAGATAAGGAGCCCAAGTTCATGCCTCTTCTTATTTTGAAGAAATAAAAAATTTAACTGAAGGTTGAGAATGGGGGTGATGGAGCACCTTGGAACCCTCAGAAAGGGGTTAAAAAAAAAAGGAGTTGGCAGGGAGGAGCAGGGCCATGCCAACCTCTTGAAATAACCATACAGTGAGCACAACTATCTGAGCATTCCACACACCAGCGATGTTGTGGCACTCAGTATGGCTATCTTTCCACCTATCTTCTTGGATTTATTCCTTGATGTCAAGATTTTTCCCTGATTAACAACCTGATCCAACTTCTAAGAAACCCTCTATAAAGGTCTCGTATCTTCACAAATTGATCCTAAAACACTCCACTCTTTCCTCCTAAACTCAGAAATTTTCAAGCAAGCAACCTGATTTCAGGTGGTCACAAATCTCCATAAATGCCACAATATATACCTTATACCGGGATGATCTTCTTACTACAGAAGAGATACCTTAAATCCTAGGAAAACTACACTCTTCTCAGGGGTTAGCCTGCTTCTCCTGCGTTCTTGGGTGAGACACAGCCTAGGGCCCAGTCTTCTTCCAGACCGAAAGGGCCCTCCAAGAATATTTGTTAAATAAAGGACTTACTGAACGTGCCAAATTGCCTCCATAGTTTGCCTCTGAGCATTCAACGCAGGATACACAGTTAGATTCTACTTGGAAAAAAATCACCTTCTTGAGACAACCCCTCAACTGCAAATAGGACTATTAAAATTAAGGGGGTAGAATATCACGTGCCAAACACCACATTATCATGAGCCTGGAACTCACGTCCCAGTCTCGGAAGCTCTATCTTTTACCTAGGTCTCACGTCATCACACAAGAGGCATGAGCTAAAATGTTATCATCAAACTCTGTGGTACCCTCTCCATTACCATGTCCATTACTGCAACTGTCGGTGAAGTTTTTTTCAGTAAAAGTAAACCATGCTTGGGAACAGACAGATTCCCATCTTACAAACCCCGGTCCTCGAATTCTTCTTTTATCGTATTGAATTTCAATGTTACAGTGGCACAGAATCAAGGCTACAAAAATTCCCTCAAGTGTTCACTTCAGTTGTCTCGACACATTCTCTATTTGTACCATCCAACTAACATCTATAAGAAACACCTTGTCAATTAATCAGCAGTTTCTTACACCTGGAGGGGGTTTAATAAAAGTTCTGTGTCTAGCCTAGTAATAAAATCCTTACTAAGTATCAACCACATTTAAAACCAAAAGAATTCTCAAACCATACATTTTTATTCCATGAGACTTTTCCAATATGTTCCCTAATACTATGGTCACTGAGAAGCAGGGTTACTAGAAACCACAAAGTAATATCGGGGGTGGGAGGGAGGGGTGGCTTGGTGATGGGTATTGAGGAGGGCACCTGTTGGGATGAGCACTGGGTGTTGTATGGAAACCAATTTGACAATAAATTTCATGTTAAAAAAAACAAAAACAAAAAAAGAAACCACGAAGTAGTATCAAAATATTCAACCTAAAAGAGCAGTCTTTTAAAAATTTTTACATAGAAAAATGTCTCCATTACAAGAACACTCGTGTTTTATAATTTTTGTAGTCAAAACAACAAAACCAAATGCCTTAAAGGAAAACCGGAATTTATCAACTGTGGTTGATTTAAATATTAATGCTATAAAAATCAAAGGTAGCTATAAAACAGACTGACAGCAGTAAACTTGCCCTAGATACAGCTCTCTAAAACACCTGAGAAGATCAACTAATACATTAGGAGATAAAAATAAGAAGGCACTAACACTATTAAAATGGCATAAAGTTTGAGTTTCAATTGCATCAAGTTAAAAGTAGGTCAGTTAGAATGAACTCAGAAAAAGTGACGGGGGTGGGGGGAAGGAAGGTCAATATCACAAAGTGATTAAAGAGATGGAAGAGAACTTTCTTCTAAGTCATTAAACTCACCAATATGATACTGAACTTCAGAGCACTCGCCATTTTCCTGTGCCATTAGAGAATTTAGTAGGTTCACTGAATTGACTGATTTCTTTGTTAACCTATTTACATGGGTTAAGACCCTGACTGACATAAAACACAACCAAAAAATCTCAGACAGAGAGTGTAATGAAAGACTGAGTGATGTATAGTTTGGGGTACAGCCTATCCAATAAATGTGCCTGACCAGCAAAGAACCCATTGGCAAAGATTTATTATCAGAACAAATACATTCTAAAAAGATCTAATACAATAAAACCTGCGGTATGAATACAAACTACTCTAAAATACAGTTCTTCGCCCTGCATAATGTATGGCTTATCTATTACATTAAAACTTCTTCATACTTTTCAATCAGGAAGAAATTTTTTGAACAAGTGAAACTGAAAAGTATGGAGCAAATGAAATAGAATGGTATGGTTCTCAAATTACAAAAAAAAAATTTATTACTTGGAACTATTTGACAACCTTTAAAACATATACAAAGAGAAAGAAATATCTCTATTACCAAGGGAAAAGGTGCAAATAAATCACTTACTAGAATAATAATGTTTTAATTTTACATCATGTCAATACCAAATTAGTACAAGCTTAAGCCAGACACAGAAAGGATTTTAAATATTACCTCCAAGTTCCTTTACATTCAAGATGGCATTCTGGAAGGGCACTGCTTTTATACTGAAACCTAAAATTAGAAAACAAAAACAAAAAAAGGAATTAGCAACTTAACTTTAAAAAATGCATGAAATGCTCAAATCCTTTTGTAGGCAGATTAAGAGCTAATTTTCAGAGCTCATAGTTATGCCGGAAACACAATTCGAGATAAACTGATAACACATTACCCTGTTCAAATTTTCAAAATATAGCTGTGTATTATAGTGAAATAAAACTCTTTTCTTCACAATACTACCCTATTCTTTAATATGTTACATCACTTGTAAATTTTGTCAATTATAATAAAGACATTTGGAAGTGCAGAGAAACTCCAAAGAAAATATTAGATCTACTAGGACCTTTGCATCTAATTCTTAGTTAGTTTCTCTCATACAGAACTCAGCGACTCTACAGATGAAGGTACCTAAATTACAACCATCTTATATTAGAATTACATAATATTTATGTCAGAGTTTTAAGACATGGTTAATATTATGTAAACATTTTTCTTACAAGTGCAATTGTAATTGTCTATGCATAGGTAACTATTTTATAATGCATGCAGTAAATGATTTCTATTAAAATATATTCAGAGGATAAATTTTTGATTATGTATCGAGCACTGAACTATTATCATTCAAGTCATGATGGATTCAACATATCTGGTTCACAGGTTTTAGTACAGAGGCTTATCAGGTGCAACATACATGCGAACATATATGTATGCACATATGCCAACAAATATACTTACGATTTCTAAAAGGATCCATAAGAAACTAACTAGTGAGGATTCTTGGGACAACTGGAGATCAGGAGGTCTTACACAGATTTTTTTCTTTCATTTGAATGTTTTGCTATTTACAAGTACTTTTTCAATTAAAAGCCCTACTAATAAGAATTAATCTCTTCAGTAATTTCTAACCACCCAATTAATCTAAGGTTTGAAACATTAGTATGGGCAACTGTAAGATAAATCATCATTCCTTTTCAAGAAATTAGAGCAAAAGATTTAGAAATACTTTTCATTTGAAGTTATAAAGTTATGACAGGTGCCTGGAGAGGTAAAAAGATATACAGTATGGGGGCGCCTGGGTGGCTCAGTCGGTTAAGCGTCCGACTTCTGCTCAGGTCATGATCTCACGGTCCGTGAGTTCGAGCCCCGCGTCGGGCTCTGTGCTGACAGCTCAGAGCCTGGAGCCTGTTTCAGATTCTGTGTCTCCCTCTCTCTCTGCCCCTCCCCCGTTCATGCTCTGTCTCTCCCTGTCTCAAAAGTAAATAAACATTAAAAAAAAAAAAGATATACAGTATGATGTAGATAAGAACAATTCTTTTACATGGTTTTGTTTTACTCTATAAAAATGAAAGTCAGTATGTACCTTTTTATATTCACCCTATTAACACCACTGTTTTGTTATATGTTGTCCTAGCACTTCCAAATTCTATATACTGTCTTCTACCTTAAGCAGTGAATATCACGTAATGGCTAAGAAGTAACTTTGGAGTCTGATGGAACTAGGTTTAAGTAAGCAGACTGTGGGCAACCTACTGCTTTCAACATCTCTAAAATGGGAATAATAGCATCTACCTCATGTAGTTGTTACAAAATAATACAACGTATTATGTTTGTCACAGTACCTGATACAAATAAGCATACAACATATAACTTCTAGTGCTCTGTATCAATTGATTCTGTATTGATGGTTTAGTCACTAGCTGTGCATACCTTCTGAATACATTATAGACTTTAAGAGAAATCCTGGGGGCTAATTTATTAATCTAAATAGTTACTTGGAACTACAGATATCACCACTGAATGACAAGAACCCTTGTGAGAGTAACAGAAGTAAACACTAGTTGAAGTTTGTTGTATAGGATGTAAATGTTCATTGGGCCCTCTAACAATCTTCTGAAACATACCCCTCCTGTATGGGTTTTATGCAGACACAGTCACCACAGCTTACGGTTAATAGTGCATGTAGTCACAGAATCTCAGTAAAATAGCAGAAGGAATGAGGAGGCTGCGGCACTGGAATGTACCTGGGCCTGCAGAAAAGCCTCTCCAGGTGTCTGGCCTCTGGGAAATTAAGGAAAGTCAGTGCCAATCACAATATTCCTGCTGGCACTGAAAATGTGCCTGCAGGAGACTTGGATGTTTGAATGTATCTACCTACCCCTCACGGGGGTGTCGTATGGATTAAAAGGCAATGATTGTGAAATCCTGAAAATGAAAAGCTCTCTGCAAATGCTCAACAGTCTATTAGTGGTTATATTCAGGACAACTCAAGTGAAGATTTTCCAGAGAAATGAGATAGGCCCCAACTTTGAAAAGACACAGTTATGGAACACACCAGCCATGTTTAATCTGCTTTGATTCTTTAAAGCTGACAACAAGCAGGTACCCAAGGAAAGGAATATCCTTCCAGAAATTGCTGCGCTCATATACAAAACACTCATATTCAAAAGTTTTGAAATTTAGAATCCAACAGGCAGATTATATCATTGTTACCATCTTTAATCCTCACACAGACATAATAAATCGACTGCAAAAATGTCCTCAAATGTTCACGCTAAGCAAAGTAACCTAGCAATGTTATTTATAGGCATATAAATGTTTCTGCAGAATACTCATAAATGTTTTCTCTCCAAATAGAACATATGTGGCTAGATTTATCCTGCAAAGGTATATGTGCTCTTCCATTTTGCTGCCTTCATATTTTTACAGTATGACTGTAGTAATGAATGTTCAGAGGACAAAGCCTATGTAATCAGTCCAGAAAATAAGAAAAATGTACTATGCATTGAAAAGAAACAATTTTTTAAAATTTTAGTCATTCTACACATTTGCAAGGATTCAAAAAATTTAAATTTAAAGCCACGCTTTCAGTTCAACTAGAAGAGCAATCAAGAAGGGTGACTATTTGGGGCACCTGGGTGGCTCAGTTGGTTGAGTGTCCGACTTCGGCTCAGGTCATGATCTCACAGCTGGTGAGTTCAAGCCCCGCATCGGGCTCTGTGCTGACAGCTAGAAGCCTGGAGCCTACTTCGGATTCTGTGTCTCCCTCTCTCTCTGCCCCTAACCCACTAGCATCCTGTCTCTGTCTCTCTCAAAAATAAGTAAAACATTGAAAAAAAAAAAAAAGAAGGGTGATTATTTGATCAACTCTATTTTATTCCTTTACACTGGGTTAGATGAGGTTGGGGTTGGGGGTGGGGGAATGTTAACATTCAGTAGGGATATAAAGGTCAAACCATCAGAATAGTGTTTTTAAAGGTTGTTTTGAGGAATAAAAATGGCCAGATAGCATGGGCCCCAAAGACAGAATGTCTGGGTTCCAATTCTGGCTCTACTATTATTAACTGAACAAGTTACTTAATGCCTCCGTGCCTCAATTTCTTAGTCTGTAAATGAGAACAGATAGCACCCAGGGCTATAAAGTGTTTAGTAAATAAAAGTTGAGACTATTAATGGTCACCAACTGACTACTGAGGCTTTAAATTCCTCCCAGTCAAAATCATGTGCAGCCTTAAGGTTTGATATATTATGAAAGCATTGGTAAAACAAAAGTTGTAGTAGCAATTGAAAACATTTGAGGACTTCGACAGACTAAGTATCTGGAGTCTTCCATAGCTCTTCCTTTTCCTCTCTCCTAATCCTAACCCACAAAGCCTGTGACTTCCATCCACAAAATAGTTCTAAAATATGTCCACTTCCTTTCCATAACTGGCCAAGTTGCCACCTCCACTGTTACCACCTGGACAACTTCAAGGGCCTAACTCAACTGTCTGCATCCATTACTGGCCTGCTCAGTAATCTCCACACATTAGCAGAAGCGATCATCCTGAAATTCACATCTGTTCACATCACTCCCCTGGTTAAACCCTTTGGGTAGCTTCTCACTACTCAGGATACAGTTATACAGTTCAAAACACCTAACAAGGCTCTATCTAGTATCTGGTTTCTCTTCCCTTTTCCAGGCTTAGTTTGTACCATTTTCCCCCCTCATGTTAGTCTTCGGTTCCTAAAACAAGCTATGTCCCTTCCAACTCAGGACCATTGCACATACCGCTCCATTAGTGTTCCTTGGTCCCCTGGCCAACTCTTCATCCTTCAGGTACAGTTTTTACTTCATCAGGCAAGCTTTCTATGGCATTCTTGAAATAAATTGATTCTGGGGGATTCATGTTCTTCCAGCATGCAGTTCTTCTATGTAATTTTCAGTTATAGTTACTTATCAGTTTGTTTTAGGTCTATTCCCCAGTTAGACGGCTAGAATCCATGATAAATAAATAGTGCATAATATACCCTGTATGCCAGTGATAGGCACATAAGAGGATCTCAATATTTCTTTAAAGATCTATACTAAGGGTTTATACGTATTTCCCAGTTTAACTGTCACAACAATCCTAGTATCAGTACTACTATCCCAAGAGGAAAGTGAGCCAAGTGTTAGGTGGCCAAGAGTACTATGTGCCATATTCAAAACTTCAACATAGGCCTTGTCACCAAAGCTCTATACCTCCTCTGTATACCAACATCTTGATCAAGTCACAGTATTCTGTCCAATTTTGAACTAAATACAGGTGAAGCCAATTGTAAAAACATACACTTGCCCAATAAACCCACTATTTTGCCTATTTATAAATAATGCAATATATAAGTAAGTGTTCTCAGTTCCATACTACATTGCTTTATTTGCGGAATAAAAATAGCCATGAGTTCAAAAGTAGTTTTTTTATGGGCATTATTAGTAAAACCAGGAACTTATGAGGGGAGAGAAAAGGTCCAACTGACTCAGCCAGGACTCGGGGCTGGATCGCCGTTATTTCTCCTCAAAGTAGGCATCCTGATGCTCTCCACAGGTAGCCAGTGTGCTGATGGGATAAGAGCACTGTCCTAGAGGTACTAGCCACAGCTCTTAGACTCACCAGCCACTTTTTTCTTGACCTTGAATCGCTCATCTGCAAAATGAGTGTGGATTAGCTTAGCTCCTTAAAGTTTCTTCTAGCATTAGGATTTTATTATTTATATTAAACAAGAAAGAGGAAATAACAGTAACAACGGAGTCCATCATCAATGGCCTCTCGTATTTGGCTGAAGGCCTCATGGGTAGGTGTCCCCAGACCCCATTCAAACAAGATGATGGCTGAAGCCTAAGTTACACGATCATTTTTTCCTGGCTGATCTAAGCTCCATTAGTAAGACTGAAACCTCCCCTAAGATTTAACCCCACAAATTTTAATAAATATATGACTTAGTCACTCTTTGGGGAAATAATTGTTTGCATAGGCTTTCAGTTTTTGTCTTTTAGCCCTTAAATTAAGCAAAACCCGTGATACAAGGGAGATGGATGTGAACTTTTTTTTTTTTTTTATGCAGGGAAAGCATTCCTGGAATTGTAACAAAATTAGTTTTGGGAGTGAGGCTGGTCTATTTTTATTCGTGGTGTGGAACACTTGAGTATCTTACTTGGACCTACAGACCAACCTCTCCCCAACCCCCCTAACACTCAAGTCCGTACACATGTACACAGATACTCTGTGCGTACTTCTGAATTCCCTGGGTCACTTTAACAATTGCTGAAGGAAAATCTGGTGGCCTTAACCTAGACCCAGGGCATGATTTATGCCATCGTAATTTTGTGATGTTTGGACAATTCTGGTTTACTCTAGTGAAATTCTCCTAAATATGATTTCAATATCCTAAAAGCAAATTTAATCCACGGGCATTTACAAAACAATCCTTTGGCAGATACCAAAATTGGACTTTTTAACTTCTCTTGTTGACTTAACACATATGCAAGTGAATACTAAAGTTTCTAAAATAACTCATTCAAATCTTCATGAACGTTTTCTGTATTTCTTTCAAATTAGCATGATCATTTTCTATTTTAACTGAATGGCATACCATTTGACTACTTTCCAAGTGAAGTAATAAATATCCTTAAAAGAGATCTTCCCCCTTTTTCAATTCCAAGTGTTGAATTTTCTCCAGGTTACATCAAAATATTAACCTAAGCCTTTAGACTCCATCCTTCTAGTTTAAGAAGAAAAAAAAAAAAAAAAGAAGTGAGCATTTGTATAATCTATAGGTTAACAATCCTTTTATCAACAAATTCCTTGTGCCTCTCCAGTCAAGGAATTCACTTGGGACATATTTCACTTTTGTTTCTCTACCAAGGTGCAAGCCTTCCAATTTTTCTTTCTTTATCCACAGGACCCACTCTCTGGAGGACTTCTTGGCCCTTTAAGTTTTGACAATTTAAATTTCTTCTAAAAATTATGTCAAAGGTAAAAGATTGCTGAAGTTAACAATCCAATAAAGTTTGGACTCCCTTTCTTCTGAAAAGGCAGACATTCTTGTCTTGCTAAAACTGGATACACATACCTTTCTTGTGATGCTTTTAAGAAACAAATTCTCAAGGTAGATTCTCTTTTCAGTTGTTCCCCACTCTTCCAATAACTGTTTTACTGTTAATTGGCTTGATATCAAAACATTATAAAGAAACAATTTTAAGAACAAAATTTCACATATAACTCAGCCATATCAAAGCACGCTTATTTTTACATGTTCTTTTCCCATTTTTCATTCAAAGCACAGTTTATTTTTTATTCTTATTTACTGTTAAATATTTAGTTTGTGAGACAGCGTGAGTGGAGGAGGGGCAGAGAGAGACATACACAGAATCCGAAGCAGGCTTCAGGCTGTGGGCTGTCAGCACAGAGCACCACGTGGGGCTCAAACCCATGAACCAAGAGATCACGACCTGAGCTGAAGTCAGATACTTAACTGACCGAGCTACCCAGGCGCCCCTATAGTTGTTGTTTTTTTCTTTAATAAATATTAATTTTCCTCAACAGAAGACTATTTTTCCAATTTATCATCTTTTCAATTGAGCAACTGTAATTTAATAAACTCAATGGCTATAGGACGTTTAAATTATTTTAAACGTTTTAAGTTACACAAGCGTTACAAGGATGTTACGCATATAGTTTCTTTGGAATTATGTGCTTAAATCCTCGGTGGTACAGTTACTAGGTCAAAAGATGTGAATATTTTGGTAACCTTTGACTTATGTGAATAACTGCTTTTCAAGAAAAGGAACAATGTCATTCATGCCACCAGTAATGCATGCTACCACAATCTTATCAAACATTGGGTCTTAGCATAAACAATTTTGGTAAATTTAAGGATAAGGTTAACATGTTTCTGATTCTCTAGTAAAGTTTAACTTCTGGCAAAGTTGAACCTTTCCCATTTATTTGTCACTCTTTTCATGAATCATCTCTTTATGGACTATGTTCAATGTATCGATTGGATTCTAGGTAGTATGTGTAAATGTGATTGAATTCTCTAAATGGGACAGCCATAAACTCTGTAATACCTGTTACAAATATTTCTCAACACTATTGTTTTCTTCTTACATTTGTCTTGTTTAGTTTCCCAGTGATTCCAAAGGTTTCCAGCAGCTATTCTCTTATCTTCCACAAGTATGTGTGGCTTTCTGACTTGCTTATTTTTTCTCCTAGTTATCTTTTCTCGGTGTTAGGCTTTGTCATTTATTTTAGGACCTTCCTTCCATCTCCTTTGTTCTTCTTCGATTACATACATACATACACCCCTGCTCTAAACAACAAAAAGAACCAGGAAGTACAATTGTACACACCAGCCTTGCCTATCTGGAACTCCAGAAGGGGCTAGGTTTTGTGGGTCCATGGATAACTTCAAATCAGCCTGCTTGGCTCTCCTCAGCTGCCTTTCTTCTCCCCTTCCTCTGTCATCACCAATTTGTTTCTCTAACCTCTTACCCACCTTCATTAGCTATAGTGAACACACAGAGTCAACCATAAGCATCTACCCCTTCCCTCTTATATCCCTTACTTCATGCCTCTCATTCCCAACACAGCCCCTCCTTCATCATCATGGAGTCCTTTCACTGAGTTATATGGAACCTCAGCTTTGTTAAGAAAAGTCTTCTCTAAGCTCCAACAACATTTTCTTGCACGTTTTCTCATCCTCCTTATACTAGCCAACAAAACTTTTCCTTTCCATAACAGTGCTACTCAGGACAAGTGTGCATTCTTTACAATGCTTTTGGACCATTTCACCATAGTCACCTCTTAATAATTTTCCACCTGAAGTTGTGGCATCTGCTTATACCTGGGACCTCTACATTTCCATTTATCAATTTTCAGGGAGTGTGGTCATCTATCTGAATGAATTCAACACTTGCCTAACATTTATCCACCATACTCTTCCCACTTCTATTGTTATGGACAACATTCTCCAAACGTTCCAAATGGAATTCGCCATTCTCTCCAAGACTATCCTCCAAGTTTTTAGATCTCCCAAATTACCAGCTCTAATTCGCATCAGCCATCTAATATATTGATATAAAGTTATACATTCTATCGAATTTTCTACACAGATGATTATGTCATTTGCAAATAAAGATAGTTTTACTTCTTTCCAATCTGGAAGCCTTTTCTTTTTCTTGCCTAATGCCCTGGTTAGAATCTCTACTACAATATTGAATAGAAGTGTTGAGAACAGAGACCCATGTGTTCTTATTCTTGATCTGAGGAGGAAAGAATTCTTCCACCATTAAAAATGACAACTGCTGGGACGCCTGGGTGGCTCAGTCAGTTAAGCGACCAATTCTGAATTTCAAGTCAGGTCATGATCTCGCAGTTCATGAGTTTGAACACCTCCTCAGGTTCCGTGCTGGGGCTCGGAGCTGGCAGTTTACAGCCTGCTTGGGATTCTTTCTTCTCTCTCTGACTATCCCCCACTCATGCTGGGATCTTAAATAAGCTTTAAAAAAAAAAAAGTATTAACATCTGACATGTGGGTTTGGCTATTTCCCTTTTAGGGCTCCATCAGTTTTTGTATATTTTAAAACAGTTTAAAAGTTCTATAAATGTTTAGTACTCTTATATTCTGTTGATTAAAAGATCCCATTATAAAATAAACTTCTTTATCCCCAGCATTATTCTTTGCTATAAAATCTACCTCTTCTGATAACACAGCCACTCCAACTTTGACTCCTGTTAGCACGATACCTTTTTTTCCCAATCTATTTGTGTCTTTATATTTAAGATTTGTTTCAAGTCTTATATAGTTGGGTCCTGCTTTTTGTTATTTTATCTAATATCGATTTCATTCCCTTAATTGAGTCTCAACTATTTAATTTGCTTACTGATGGTTAGGTTTGAGTATATCACCTACTACTTGTTTTCTATTTATTCCATCTATCTTGTTCCTTTCTTTCTGTTTTTGTTTGTTAATTTTTGTTAATTCCATCTTATATCATCTGCTGCTTTCTTGGCTATCACTCTGTTATTTCAGTGGTTGTGTTAGGGTTTATACTACATGTTTTATCACAGTCTACCTTCAAGTGCTATTATAATCACTTCACATAAAAGAACCTTACGAAAGTCTACTTCCCCTTTTCCACTATGAATTTTATGCCATTATTCTCCTGCATTTTACTTTTCACATTATAAACTCGATATACTGTTTATTTTTTTAGAGAGCGAGCTCCTGCAAGCAGTGGAGGGAGAGCGAGAAGGAGAGAGAGAGAGAGAGAAAGAGAGAATGAACCTTACTTAAGCAGTTTCCATGCTCAGCATAGAGCCCCACACAGGGCTTGATCCCATGACCCTGGGATCATGATCTGAGCTGAAATCAAGAGTTGGACGATCAACCGACTGAACCACCCACGTGCCATGTTATAGGGATTTAAATAAGAACTAAATTTTATATGACTACCCACGTGGTCACCATTTTCTGTACTTTCCCTTTCTTTGTATAAATCCAGATTTCCATCTGGATTCATTTTTCTTCTGTCTAAAGGACTTCCTTTAATACTTCTTTTAACGCTGGAAAAAGTGTAACAAAAGTAATAACAAAAAAGTACAATGAAGACGTTTTTATGTTTTATCTTTTTCAAAGATATTTTTGCTGGGTATAGGTTGATAATTTTTTTCCTTTAGTATTTTAATGATGTTGCTCTGTCTTCTTGCTTGCCTTGTTTCCAGTAGAAATCTGATGTCACTCTTACCATTGTTCCTCTATAACACCCATTATCTACTTTTAAGGTATTCTGTTTTAGAGGCGCCTGGGTGGCTCAGTGGGTTAAGCATCTGGCTCTTGGCTTTGGCTCAGGTCATGATCTCACGTTTTAGGAGTTCAAGCCCTGTGTTAGGCTCCACCACTAATGGTGAGGAGGCTGCTTGGGCTTCTCTCCCCCCCCCCCATCTCTGCTCCTCTCCCACTTGCTGTCTCTCTCTCTCTCTCTCTCTCTCTCTCTCTCTCTCTCTCTCACACACACACACACACACACACACACACACACACACACACACAAAGCAAAACCCACACATTTTAAAATGATATTCTGTTTAATTCAAAGTTCTCTAGAGAAACAGACCAATAGTAGTAGATTTATGTATATACAGAAGGATATATTCTAAGTAATTGACTCAATTATGGAAGGTGGCAAGTCAGTATCTGCAGGGTAACCTGGAGAACCAGATGACAGCTGATGCTTCAGGTCAAGTCCAAAGGCTACTTGATACAGACTTCCTCATTGCTGGGGGGTGGGGCAGTGGTCATCTTTTGTTCAATTCAGGCCTTCAACTGGTTGGATGAGACCCACCCACATTGTAGAGGACTGTCTGCTTAACTTAAAGTCCACTGACTTAAATATTCATCTCATCCCAAAACACAAACATCCAGGATTGTATATGACCACATACACGGGCACCGTGGCCCAGGCAGGTTGACAATATAAAATTAACCATCATACTTTATCTCTGGTTTCGAGCAACTTTATCATATGTCTTTGTGTAGTTTGCTCATATCTTGTTCTTGAGGTTTAATAAGCTTCCTGGATTTGTTGTTAAATTTCTTCAAGTTTAAATATGTTTTAGACATTATCGCTTCACATATTTTTTTCTGTCCCTTTTTCCACCCTTTATGTCCACACACTTCAATGACCCATGCTTGGGGACTTGGACCTGTCCCACAGTTCGTGTTGCTCTTTGCATTTCCCATTTTCTCCTCCCTCTCTCAACACTTTGGATGGTATCTAATACTAATGGCCTTCAAAATTCTTACTCTCCTCTTCTGCAATGTCTAATCTGCCACGAATCCTATCTGGTGCATAGTCATCTCAGATACTGTTGTATTCACCACTTTACATGGGTTTTTTACAATGGTTTATATGGGTCTTTTAATAATTTTCCATGTCTCTACTTAACTCTATGAATAGATGGAATTCAGCTATAGTAACAGTTTTAAGTTTTCTTTGCTAATTCCTTTATCAGTTCTGAGTCAGATTCAATTGATTTTTCTTCTCATTATAAATCATGTCTTCCTGCCTCTTTACATGCCTGGTAATATTTGATTGAGTGTCCAACGTTGTAAATCTTATCTTAGGTGCTGGGTAATTCTGTTTCTGTAAATCCCATACAGCTTTGTTCTAGGATGCATTAAAGTTAGTAGCAAACAGTTTGCTTGAGCCTTTGGTCTTCATTTGATTTCTTAGGTGGGTCTAGAGCAGCACTCAGTTTTGGGCTGATTCCTGAGGCAAGAGTCTCCTGGTACTCTACCCAGTACCTTTTGAATTATGACGTTTTCAGTCTGGCTAGTGAGAATAGCCATAACTTTTAGCCCTGTGTGAACACCAAGCCATCTTTCTCTACTCTTTTCAAGCGTTCCTTTCCCTGGCCTTGGGTAGTTTCCTCATGTGTCTGCATTGAATACATTCCTGGTTACTCAAGGCAGACCCTCTGTAGATCTCTAGGGTTCTCTCTCTTCCTCTCCATTACCATGTCCCATGAACCCTAGCTGCCTTGGTCTCTCCAACTCTTAGGTCTAGGTCAACATAGGGAGTCCACTGAGCTCTACCTCAGTTCCTCCTGGAAGTGTGCCATGGCCTAGGAACTCTCTCAAGGCAGTAAGCTGGGGCAAATGCAGGGCTCTTCTCATTGGTTTCTCATCTCTCAGGGAGGACCATCTTTTGTTGCTTGATGTTCACTCTCCTGAAATCTGTTGCATATTTTGTCTGTCCTCCAACCCTCTCCCCCCATGTACTTCAAGTAGGAGGGTAAACCCATTCCAGTTATTCTGTCTTGACAGAATTGGAAGTCCTCACTCATTCTTACTGTCACTGCCTTCTGTTGAGCATCTTCTTCTTTCCTTCTCTGTTCTACCGTTGCACCTCTGTCCACAGCATCTCTCCTTGAAAAAACAAATTCCCCAGACACTGCTTTCTCTGTTGCTGTTTACTTTCTTGAAAGGGTGGTCAATGTGCAGTCTTAACAAGGGGCCAAGGAGTGAAAAGCAAGGTCTATACATTGTTATTTCCTCTGCTCACCACTCCCTCATAGCTCAGGCTGGTTTCTACTCTAACTCTGCTGAACGTGTTCACTAATGACCATAATATCGCCACACCCAACAGTCCTTTCTCGGACTTGAGGCTGATGATTATTTAACTCCAGTTCTTTTGGCCTCTTGTTCCTATTTGCCTATATGATACCATATAGAACTGCCTGGCTTAGAGTCCCTGTCTTGTGCAGATGTTAGAATGTAAGTTCAAAGTGTAGAAATGTTGATCTGTTCTGTTGACTAATGCATACTCAGTGCCTAAATCAGTAGCAGTCGTGTAATGGGTATTCAACAAATGTGGAAAGAATGAATGATACATAGTTGGTGCTTAGCACCTTCCTGCCTTGTACCACCCATCATCCCTCGACAATCTTTTTCAAACCCACAGATCAGTTGCCTCTCAAATCCAGATCCAAACTCTCTCTAGTCAGCTTATCTTCTGGCATTTGGCTCATTGTTGAAAATACTGCCAATGCCTCAAAATTAGCATGTCCAAAGCCAAACTCATCATTTATCTTAAAATTGCCTGTCATGTTTTCTCCACTTTTTACAATTCACTCAATCACTAGGCTAGAGACTTAAGGCACACATAATTCTTTTCTCTTCCTTCCTTTCCCTCTCTATTACCGGAAGTGATAGCTGCTCTTACAGAAATCAATCACATCTGCCTCTAACTCTCCATCCCCACAATCGAGGTCCCTACTGGATCAGCTCTCCATGGTACAGGTCTTTCTCAGAGGCTCCTCCAGCATCAGGTCACAACGCACCCTACACCTGTGTCCTTGGCCTCAACCCAGGAAGATCACTGTTCTCTGAATACATCCTTTGCTTCCTATCCTTCTTCTCCTCACCCCATTTCTCTCTGCTCAGGTATCATTCATCATGAGGCCGTCCTCAAATGTAACATCCCCTATGCCTTCTTTGACTCCTCAGATTAGAAATGACCCTTTAGCTTTCTCATATTTACCATCAAGCATAGCACATATCACATGGTCTTAAATACGCAGTAAATATCAACTGTTTGTCATTAGAAATCTTATCTTCCTAACCTGGGTGTAAGCTTCTTGAAATCAGAGACCTTCAAAAATGTCTCCAAAAAGTCACTGTGCCTGGTTCAAGATAATGACAACTCATAGAAGCTTGATATCCAAAATGTTAGCCAACTCAACATCTCCTACATCAGAAAACTCAACTAGCACACAAGGTCCCCATAAAAGGAAAATGTTAAAAATCTAGTAGAAATAGAAAAATTATTGCAATTTACAATTGTAATATTTACAGGTATTTTCTTTTACATTATAATTCAAAACTGCTTTTCTAACAATAGTATTTCTGATTTTATACCTCTGGTAAGTGTACACTTTGTGTTTCTTTTTTCACATTTTAGGGGAAATTATTTTGCTTGAAAAGAATTACTGAATTAATAAGGTTTGCATAATTTCATAACCCATTTCTCCAAAGATATCCACAATTTTACCAACAATCAGCCAATACTACTCTCATCACAAATCCTAAGTCTTAGGGATGACTCAACTTCATTTGAAGCCTTGAACTGGGACTCTACCTCTATCACTAGCTGTGTGACCATAGCCATCTCACCATACCTTTGAGCCTCAGATGATTTAAAGACAGAGTCTGGAAAAAAGAGTCTTACCTGCCATGTAAGGCCATTATGAGGCTCACAGAGATAGGATACTTTCTGCAAAAACAGATTCAAATTACTATGGTCTCTTATTCACTCAATAAACACTTGGAGCTATGCCCAAACCTTATACCACATTTGGCATGTATAAAGCCAAATATGATGCTCTAACTGTCCTTAGGGGCTCACACCTCAGGCTGGGGAGACACACGTGTAGATGGCAGTGTTGCAGGCAGTAAGTGACAGAAACATGGACGATGCACAGTGGGGGACAAGGGGGTGCTCAGTTCTCTCTTGGGGAAAAGGAAAATAGGAACAGCTTCACACATAAGGCCGTGCTTGAGCTCTAATCACCCTCTGTCATCTCACCGATTATCACAAACCCCTTCCTCTTTTCTTCATCCTTTAACCAAGCTAGGTCTCTATTGCTTTACAGGCCCACAGTTTCTCATCTATAATTCTAAAATCTGAAAAGCTCCAAAAACCTAACTTATTTGGTGGCATACGTGACCCAAACTGATGTAAGGCTCTTCTTGGTATCAGTATTTTTCCTACTTGTCAGGAAACCCTAGTTAATGATTCCATCACTCGCCCAGTACCTCAACCAGGACCTGAGTCGTCTTTGGCTTTTTTCTCTCACCTTCCAAACCCAACCAGCCACTAAGTGTACTCTCGATGCCTCTTCCTCATGGTGGGGGCGTGTCTCACACACTGTGGGATATTTGGCGGCATCCCTGGCATCTACCCGACAGAAGACAGTGGCCCCCTCCCCTAGGTGTGACAACCCAAAGTCCCGCCTGATTGAGAACCACTACCCAGACAGACTTCTTGGCCACGTCTGGAAACAACATAACCTGGTCAACGGTTCCTGCGCTGACTACCCTCCAGATGAGAACTATGAGGAAAGAAGACTCAGACTCCATCAGCTGCGCTGTTCGGGGAGTCTATGACCGACTCAAGTAGGCCAGAGTGACTCTTCAAGGGGGACTAGTACTCTGTGAGGCCGAGATGAAGCCATTTTGTTACAGTTCTAGAATTCCAGGTTTCTGCATTAGTTTGTATTAATGTTCTCCGGAGTTTGACTTGTTCAGTGGCATTGAAATATCTATCGAGAGAGATACAGGGTGTAGCCATTTAATGCCACTCACCACCCCCAACTCTATTTTGAAAAACGGAACATCCAAAAATAAACTGACTGACGCATTTAACTACAAATAAAGGGTCCCACAAAGAGCATAAAACACAAGACCATTTGGGGGATGAGAAAGGGACAGAACTCGGGCACAGTACCCACCTGTGGTCAACACGACGTTCTCGGGACTTTCACTGCAGAGCTTTGACAACAGACTGGTCTTGCCAGAACCTGTGAGGCCTATGCAAACCAGGTCATACTCAGGTCGTGCGGGTGGTGGTCCCTTGCAGCAAAGTGCTCTAAAACACTGCCAAGAGAGGGGGAGAAATGTGGCTCTTTTAAGTAAGACTGGACACAAAGCTTAGTAACATTCGCAATGACTAAGTATTAAGAAGTAATTAAATAACCTACTCGTTTTAAGAAGCAAAGGTAACCTCAGGGTGGAGAAACCATCTTTTTAACCAAGTGTTCAAAGCTAACATTCCCAGGAATGAGACCTACAGGGACTTCACAGCTCCCCTCCTACTGTCACTGGCACCCTGCGAAGGGCAGGACATCATCGCTCAGCTCTCCTACCAAAAATGCACAGCCTGAATCTAAGCATGAGACAACTTCAGACAAAACCACGCTGAGGAGCACTCCACAAGACGGCTGACCTGTTCTCTAAAATCTCAAGGTCTTACAAGTTGAAGAAATGCTGAGGAACTGTTCTAGGTTAGAGAAGACTAGAGACAGGGTAACCGAATGCAATGCCTTCCGGACTGGACCCTGGACCCTTGGGACAGGCGGAGGAAAAATGGCAGAAATGACATTGGGACAAGAGGTGAGGGCTGACTAGAGGCTGCACAATTGTACACAGGGTTGCAGAGGGTCTAGGTTCCTGAATTTCATCGTTGTACTATGCTGATAAAAGGAAAATCCTTGTTCTGAGAACACACATTCTGAAGTATTTTAGAGATGAAGGGTCTTGATGTCTAATTAATTGGTTAGAAGAATTTCTAAATCTATGTCCATCGTCAGCTCTATACAGTGAGGAGTGTGATAGAGCAAACACAGTTAAGATGTTAATGACCAGAGAAGCAGAGAGTCATAATAAAATTCCTTGTATTCATCTTTTAATTTTTTTTTAATATTTCTTTATTTTTGAGCAAGAGACAAACAGAGTGTGAGCAGGGGAGGGGCAGAGAGAGAGAGGGAGACACAGAATCTGAAGCAGACTCCAGGCTCTGAGCTGTCAGCACAGAGCCTGATGTGGAGCCTGAACTCACCAACTATGAGACCGTGACCTGAGCTGAAATTGGACGCTTAACCGACTGAGCCACCCAGGTGCCCCTGTATTTGTCTTACAACTCTGGTATTATTTCAAAAATAAAAAGCTTTTACAAATCATTAAATTGAGCCCCTGTATCTACCTCTGCCATCTTGACCCGTGCCAAATTCTGTTTCAGGTCAACTGACCTCAGGGTACTGTGAACAGTTGTACAGTTTGTGCATGGCAAGACCTGTCTGCTCTCCAAGAGTTACAGGCAGGGGGGATTTGGGAGACTGGAAATTAGGCAGTTTATGATCTTTCTACTTACTTGACAATCATTTATTAGGGGCCAATTATGTGCCAACTTGTAGAACCCTCAGTAATTCAGGAGAGAAAATGAGGGACAGGTGGGGGAGGGAGACCTATTGATTGCTAGATCATCTGGAGATCCCAAGAGAAAAGACCTATGAAAAGTCTGTGCTAATTCTCATTCAGATAAAATCTGAGGCCTAATTGGCTCTCATAAGATCAATTTGACTATTTCTCTCTCATACTTCTCATATCCAGTTAGTCAACAAATCCTCTCCATGACTCCTCTGAAAGAGCTCTAGAACATGCCCACTGCTCTCCAGTCCAAGCCACCATCACCTAGACAATATCAACATTCTCCCACCAGTCCTGGGATATTCATTCTTGCCCTCTCCATTCTCCATGAGGCAGCCACGATGATTTTTTTATAAAAACAAAATCTGATCTTATCTGCTTAAGCCCCTTCCGTAACTTCCAACTATTCTAGGATCCAAACACTTAGGACCTACAAAGTCTTCCAGAATCCGCTCCACCCACGTGCCCCCCCCACCCCAGCCTCTTTTCGGGTCACTCTCCAGCCACTCCTCCCTCACTTTGCCCCCAGTCATGACAACCCTCTGGCAACTCCAAGCACTCCCAGATGCTGTTCCCTCTTACCCCAAATCTTAGCTCAGTGGACTTGTCAGCTTTTAGGTCTCAGCTTCAGCACCCCTTCTCCAGGGGCACCCGATCTGTTTCTATGAGAATGTGAGCCATTTCTGTCAAGCTCTCACACACGTTTGTCAATTCATCACACAATTACAGTTTCCTATTCATCACCAAACTGTGGGAACCAGACCTCTCCATCTTCATCCCAGTGTCCCCAGGGCTTTGCGGAAGACATGGCACATAATCTACCCTCAACGAATAAATGTTGAAGGAAAAACCCATGACACTGAAAGTTCACCTAAGAAAAAAAAAGAAAATGTAAAGGCTAATGGGAAGCTTGATCTATGTTCTCTTGGGGCCCCTCACATGTCAAGAAAAAAAGTATCAAACTAAGAGTAACCCTTGACCCTTTCACTTTACCTCAATGCCATAAGTTAGTCCAATTTAAGAGTGATTGCACTGTACAGGGTCTACTTTCCCAGTATGAGAGAGCTTCTTTTTGTCCCCAGTACACTCTTCCTTGCCTCTTAAGAGGTTCTCCCTACTTCTGGTAAACAATTCTAAGATCATCTAATCCATATTCTTCACAAATTAAACTCTAATCATATTTCCTGTCTTTTCAAGCCTGAGGAGCCCTAATTGTTTCAGTCTGCCGGCATACAGCAATCCCTACTGCTCCATCACATTAGTTCTGTTCTTGGCATTACTTGAGCTCCATTATGTCTTCCTCTTACAAGATTAATGACCACAACTATAAACAGCACCCTAGATGCCAGCACATCACATCCTGGATGCGTACGAAGGCTGGCTGATACCGTCTGACA
Source organism: Prionailurus viverrinus (assembly GCF_022837055.1). Classification (NCBI taxonomy): domain Eukaryota; kingdom Metazoa; phylum Chordata; class Mammalia; order Carnivora; family Felidae; genus Prionailurus; species Prionailurus viverrinus. The sequence continues at coordinate 200,101,687 of NC_062561.1, read as the reverse complement.
TTTTGCAAATTTTATCTGTGAGTGCCCTGGACTCACGGGGAACTTTCCTAAGGGGCAGATACGTATTTGCATGTATCTACGTATTCCCTCAAAGAGGACCACTGGCTAGCCGCTATTTACTATGTCAGACAACACCACCAGTCACACTGTGGTTTCTCTTATTGGGCTGCTTTGATCTTCACTAGGAAAAGAGAGGAGACCCGATTCCTGCTCCAGACTGCCGCTTTCTTGCTCAGCTTCTCTCCTAGAATTCTCTCGGGCCATCTTCTAGAGGGGGGCTGGACCAACTTTCCAGGTCCAAACAATCAAATCTTAAATACAGAATAAAATTATAGGTGACGGCTCACGATCTTGCTCTGTTTAAGTTATTCAAATGCTAGTATTACTCAACATACTTTGGCCAGAAGTTCCAAAATTTCACCTTTATGTTTTTGATGTTTCTTTACTCTTGAGACAGAGACAGAGAGACAGAGTGTGAGCAGGGGAGGGGCAGAGAGAGAGGGAGATGGAGAATCTGAAGCAGGCTCCAGACTCTGAGCTGTCAGCACAGAGCCCGACGCAGGGCTTGAACTCACAAACTATGAGAGCATGACCTGAGCCGGAGTCAGACACTTAACGGACTAAGCCCCCCCAGGCACCCTCACCTTCATGCTCTTTTTAAAATCCAAAATGTAAAAATGTTTGTAGCCAAACTCAATGTCTGTATCACCTGCTAATTTTTCTCTAGGTCACTAAGGCACTTTTGGCATAAAAAGCAATTTAGCAGTGACACTGTACTCACACAGATCTTTCCATCTCCTCTAGGTTCTCCACAGTGATGGTTAAGACACCTAACATGACATGTCTCCTCTCCCCCAAATCTGTTTCCTGAATTCCAGGCTCTGTATTTTCAACTGTTCTGGAATAACTCAAACTAAATGGGGGGGGGGGGGAAGGGGGGAGCCTCCCTCCACCACACACACAAAACCACAGTCTATGGAAATCAGGTATTTTGGAACATAAAAGGCACAAAGGTTAGACTGACAATCATTACAAGATAGAATCTTTGAAATAAATCACAGAACCTTTGAATATTTATTTGAAATAAATAAATCCTATGCTTGGCAGGAGTAGTGTCAGATTTTGAGCCAACAAAATAAGGCTCTTAAAAATATGCTATTTCAAACGGGAAAAGAATGTTCATGTTTTTTTGAGTCCGTTCCTAAAAACTCTACAGTTTTCACTTGTTTTTCATTTTAAAACTTAATGAAGCTTCAGATCTCATAGTCCATTTACTTAAAATTACTCATTTTGGCCTCTAGACTATACTGTACCCAAGTTCATTGTGTCTGTCTCCTAAAGCAGCTCTTGCATTGTTAAGAGTAAGCCCCTTTCACTGCCGTACAATGCTAAACACAATGCCGTCGGCAGTCCTGACAGCAAGCGGCAAACTCAGGCCCCATTCCCAGGCCAGACAGTGAGGCATTGTGTGGCTCTGTTCAGCCTCCATAAACCTATCCATGCTTCAGTTTCCTCGTGATTAACCAGTAATGTTTTAACACTATCTGCCACTTCCTTTCTTCAGGAGGACGTTAGGAGGCATCAGTTCAATGCATTTTGCTACAAGAAAGGCACCCGAGCGATACATCACTGTTCATCAGGAGGCTCGTTTCCCTAAGGCATCCTAGGTGACAGTCGTTTCCTCGGGCAAGGGCCTGGCAGCCCACCATGCAGCCCAGACACTGGCACTTCCCGTGGCCAGGCCGCAGCAGCTTCCAGAGGGCTCCATCCCCTTCCAGTCCAACCCAAGACACTAAAGACACGCAACCCTTGGCCCTTGCTTGCAGCAGGGAGAAGTCTGCGTTGTAACCATGGGGGGGGGGGGGGGGGGGGAGGGGCGTGTGCAAGCAAGGTCACGGTCTCTTGTCTAGACTGCTTCAGTTCACAGGTCTTCTCACACAGGGTCTGTTATGACACGTTCCTTTTCAAAAGGACCCAGTGTATCTCTGATTGTGCCAGGACGCAGGATGTTTCCCCTTAGCATAAATCCACAAGCTTCTACCAATGTCGCACGTGAGGAAACAGTGTGCCAAGGTCTTGAGAGAGGGCAAAGTCCGGAATCACCAGTAATATCTACGTCGCAGACTTTGGACAAATCATATAATCATATAATCTTTAGCAGAAAGGCAGATTAACTAAAAGGCATAAGCAAAAACCTTAGCAATATTTGCTTAAAGGAGACTGATGACTTGTACTGCGGGGGGCGGGGGGGGGGAGGTGGGAAGCCAAAGATTAAATTGCAAAGATTAAATGAGGGCTTGTATTTCAGATAGGTGGCCTAGCACCAAGGCAGCAAGATGATCTTAAGATGTCTCCGTTTCTGTTGGGGACAGCGTCAGACGTTTTGGTAGGTCTGGCAGAGCCCCGTACATAATAGGTACTTAGCGGATAACTACTCCACAGATTGGCACCATAAAGCACTAATGAAGCACTTAACTGTGTATCTCCTGTCCCTCTCCATCTCCCCCCTTCATGACTCCAGCTACCCTCCAACTCACTCACTAGGTTCCTCCAGCTGTCTGAGCCCCCTCATGCTCCGGTTCTGTGCCCCCCGAAGAAAGGCTCTTTCCACTCCTCTCCTTGGCAAATTCCTAGGAATTTGGTACTAGTCAAGGTACTGCTCTGATGGTACTCCTCTGAAAAGTCTTCTCTAGTGACCCCAGAGAGCTAATTCCTTCTTTCCCTCCTTGGTTCACGACACACACTTCTAGCATGGAAGTATCAGGCCAGGTGTTTTTCTTGTTGTTGTTTTGTTTTGTTTTCCTAACAGTAAGAATTAAGCAGATGATAGAATTTGAAACATCGACTCCAAGACCTGTTCATCCTTGATTCAAAAAGTTGGATTTTACAGCTACCAAGGGTGGCCAGGCCTGAAAGCAGAGAAGCAGAGTTGTCCTACAACATGTCAATTCTGGACAGAGTCTTACTCAAGATCCTCCCCCTCTGGCACCGGCCCTTGCATTGCCAGTATTTCCTACCATCCCGTGTCCTTAAGTCCCTAGCCTTTGGGAACATGGCATTTGTTTCAATTGATGCTCTGTTTTTCATCATGAATACAAGATTTTATTCTGAGCATGATTTCAATTTGATTGAAGCTCTGTACAGTTGCTGGAAAATTTTCTTCAGTCAGCTTGGGGACTTCCCCCAGGGCCGTGCAGTCACTGCCTGAACCCCACACTATCTCCTCCTTATTTAAATACGGGTCTCACCAAACAAAAACCAGAGTTCCTACAGCAAATAACCAAGTCTTTCGGTGGAGTCCTAGGGTGGGGCCTGGCACTGCGCTCCATAAATGCTTCTTATATGAACACAACACTCATTAGTTGGTACCTAAAAGCAAGATATGAGTCACTTGTAACCTGAAGTGGATTTATTTCTTAGTTTGGTTTTAAAACCAAAAGGAGACACCTGTACATTCTGACCCTCGCTCTCTTGCAATGAAAGAAGTTTTTAAAAGGAAGTCCATTTCTAGAAGTGTTTTCTAATACTAAACATGTCCAAATAACAAAATATTTAGTGTTTAAATATCTAAAATTATATAAGAGTTAAAATAAAATATTTTCCAAGTGCATAATAGTCAAGTGTGGGTCTGTCTGTGGAAAATACAACCAAAATTTGTCATAACACGCATAGCAGCTATCTAAAACTTCTGGAAAACACACGAGGAAGGATGGCTACCCCTAAAACTTAAAAACAAATCAAAATGCTACTAATAGCACCAGATAGAAGTGATATGTGTGTGTTAACTCACTCCTTGAACGACCCGTTGAGAAAAGCGCTTCCCCCTTTAAGATGGGGGAAACCAAGGCCCAAAGACATTAAGTAACTTGCCTCAGAGTGGCCAGGTTTGGAAGCCTCTGACATCTGAGTGTGCGCCACGTACAGGGAAAAGACATTACACGCATCCTGTGTAGAGGGCAACACAGAGATGTGAACTTGCGACAGCTAGCAAGCGACCGAGCTGGAGCTCCCACCAGGGCTGCATGGCTCCAGAATGCCTACTCGTGTCCTCTCAGCCTCAGTGCCACGTCCGGAGTCAGGGATCAGGGCCCCAGAAACGGGGTGTCTCGGTGGTTTCAAGGAGATGAGAACTTTGAAGAAGTTTGCCTCTGTGAGAGAACAGATCCCTGGCAGAGGAAGGGGACGATGCAAGCCTTGACACTGCTTTCCTTGCACTGTCAAGTTTATTGCTCAAGGGCCTGCATCTTCCTCCCAGTGGAGCCGGGGGGACCTGCTTCCTGCACGGCTGACTTAGGGAGGAGGGCAGGCGGAGAAGGGACCGGCTGGGAGGGAGGCGAGGGGACCCTGAAGAGTTGCTGGCTTCTCTCTCCTGCTGTCGGCCTCTTTCACTTAACCATTTTTTGTCCTCTGGCAAGGACAAAGCTTGTCTATTAAGAGAAGCCCACGCTGCCGCAGAGATTTCTGATTCTAAGCACGGTAGCAAGGGGGGGGTGGTGGAGAAAATCTCTAAATAACAGTCCCCAATTTTCCCCCTTAAAATATATGTGTATGTCAACTATACCTCAATAAAGTAAATACATAAGCAAATACTAAAAATAAATCAACTGTACTGGGGGAGAGTATGGAGAAAAATACACGAATAACCTGGAATGCGTAGAAATACACGTGAAGGAGATAAACCGTAACATGCAATCTCTTGGCTAATCCTTTCCTTCTACTTGCAAGAAAAATGAGTTTCAAATATGCTGCAATGTCTTGGAGTAACTAGTGGTCCTTGCAAACAAGTGAAAAAAATGTAAATTCACAAGGCACCTATAGCAATAGAAGAAGCCCTTGATCACCAGGCAGATCCCAGGAGAAGACTCTTCGCCACGTCACAAGAGCAATCCACTTTTCGAGGTGAAAAATCCTGTGGCCCTTTAAGACCCTAGTGGGAAAAACAATAAATTGTTTTTACAGAAGATGGGTCAAACCTTTCGGCCATGTGGGCTGCTCCGGGCTCACTGATGAAGGCTTTGGCCCAGAACTGTCCCAGGGCTGAGGCTTCTGGCCAATACATCACACTGCCTCGGGACACGAAGTCTGTCTTTGCCTTCCCCTTTGTATTTCTCAATCCACATTCCTTTTTGGGGTGAAATACTCCATTATTTCTGCTTTGTTCTGGTCTGTCTCCTGTCTCTGTCCCTATTAACTCGTGGCAACAAAAGAAACAAACAGAAGCAGGGGATTTCATGCTTAGCAGCTACAGACACTGGCTTCGCGGCTTTGCAGAGGAGCAGACATCGGAGACCCTGAATGGAAGAGAGTTGCTGCTGTGCTCAGCCAGACCAGGGGCCCACGTGGCTCCCCGCCTGTGCATCAGTCCTCCTAGATCAGCGGGACTCACAAGTCCTGCTAAGAGCATCTCAAGACGAACCAGAAGTAGGGTTTTCCAAGTTAGGGCATGTATCTGATAATTAGATTGAAAGACTATAATTCAAGATTCTCCTATGTTCCTAGTTCTCTAAAATTTCAGGACTTCTCATATTGAAAATAGATCAAGATTTTTTTTTTTCCTTAAACTAAAACTCAAAAAGGTAGCTAAGTAGAAGATAAGGCTCTTATTTTTACTATGTAATTCTTCTCTTATAATGGCTACAAGAAATATCTCATTTTTAAGTATCAATTTTTTAAAATAACATAACTATACAATAAAACCAGAAGTAAATTTCCCAGGCATGACTTTGGGTAAGGAGACCCAAGCTTTCTATGCAATATTCACAAACATACCCTAATTAGGGCTTAACCTGGGTCAGTTTCAGACCATGTATTTTTCAGTCCTAAAGAACAAAGAAAGGGGCGCCTGGGTGGCTTAGTCAGTTAAGTGTCCGACTCGGGTTCAGGTCACGATCTCATGGTTCATGAGTTCGAGCCCTGCAACAGGCTGTTGTCAGTGTGGAGCCTGCTTCACATCCTCTGTCCCTGCTTCTCTCTCTGCCCCTCCCCTGCTCATTCTCTCTCTCAAAAATACAGAAACTTTTTTTTTTTAAAGAGTGAAGAAACACAAAATTCAGCAGAAAATTAAACAGATTAATACATTTTGTATCAAACCTCATTTTTGGTCACTATCTGAATACAACATTTCTAGATGCAAAGTGGGGCATAAAAATATATAATATTCCTTACCAAGGGTATTTTTCTATCCTCTGTACACTTAGGAAGAGTCAGGGAATGAAAACATTTAGAAAGAGCTAGGCTCCCTAGGTAGACCTTCATGTGGGTTTAACCATCCTCTGAAAATCCCCGGGAAAGATCCCAACAAAGCAAATTATCTCTGCTCTTGGTGCTTTTAGAACTGGAGCCGGGGAGCCTTATAACAGATGAGAAGCAAAACAAACCAAAAGCAAGTGGGTTTTCTAGTAGCCCCTGACAGTGGACATCTTATTCCCGTATTTTGGGCAACAACAGAGGATTCCTTTACTTAGTAATCTTTAGGTTCCATGAAGATGGACCTCAGGCCTACATATCCCATCAGTCACCAATCTCTGCTCATCTGTCCCACTCCCCACTCGGTCTCTGCCCTCTCCCTGTAGCCCCCTGGCCCTCAAGCCTTTGTTCAAAACATCACTACTATCTCCTAGACAACACAGTCTGTTCTCCTAACCTCAGGTTTACCAGACTCCGATTAAATCTCCAAAATGTTAACAAAGATCTTTCCTAAACACATCGAGTCGTTCCCGTGATTTCAAATCTTTCCAAGACCACCTAGAGCTGTCAGGATAAAGTCCAAGTTCCTTATTGAAGCAGATAGGGTCTTTATGATGTGGACTTTGCCTTCATTTGCGATCTCTAATGGCTGTTAAAACGATTACAAGAGATAACGGTTGTAATGTTTGTAAGGCACCTAAACCAGGGTTCGATGCACAAAACTTAAAATTGTAAGTTTATAATACATACGGGCTATTTTTCAACCATATACGTGACCTCCATGCCAGTCCTACAGACCTATGTGCACAGGTCCCGTTCCAGTCTGTTTCGTGCTCCAAGGCCAAGGAGTTGACCCTCTGCCTACACATCATTCTCCACTATCTCCCTCTAGCTGGCTCCTAGTCACCCTGCAAAATTCAGCTCGATAATAATTTCTTCCGAAAGACCTCTGTGCCCTCAGTCTGATTCAGATGACCTTCTTTAACTACCTTAGTGCCTTTTCTATTCTACCATCCTAACACTTACCATTCTTTGAAGTTGATTTCTAGTCCAGCTTCCCCCACTAGGACATCGAGTACCTGAATATAGGCACCACTTCTAATTCCACTTTGGAACTTGAATGGCTGAGACCGCATCCACCATGTGGTAAGATGAGATCCCCACTTAAGTCCTCATGGCTTTATTAAGTGCGAGGTCAGACAAGCCTAAAACTGAGCTCCACTGGGATTTGGAGAAGTTACTTCACTGATCTCTGTTTCCTAATCTAGAGAGTGAGGATCATCTCACAGATTCTTGGGAGTGGTCAATGAGGTACCATACCCCACATGCTCAGAACAGTGCTCAGTCAACAGGTATTGCCATCATGACTTATTAGATTTTTCACTTCGAGGAAGGTTTTCCTAAAAGGAACTGATTTTTCTGACCAATCAGGATCCTTCACAGAGTAAAGGTAATTCAGGGTCTGGATTTATTTTAGTACCCATTTGGTCAAAGTTCTGATATGATATACCAAATACCAATGGTGACTAAGGACCAGTAGACAGTCCTTTGGTTTGCTATAGTAACAGCTATTAAAAGGGACTGTGATATAAGGCAGAATGAGACCATCACTGTTTTTTTGTTTTGTTTTTTGTTTTTGTTACCTGAGAGGAGGAAACTCCTATAAAACAGCTTTTAAACATTACTGGTGTATCTTAAGAGCTAGACCAATTCTCTGAATGTCAATCTCCTATGTCTATGCAGACCTAGACAAAAGCATAATAGGCAGAAGAGGGTCTGTAAACCCTGCATGTCCTCAAATCACGTTGCTGTTAACTGCTGACAGAGACGAATGTTTACTATGGTCTAGCGCTGAGGAGCCAATACAGTGAACGAGATGCGATCTCGCCTCGCACATCAACACACGTGTCAGACAGATTCTGACTGCAGAGTCTGAGCAGGTGGGGAGAGGGGAGGGCACAGCTGGGGAGCTCAGATCTACAGCTGAGCTGGCAGCAGCGGTAGTTCAAGCCATCTTCTCACCTTAGGAGCTGGAATTAATCTGAGAGTTATTTAAAGGTGTGTTTTATTAAAGAGGCACTTTGCGACTACTGTCAAACTTCACAAATGCTCAACACAAATTAAGGCAGCTCTACTTGAGGTCATTGAAGATATCACCAGATTTCCTTCAGCACCCGCAAATCACTGATCAAAAATGAAGTACCAACAAAAGTAATCTTCCGTTCCCTCAGAATATTAGAAGCAGCACATGGACTTAATTTGTGCTAGAAACATTTTGATTTATTATTTGCTCCGTTTTATTCCCTGGAATATAGGTGTGAATGCCTTAAATTATGTCCCCATATATATTATATAGACAATACAGGTCCCATTTAAACAGAATGCTGAAGATCTCAGAGGGATTCACGGGCCTGACAGATTTATCTGGAGTCTTACCAAATGAAGTCTGGTCAATCACTTTCTTTGGCCAAGGAAGGCACCAACTCCCATCAAAGGAGGTCTCAAGCTACCCAGAAAATAGGATAATTGAACATCCTAAGTGTTTTTTGAAAGGAGTGTCCTTTTTCTTTTGTACCAGACAGGATTCTGGTGGTAAACAGAAGGATAATGATAATTCACAGAATGGACAAGAAGCTGAAGAACAGGAAGAACCCAGGCAGCCCATGGCAGTGACATGGCAGCAGCTGCTACTTTAGGAGTCGCCCCTGTACCAGCTGCCTGGCACCCTGCATCCACTGCTGTTGGGAATGACCTCTGACTGCCCCAGCCAGGTGTCCCTGAGCATCAGGCTGGAGCATCCCACCAAACGAACCTTGGCATCATGCTGGGGTCCTGGCTGCTAGGGAGTGGAGAACAAAAATGGCTGTCCCCTACCTTCAGCAATGAAAGGAGGGAGCCCTGACACCAAGCTCCTGTGGGATTACAAATAAAGCATTCATTTGTAGGGCAGCCAAAACCAATACCAACCACAATTTTGTCCTTTGGCCCAACAGACAGCAGACTTTTTCTATTATTACAATTTAAAGACAGAAAATACAACAGCATTTGTTGATCTTCCAATTCCACGGACTTACTCTGAAAGAATATGCCAGAACTTTGGGAATGGCCAAGAAGAGCGAGTCCAGCTGACTCAAGGAAGTGGGCAGGATGGGGGCTAAGTGGAAAATCTGGCTTGGATTTTCCTGAGCAAAGATGTTTGCCTTCTCAATGTCCCACTTATGTACTCAGCTGTCTTCTACATGCATTCTCTGTCTTCCTTCCATACTTGCACTGATCAATGATTACATATAGGAAGATGAGGGCTGGCTGTGTATGTGTAGGAGGCTAATGCCTGACACCTCTTATGTCCATACTTGCGTATTCTTGCTTTCCTTTCAGCTTTGATATCTTGGTGGAAAATGGGACAGGGCAGACTTGGAGATGTGCAGGTACCTAGCTTTCGTTAATTAAAAACAGCAACGAAAAATCAGGTAGTCATCTGTGCCATAGCTGGTCACTAGGAACACAGACACAAACTCCTTAAGGATGTGTGACTGGGCATTTTTTTGTTTTTGTTTTTTGTTTTTTTTTAAACAGACCGTTCTGGTTTTCAACATATTTGTCTAATATATAATCCTTCCAGTCTCCCTTTTCTGATTTGCAAATCACAGCATAATTGTGAAGCAACTGTTACAACAAAAAAACTACTCATCTGGAACATGCACAGAAAAAAAAAAAAAAGAACAATCATATTTATGGTTTGCAAAAAATTAAAAAATCTTGAAACCCATGGTCTTTGGCTCACAAATTCAGCTTTCCCAAAAAAGAAGAAAATCTGAATGCTTGCAGTAAACTAGCATGTTAAAAAAACAGTATGGGGAAGGAGGTTGGAAAGAAAACAGATAAAGGCCTGTTGTTGTTGCTTTTTTTTTTTTTTTCTTTTCTTTTTTTTTTTTTTGGTAAGGACATTTTGTCTCATTTGGTGAATCTGTGGAAATAATTTATTGCATTCTGTACAAGGAATTATGACTCCACCTGAATGGACTCTACTTCCCCATGGCTCTCCATAAGCAAGAAAGGGTATACTCATGACTGAATCTAGTGTTAGAATCGATTTTATAATTACAATAATAGTGGATACAAAGGTCCTCCAGGGAATTGTGCTTGGACAAATTAGAGACAGTGTTGGCAGAGATAAAATATTCATCACCAAAAGAGTACATAAAATGTATCTGAGAGGATCAGGACTCATCTGGGAATCACAAGGGGAATAAGACATCACCAGAAAAATCCAAGTATTCTCGGCTACATAAAATTCTGAAACAAAGAATTTCAGTCTTAACTAATTCTGGATTTAGTGAAGTAAGACCTCACTGTTACTTTATCTGATGGCACTGGGGTATGGGCGAGAATAAAAAAAGTCCTGAGATTTTCTTAATTAGCAAGACTTTCAAATCATCTATAAAATAAAAACCACAGCTCTCTTCAATCCTATTAATTTTCCATAATTTCCATAACCATTCCAAGTTGGACATTTCTATTCACCCTCAAAAAGTACAGAAGATACAATATCTTAAACCGTGAGATTTTGAAATGCTACATTACACAATGTCAAATCACGTATTTTGTTTAATGTTTATTTTTGACAGAGAGAGAGAGAGAAAGCGCACACGCACGAGCGGGGGAGGGGCAGAGAGAGAGAGAGGAAGACACAGCATCCGAAGCAGGCTCCAGGCTCTGAGCTGTCAGCACAGAGCCCGATGCGGGGCTCGAACTCACGAACTGCAAGATCATGACCTAAACCGAAGTCGGATGCTTAACTGACTGAACCATCCAGGCGCCCCTCAAATCACATATTTGTTATATGCTTTCTTGGGTTTTTATTAGAAGACATACCTAGTCCTTCTCTGAAAGAAATGAGAAGCGAATGGATGAAGTAATAAAAAGAGATCCAATAAAATCTGATCAAATAGGAGCAAAGGATATACTCTAAATTCAATTCGGATTAAGGTGGGATTTCAAACTTTCACAGAACAAGGTGGGAAAGGCAAGAGGAGTTAAAAGGGGAGATCAGGTAGCACTAAATAATCAGTACATCTTTGACTTGATACAGGACATGGCTTCAGGTCCAACTGCTACCTCTAATACTGAAACTCTCCTGAATGTCAGCTTGAGAATTTTCTATACTTACATTAAAAGGGCCAACATTTATTTCACTTAAACAATGAGATTTCACAAAGATTGAAGATTTAGAAAACCAACCACCCAATACTAAAAATGTCAACTGCTAATAATTACACCTTAAATCTCTTCAGTTTCAGCACAATTTCTAACAACTTAACAGTCAAATTATCTGGTCATAAAAAGGTTATTAGTTCACAAGACTTCTGGGCTAACCTTCTAAGACCTCTGCCTGACTAGTAGAGTGTTTCAGGAGACCGTGGTACCCTAAGGTGTGATGGGGGCATCATTGCTCAGGGGGGGAAAAAAGGTTAGAGACACAGAAAAAGGGTCATAAACCATGAAGAAAAGTGGAATTCAAAGATCTCTCTAATAGGAAATGGACACCAAATGTAGAAAATATGTGAGGGGAAAAATAAGGTCTGTCCCAGAAATAATGTACTGCAGGCTTTACTAGCCTTTGTGCTGGTGTCTTCTGTGCTGGCCTGCCTCCGCTCTTCTCCAACCTGCTCCGTGGGCCTGGAGGCTCACCTCTACGGACTGCACAGATGGGTACCCGAGCCTTGGCTTCTAGTCAGATTGCACACGGTGGAGGCTCCAGAAAGAGATGGGAAAAAGAATCAAATTGGGTGTTTTTTGTTTTTTTCCCTCAGCTCCTTCCTTGCAGGGCCAGTGAGGGCCTGCTGCATCCTGAGAGTGACATCCACAGCTCCAATCAGGCTGTCCCCTCCACTCAGCCCTGTCTCTGGGTTCCCAAAAGGGTTCCCTCACTTTGCCCTTTTGGGACTAAGGGTGGTTTCCTCATATACTATCCACATCTTTGTATAGTCCCATTAGTTAACTCTCTTCAAGTTACCCACTTTGAATAGACCTTTTTTTTTTTTTTTTTTTTTTTTCCCCAGGATTCTGATGGAGTCTTCTTATAACTAAAATGAGGAGGAATCTAGAATGACACCTAGGGTTTTGGCTTTAACAGCTAAGGAATTAAGGTTTGGGGGGTATTGAGTGTTAAAGAAATTAAAGAGTTTGGTGAGGTTTAGTCTTTTATTGTATTTATTTTTTAATTTATTTTGAGAAGCATGCACACGGGGGAGGGGCAGAGAGAAGGAGAGAGAAAGACTCCCAAGCAGATCTGAGCTGTCAGCACAGAGCCCGACATGGGGCTTGATCCCACGAACCATGAGATCATGACCTGAGCCAAAATCAAGAGTCAGACACTTAACCGACTGACCCACCCAGATGCCCTACAAGTTTGGTTTTAGTCACTTTTGAGATGCCTATTAGTCTGGGGTTCTGAAGAGATCAGCATTGATATATTAAATACTAGTATCATTGGATAGTTTTTAAGCCAGGGATGATGTCACCTGGGGAGGCTATATACACTGAGGAGAACAGGAGTTTTCCTGGTATTCTTGTAAGAAATGACCCCTTCTGCAAACTAACGTTCAAATTATTAAAGCCAAAATGTAAAAACGTCACTGTTCCTTATGCTTCTTACAAATCCCATCATTGTACTTCTAAACTTAGCCTATTACAGCAATCACTTTTATTGGGGACTTTAACATTTGGTCCCATTAACAAACTTAATTCATTAAATTCCCTTTAAATTTTAAACTTGTATTTATAAATTTAATATAGTCAATTTTCTTTTTAAAGCACTTTGATTGCTTAATGCAAATGTTTCCAAGCACTAAATTTTTATAACGCCAATAAATTAAACATAAAACTTGGTAGATCTTAAGTTCTCAAACATTTCAATTCTGATTACAAAAACATTTATACTAAAATCACAAGTTTAAATCAATTATTCAATTTGATCATTTTAATTGGAATTACAATTAAACTGTCATGACAGGAAAAATATTTTAATTGCAAAAACTAAAGGGGCACCTGGGTGGCTCAGTTGGTTAAATGACTGACTCTTGATCTCGGCTCGGGTCACGATCTCATAGTTCATGAGTTCAAGCCAGGCATCAGGCTCCATGCTGATGGTGTGGTGCCTGCTTGGGATTCTCTCTCCTCCTCCTCTCTCTGCCCCTCTCCTGCTTACACTGTCTCAAAAAAATAAACTTAAAAAAAATTAAAATGTTATTTCAAATTTACCATGAAATTACCAATAATGAGAGTTTGATTTACTTCATGTCTATACATAATTCTAAATTTCAACCAAAGACTTCTGACAGCAAATCATGATTTGGATTCTTCACTGAAATATTTATCAGTCATGTATAGAATTCCTTTTCAAGTCCCTCTAATAGAAACGCCAGGCCTTAAAAATGGTTTTGTTAAGGGGCATCTACCCCAGAGTCAAGCTGATATTACTTAATTGTTCCCTGAGATTTGGATCAGCAATACCCCTTCTAGGTTGTACCTAAATTATTTAATTAATTCATTAGATTTGCATTTCTTTGCATTTTAATGGATTCCTATCTAGCTCTAAGGATGAACTATATTGCTCTTCTCAAAAACCAGTCTTCCCACCAGATTCCCTTCAGCCTACTCAGAGTAATGCTCCAGCTATCCCCTCCCCTCTCCCCTTGATCAAAATTCCCCTTACACATTCCCCTTACACCCATACACAGCATGCTGCTATTTCTCACACCAGGAAAGGAGGATTAGAGGAAAAGAGGGGGGAAGAAGGTGGAGGAAAGCAAGAAAGACTCTCTCTAGGACACACTTTCTCTGTTTTTCTGCTTTCTGTTAGAGCTCGACAACTTACAAGAATCCTATTTCCTCTCTTTCCTTCCTCTCCTGAACCCACTCTTATCAGGGTTTTTTACCAGGTGCTCTCTTCTTCTCAAGGTCACCAGTGATGTCCACATTACTAGATCCCATGGTCAAATCTCAGCCATGCTCTTACAGGTCCTTTTCAATTAACACAATTCTCACTGCTTCCTCCTCACAGCTTTCTCACTTAACTCCTCCTCTTCTGGATTTTCTCTGAGAAAGGAGCTCCTTTCTAGTTGCTTAATCTCACCAATCTCTTACCACTGGAATATCTGAGGCTGACCTAAAACTTCTTTTCTATCTACATTCACGTCTTTGTTGATCTCATCTAGTCACATTCTTTCCAAGTCTCTAGAAGCTTTTAAAGTTGTTTTTTTTTTGGGGGGGGGGGGGGTGTTGGGGCAGGGAGAGAGCTCATGCACGCACGTGCAAGCTGGGGAGGAGGAGGGAAAGAGGGAGAGAGAGAATTCCAAGCAGGCTCTGAGCTGTCAGCATGGAGCCTGAGGTAGGGCTGGATCTCAAACTGTGACATCATGACCCGAGCTGATATCAAGAGTCCGACGCTTGACCAAATGTGGCACCCAAGTACGCTGAGAAGCTTTTAACTTTAAATGTATACCTGCAGCACAGACTCGAAGTTCATATGCAAATGTCCAGTCCACCTGTCTCCAACTTGGATATCTAACTGGCATCTCAAACTGAACACACCCAGAGTAGCACTTCTAACTTGTTCCCAACCGTTTCCTCCTCCCTTTGCAGTAACTCCCATTCATGCTCAGGTCAAAAACCCTGGGATAATCCTTGGTATTTCTCTTTCTCTCAAACCACACTCTAATCCATCAGGAAATTCTGCCAGCAATAGCTTCAAAATATATCCAGAATCTAACTACTGCTTATGTTTTACCCTTATTACTCTGGCCTAAGACACAATCATTGTTTGCCTGGATTATTCTCCCATCCCCTATGGCTTCACCTTGCACTGTTATGCACTATGGACTGTACTCCAGGAGCAGATGATCCTCCTTCTAGAGTATCCCAAGCAGGTCAGTAGCAGCCGTCATTTACCCGGCTTCGTCTCATTACACAGGCATCTTAGCTCACAGCACAAGAAGGTGAGGGCAGTCTAATAAGATTTTGAGAGACTACATCCACATAACTTTTATTACAGTATATTGTTATAATTGTCCTATTAATCTCTTACTACACTTGATTTACACATTAACCTTTATCATAGGTATCTGTGTACCGGAAAAAACCTATATATAGGGTTCAATACTATCTGAGGTATCCAGCATTCACTGGGGGCCTTGGATTGTATCCCCAACAGCTAAGGGGGACAGGGAGACTATACAGTCTTGCAATTGGCTTCCTGCTTCCACTCTACCCTCTCCAGAATCTATTTACAACACAGCAGCCGGAGCGATCCTGTTAAAATGTAGCATAGCTCTTTTCTACTCAAAGTCCTCTAAGGCCACAGATCCAACTCAAGATAAAAATCATAGCCCTTCTGATAGACTGTAAGGTCCTATAAAATTGGCCATCACCTCCATCCCTCCCATCCCCGCCCCCTCCTACAATTTCATCCCTCAGCTTCTCAGGCAAACTGGTCTCTTGGCAGTTCCTGGACCACACAAGATATAATCCTACCTAAGGGCCTTTGCACTTGCCATTGCCTCTCCCTGGAAAGTTCTTCCCCAAGATACATACATGATTCACAGTCACTTCTTTGTCTGGTTTGGGTTTCTGCTCACACATCACTTTTCAGTGAGACCTGCTCTAATTACTCTTTGTTAAAAAGTATATTCTTCCCTCCTTACAACATTCCTTATCCCCCCCCCCTTCCTGTGATATTTTTCCACACTTATCTTCTTGCATATTCACTAATTTGGTTATTCATTGGTTTGTCGGTCTCCCCTCACTAGAATGGTAGTCCTGTGAGGGCAGGAGCTTTTGCATGTTTTTAACTGATGTATCCCTAGCAACTAGAACATGGTCTGGTTCATTTTTAAACTGATTTGTTGAATAGTTTCCATAGATCCTCTACAAGCACATTTGGATTTTTTCCTAGCCTATTAGTTTGAGGTCAATGGAGTTTATATTCTATCCATATTTTTCGTGAAGAAGAAACACATCCTCTTAAATCCTATCCTATTGGTTTTGGTGTATCTTAAAACTTTATCCGACTTACCAAGTTTTGTCTTCCTCTAGAATTACAGCACTAATGTCATGCCAATGACAAAGAAGAGGGAGGCCTACACAGACTTCTGGAGCTGTCAAGCCTTTACAGTTTGGCACAAGAGGAGAAACCAAGGGGACTGATGGGGTGGGGTGGGGGAACCAACTAAAAAACAGTGATATAAAAGTCAAGAACAATTAAGTGCTTCAAGAGGGAGGAGACAGTGACCAACTAAGATAAATGCTTCTAAGTAGTAACTTAAGATCAGAACACACAGATAACCATTATATTTGGGAATAGCTGGGATGTTGGTGATCTTGATAATCTCAATGGAATAGTAGAGATGGAAATGCAGGGCCTATCTTCATGTCCAAATACTATTTCTCCCTTGAGGTGTTTGACCTGGGCCATTCCTTCTATTCTCATTCCTTCAACTATATTGATGACTTCCAAATTCTACGTTCAGGCTTCAATCTTTCTGGAGAACCGAACTAGTGTTTTTAAGCTTCCTATGAGACATCTTTATCTAGATATCCCTTAGGTATTCAAACACCCAAATTGATCATTAATTCCTTCATCTGTCACTCCTCTCTGTCCTACTTTAGTAAATGGCACCATCCAACCCACCATCCAAAGCTCAAAACCTCTTAAACATCCTCACTCCTTTCTCATTCACGCTGCCCACAATTCATGAAGGCTCCCCATTCCCACTGGTTCTACCTCTTACATATTTCTTCAGTATACATCCTCTATCCCTATTGTTTTACAATAGAGCCTTCACTATGTTTTTAAAGTTTATTTACTTTGAGAGAGAGAGAGCGTGTGCGAGTGCGTACACACGAGCAGGGAAGGGGCAGAGAGACAGAATCCCAAGCAGGCTCTATGCTGTCAGGGTGGGGCCTGGTGCAGGGCTTGTACTCACGAGTCACAAGATCATGACCTGAGCTGAAACCAAGAGTCAGATGCTTAAGTGACTGAGCCACCCAGGCACCCCCAAGCTTTATTTCTTTTTTTAATTTCTAACATAATTTATTGTCAAATTGGCTTACATACAATACCCAGTGCTCATCCAACACTTTCATTATTTCTTGATAGAACTATAACTGCTTCAACTTAAGTACTACGTCTAGCACAACACAGCTTTTGAATCAACTATTTGATTCACTGAAATAGCTCATATGGCTCTGTATAAGTTGTTCAGATTTATGGTTATACAGTTTTTTATCCTTAACCAAGATTGAATAAAAAATTAATAACCTGCAGCTGAGATAGCATTGATGACAACACCACAAATAATTCCCCAAACAGACAATACCACCTGGATTTGAGTGTTCACTGGGAGATTATGGTCGTGAACACTGTAGAATCCTGACAGTGACAGTCACTCACTGGAATTATTCCCACTATTACTTTCCATAGCTCCTCCTTATCCACTCAACCTTCAAGAATGTATTCCCCTTAACTTACTCTCCATAGTCTACAAACTGCAACTCTAATGAAAGGACCTGAGCTTTGCTAAAGCAGACAAAATACATAACACATTATTGGTTTCTCTTTGTCAGAGACATGGACCCAGTGAGATGTTCACCTTGAACAAGAAGTGACAATCATGACTGGGAGAACATAGGCAAGGACAGGAGATGAAGCAAGCCTAAGACACATGGCTTCCTCATCTCTCCTGGAAGGTGCCAAAACCCAGCAACATAGTCTTGACCTTGATAACCTCCAGAGGGCCTCACCAGGAGAGGACGAAAAGACCTCAGAACTATTTTGGCCCCAAAGCATTTTTGAAGCAAGTTAGAAAAGTTATGAAACTCACAGTTGTCATACTTGACTTGCATCCAGAAACACAACTCAAATGAAGCATGTAGTCTAAATGGTTGATGGTTTTCAGCTGGATGTACTTTCCAGCCACCTAAAATGAAAAATCTTTCTCTAGTTTTACTCTAATAAAAATCTTTGACCTGTGGAGGGGGGTGGGTGGGTTGGGGGAAGCACTATCTACCTTTAGGCTAAAGTGAGGAGAGGGGTTGGATAACAGAAGACAGCATGACTTTACATAGTTTTGTACTTTTAAACACTGTTATTTATAGGTTAAACACTGTCTAGAAGGCTAAAGCCTGGAAAGAATCTACTTCAGCATACCTGATACATCATATACAAAAAATGAATCATCCGTTATCTAACTTCTGCCGCAGAAGAGTTCTACTTTCAGCTGCACGAACTTCCCGAGGAGACCTTCAGTCATGCGATCTGATTCCCAAAGGGCTGGCCCAGAGTGGGGTGTCCCACACAGGAGGGTGTCCCCACCTCTACTAGTGGTCGGAAACGATATGCAGACCTCCTGAGACACTCAGGATGATTATTTACTCAGAGAGTAAATCCATATTCCTCTTATCCAAGAGGCAATATTGTTCTCACTTCTCATGGCCCAGGTTTCCCTAACTCCACCTCCCCATTCCGGGCTCATGCTACACTCTGCACTCTCATTATTTCATGTTGCTAATGATCTACTTACTACACTGCAGTCAAGCCAACACATGTCCAAATGACTGAATGTCTTTCTCCCCTACTACATATAAGGTTTAATTCTAAATCATTTATTCAACTTTGCATCATCACGTCTGACAGTACGTTCGTGAAATGTGTCAATCAATGAACAAAATTAATCATGGCTGATCTCAAGCAGATTGAATAGATCCATTGCAATAGCCCAGAATCAAAATTAGATTGGATTAATGGAAAATATGAAGGTTTCACACTCATTTTTTTTTGAAGCAGATTCTCTATTCACTACCCATATTTTAATTGGTAATTTACTTCCATGTTTCAGAAAGATCTAAAGAAGGTATTCCTGCTCTCAGACTTTGAAAACTATCTTGTAAGAATAACAGATATAGGACAGCTCACTTTAATTTTTGTTTTTAAATATATTTTAAGGTATACATCTTAAAGTATATTTTAAAAACCGACTGGGTGGCTCAGTCGGCTAAGAGTCCGACTCCTAATTTTGACTCAGGTCATGATCTCTCCATTGTGAGATCGAGCCCCACACTGGCACACTGAGAGGAGTGCAGAGCCTGCCTGGGACTCTTTCTCCCCCTTTCTCTCTGCCCCTTCCCCACTCGCTCTCAAACTTTAAAAACAAAAAAACCTTAAAAATTTAAATGAGATACGAACACTTACATACTAACTGCTCTTTGTAAGAATGAAAACCATTGTCTGAATATTTTGATTTATAGAAGGAAAAAAGATAAAGCTGCTTGAAAGCTTCTAGAATCAGAAGTTTTGAGTCACAGCTATACATTCCTCATAACATCCCCCCATCCCCATAATTGGGCTGTTCCTCTCAAAATCGAGCAGCCTGTAGTCAACATTTACCTGGGCAGCAAGACTCACGAGGATTATTTTCAACAGAAAGAGACATTAAAATTTTGTGTTCAGATAATCCATAAAAACGTGGGAAATAAAATGAATCCAACCCTTACCCTGTTTTTATTCATAAGGAATCCTGCTAAGAGAATTTTAACAGGAATACAAAATAGGAATTTGTTTTTGTTTTTTTTTACAAAATAGGATTTAAACAGCTACAATTTTATGGCTATAATGGAGGCCATAAAAATCTCCACAGGCTAGAGAAGGAAATAATTCATTGTCTCCATTAATCTAAAAACTGGCCCAACCCTTCATGTTTTAGAAAAACTTCTGTTCTCTCTAGTCCATTTGATTTTTTTCTATTTTTTTTTCTGATGCTCAAAGTAATACTTGTAAAGAATAATTTGATCAATCAAATGTAATAAGGAAGAAAAGTAAAAGTTCCTCCACACTCTAACCTCCTAAAGATTATGGGTGTTTTGTCCTTCAACTTTTTTTTATGCATACGCTAGTATATATATACCTTTTTCTCTTTTTACACAAAAATGTGATCCCTGTATGCATATATACACCTAGTTAATTGTTTCTCCAATTTATCA
This sequence comes from Prionailurus viverrinus, assembly GCF_022837055.1. Taxonomy (NCBI): domain Eukaryota; kingdom Metazoa; phylum Chordata; class Mammalia; order Carnivora; family Felidae; genus Prionailurus; species Prionailurus viverrinus. Next base: position 200,081,464 of record NC_062561.1, on the reverse strand, counting down.
CAGACAATCCTCTGTGTCATAACAGTTGATTCTTTTTAATGTCAGCACAGATTTTTACTGTATGACCATCCCAAAATTGATGTAACCAGTCTCCAGCTGGCTGTTACATGGTTAATTTTAAACCATACAGAATTTAGACTTTAGAGCTAGATGAAAATACTTAACCCTCAAAATACCAAGACATTAATCAAAAAGATTGCAGCCTTGCTTGGTGGGAGATGGGGGTTGTGGGCTGCACTTTTTCTACCATTTAGGTTTGAGAGCTCAAACTCTAGCACCAAACTTCTGGGTTTGATTCTTGCCCAGCTCCATTACTTACTAGCTGAGCCACCTTGGCTAATCATTTCACTTCTCTGGGACAGTTGATGATATTTGGGACTATGATCTGGGACTATGATGATAATTATTTGGTTATTGGTAAGATTAAGTTGATTATAATACGAAGCACTCAGAATATTACCTTGGCAATAAAGCAGTAAGTGCTAATTACTAATGTTATGGGCTAAACATTCAGGTCTCCCCTTTGGATTCATAATTTGAAATGGTAACTAACCTCTGATAGGACAGTATTAGAAAGTAGGGCTTTGGGGAGGTGATCAGGTCTTAAGGATGGAGCTCTCATGAGTGGGATTAGTGCCCTTATATAAAAGATGTCACAGAACAATTTTGTCCCTCCCACCACGTGAGAACATGGCATAAAGACTGGGCTATGAACCAGGAAACAGGCCCTCATCAGACACTGAATCTGCTAGCACTTTCCTCTTGGACTTCCAGTCTCTAGAACTGTGAAAAAGAAACATTTGTTGTTTAAGCCCCTCATTCTGCACTGCTTTGTTAGAGGAGCCCAAAATAAGACAATCATTGTGCTATCGTTATACCATGCTACTTCAAGCTCATTTTATACAATTATTAAAATTTCTGTTCTTGGTATGGGTAGAATAGAAAACACAAGATTCTGGTTGTTATTCAACATTTTGGTATTTGTATGTTCATGCCAGCTCTCATTCTTTATTAAAACATGAAATTATGTAACAGCCATAGTGAGATATGCTGAATTTTAAGTTATGAGAGATTTAAGTACATCCATTGAAATAGAAGTCTTACAAAAGTGAACAAGCATCTATTTATATTCGAGTTACTGCTTACTTATATAAGCCTCCTTGGAATGAGGAGTGAAGGAAGAAAAGGAAACCAAATCATCAGCCCTACTGTATTTTCATTCATATGAATTTTACAATAAAGGGTGAAAATTTTAAACTCCAAAGAAAACACCAGTAAATATATTATATTGATTCTTGAGCAGTAAAGACACCTGTTCCAGGTGGTAGGGTAATATTTGCAGGAAACAGATGTATTGCTTTTAGCTCTTTGTGACTGCTAAGATTAGCACCTCCTTTAATATTGGTGGTGTTATTGGTTTTCTGTTTTATTCTTCATTTTTTAACTTAAAACACATTAAACTGAAGTTTATTAGCACAGTCCAAATCGTTTGAACACTCTTCAACAGCAAGAACAAAACATTCTATACCTCTGAGGCAAAGCCTCGTCAGTTTCAGGTCTCATTCAGATGTTCTCTTCCACTTCTCCACCAGTTACGTGTTCTATCTTTATTGTTCAAAATCATGAAATTTTAGGTCATAGAACACTTTTCACTTTTATATGATCTAATAGTTTTCCAAAAAAAAAAAAAAAACAAAACAGTTCATTTCAAAACTTAGCAGATTTTGAGTTTGCAGCTCACCAGAATGGCCCAAGGGAATCAGCATGTGGTACACAAATTACTTGTTGAAGTTAAAATTTATAGAGCATTTTGGCTGGTCCAAGACTAAAATTTAGGAGGTCAACTATGTATTTAAAAGAAACTTATTTTAGACTGAACTCATCACTATTCTATTTAAAGTCACTTTAACCGTTTCAAATTTAAATTTGAATATTTAAGAATACAGGGATATTTTCATACTCTTTTTCAAAAGGCATCTTCGGCAATAAAAAAGCCATCAGGACTCAGATCAAAGGTTAAAGTTTCTCTCAGACCATATTCCTCTCTCAGGTCTGTACACCCTAATCAGGTAAACAAGCCTCAACTGTTAAAATTATATAGCTTGGACCTTAACGAAAAAGCAGTTAAACATTCTTGTGACGTCATGGGAAATTTCGCTTGGAATACAGATCAACAGCAAAAAGAAATAGTTGACTGCCACACATACTGGTCCAGCTATGCAATATATAATCTCTTTAAAATGTTTAAATTATAGTCTTTTTAATTATAGAAACTATAAGGCAAACAAGCACAAAAGTGAGAAAGATCAGGTCTCGGTCTTACCCCATCCCACTTTCAAATAACTCAGCTTGGTCTGCGCCCCCCACCCTCACCCCCACTCCCCCACGAGTAACCAACAGAAACAGTAACGAGGGCAGGTCATTCCCAGGTCCCGAGTGGATTCCCTCTTTAGGTGACCAAGTCCTCCTGGTCTCTCTAGATGTTAACGCATGTGGAGTAATTCAAGGAGATCCCATCTTTGTCTCACGTGAGGAGACCACTCTGAACCTGTGCTGACAGAAGAATTAGGAATTGCACGTGTCAGGCAGAAGGAAAAGGGGAGGAAATACTAATCTGGACTTTCATTGTGAAAAGGCAGCGCGAACTTGCCCGAGTACTCTCCAGGTAATGAGAAACAGCTCACAAATGCAAGGAAAGAACTTTAAGGGACTGCTCTCTTAACTCGCCTTTCAGGTAATGTCTTAAGGCCGGTGTCACAGAAAAAGCACCTCAACAGGAGGGGTTGCCCCTGCTTCATGATCACACTAGCTCTGAGCGTAATTAAAACTAATCCTTTTACCTGCCTACATTTCTTACAAGCAATCCGTCTAGGGCAGTCCATAAAAAAGGTCTGGATGCTTTGCACCGACAAGATTCAGTCAGTGCTTCAACATTTGGGGGGAGAAAAATGCAAGTCCCAACAGCGGCGGCTCATTCACTTATTGAAAACATTGAGCTATTTTAAAAGGCTTAGAGCACACAGAGCATAATGGTGGAGCGAAAACGACAAGCCCTCGTCAGAGGCACTACATCCAAATTTGCTTACCTCAGGCTTTGAGACACAGCCAAGACACGAAAACCCCGGAGAAGGAAAAACTTATGCCATGACTTGAATTAAGAAACAGGCTGTGGAATCAACAGATGTTTACAGACCAGTTTAGGGTGCTGGAAATTACATGGAAAGGATAGAAAAAGAAAATCCTCTTTCACAAAGTAGTTGATACAATTATAAACCAAGTCTCTAGAAAGGGTAACCTTGGGCTAGGGTTAGGGAGAGGTCAGTGTCGTTCTGTCTTCACATCACCTTATGGTGTAACTGCAGGGAAAATACAGGAATACCGCGACTTAGGTGCCACGAATTTCACTCTTGCGGTGGACGTTTTCAACTGCAGCTGATGAATTTTCTATGAAGTTCTCTTCCTCCCCACACTCTCTGACAGAGGGGCCCCAAGGACAACTCAATAACTTGAGCCACCATTATACTTTCACAGTGATTGTTCTCACAGGGTTATTTAAACATTACTTGTTAGAACATCAAAAATCCTACCTTCCCCAATTGGATTTACTTTGCCCATTTTGCAGCTCAGTTGCAGAATTATGGGATACACAACCCCGTGCCCTTGTTGCCACCTCAGGGCTTCCAAACAGAGTAGGCCAAGGGGTGTTAAGTGATCCTCATGACCCCTACAGATTTCCTTGGTTTCGTCGTCTCCAATTCACATCCACGGCTTTCCAGAAACAAGACCAGAGTAAGTAAGAAAGTAAGACCAGGGCCTTAATCTTAACTTTGTAATGAATCAGTAGCAGTTTCTTTTCCCAGGTCCACCTCCTTCTACGTCAACATCTCCTCGCTTGCCACGTCATCATGAGAGGAGCAAGCGTCTGTGCTTCCAGAGTGTGAGGTAACCCAAAGTCACAGACCACCTCTCTGATCTTTTCTTACGAACTGGGGCTCCTTAGAAAGCTTCAAGCCAGGAATTTAAAATCACGTGGATTATAAGCAGGCAAACAAGATATGTACCTGCTGAAAAACTCAAAGCAAGAAGGGATTCCCTCACAACCCAAACTATCGGTACCAGAGTATATGGTAAAAACAGATTATAAATTTGTTTTTTTATTTTAGTTTATGTATTTTGAGAGAGAGGGCACGCACACGCGAGGAGGGGAGGGGCAGAGAGAGAGAGGGAAAGAGAATCCCAAGCAGGCCCCGCTGTCAGCACAGAGCCCAATGGTGGGGCTTGATCCTGCAAATTGTGAGATCATGACCTGAGCCGAAACCAAGAGTTTTCATGACTAATAGACTGAGCCATACAGGTGCTCCCTAACTTTATTTTTAAAGTCACGTGAATAAGTTCTCCTTAGCCTGAGTTTAATGACTCCCATCCCCCTAGAGATTGAATGCCTTTTTTTTTTAAGGTAAGTACAGCAAAGCGCCCCCCCCACCACCACCCCAACCCCAAACTATGGAAGAAACAAGACAGAAAAACTATGATGGTAAGGAGTATGTGTGGTTAGGAGAATGATGGCTTGCTCCCAATATATCCACATCCTAATCCCTGGAACCTGTCAGTGTTAGGTTCCATGGAAGAGGGTGAACTGAGGTTGCCCATCAGTTGCCCTTAATGAGACTATGCCGGATCAATCCAGGTGGACCCAATGTAATCACAGATGTTCCTTCAACAGGGAAGAGGGAGGCAGAAGGGAGAGTGCGAGAACTACTATGGGAGAAAGAAGGGCTAATCATCATTGGCTGTGAGGATGAAAAGGGGCCAGGAGCCAGGGCAATCAGCCTCCAGACACTGGACAAGGCTGGACAATGGATCCTCCCGTACAGCCTCCAGAAAAGGATGAAGCCTTGCTGACATTTTGACTTTATCCTGGTGAGACTCATTTCAGATGTCTCACTCTCAAGACCATCCAAGTAAGAAACGTGTGTTGTTTTAAACCCCTGAGAGCATGTGGTAATTTGTTATAGCACCCACGGAAAACAAGTGAGATGCTGAGAAAGAATGGTCCAGCTCTTTTCAATGATACACAAGATCATTTTATTTGTAATTATCCTTGAAATACTTGCAAGAAAGGGTGTTATAATTTTCTTTTCTCTTAAAGTTTTCTAAGGTCAGATTAATATCTGGCAGATCATGAATGAAATCAAAAGAAGCCTTAACATATTTCTGATTTAAAAAATCATGTACTGGGGGTGCCTGGGTAGCTCAATGGGTTGAGCGTCCAACTTTGGCTCAGGTCATGATCTCATGGTCCCTAGTTCCAGCCCCGCATCTGGCTCTGTGCTGACAGCTCGGAGCCTGGAGCCTACTCTGGATTCTGTGTCTCCCTCTCTCTCTGCCCCTCCCCCTCTCTCCTGTGCTCTCGCTTGCTCTCCCTCTCTCTCTCTCTCTCTCTCTCTCTTTCTCTCAAAAATAAACATTCAAACAAACAAAAAAGGCAATGTACTGGGAGTCCTGGAGAAGCAGCAGCTTTGCCATTACAAGGGTAGGAAAGTTAATGTGATAATTCCCCATTCTCTGCCATGGCTTCAGGTGGTTCCCTCTCTTCCATGGGCATTCACCTCATGTGGGAACACTTTGCCCCAACATCTACAACAAATCATATACCTGTGTATAATACACACACACACACACACACACACAGTTGGTTGTTTCCTGTCACCTGGCCTTGTCCCCAACATCTACAACAAATCATATACCTGTGTATAATACACACACACACACACACACACACACACACACACACACACACACAGTTGGTTGTTTCCTGTCACCTGGCCTTGTCCCCAACATCTACAACAAATCATATACCTGTGTATAATACACACACACACACACACACACACACACACACACACACACACACACAGTTGGTTGTTTCCTGTCACCTGGCCTTGTCTTACTTTCCCGAATCCCCCACCCTTCACACCAAACTTATCCTTTCCTCTCTTTTCTATTTCTTTTATATCCACACCTCTCACTTGTTGGTATAAACCTCAAGGGACACAAATTAGCTTTGATGTCAACCAAAAGAAAAGAGATTTTAAAACCAAATAGGGTAACATCTAATTTCTCCTGGTCACTTAACCATCAACCTCAACTGTCTAACACACAGCCAAGAATATAAAAGGGGCACAAACGGCATCTGGGATCCTACACCAAAGCTGATCAACTGTAAGGTGTATATACTTCAGTCTTAGTAAAATTCCTCAGGCTCGTAGTCACAATCTAAGGACATTTGTGTTAGATAGAATTCTAACAGATTATCTAGGTTCAGTAGATTAAAAACATGAGGATGAAAACCAAGAAGAGATTAGGGACAGATACCTTAAAACAAAGAACAGAGGGGAAGTTAACGAACATTTATTGAGTACTAACCAAACGCCACACCCATATCTAGCACTTTGGACACCTGGCCTGACACTTCCAGAACTTGCCCAGAATTAGAAAAAGGGGATATAGATGCCAAGGGCAGGAAGGGAACTTAGTCTTTTCTCCACCTGATTCATAAATGAATCCTTTTCCCACTACACTCCGTCACCTTGAAACCAACAGCAAACATGGCTTCTTGACGGTAACAATCTGAAAAATGAGTAAAAACACAAACCCAAGATTTCAGCAACAACACCATTATAGAGGGTCACATAAAAGCTGAAAAGACAATCATCATGTAGTACTAAAAATCTCTTAAAGGCATCCCTATATAAAAGGATATTAAAAAAAAGGTAAAATCATGATGCCTACAGATCTAAAATAAACATGTTTCATAGATTCCATTTAACTCAATTACTTAATGAGGGAACCGAAAGAGGTGTCACAGTCAGTTCAAAAGAACAGCCAAAGAAGCACAAATTTCATGTAGCAAAGGGATGTGGAAACAAACACACGGGTCCGCAGCATTCCCCAGGACGTGACTAACTTGCATTTCCATGGACAAGAATTAGCTGCATGGTTTTCAATTTTCTACAGCTTCTAGTTCTCCTGAGTTCTAAAACAGCCTAGTCAATGACAAAAACTCAAGCCCCGGTGTAGAGTAACCCCCTCCCCCCCGACACGTTTGAAAGGGTATCCTCGCAACGAAAGAATATCCAAGTCTTTTTGGCACCCTTACAAAGTATTATTTTTCTTCTACCAACATTTCACCAAAGCACAGAAACTAGTAGCTCCGCCACCTTCACTATACTCTACTTACAAAGACTAAATATACAATAAAAAAAACTTTTCAATTCTTCCGTGTAACTGGCTACCTGTTGTAGACCTGCCAATCCCAGTGGAGCTGGCTAACTGTTTTGTTGCTGTGGAAGGTACCAGACAGGTACTTGATAAACGATCCGAGGTAGGGGAGTGGCCTTAGAGGACGACCTTCTCAAGTATTTTCTAGTATCACAACTCCCCTTCGTTAGAATAGATTTCTGGATGCCGTCCGATCTCTCTTCTTAAGGCACAAGCCAAATGTCTTGTTCCCGTTCGCTAATATGGTAAGTCTGCGCAAGTACAAGCAATCGTCCAGTGATTTTTATTGTCCATTCTAGGATTTGTTTTTGGGTGATCGACAGGCCATCTATACAAGTGTCTACATCGGACACAGTAACATTGATTTACAGGCCATTTTCATCATGGCAATTCTTTTGTTATGTGTGGAACCATCAACTATGACCATTCAATACACAAATGAACGTTCTCCAGAACTAGCGTTATTCAATTTAGAAAGCCTTAAAGTTTATAAACTTGCTACTGGGGGGTGGGTGGGAGGCGGAGGAGTGGTGAACATTTTCTCGGTCATGAAATGAACTTAGTGATAGCCCACAAGTGTTGTTTTTCTTCTTTTTTTTTTTAATCTTTATTTATTTTTGAGAGAGAGAGAGAGAGAGAGAGAGAGACAGAATGTGAGCAGGGGAGGGGCAGTAGACACAGAATCCGAAGCAGGCTCCAGGCTCCAACCTGTCAGCACAGAGCCTGACGCGGGGCTCAAACTCACAGACTGAGAGATCATGACCTGAGCCCAAGTCAGACGCTCAACCGACTGAGCCACCCAGTCGCCCCACAAGTATTGTTTTTCTAATGTCCTTATTGGCAAAGTGAAGCCCAACATTTGCCCCCACCCGCTAGGTGTTTTGCTTTTACTATTATGTTCCAGAAAATCCCTAAATCTGGAAGCTATTACCTAAAAACTTTGGATAGTTGAGTAGTAAAGGATATATTAAGTTATACACAATTTTCGTTTTGAGAAGGAAATTAATGTACCTGTCAAATGTTAACCAAACCACAGAATGTCCTTTGTGAGAATTAACTGGGAACAGCGAGGGTGTGAAAGAAAACTGAACTTTCCCACCCACAGTTATGAGCACCGGTAAAAAACAAATCACATGCAACTATCATCAACACACAAGACTTGCAGAAATTCCACACTGCCCACATTTTCAAGAATCAGGACTTTCGCTTTTCTTTCTCTCTCAACATTTCTTCTAAGAACTTTTTTAAAATTTTATAATTTTTTAAAATTTAAAATTTTAAAATTTTTTTAAATGTTTATTTTTGAGAGAGTGTGCAAGTGGGAGAGGGGCGGAGAGAGAGGGAAACAGAGGATCCGAAGCCGGCTCTGCACTGACAGCAGCAAGCCCGATGCGGGTCGAACCCAGGAACTAGGAGATCATGACCTGAGCGGAAGTTGGACGCTCAATAGAATGAGTCACCCAGGAGCCCCTAAGAACTTAGTCTTAAACTGTTGTGAATGAGCTAAGATTTTTGGCAGATGTATGTGGTTTTGAATTGCTCGTCATTACCTGTTAATACCTAAACATGAATTTCCACTGTCCCCTTGTTAAACTAATCCCAGACCGTGGCCTTCAAATCCCTGACATATCACCCAATATCCAGTCTTCTTTCTAGAAACTAACGATAGTGCACATGCCCTAATTTTTTGATAATAGTAAAGGCGTTTCAAGTTTTGTACTTTTTTTGTTACCTTGTTATATGGCATTGCAGATATAGTAAGATTTCTAAAGACTTAACACTTAAAATTTCAGCACTGTGGATCGAGTCATGATTAAAGTAGTGATTCTGAACATTTCGCCTAATTTTAGAGCCAGCAAAACTCATTTAGTAGCTAACACTCAGAATCCACACATTATTGTAGCTTATGAAATATTTTTCATGAAGTATCAGAGAAATGTTCAGTCATTTACTAATAATGATCTTTGCTATCAATTCCCTTGCACGTTTCCGCTCCCCTGACTGCACATCCCTGAAAAATCTAGCAACTGCAATGGGGTGGAGGGAGGATCCTGGCTCAGGGTGAAGAACTTTCCAAGAACTTTGCGAGAATTAGCACATTTGAGCCTCACAACTCCCCTGGGAGGTATGCGGTTTAATCAGCTCCCATGACTCGGAAGCACCGTGCGGGTTAGAGCAGTCACTTGCCCAAGATCACACACAGCTAACACAATCTGGAATTTGAACACAGGTCTGATCTGCTTTCAAGCAAATTAAACACTGCACTGTACTACCTCTTAAGGGAAAAACAGTGGTTGACAGAGTTATTCGTTGTTTCTTCTAAACAGAAGGTTAGGCATTGGCCCTAGATCCCAAAATACCAGATGCTCCAGAATTAGTTTACCTTCACCAGCTGGCCCATCTAACATACTGAAGAGCTGTTCTCTGACTACAAGGTGTATCCTTCTAGGAGGTGAGGGAAAGGCTACTGAAACTATTAGACCTAGGACCCAGTGAGGGACTGAAACCTGGTATCTTATGTATGATTAATCGCTCAACAACCCTATCTGAGCACCACTATATTTAGGTAACTGTTAAGTAACTGAAATTTTGCAACAGAGAACTAAATTTGTGAAAGGCATGTCCTTGTCCTCTAGGAACTTTTGGACAAAGGCATGAAGAAGACGGTCTCCAGAAATGGCCTCTAGAGATACCTGATGATCACTGTTAACTTTCTGTTTCTTTCCTCAAAATCATAACTTCCTGGAGAATGAAAATCAGGAGCACTGGTGAACGCTGAAAAAAAAAAAAAAACATCTAGTGGAACAGAATGAACTGCTCCCCCATTTGCATGTTGTTCTTGGAGACTCGAGATTAATAGCACCAAATAGACCTAAATAGGAAAAAGAGAGGAAACCAAGTAGTGGGAGTAATAGACAATGAGTTTTTAAATGAACTGGCCCAAAGTCTAAGCCCATTTCATCCTAGCAGTTCCATCATTTATGTACGTACAGCTGTAAGACCTACAGTTGCAAAACAGACCATTCTGCCATCTCAAACACAATCGTTAGGACTGCCCAAAGTATGCACCTTATAAAGGGTGCCAGTAGGATCAACTTTCTAGGTTGATACTCTTCACTCATTCAACCGATAGCTCACCAGTGCCAAAAGCTGACCAAGAAGTCCAGGCCATTTCTAGAGAGCGTCTGCCTTCACGAAAGCTGTAGTCCAGAGAGGAAGTTGAATATTAAACAAAGAGAAACACAAGCATTTGAATACTGACGGTAGAGAAATACTGTGAAGGAAAAGAATAAGGTGCTTTTTGAAAGTTTGACAGATAGATGGAGTTAGGAAGACATACCTGGGGGGTAGGAGTGGAGGGGACATAGTCCCGAAAAGATGGATAGGAGTTAGCCAGACAGAGAATGAGGAAAAGAAGGGAGAAGGAGCTGTAGTTGTGTAAGCCCTGAGGAAGAAAGGAGTTGATCTGTTATAGAAATTGAAAAGGCCCATGTGGTAATGAAATAACCACTGGGAAAGGAGGAGAGAAGACCCAAGAGAAGGTAAGGATAGCCCAACTATGAATATACCTGAGCCCAAAGTCCTCCAATGACCCATGAAGATAGGCTAGAAGGGTCTATAGTCAAATCTCAGATAAAGAGTAAACATCCAAATTTCACATTTGAAAAAGTCAGCCATATGAAATGACACAATCAACTTTCAAAATTCTCAAGTGACAGCCGTCTGTAACTAGAAAGCTTCACCTAATCCAGCTAAGCCCCAAACCCTTCAAATGAGCTGAGAGGCTGTCCATGCATGAAATGCTGTTATGTTTTCTTGAGCTTTTTCAGAGAAACCGTGTCCCTCCACCAGGGCTCTTTGGTGTCCTCTACCACGTGGTCAGAAGGTAGAGGGACTCAGAGCCACTGCTCAGTAGGTGCGCGGGATAGGGCACGCTCCTATGCCCGGGGTTTCTTTCCATGTGCCAGAGCCGGGGGTATCTTCTGCATGGGGAAAGTAAGAAAACAGCCCATGTGTACTGAAAACCCTTCTGCAAGACGCATTGCACTGTACCCAGATGTGAGCTCTTTTTAAACAAAAGCAAAAGGCACAAGCATCTAAACACAGGCCGAGCAGGCTTCTATGTGGTCTCCCTTCTGTTCTATAGGGTTGCTCACACTGCACATATACTTTCAGACCAGACTGTTTGTGGAGAAGGCAATCTATGTGAGAAGAATGAGCCAAGACTTCTGATTCGAGTGGCAGACGGGAAAAATCCTGCAGATCCACGTTCTCCAGCAACCTTACTAAAGTCATGACAAGATTAAAAAAAAAATTAAAAGACGTAAACACACTCGGACAATGAAAGTAACAGCAACATCTGGGAGACTAGAGAGCTGAAGAACGAGTGGTGACTGGGATCCAGCAGACCAGAAGAATTCAATCTCAACAAGCGGCGGGGGACAGGGGAGCCGGCCCACAGGGCTCCTGAGCAGGTCAGGAATTCGTGGAATCCGAGATCCCTTACACTGGGGAGTAAAGGCGAGACTGAAAACAGAAGGAGTGGTTTCAAGTCCTTTACACAAGGACTTCCAGCTCTAGATGGGTGTCCCCATCTCACTAGCTGGGCACCAGTTCCTGTCTACCCGGTAGAAGACTACGGGCTTATTCCCTGGAAAGGATCAAACACAGTATCTGGAGGAGGAGAACCAGGTAGTGCTTACAGCAGGGGTAGGGGCAGAAAAAGGAGAATCAGGGGAAACTTTTACACAGTGAAGCCTCAGCTCCCTGGGCCCTTTGGCCTACTTGCTTCCCTGAGCACTGACAACTAAGTTTATCTTATCTTCTCCAAGTGAGAGCTTGAAAGTTTTTTGTTTCTTTATCCCAATGTTTATTTTTGAGAGAGACAGAGACAGAGAATGAGTGGGGAAGGGGCAGAGAGAGAGACAGAGAGAGAGAGAGAGAGACAGAGAGAGAGAGAGAGAGAGATACAGAATCTGAAGAAGGTTCCAGGCTCTGAGCTGTCAGCACAGAGCCCAAGGCAAGGCTCCAACCCATGAACTGTGAGATTATGACATGAGCTGAAGCCAGATGCTTAACTGACTGAGCCGCCCAGGTGCCCCCTTGAAAGATTCTTGTTGGGAGTATCTGACCAGTCCAAGAGAAAAAAACTAAAGGTATGATTACTAAAGCCTCCCCAGTAAAACCACCAAGTACCCCTGGGGTGAGAGACTAAGAACAGACAAGTCCCACACAGGGACAGAGAACTGAATTAGCTTTACATGCCCCACTTTTAAAGATATAAACACACTAGGGGCGCCTGGGTGGCGCAGTCGGTTAAGCGTCCGACTTCAGCCAGGTCACGATCTCGCGGTCCGGGAGTTCGAGCCCCGCGTCAGGCTCTGGGCTGATGGCTCGGAGCCTGGAGCCTGTTTCCGATTCTGTGTCTCCCTCTCTCTCTGCCCCTCCCCCGTTCATGCTCTGTCTCTCTCTGTCCCAAAAATAAATAAAAAACGTTGAAAAAAAAAATTTAAAAAAATTTAAAAGATATAAACACACGAGAATTACTGCACATCTAAGAAAAGCCATGAATATGAAAGACAGAAACCTAACAGAAACAAAAGGCAACTTGAGATAAACAGAGCTATACAGGGAGATGAAAACTGATCTATATTATTAATGTCAAAAAAAGCCTAAAGTTAACAGATAACATGTTCATGAAAGAACAGGATGCTACAACACAAAAAAGAGAAAAGAGTTGTTGAAGTAGGGAAAAAAAACAAAAAATGGGTGAGCAAAAATTTAGAACTCAGTAAGTGACTTAAGATAAATGTGAAAAAAATCCCCCAGGAAACAGAGCAAAAGGACAAAGAAATGAAAAATACAAGTTACGAGAATTAGATCACTACAGGAGAGCCAACAAGAAAAAAAAAAAAATCAAAAAGTTTCACAGAACTAAAGGATTTGAGTTTTTAAGTTGAAAGGGCCTAACACATCTGGCTATGAAAACAGTCACACTCTGACGGGACCATGAAATTTAAGCCTGGAGTTTCCAAACAGGATTCTAAAACAAACAAAAAACAACAACAACAACTAAAATCACCATCACCACCACTACAAAAAGCAGATCAGATCAAGATTAAAATGACACTGATCCTCTAGGGAGCAAAACTGGAAGCTTAGAAGCATTTAAATGGAGCAGTACTTTCAAAACCACGAGGGAAAATTATTCCCAACCTAGAATTCTACACCAATTAGACCATCAATCATGAGTTTGATAAGCAAAATGTCAGAAAACTGACCCCCAATGCACCCTGGAGAAAGCCAAGAAAGGCCAAGACTTGGAGGCCAGCAAGAATCCTGCACAAGATGACAGGGGACTCCCTGGCCTGAGAATTCAGGGGGCCTAGGGCAGGGAGTGGGGTCAGTTGGTGGCTGGGAGGGCGGGGGGTAGAGCCATGCAGCAGTTTGGACATCAACCAGTCCAAATGGGAGCAGACTGACCGGAAGCTCTGGAAGAAACCCCACCGAGCAGAGGACCAAGATGCAAATGCAGAGCATACCTGTTTGAAATTATTAAGAGGAGATTTGCACAACCGGGGGTGGGGGTAGATACTGGGGAGTGAACTGACAGGGATACAACTAAGTGATCAAACAGGACAGTAACTCCAGGGAGAAGAGCAGAGGAAGAGGACAAGGTTATCCTAACATACTCCAGGACAGCTACGAATAGCATTTACAAAGGCATTAATTATACTGTGAACCCATGGGTCTGCCCCAAATGAAATCGTATTGGCAGGGTAAGGGCGGGTGGGGAGGGCAAGGGGGTGGATGGGGGGGGGGGGACATAGGAACACAGGAAAGGAAGGAAAAAGAGCTAAATTCTCACTTCCAAAGTGAAAAGCCAAGAGATAATACCAGAATGTGAAAAATCAAGGAGTAGCCATATTAGCACAGTATTTAGAATGACGGAAACACACCCACAATAAAAAGCTAAGTAGTTGAAAGTGAAGAAAACTAGAGAAGGGTTAGAGGGAATTGGAAGGGGAGAAACATAGGGTTTAAAAAAATAATCTTAAAAGGGTCAAATAATTTATCAGGGCTATATATGGACAGAAACTAAACAAGTGGGTATAGAATTCATTATTCACTACTGTATCCCTTACAATATTAGAAAAATATGTGTGCCTAGATTTTATAGCACAATGCCATTTTTTTTAAATGTTTGAGAGAGAGAGAGTGCGCGTGCAGTGGGGAGGGGCAGAGAGGGAGAGAAGGAGAGAGAGAATCCCAAGCAGGCTCTGTGCTCTCAGCACAAAGCCCGATGCAGGGCTCGACCTCACAAACATTGAGATCATGACCTGAGCCAGATTTAAGAGTTGGACCCTTAATCGACGAAGCCACCCAGGTGCCCCAATGCTATTCTTTTTAAATGACAATTTTGAGGTCTTCTCTCTTTGAAAGCACATTTAATGAAAAAAATTCACTTCCGATCATTTGTTAGTACCTAGACACTGGCCAGATACACTGCATACATAAAGGCTAATTTATGAAGAGTTATTTGCTAAGTCAACATTCCTCCAGTCTTTTAAACTAGCAGCCTTTCTTACTTTTTAACTTTCACTTATTTTACAACCCACCTTTTTCCTCAAAGGAGTCAAATAGTTATCTTTTTCTTACATCACAAATTTCTCTTAAATGTATAAAGATACAAGTGAGTTGGGGCATTATAGAGTGTTAATTAGAACATACTTTAGTCCTTTTTTCCTTTTTCAAAGAACTAAGTAGTAGAAATAAGGGAATTTGTTTTCTCTTAACATTTAGCTTGAACCCTACCAAAATGTTTATTCCTTTATTCCTTCTGTGTAATCTGAAAAGCAAGACACAACAAGCATTAATTCACAAAACAAGGTTTTTCTTTGTTACGAAGTCGTTCTTACCAAAAAGCAATACAAGTCCAAATGTACCTACTTCAAAATAGTATTAAGATTCCATGACACAGGTATTGTAATCATAAAATTCCCCATTTAAATTTTGGCTTTCATGAAATGTCATTTCTTAAGCAAGGTAAGAGAATTTTCACTGAAATAATCATGTATTGGTATTTTGATTGAAATAATCATGTATTATCAGTGTACTGAATTCCACTGACTTTCCAACTAATTTGCTTCCATTATTTCCTTGAAAATACATATTTTCAAGAGAGTGGTTTGAAGGAACTCAAGGTCTTATTTTTTAAAATATATTGTGAAATACCTCGTATTTGATTGTCAAAATACAGCACTGCAAATCTCCACTACAGAACCCAGGCTCACCCAGAAGTTTTCATTCCAAGAAAATTCCTCTGATACTGAAGGATACTTGTGCAACGACAAAATTTGAGGCACGGGCTTCAAAATTAAAAGGTCATTCTGATGAAGCATCTCAATTTTCCCTAAGAGTTTTGTTATTTTGTGTTGTTTGAATTGACTAATCCTCAAATGGGTTTCAACCACTCTGAAGATTTTCCAAAGTATAACCATGTTAGAATTAGAAGAGACCCTAAATATATTAATTGGACCTACAGTCCAATCTCTTCTCGCCGATATAAAACTGTGGCATAGAGAAGTTAACTCAGTTAGCAAGACTCCTGGTTAATCCAGAGTCTCCTAATACAAGTACTGCCTGATATGTTTCAGCAACCAGCAGGAAAGTATTTTTTATTAGGTAACTTTTATCTTTGTATTCACACATAAAGGGATGTTCTATCTTCATGCAAAATCAAACTAGGATTCTGTTTATTGCCCAAAAGACAGTCCAATTATAGCTGTTACTGAAACCAGAAACGTATTTCCAAGTTATCTTCCTATATCAGGTTAGTGACTTGATTTGATTTGCACCAAGTAGGGCATATGATCATAGAGTGGGTATTATTGCTGTTTTTTCTCTAGTCCTACTAGATCACAGAGGACAACAAGTTACAGGAGGTTGGCAGGAAGCTGTCATATCAGTTAAGACTAAAATCCATCAATAGACCCTATTCACTGAACAAAAACCGGGAAATCTTCCTTACCGATGCTCCAGAGAGCAATTCCTTAGACAGTTATAACATTGGAACAGCAAACAGCTGATGTAAGTTTTAGGCTGCACTTAAGTGAAACGTGTTGATGTTCTCATCTTTTAAAAAGAAAATGTAAAAATAGTCAAAAGTTAAGGAAAGATGTAGAGATTAGTGGACAAAACCCCAAATAATGAACATGCTTGTCCAGAGCAGATCTGTTTAACCAGACAAGTAATTTGAACAGGTAGAAATGCTAAGTCACAAATTTGTTCAGAGATCTTCGGTTACTGGTTGATTCTACTAGGAACGTGTTTGGCTGCAAGTAACAGAAAACTCACTTTATGGTGCTTTACACCAAGGGTCAACAAGCTTAAAAGGGCCAGAGAGTAAACATTTTAGGCTTGTGGGCCAAATAGTCTCTGTGGCAACTACTCAACTCTGTCCTCGTAGCACGAAAGCACAAATGGGCGTGATGGTGTCCCAATAACACGTCATTTACAAAAAATGGCAGCCAGCCCACAGGATAATTTGCCAACCACCAGTTTAAACAAAATGTCAACCCCTGGTGTAAAGAGATAGGACTGGAGTGCGTGGGTGGCTCAGTCGGTTAAGCATCCAGCTCTTGATTTCGGCTCAGGTCGTAATCTCACAGTTCATGGAATTGAGCTGTGCATCGGGCTCTGTGCTGACAGCATGAAGCCTGCTTGGGATATTCTCTTTCTCTCTCTGCCCCTCCCCCCCAAATAAATAAGTAAACTTCAAAAAAAAAAAATATATATATATAGAGAGAGAGAGATAGTACTTAAAAAATAAATAATTTAAAAAACCCTCCAAGGTAAGCAAGAAGGCTACAGGAGCTCCAGATGTCATAGCGATGTTCAAGGTAAGAGGAACAGCAAGGGGGCGGGGTAAGGGGTGGGGGAACTGAGGCAATCACATCCGTCCCTTTCATAAGAAAGCAGAAGTTTTCCCAAAAGCACCTCTAGCAGACGGCACTACCACTCCCATCATTGGTCAGGACAAAGCAACTCAGATGGACACAACCTAGGAGTCCTAAGCATCTTAGACAAATCGTGATTCACTGCCTAGGTCTGGACACATTGCTACCTCAAATAAAACTATGGTTCTTATACCAAAAATGGATGAATGGCTATTGGGTATGCAGTTAACAGTATCTGTCACACTGGACTTTATTTTTTATATTTTCTCTACTGGTATAATCTCAAAAAAATGAAGTACACTTTCTTAGCTTTGATCTAATTAGTCAAATGGAGATTAAGGTTAAGCAGGTAAGATGGGGGGGGGGGGGGAATCAAAGTCAGTCTATCTCTGGCTCCCTAAAAGTAGTGTTTTAATGGGGAAGCAGGGACCGACACACCTGAATGACAGCGCTGCAGCCCAGCTTTGGGGCAAAAACACTTAACCTAGCCATGCCTCCCTCCATCTGCAACTGGAAAAGCGAGATTGTTCGATGAGATGCTCTCTAAGGTCTAACATCCTAGGAGTTCTTTAAATAGGTTATTTGATCAAGAAAATATAGCATAAAGTATACAGTCAAAATTTCATTCGAAAATAGCAAACCCCAAATCATAAATGTGGAAAATTCTCAGAGAAGGTAGTCTTCAACTGAAGAAAAAGGATTTTATTCAAATAATGCTTCGCACGCATTGCAAAAAGATTGGCATTCCGTTCATCCCTTCCAATTTCTAAGAAAACACACGTGTAAGAAGGGCAGTTAACTTTTTAAAAACACTATAAATGTGTCTTGTAAAAATTATACTGTTTCTTACAACAAACTTAAAATAGTTCAAGTCCAAGATGGTAACTGTTCTAGACAGACTACTAACGTAAGAAGCACCCCCCATAACCCCATCCCCCGCTGCCATAACTCTGATTAAGCACTGTAAAAGATAAAAAACATAAATCTGATTACTGCCTCAAGTTTATTTTTGAGAGCAAGTGAGTGGGGGGAGGGGCAGGCAGAGAGGGAGAAGGGATCCCAAGCAGGCTCCGTGCTCGAGCCCACAAACTGTGAGATCCTGGCCTGAGCCAAAACCAAGAGTCTAATGCTTCATCGACAGAGCCAGTTACCCAGGCACCCAGTAATCAGACTTATTTTGAGGCACTACTCAAATGATAACCCTTTTAACAATAAATTAATCAAAACAAAGTAAAAGTCATTGCGTCCTTAAGAAATATGCTTTGCAAGAGGAATCCAAAAGGATAACTCTTAGCTACCTGAGCAAAACCAGAAAGAAAGGAAAAGACCAGGAGGGACGGGGCAAGGAAGTTTTGGAGGAAAATTCTGTTTAGCAAAAATGTTCCCATGTTTTTCTGACAAATCTAGTTTTATATCAACATAACATAGATAAATTCTCAGTAACTTAGTCATAACTCCGTCAAAAAATACACCCCAAACTAAGTGAATGCTTGATTGCTTGAATTAATACAGAAAATGATTTTAATTTAGTGCGCTTAATTCAATATTTAAAGACTTGGGAAATGGGCGGAACTGAAAATCCATCGCATTATGTTGGAGAGAATGTGACTTGTAATTAGTGCTGAAATAAAACACCAACATCGTTTTGTTGTTGTTGTTGTTACCGTGTTAAAGCGCACTTATCACTAAATTTGAACACATGTGTGAGTGAGAAGCCTTTACAGAGAGCCCAAATAGAGTCTATCAAATGATTGCTGTATGGCACAAGAGCGAAAGGAAGGGGAGGCTGGAAGAAGAAAGGAAGGAAGGGCAGAAGGAGGGGGGTAAAACCACCTCAGAGACGCAGGGGCTACTGGAGGTTAGCAGGAAGTCTCCAGTGCAGTGCACATTTAATACCGCTCTTTATTCAGTAATGGAGATCACTTTGCACCAGCCACCGGGCTAGATGAGAGATACCCTGCGAGTGAGGATTCTGCCCTGTAACAGAGCAGGCAGTAGTCCTCAATCCTGACATACCAAAGGGGTTAGCAGGGGTTTCCCCAAATGCCCGTTCTCAGACAGATGAAAGAGCTTCCTTTGAAAAATGCTGGAGCTTTTCACCTCTGCAAAGCCTGTTTCCCTATATATTGTCTGCCATGGCCGTCTGGGAGTTTTAATCAACCCCCAGCCTCTTCACCATTTGTCATCTGCACCAACATACAATAGGAAAACACATTTTCAGACATGCCTCAGCATGCCAGGGATGGGATGGACCCTCGCTACTCAAACCACTTTGGACAAAACGTGCTAAATAATACGTGGTGGGATCCATTTATGCAAAAAGACACACACGCGAAGTTTAACCTGAAGTGTCCTGAATGCTTCACGTAGGCATTTCCCTACTTCCAGCTTTATCACATCAGTGATTGGGAATTTAAGAGGGTTTGGGTCATATTTATTTATTTATTCTAAACCCTCATGTCTCTCACTTTCCACGCAGGAACCAGTGACTCTTGCATAGCATAGTAGCTGTGACCCCACGTTGGAAGGAGGTATGATCAAAGGCAGCCTGGCCAGACTTGGGAAAACATTTCCACTGAGAATGGACATACTGCCTGTCAAAAGGTTATTCCCACCGCGTTGGGGCAGGAGATCACGTTACCCCAGAGTAACAACATGAAAGGGCAGAATCTGGCCAGAGTCACCCACATACATGTTTTTCTTTCCAACAAGGGCAAATGGGAGACACTGACCTGAACAGAACATCCTTCTTATCACTTGCGGATGGGTGGGGGCGGAAAGGGTGCCTTTCCCTAATCAATACAGCCCCTGAGCCACAGCCACTGTTTAATTCCTTTTATATTTTTCTTTTCATTCAGAAACAGCTCACATTCAGTAAGACTTTTCTGTCTTAAACTTTTTTTTTTTTTTAAATCCGAGCAATCACAAGCTATATTCTGTGGAAGACAAAATAACTTTGGAGGCGTAAATCTTAATGTCAATGACAGGAAGGCTTTGGTGAACCATTACCATAAATCTGACAAACGCTAATTTGATGGGTGGCTGTATCTGTCTGCTGCACGGCCAGTCTAGACAGTCTATTGAGAAATCCTAAAACACAACTGTTTGTTCCCTGTAACACCATCTGGATATGGCAATAAGCGCCGACCCAGCGCCATTCACACATGGATCAAAGCACATGCTAATGCTATCATGAAGTCATACACATAAAAAATTCAATCTGAGAACTCGAAGCAATTTTCCTAAGTCTTCAGTGAAGAAACCCCAGACTTAGTGTGACTCAAGCTAAGTGCATGAAGGGGGGAGAGGGGGGAAAAAAGGAACCGAATATTTAATGAGCTTGGGCTTCCAGAGGAATGTTAGGCCACCCATTGTATTGGAAAAGGCTCATGTCACACTTCAGTCATGGTACCCGTCAGGGTGCCCCTTTACAAAAATTGATCTGAGGACCTTTGTAATTACCTGTTTCAGCCGGGGAGGGGCGGGGGAGGGGAAGCACTGCGGATTCATGACAAGAAATAAAAGAAGGGATCCAAGGTGTAAATCTAACATTATATTATATTGGTCTGAGCTGGCAGAAATTTTCAATATTGCACACGATATTAAAAACCTTTCTCATTAAACAGCACTGTGGCATTAGATCAAAGAATCAAGGGCCTCCTATTGAACTCCTTTAAATATTACAAACATAAGAGCAAGTCTGGCTGTGCATAAAATAGAAACAAAGCCAATTTTTTTTTTTTTTTTTTTTTTTGTCCACCCTCATCCTATAGCTGGCTGGAGAGAAACACTGCTTGAAAAATCGATTTCTAGTCAAATGGGGAGAATCCGGACTTCTCCCAAGGTACTGAATAAGGCAGAAATGAATCCAGCCCTGTACAAATTCGCTGACAGGAAATTTTCGGTCAATATGTTACTCCTATCAAAACTTTAAGCTACTCTTTCAAAAATGTATCACTCAACAGCACCGCTTCAATTGCACGCCCTCCCAGCCCTAATGCTTATGCCTCATCACTCCGCGAACCAAATTTCCCGGGGAGATAGGAAATGCTCCCTACGCCCAGTGTTTCGCTCCACTGTGAGCCACCAGAAGAAACTTCGATTTCTTTGCTTCTTGGCTGGCTCAAGTCTGATAGAAGAACACAACTAAAACTCTTGGGAATGTGTTATTAGTATATTCATCTGTTTGCTGGGAGACCCCAAACATGGCCCCAGGTCTCATACATCCTAGCATAAGCTTCCCAAATTCCCACCAACGTGTTTTACTTTGCAACAGTTGTTTCTACATCACATGTGTATGTATACGTGCACGTACACACGCACACACCACGACTACATTTTTAAAATTTACTAATCATGTCACGGGGTTAAAAAAATAGGAACAAAACCTGTTAAGAATTACAAGCCATATCACCAGGAGCTTCCACAGGCTATGGCTTATGTTGCAAATTTCAAGGCTATATAGTGGTTAAGACTACTGGAATATCCTCACAGGGTAAGCAAAAAAAAAAAAAAAAAAAATGGTAACTGAAACAGGGCTTTTATAATACTTAGCAGCACACAGATGTTTGATCTCTTTCTACTCTACCTGCTAAAGCCTTTAAAGGTAACCAAGAATAAAACATTACATTCCAGATTTTATAATGTCTCAAGAAAAAAAAAAAAAAAGCTCAATTCTGTAATTAGTCATTTTACCATTCTAGATACAAATTCAGTAGAGAGAAAATGAAAGGTCAACAGTTTAGCCATAGTTTTTCTAAAATTCAGTTCAATTTGAAAGACTTCTCACCAAATATTTCACAAAATATATTTATCTTCTTCTCAAATGGAATATTCTTAACAATGTTTTTGTTTCTTAAAAAGGAAAAATCATCAATTTCACCCTCCCATAGTATGAAACCTTCCCTAGAAATATTTAAAAATTTTAGAAGTTCAGGAAATATATTCTGCTAATCGTCTGTGCAAATTTCCATTTAAACGATTATCATTTATAGGTATTTCATATTCAACGTAAAATAGATTATTGATTATTACGTAATACATTACTACTACAACATAATCCGGATCACAAAGAAAAACAGAACAGCCTATTTTTTTGTACCGCAGGTTTCCGTAAAGCAACTGCAAAAAAAAAAAAAAAAAAAAAACAAAAAAAAAAACCCTTCAAAAAGGTAATTTATCCATCCCCAAAGATAGCCTTAGTCCCTGAACTTCCAAATAAACAAACTGTAAAGATATTTGCTATTTTGGTATACAAGCTAGTTAATATACATGAAGACATACATCTTAACAGGATTAAAAATATTTCATTTGCAAAGCATATGTGCAGACCCACAGGAATAAAAAGAAGTAACATTTACACACAAATGCACATCTCAGATGATCCACCATAATGATCAGATGCTACCCTAGATAGAATTAAGAAAAAACAGTTGAGACAATATAAGTGAGAAATCATAATCATGCTTGTTAACCATTTTATACATTTATATAGACTTTTTACAAATATAGTTTAAAACTTTTATGCCATTCCCATGCTGGACTGACTACATTACAACTGATAATCATGTTGTCTAGCAGTAATGGCTTTCTTTCAGGCTGTGGCTATAATTCGGTAAGTTTAAAAAGGGAGAGAAAAAAAATCACCCAAACATTGCTTAATGTAGCTAATCAGGCTTTTTCAAAATTAGGCTGGGGATTTAATGTTAGGCAGCATATGAAGGAATTTAAAAATGTTGTAGTGGAACAGTACTGCCATCTACTGGCAACTGTTTAGCAGTGCCTGAGGAGTGTCTTCAAGAACAGCCTATTAGAGCTGACCAAAGGGGAGCCCTTCAGTTCACTTTGCACTGGGAACCAAAAAGAAAAACAGAAGAGTTAGATGGCTCACAGTTTTTCCCTGACTTAAAAAAAAAAAAAAAAAAAAAAGAAGATAGCTTTTCCTTTCAACTGTAAACAATTTTTTGTTGTTTTTTTTTTTTAACTTTTGAAAATTTAAAACGTAGTGACCTACAGACTATACTAGCCTAGTAATGAATAGCCAACCAAGAAGAGAATCACGCCTCTACTATCGAACGCTCGTGCTCCTGCAGATCATTTTCTTCAATGCCACAAAATATTATATTCTAATTCTGCATGAGAGATACATCTTCTGAAGAAAGCAGATCACAAGCCGGCATAAGCAAGCCTACATGTCAGCATTTGTATGTTAATCCTAAAAGCGTTCCATATTACTACCAAGACAATCAGTTTATTTGGGGTCCCTGTGGATTCAAGTCTGGCTCTGGATTCCCGTTGTACCAGTAAAGCCCCTCTGGGAGGGAGCACAGTACACACCGAAATCCTAGATTTGAGTGACCTAAAGCAAAATCCATGCGTATCAGACAAGCCTACAATGGTATCACCAGAACGGAAGAACCTTTGCACACCTTTTTAATCCTCAAAGATAAATACTAGAGGCTTTATACAAGTTCTACCAATTTTTTAGTGGTTTAAAAGTTTATGTCAAGTGGGGAAATACACAATATGAGGATTCTTTCAAGTAACTTGTACCTGCATAATGGAACAACTCAACTCTTGTAGATGGACGCTGCATTAGACTGCTAAAATATATATACACTTATGGGCTATGGATTTTAACATTTTAGAGAAAAACTGCTACTGCTATTTTTTTTTCCTTAAAGACAATAATCTAAAAACACAGATTACAGACACAAAACATGTAAATGACAGATTTTAAAAAGGACTTAGTCTCCACTAACATAGCCGTTTTAGGCCACATAATTGCAGAACTCCAAAGAACCACAAAATAAACCGAAAACCCCAGACATAAAGAGATCCACTTATTAATTAAAAGCAGCTCTCTTGCGCTATTAAAATAAGGTTGGCCATGCATACTTTATTGCCGTCACAGTCTCAGATGGGGCAGTATTCAAAACACATAAAAGTAAAGTTGAATAGTTCTCTATGTAGGGAATGGAGTTAAGTCATGTCTGCTTGCACAAAACTGTTTTGCAAAGAAGCCACATATAGAGGATCAGAGTGGAAGGAAAACAAAACAAAACAAAAAGAGTAAAAGCATCAAATCTCAAATTCAATGCTCCTCTTTGGGAGGGAGGGACAGTGAGGTGTACTGCAAACAACAGGAGCTGAATCAAGAAGGTCTAAAACTTGCCCTGTTTTTAAAAACAGGGACCAGGAACCAAGACAATCTGCAAAAGAAAGAGACGGGGAACTCATTTTTAAATTACATGTTAAATGAATACAAGTTATTTGAAGGACCTTTTATAAGCCTGGTTTTTGTTTTTAACTAATATGATACAGACTGCATTGGTTTCTCTGGGGGGAAAAAAGGCAATAGTCACAAAAAGAGTGGGAGGACCAAGAGGAGGAGAAGAAGAAGGTGGGGACAAAGAACAGAAACTACTAATATTTCATAATGTGATTTTTAGGAATTTCTAAAAACTGCCCTAGAAATAGTATGACCAAAAAATTATTCCTCATACCAACTATTCTTTCAAAGCTATAGGTGACTATCTAGCAAAAATTAAACACCTCACACAAAGTTAGCCTTTCCAGATTTCACATGAATTTCTTCAGGAGGGGGATAATTTAGCAGATCTCTCGGAATAACCACCCACCTTTCTTTGTAGTCCCCTCACTGAATGCCAGAGCATACCAAAATTATTTATCACCTTTAAAAGTATGGGAAGAAATTCCTACAATAGATTATAAAAACACAACACTATCGTGGTATTTTACGGGGTACTAATAACCATGTAACTACTTCAACTGTATGGTAACTGCCATATAATTATGATGTCTCATGATTTATGTCTCACAGATTACAGGATACGAAAGCCAGTTACCTGTTACCATACATAGACATTTGTGGTTGGCAGGTGTGGAAAAGTTTGCTATAAGGGTCAAAATTGGCCTTGAAATTGATCTAACCTATGAATAAGATTGCTTTATCTTCCCCTCTCCTCCATTTGTGTGTGTTGTAGATGAAAGGAGGAAACCTAGAAGCTTCTACAGGAGATCTATAGCTTTTCAGAGTCCGTGGCTGGTCTAAGCGGAATCTGCCATTAAACTGTTTTCAGCTGGTTTTCCTCCCGCAGAGTGTGTTCTCCCTTTAAGTTTGTTTGACAGGTTTCGTTACCTTGAAATATTCTGGCATGGAATTCAGACACCAGTGGCCTTAGCTTAGAAACATTTCCTCTTTCTTAATTTTTAATACAATAATCAGCCCCTTTAACCCCCCATCCCACATTTCAAGGCACTCTAGGTACAGGGGACCTTAAAAAGCAGAGATTTGGCAAGTGGACTGCTTCCACTTTGCTACATGTTTACTAGTGTGATTAAATGGGGCTTATTCTGTAATTACACTAAACCCCATTCAATTTCCTTCTGAAATCAGCAATGGACTCTAGCAAGAGATAAGAAACACTGACCACGTAATTTATTATTCTTTGTTTAGTTTGGGGAACTATGGCCAGTATGCTGTGCTGTCTGCTTTGGTGAGACCCAGGGCACCGACTCCAGCCTCAGCACTAAGATGGAGAAGTCCTAGGAGTGAAATGGTAGGCACTTTTTTTTTTTTTACATTCTGAATCAAATTCCAGAATTTAGGGCAGCGAAAAGAATTCTCCACTAGCCCCTGCCCACCCCCCGCCCCCAAATCTAACATTTTCTTGCTGCTCAAAGTCTAATTTCCTTCCCCAAATTACCTCACCATATGGAAGGAAAGAATCGCTACCTTTATCTGCATTTTGTATCAGTTTGGGCATTCAGGACAACTGTGTGTTCCCTTTTCATTTCCTTGTTTTGTAAGGTTAAGACCCAAAATATGCACCTCCAGAGTTGTGGTACATTTCATGTAAGTCAGAAGATATGAAAATGAAATGATTTTATAACGACTTTGCTTTAATAGGGGTTTTACACAGGGGGGTTCCTGGGAAGATGTCCAGGCAAATCGTGTCCAAAGCCCAGAGTGAAGGGAAAATGCACCTTGATGCACAACATACTTGAAGAGAGATTTGCTGATGTGTCATTTTAAATGAAATACAAACTTCAATTCCAGCTCAGTTAGGAGAGCGTTTCTTTGTCCTCCTACTTCAGGAATCTCTCTTTCCTTTTCTTTTGAATCTTAGGATTGAAAAACCGCTCAAGAAAGCTGGCGTGTATATACACACCACCCCCCCTCACACACACACACACAAATATACACACACACTCATCTTCAAACAAGGGTTAAGAAGAGCCTGGCTGGTTTAAGAGAAAAATCTATCCAAAACGATCCCACTCTTCTTAAGCATGAATTTCACACAAAGAACTAGATATAAACAACCCACATCTGATAAGAAGTCTCTTTCAAGCTTACAACAGGAACCCTGCCCCTCCCACCCACCCCCCCCAAAAAAAGTCATGGGGGCCCAAAGAAATAATTTTTCTCTTATTTGGCCAGAAGCACGTGTGTGTGCGCACACTTGCACCTCCTCAGCAATGGTTTTTGTTTAGAAGTTTGGAACAATTCTGAACAACGAAAAGCCCGGAGAAATCCAAGTGACTTGGAAAATACTCCCTCTACGCAATAGAAGCATAAACAAATTCTAAAAGCCAATTTTATATATCCGAGGAGGAGAAGTACACATGAACCCAGCTGAACCAAAAAGCTCAATCCCGACAGGGCAAGTAAGCAAGTTTCTCTCGAACCCAAATGATTCTCACGTTTCTGAGGCACCATTCCGTTACTTGAGATGTCCTGTGGACAAAAACTTGAAGAGACAGCATAATTCCGTCAGCTCCTTGGCATTTTATTGAAAAAAGGGAGACTGACTGTTTTCACCTACAAGATTTAGGAATAGAGAGTATGGCAGTGAGGTGGCACCGTGCTTCCAAAAGTTCCCCAAACCCTCAAATCTCATGTCCAGTTGATAACGGATGTGGCTAGGGCTCACCCCATTAAAAAAAAAAATCATGGGGCGCCTGGGTGGCGCAGTCGGTTAAGCGTCCGACTTCAGCCAGGTCACGATCTCGCGGTCCGTGAGTTCGAGCCCCGCGTCAGGCTCTGGGCTGATGGCTCGGAGCCTGGAGCCTGTTTCCGATTCTGTGTCTCCCTCTCTCTCTGCCCCTCCCCTGTTCATGCTCTGTCTCTCTCTGTCCCCAAAAAAATAAACGTTGAAAAAAAAATTAAAAAAAAAAATCAAAAACTACAAAATGTTGAAGCCTCCTATTTGGACACTGTGGTGCTTGTTCTACAAGAGTCATCGCGGTGTTCTAGGAGTTTCTCATCTAAATTAGCACTGACACTGCAGGGCAGTGATACATCAAAGTTATGTTGGTCTTACAAGCACAGACGATCATCGCCTTAAATGGCATTGAAGTATTTGTACTGTTTGAAGGTAGGGAATGGGAGGTGGGGGGAGCGGAGATATATATTCCTTCTTTCGCCTTCCACCCAGCACTCTCCCCAAAGAGGGGGATCAGTAGGAAGCTTTCCATCTGCCCACTGGGATTAAATTGGAGGGTACTAGTGAAAAACGGGAAAATGCTTCCCACTCTTGTACCTCAAAGCCTGGCCTAAGTGTAATTCATGAAAGGAGACCTGGCCTCTGGGAGTGAGGCTAGGCCTTGAAACCGTCATGTGTCATGTTATCTAAAGACAGCTGAGTGTGAGGGTAAAGGTCTCCCACCCTCTTTTCAGGACAACAGTGGACCACGCACCCACCCTTTTTAAAAACAAAAAACATCAAATGTTTATTTTATTTATTTTTTGAGAGAGAAGAGAGAGAACACACATGCAAGAACTGTGGAGAGACAGAGACAGAGAGGTGAGAGAATCCCAAGAAGGCTTTGTGCTGGCAGCACAGAGCCAGGTGCAGGGCTCGAACTCACTGACTGTGAGATCGTGACCCGAGCCAAAATCAAGAGTCGGACGCTTAACTGACTGAGCCACCCAGGCTCCCCAAAAACAGTCAGATTTTTTAATTAAAGGCTATTTAAAAATTTTATATTCAAAATGGGTTGAGTAAAAAGACCCTGTTGGAAGTATTTATATTAAGACTAAAGAATTAAAATCTTCAATATTTCCAATATTAACGGTACCTTTCTTGAGGCATTTGAGAGTTCACATGTAGTAGGCCGCAGTAGGCTGAATCTTACTGCCATTCTAAAACCTCTTATGCAGGTAACTGCAAAGATCCAGAAAGGTCTATTGGCTGCCTGATAATTGATTAGAACTTATTTAAACCACTCAGCATAGGCCTCCATTTTATAGATTATTGGGGCTTTCAGAGATGAACTTGCTGAACTGCATTATCTAAATGTGAAAACAAAAGACTTGATACATTTTAAGGTCTCAAATCAAAGTTTCAAGAAAATAAATCCAAATAGCATTGACCTGAGAAATTAACTACGTACAAACAAAATAGCATTTATCTGCAACACAGTCCTTTCAAAAATTTACTGTCTAATGAGCAACAGATCTACATTATACACTTAAAACCAGGCAAATTGGATCAAGTGCTAAGATTGAGAATAAATAGCAACCATGAGAGCACAGGGGATGGCAAGGGCCTCCCTGCACTGGAGAATTGGAGGCATCTCAGGAGAAAGTTAGAGAAAGGTGGTTGCATTTGAGCAGAGCTTGAATGTTAGACGCATCCTGAGCAAGGAGTAAAGGATAAATACGAGTAGACGAAAACAATTCAGGGCCGAGTCCAAAAACAGATGTGGCTGGAGTTTAAATTCTACAAGGATAAAGTGTGCTTGTGGCCATGCAACGAAGGGACGTCAAGGACCATTATATTTGAGGAAGCTGTGTCTCCGCAGAGTGGAGTTAGAAGGAGAGGAAGGCAGTCACGAGGGGGTGTCCAAGTTGAGTGTCCAAGCTGGAACTCCAACCAGGACGACAGAACGCACCATGGTGATCCCCCACAACAGAATGCCTCGCCATCACACTGGATAATGGTAGGAGGAGGGACCAGGAGGACAGGAATGTGGTATTGCAACTAAGCCACAGGAAACAGTTGTAGGAGGAAAAAACAAAAAGGAGTTTAATTTTGAAGAATATGAATTTGAGGGGCCAGCAGGTCAGACATGTAAACAGATCCAGTGGGGAAAACGAGAGGTTAACTGTTTAGTGGGCTGATTTCACATGTGCCACTATCCAAAAATAATTCCAAATGGTTCAAACACCACTATATGGAAAAAAACATAAATAGCTATAAATAGGCATCTGGACTCAGCAGTTAGAGATTAGATTGTGAAACTCAAGAAGAATCTAGGGACTGAAATTGAAAACTTGGACATCAGTGTAAAAAGGATAGTTGTCACCGCCCCTTGAGAGTGGGAGGGGTGAGGAAGGGTGGGAAGGAATTCTTTTGTCTTTTTTTTTTTTTTAACTTTGTAACCTGCTTTTTATTCTTTGTATTTTTATCAAAGACATACTACTTTTTTGAGTCAGTATTTTTTTAAAGAAAAAAAAAATGCAGGGGACTCCTGGGTGGCTCAGTTGGTTAAGCGTCTGACTCTTGGTTTTGGCTCAGGTCATGAGCTCATAGTTCATCGGTTTGAGTCCCGTGTGGGGATCTGTGCTGACAGTGCAGAGCCTGCTTGGGCTATTCTCTCTCTCTCTCTCTCTCTCTCTCTCTCTCTCTCTCTCTCTCTGCCCCCTCCCCACTCATTCTCTCTCTAAATATTTTTTTTTTAATGCAAGACAACTGAAGCCACAGGAACAGATGATACCACAGATTTATTCCTCAAATATTTAATGGATATTCAATATATAGGAGGACGAGGCTAGGCAGTGTGTAAACCAGGAAGGTGATCCCCAACAGCGTCCTGTGAGAGTCCCACAGGAAAAGCACAGGCCTTGGAATCGAACAGGATTCAAACCTCTGCTCTTCCACAAACTAATGTTGACATGAGTTTCTTAAATTCTCTCTCAAGTGCGGCTTTTCTCTTCTAAAAATGAGACTGAAAAAAAAAAAATACCTCATGTGATTGTTGTAAAGAACTGTAGTTCCAGTACCTGAAGGGCAGCACTTGGCACACAATAGTACACAATTAAGATTCCCTCGATGTCCATCATTCGGCCAAGGTGGGGAAACCCAAAATGTAAGAGTCAAGCAAAAAAAAATAAAAAAATAAAAAAAAAACCTGAAAAGGAGTGGTCAGACTGCAGGTGAAAGAAGACGGTACCATGTCATAGAAACCAAGGGAGAAAAAGTTCCTTCATTCATCCCCTCAGGAGAAATCAACCATCTAAGACGTGCTGGAATGGACAACTATGTCGAAGGTGGTAAACAGGTTGACAAGTGTTCTCTGGCAATTAGGACAGCCCTTGCCGACTCGAGAGAACAGTGCCAGTGGAACAGGAGAGGATGCCACTTGGCCAGAGGGCTCAGGTGGTGAAGAACGAAGAAGCCCTAAGAGGAGGTCTCCTGAGAAATTTGTGACCGAGGGGATGGGAGGCTCTTGGAAAAATAAAGCTTCAGGAAAAGTTAAGTGGTTCGTGGATGAAGGGAGGACGGCGTATGGATAGAGAGAGAGTCAAGACAGGGAAGAGCGGGCAGAGTTAACTGTGAGGCCCTGAGGGAGACAAACTGGGTGCCCAAGTAGAGAGCAGACCCCAGAAAGGAGGACACAGCACTTGGTCAGAAAAAGGGGAGAAATAGTGGAAAATGTAGATAAATGGTGACTTGTAAGGAAGGGCCGGGAAAATGCCCTTTGATCAACATTTCCATTAGAAACATTTGGCCCAGGAACAGGATTTCCTCCAGTGATTCTCAAAGGCCTAGCAGGTAGAAATGGGGGTGAGGAGGAGGCTGATGGAGGACAGCACAGTGGTAGAGAAAAAGTTAGAAGGGCAAGGGGCTATGTCAATTCTAGCTCTACGGGGGGAGGGGGGCCGAGGGGGGGTAAAGACGAAAAAAAGGGAAGGGAGTCAAGGGATTCCAGGCATGCCAGTGAAGAAACAGGCGAGATGGTGGGCTCTAGAGCGCAGACCTGAGGGACTAGCGAGAGATGGATGGGACGGATGGAAGAAAGGGACAGGCAAATGGCCATTCGCTGAATGGACTAGGAAGCCCAGGTGGGTTGAGGGTGAGTAAAGGACTGAGCTGGTAAAAGGACAGGAGGCTGTGAACAGGAGGAGAGCTCAGAGTTTGAACCCGTGGGAATGAGGCAAGTCCAGCCCACACGAAGGCAGAAGCTGGCTGATTAAGAGGAATGGAGAGGCTCTCAGGATGGAGAGGCCATTTCTCCAGTCATCAAACTAGGAGGGGAGGTTACCTACAATAATGCCAGATGATCAACTGGGGCCACGAGAAGGGACCTTGAAACAAACCCAAAGGAGGAGACAATAGGAGAAACAGACGTAAAATTTTCTGAGTAGAATTTTTAAACGGTTTAAAATGTTCTTCTAGATAACACCTGGTCTGTTTGAAAGGCTTTTTAAAAATAGACGTTGAGTGAAATCTAACTTAAAGCCACATCTGGGAGGCCGTTCCACCATTCGTACGCCTTCAAGGGAGACACTGAGGGCTCTGAGGGTTTTTTCTTCAGCCCCACAACCTATGTCAGACAACACCGCACAACTGCTCACAACGTCTGAGTGACAGCACGCTGACTCCGTCAGCCCTGAGGCCAAGTCCTCTGAGCTTGGCGTCTCCTTTCACGCTCCGGGGAAGAGAGAGGATGGTAACACGACGGTCGGCAGCCTCCTAAAGCCAAAGCATTCTTCACATGCCATCCCACAACCAGCAAGGCGGCGTGACTAACACACCTCATCTCCGTTGCGTTCACGCAGCTCTTCCGTATCTTCCACCACTCTTAATCCTCACAGGTGCTCTGGGAGGCTGGTATGACACTGGGCATTTTTTCTAAGTGACCCAATAGAGCCTTCTGGGGCTGGAAGACTTGTTCAAAGGTACGGAGTCTTCCAGAGTCCAGCACTTTCCACTAAATCACGCTGCCTGAAGTCACTTCAAGGGCCCAGATGGAGGAGAGCTCAGGGGAACACCCAGAAGAGCAGTCCTCTCGGCACGACGGCCTCCACCTTTCATGCCCACATAAATAGGGGCTGGGCAGAGCTCTGCTGTGCCCTATAAATCTGGGGCGCCAGGGGTCACCCTCTGTTCCAGCAGGGAGGCAACAGAAGCCTGAATGCTATGGGGTCACTCTAGAGGTCGTACAAGGCGGCTACAGGCCACAGAAACCCCATCAAGTATCCTTCAGGGATATATCACTTCAGACACCTTCTACACAGAGTACATGAACAACTGTCCATGTGCTCACATCAGTGAGGAGACCAGAAAACCCGGAGTCAAAACAGAAATCTAGAACAGCATCACCACTTCAAAGCTGTAGGTACAAAACCGTGAAAGTGCTCCCTGGGTGTGTGGAAGGAGGTAAATTTTTCCTTGGAGTAACATTTTCTGAGCAGGGATCTGGACAGAAGCTGGAGAAAAGAGGATGGGCCACACACAGCAAATCATAGTATCTTCTCAAACCAAGACAGAGAGAAGGCAGAGGTAGAGAGGGAAGCTTGGGACCCACAGGTCTCTAGAGGCAAAGACCTGGGCACCTTATGTAAGAATTCGCACAAAGAGAAAATTATCACAGAGCTCATTTCTAAAGGGCATCTGGTACCAAATACATTCTGTTCCCACTCTCCGCTTCATATAATCTTTGAACCCTATTTAATTAAAAAAAAAAAGCCATGGAAAGCCAGCCCAGTGTTGGCAAACCATTTTATGACAGAACAAATTCTATCACAGAACACACAATCCAGCAAAGTTACCTGAGACACTGTGCTCATCTATGGAAATGTTCATCCAAAACCGTAACTAAATTCTGTACCAAACACACAACAATACGTTCAATATTCGGAGTTAGCTCTAATAGGTTAATTTACTCAGACAAGTGGGCAAGCAAATCTCCTCTTTCGTGAATAGTATAAAGATGATGGACAGACAGGTGAAGGCACTGTGAATGCAAACGTGTCTTTCCAGAGGATGATTATGCATCTCGAGTATACTAAAAAGACGTAAGTTGCACACTTTACATGAGTAAATTGTATGGTATATGTGGGGAGGGGGGGGGTATATCCCCAGAGACTGCAGTTCATCTGTCAAGTAGTTTTTTAGTAGGATTTTCATTTTAATTTTCTAGAAAATGCCACTTTCCAATTCCTTCCTCTGTTCTACCTTTAGGATTCCTCTTTCCTTTTTTGTTGATTGCCTGGAACAGTTGGGTTTCCTCTGCTCGCTAACATCCCGACCTGGTCTCTCAATTTCACATGCTCTCATATACATCTGGAAAACCTGTCTCCTTTATGTACCCGCTGCTATGAGTATTACTTACATTTTTACAAACACAGTTTGAGGACAGTAATCCACTGAAACTTCCTTTTCCAATATTCAGACCGTGAGTTATCAAAAACTGAGTATCCAGCTTACGTCCAGCAAACTCTTGCTAAACTGTAACTGGTCCTAACAGGTAGATCCTTTCTGCTTTCTGGGGAGAATTCCAACTTTGCTTCAATCAATTAAAGGGACTAGAAGAGAATATGTATAATTAGAAAGTTATCACACAGGTATTTTGAGACGAACTTGAGACCAAAATAGATACAGATTAGGACCAGTTAAAACTTTAACCTTGTTGAGAAAGTTCTATCAGAAAAACAGAAGCTACACTCATTTATTATTTTTTTTACATGTATTGATTTTGAGGGGGGTGGATGGAGAGAGGGAGAGGGGGGGAGAGAGAGGGGGAGAGAGAGAGGGAGAGAGAGAGAGGGAGGGAGGGAGGGAGGGAGGGAGAGAGAGAGGGAGGAAGAGAGGGAGGGAGGGAGGGAGGGAGAGAGGGAGGGAGAGGGAAGGAGAGAGGGAGAGAGAGAGGGAGAGAGGGAGGGAGAGAGGGAGGGAGAGAGGGAGGGAGAGAGGGAGGGAGAGAGGGAGGGAGAGAGGGAGGGAGAGAGGGAGGGAGGGAGGGAGAGAGGGAGGGAGGGAGGGAGAGAGGGAGAGAAAGAATCCCAAGTAGGACCCACACTGTCAACGTGGAGCCCCCATGAGGGGCTCGAACTCATGAACAAACGAACTCACTGTGAAATCATGACCTGAGCTGATATCAAGAGGCAGATGCAAGCGACTGAGCCCCCTAGGCGCCCCAGAAACCACACTCCTTTTAATAGAGAATGTCCCGTCACAAGTGAGTTACACAGGGACTGCAGAACTGAACGCACAACCAGGACATTTGGGCCTCAGCTGAGTTAGCTGCAGGGAGCTGGGCAGCATTCTGAGGGTGGGGCACAGCCCGGCTGGTACTGGTGCCCCAGGGGCCTGGAGAAGCAGTCCTGTGGAACTGGGGTGCACACCTCTGAGGAAAGGGCCCTGCCCTGCTAACTGGGGCCAAGACCTCTAACGGGCACATAATAAGGCTAGTTCTGGAAATGTGTAGAAGCTAGACTTAAACCAACTACTGCTGCTAAGGGAGAGGGCCACTGCTGGGGTGATGAAGTGGAACAGCAAGAAAACAGGAAGCAGGAACAAGTCCCTCCTCTGGCCTTGCAGTCTCCCTGGAGCAAGCCATATGGCAGCATCTACCAGGGAGCACCTGGAAGGAACGGTGCTGTTCCATTCAGAAGGGCAGATTTGGGACTAAGAAACAAGAGCTTGATTAGTTCAACAGCTCAGTGACTGGCACAGCAGATACGCTACTGACACCCAGGCCAAGCTCCTCAGGGTCAAGGTCACTGAACACCACAGGGACTCTACCCCAAGACAACAACCCTAAGAGAAAGTGAGTGAATGAAATATAAAGTGTCGTTCTCACCTCCCCCACTACTGTATCTTGAAGTTTTTACCCGGTGTTACAGCAAACACTTACAGGCATCAGAAATAGTTATAACTTCTTCCAGAAGTTGTTCGTTTGTTCATCTGCTTCCTCGAAAGCCCACCTAAATACCAATGTGATCTTCACTTTAGTGGTGAGAAAAATATTTCCACTTAATGCATTTCTGGAATCAGGAAAAAACCTCACGTCACAGATTCCTTTTTAAAGATTCTGAGACCTCTTCAACTAGAGATCGGTTTTCCTTATTCCCTCCTCTCCTTGAAACAAACCACATCTTAGAAAAGGGATGCAATGGTATTAGTTTAAAAGCGCCAAATACAGCGCCCTTACAAATAACCTCACTGTTGGGAAAGCATTTCAAGGTATTTGTGAGGGGCTTACTCTCACCACTTTTTTGGGGGTGAGGGTGGGTGGGTACTCTTGGAAAGCAAAGGCCCCTCCTGCCTCCGTGGCTGTCAGTGATCACACATACATTCTCTTACTCTTCATTGCTGTACTCAGTCGTCCAAATTCCTTAAACATTCCTTGGGCTATGGGCAAGACTTGAACAATGGTAGCACATCCTTTAGACTCACCCACCCAACTATGGTCTTCCTAGAAAAAGTCTTTGGGCAGCAGCAAACAACAACAACAACAACAACCGGTCATTAGCTTAGGACCTCCTTAAATAGGTTTGCCTTTCCATTCTCTTTTGGTAATTTTTTTCCCCTGCCAGCTACAATGTGCGCGGACAGGAAGAGCCCAAGTATTTGACTGAGTGTGCCTGCCCCCTGGTGGGTGGCAGGGTGAAGCACACTCTATAGGAGATCCTCTGGGTATATACGACATACTCTGAGACAGTGAATTAAGTAAGAAGTGATGGGAGAAGGTTCATAGACCAAAAATCCTAATGCTGAAATGTGAACACCTACTACAAAATGGAAGGAAACATAATAAGAAAATTGCTAAGACAGCTTTAGAGACTAAGCACCAAGATTTTGTCCTGAGATACACTGACTTGGGTCCCTTATGCTGAGTTATGAGCTGTGTGTTAGGTGTCTGTGTACCTACTGTTATCTTCAATAATTAAATCACACAATCTTAAGGCTAGAACTCAGGCACTGGTACTTTTTTTTTTTTTTTTCTTAAGCTCCCAAGTGATTCCCATGTGCAGCCTGGATATAGAATCACTGATCTAGGGCAATGTTTCTAAGGATGTGTTCTGAAACCACATGGATCAGAACCAAACTCTGAACTAGGCCTAAAAAATAAAGATCTCTACAGGTGGGCCTTATACCTGGGGTTTTCTCAATCTTCCTAAGGAGTTCTCAAGCAACTACGCTGCAGAAATTACTGTTATACAGAAAGGATTGGGGGTGGGTAACTCCTAGTGGTGAAGGTGAAAGTTGCCTCAAGACAAAGTGACCTTGGAAGTGGAGGCTTCCCCTGAGTGGGCTCCAGGGGGCCTTTCTATATTAACAAAGGTCCAATAGAAGGAATAGGCTTCAGGACAATCCAGATAGACTTAGGACTGCCAGACAGGACTGGCAGGGAAATGTCCCGCCCATGCTTACATGGCTGTTTAGAAGACCTTTTTTCTTAGTGGGAAGTTTTCTCTAATCTACACTCCTCCTTCACCTTCCATACCCTAGCCCCTCAATAGAACCAGGAACTGTAAAGCAGCACCTAGCAGTGTCTTTTTCATTGACTTATTCTTGGGAAATAATTATTTGGAAAACACACTCCTTGAGGTGCCTGGCGTTACCCAAAATGGTCTGAGCCCCATCCCCTCAAACACATACACAAAGCAAAACAGGCATCCAGGCTCTCCTTCTTGGTACAGCTTTGGAAAAGAACCCCTGGGATAGATGAGGAGGGTTGGGTTGGAGTGTAGAACTTCTAAGGCCAAATGGGTTGAGTCGTTTAACAAAAGGACCCAAGCGGGGTGGTGCTCATAAGTCACTTGCACTGATAAGGGTTCCAGGACATTCTGCCCTTTTGAAGTATCCTAATGATATTTGGTCCAAATTTAGAAAAGCCAAGGCTTGGATAAGTACCATTATTAAGTATGTGCCACCCATCTTGTAAATGGAACCTCCCCTAGGAGGGCTGAACAAATATAAATAGTTTGCGTTAGAGACAAACCTCAAAACCAAGGAGCCTTCCTAACTCCTGACATTCTCGCATGAATTACTAGATTATTTCAAAATCCCAACCTCACATTCCGACCCAAATTGACAAGAGATGTGTTAACACCTGCTGCTCACATACCTGCCGCACACGGTGCCATCCATTTCCCAATGCTGTTCGCTCCTACAGCAAACGTGAAACGAGGTGTATTTTACTGGCGAGGAGCTAAGTTTCAGGTACGTTAGGCAACTTGCCCCAAATCCTGCAGCTCTCAGTGGGAGAGAGGAAAGCTTAATTAAATCCGTTCCCACGGGGCACCTGGGTGGCTCAATCAGTTGAGCGCCGACTTTGGCTCAGGTCCTGATCTCACGGTTCATGGGTTCGAGCCCCGCGTCGGGCTCTGTGCTGACAGCTCGGAGCCTGCTTCGGATCCTGTGTCTCCCTCTCTCTCTGCCCCTCCCCCCCCCCCCCGCTTGTGCTTTGTCTCTCTCTCAAAAATAAAACAAATAAAAAAAACACTTAAAAAAAAAAACCCATTCCCATCTGACCCCAGGGACCGCTCGCCCACACATCAGGGGCTCCCCTCTGGGATGCCCTTAACTGGCTTCCGCTCTGACCCCCATCCTCACGCCCACCTCACCATTCTCCCCTCGTAGGCCAAGCAGTCCAGGGCAGCTGTCCACCTGGGTTCACAAATGCAAATACCTGGAGGGCAGGCCAGAAAGGCTCCATCTGTGAAGCAGCTATAGGGAGTAGAGGGTGAGAGGGACCGAAGAGGCCCATGATGTACAGAAGCACGCGTGACCGTCCTGAAGGCACGCAGACTCCACTTTCTCAAATTAACACTGTGCTGGCCAGTAAAACTTTGAGGCGGCTATGTGTACACGTGGCAGACAAAGTAAAGGTGAACCACAAGGGCACAAAGGAGGGGACGCCCTGAATGGCACTTCCCGACCACCCAATGGACAACACGCACCAAGAGGTCTATGCAACGTAAGCTTTGCTTAAGATGTTACGTTCCCGACATACAAGCTCCTTCTCTTGATGTTCCTACCTCTCTCTCGAGATGATCACCTCCCCTGCCAGCTGAACCGGTGCAGGTGTCAGGACAGCCTCCCTCCCCTGTGTACAGGTATCACCACGGCCTCCCTGTGCCCCGGTCCCCTCCCATAGTCCTGACCATCACTCCCTGGCGCCTTCTCCACGCTCTCACGTGTCCAGCATTTCCCCTTTTAATCCCGTGCAATAATTACTCAAGTGCATACTGTCCTTTGTTCTTATAATGTGCTTTTGCTCCATTTTCTTTAGTTTCGAGTGACAGCAGCTTGGTGATGCAGGCAAGTAAAACACCATTTCTACTTTACAAGAGATGAAAGAAAATACTGTTTCTACTTTACAAGAGATGACACCTTCAGAAGGTTTAAGTGATTTGGCCATAGCCACCAGAATAACCTTGCCCATATTTTTACCTACCGACAGCAACCTACCCTCTCTCACTCTCCCCCCTCAACCTCCCCACCTCCTCGTTTCCAGAACTGTGTAAGGCAACTGCTTGGGGAACATTTTTTACCTGGATACCCCAGTTACGTTAAACTCAGCATCTCCTGAACCGAAGGTATCCTTCTCTCTTCTGAACTTGCTAGTCCCTTGAGGTCTCCAGTGACATATCAGCCGCCATCCAACCTGTTGCCCATGCCACAAACCTCAAGTCCTGGACTCCTTACCTTCCTTCACCCACTCAGCCAGTCAGCAATTTCTGTCTACAGGACTACTGACAGGGCCTTCCAGTTCTCTGCCCAGTGCCTCCCTGTGTAAGCCAGCATAGGCTGCTAAAACACAATACCCTAGACCCTTCACACTCTGCACTCTAGCCACATCAACAACCATGTGCTCTTCCCACCATGCCTTTGCACAGTTTATTCCCTCTCTGGAAACCCTCTCCTCTTCCTCCTCCTGATCCTTACAGCCCCCTTTCCTTTTGCTGGAATAACTCCTCCTCAGAGTTTAAAAGCTTTAGCCTACATAACTTGAGTTCCTCTGGAAAGTCTGCCCTGACCTATAACCCTGTCTGTCCCATTCTGGGATTAGAGGTCCCCACTGTGGGTCCCCAGAACACTGCTGACATTTGATTATATCCCTTACTAGACAGGTACTGGGGCCATCTTGTCAATGTTGTATCCTTAACATTTACCATAGAGCACACCTTCAATAAATATCATTGTCAACCGCCATTCTCAGGAAGGGGAGGACCAGATTAAGCAAGGGTTCCTCATCACTGTCTACAGCAGGAAGTCCAATCCTTAGCTTGGCATTTGAAGCTATCCTAATGCTCAAGCCCCTAATGTTTGTATTTTAAGGCCTACCAAGAAGAATGCGGGGCTCCGTGTTGCCTTTGGGGTTCAAAAACAGAAGACGGATGGGCAGAAGAGAAGCAGGGTGGAATGGGAAGAGGGGAGGTGTTATAGATGTGTGCCCTCCTACCAGGAAAACCACGGTCTCAGTACCTCAAATGTCTGTTCCAGCTTCAAGACACATGCTCTTGTACTCTGACTTCCCTCTATTCCCCACGAGACCCCACACCTATAGTCCCTGCTCAGCTGGCTCCTGCTCTCCTACTTTCCGTAGACACCATCCTTGTTCACGGTGGCTTCCACAACACCCAGTTCTACTCTTAACAGCCCAGCCATTTTCAATACGCAGGCCATGGACTCCGGAGGGTACCCCAAGACCCTCCCAAAGGACCTACGGGGTCAAAACTATTTTCATGTCAATACCAGGACAGTACTTACCTCTTACACTGTGTTGACATTTGCACTAATGACATAAAAGCACAAGTGAAGAGAACCACTGGCCCCTTAGCACAAATCATGGCAACAGCATCAAACTAAAAGCCACTGTAATTTTCACCACCATGCACTGGTAAAAAAGAAAAGGTCAGTTTCACTTGAGAATGACCTTGATGAATCAGTAAACACTGATTTTATTAAATTCATTAGTCTATCTTAGACTCTGGAAGTATCTTTTAGCCATGGACAATTTATTATTATTTCTTATTACCATGACATGTTTTTATTACATATTTGTTACTTATTTTTATTACTTTATTATTCTGGGTGATAAAATGGGAAATGCACATATAGCATTTCTGTTATTTACTAAAGTATGAGGATGATCTCAAGAAAAAGTATGTATCAACTGGCTTAGCATTATTTTTCCACACAACACTATTTTGACTTTATTTATTTATTTTTAATTTTTTTTTTCAACGTTTATTTATTTTTGGACAGAGAGAGACAGAGCATGTACGGGGGAGGGGCAGAGAGAGAGGGAGACACAGAATCGGAAACAGGCTCCAGGCTCTGAGCCATCATCAGCCCAGAGCCCGACGCGGGGCTCGAACTCAAGGACCGTGACATCGTGACCTGGCTGAAGTCGGACGCTTAACCGACTGCGCCACCCAGGTGCCCCATTGACTTTAAAGAATGACTAAGAAGGGCGCCTGGGTGGCGCAGTCGGTTGAGCGTCCGACTTCAGCCAGGTCACGATCTCGCGGTCCGGGAGTTCAAGCTCCGCGTCGGGCTCTGGGCTAATGGCTCAGAGCCTGGAGCCTGTTTCCAATTCTGTGTCTCCCTCTCTCTCTGCCCCTCCCCCGTTCATGCTCTGTCTCTCGCTGTCCCAAAAATAAATAAACGTTGAAAAAAATAAATAAATAAATAAATAAATAATGACTAAGAGGCAAACTACAATTATTCAAACCTGGGTATCTTATAAACACTTTCTCAAAAAATAAATGACATGAGCCAGTGAATTCAAGTAAACACACAGCATTGTTGCCAGCGATAAAATTTAACTTTCAAATGAAAATTGATTTTTTAGAAAATCTTTATTTGCCATGGTGAATTTGATGAATTCCAATACCGAAAGCCTTTTCTGCTGAATCAAGTGATATTAACAAATTTGATTTTTCTTATACCATGTTAACATTTAGAGGATATACTTAACTATATGTTAACTATTGGTTCATTTAACCAATATTTTCCAAGATCAATACTTAATATTACAAAACCATGCACAGGTAAAGATCCTTTCAAAACTCAAGACAAATGGATTTTTTTAACAAAACTGACTGTACATATCCTGATATGGCTTCAGAATCCACATTCCAACTAACCTTTAAGAAAGGGCCACTTGAGGGGAACCTGGATGGCTCAGTCGATTAAGCATCTGACTCTTGATTTCAGCTCAGGTCACGGTCTCACAGTTCATGAGATCAAGCAGACACCCTGCTTGGGATTCTCTCACCTTCTCTCTCTGTCCCTCTCCTTCTCTCTCTCTCTCAAAAATAATACTTAAAAGAAAAAGGAGCCACTTGAAAGTTCAGTGAAGAGCCATAGAATAATACAATTATTGGAAAAGGCTATTAAAATATCCCTCCCTTTTCTAACTTCGTATCTCCAGGAGGTTGAATTTTCTTTACATACTTCACCCAAAGCAACATATTGCAGAACATAAATGCAGAAGCAGACAGGAGAATCTAGCAGTCTTCTATTAAGCCAGATGGTAGAGAGACTTGCAAAAATGTAAAACCATTCTTCTAATTTTTTTGTTTTGGAAAATAGACTTATTTTTCATTGAAAAAATGTAACTCAGATAAGTAAGCAATAGCTTGTTTTTAAATGAATTAGTAAATATTTTCAAAGTATTTTGTTTGCTCATCTATTAAATATTGTTGCTACAACCCACATAAACAAAAGCTCCTTGAGGCCTTTTAGTAAAGAGGTCCTGAGACACAAAGGTTTGAGAAGCACTGTGCTACCCTATTTGACCTTCACTGGTCTTTTAATGCTACATAAAGTCCTAGATTATCCATGAAGCTTCCCTAACCACCCTTCGCTGACCCCTGCTGGTGCCTCCCTATAGCATTCATTGCCAAGCCATTACTTTAATAGCAATATGGTTGTTTTATATTAATGAGTTGTATTTTTAAATGATAGACTCCTAGTGCCCATGTTTAAGAATTTTAGGTAATTTGCTTTCTGATCATTAAATACAGGCAGCTCCATGCAACAGAAAACAATTATAGATTTAAACTTCTATCTTGTGTCAAAAAAGAGTAAAATGCACCCTCTAGTGGACATATAAGCTCAGAACACAAAAGAAATTTATTTGGATTACCAGAAGAGTTCTGTCTGGCCTAATCCCAGACAATCAGATAATAGTAATCTATGAGCATAGGAAATTCTCAACTTTAAATTTCTGATGGAATATTTTAAAAAGACAATGTGGAACCAAATCTGGCTTGAACTTAGTCAAAAACTAAATGTAAATGTGGACCTGAAGTCACATTTCTACACTTAGTGAAAATCATCTTTTAGGTTCTTACGAGTCGGTTATACATCAGATACCCAAAATACTAGGTTTAAATATTTTTGATTAATTATAGCTTTAAGTAATTTAAAGCTGGGATTACCAATTCAGTCTCCAGATATTAAAACTGCCCTCAACTCACCAATCCAACATTCCAATGATTTGCTAATTTCTGAAAAGGGCCCGCTGAAAACTAAGAACTGATACTTGGGGTATACCTTATGTTCATGTTAAAAGAATGCTCTGCATCCTCCTCTAGAATGACTTAGAACAGAACTGAAAATACATACACCTTTATAGTTAATATGGTAACGACATGGAAAGATGTCTGAAATAGTTAAGTTTTAAAAATGAAGTTACATGGGACACCTGAGTGGATTAGTTGGTTAAGTGTCCAACTCTTGATTTTGGCTCAGGTCACGATCTTGCAGTCATGTCTAGCTTGTGCTGGGCGTGGAGCCTACTTGAGATTCTTTCTCTCCCTCTCTCTCTCTCTCAAAATAAACATTAAATAACAAATTAAAAATAAAAATGAAGTTACAGAATAATGGGAGGTATGGTCTAATTTAGGTTCTAAAAACGTATACATGCACACCTATGTTTATGAGCACAGATATATCTTAATATGTGGTAAACTAGCATGTTATTTTTAAGAATATGCATTAATGGAAAAAGTAGTAAGAGACCTTTTCACTATGCTTCTATACTGTTTAAATGTTATCAGAATTTTTAATTCAAAATAATCAGAGGGGAATTTTTATTAAGTTAGAGGGATAATAATTGACTCAAAGCATCTCATGAAATGGAAAGGAGTTATTTCATCAAATAGGGTATTAGAAGGTTTAAGTAATAACACATTTGATCTATTTGGATTTTAAATCATAAGACTTACTTGGAAAAGGAGTTTTTTAATGCATTCATCAATAGAACACATAAGGTCTGATTCCTTCAATGACGACACAAGCTTTAGTGATATATATACAATCTTCTCTTGGCTACCTTCTCAAACTGTGGCAGAGATAGTAACTCCTTTCCAACTGATTATTATCTGATTAGATATTTATAGATAGATAATTATATCTTTATTATAGATATTTATAGATAAATATATCTATTTAGATATTTATAGATATCTATATAGATATTTAGATAGATAATTATAGATATTTATAGATAAATTTATCTATAAATTATAGATATTTATAGATAGATAATTATAAACTGATTAGATGAACAGGATGTCCCTTTTTTAACTTTTGAATTCTATGACCTCTGAAGTACTGAAATACCATCATGGTCATAGCATCATTTCCCAGCTTTGAGTTTTTATACAGCTAGCCTCAGCCACATTTACCTAAAGTCCTTAGGTAAATGTTGGCATCAGTATCTCAATTCAAAGCAGTAGTGTTGACTGAAAACTAGAATTTCAGTGGTGTTACCAAACAACAGTCACTAAGGAGCACACATCTCCAATTATAATTTGAGCATTAAGTGGAGAAAAAAAAAAAAAGGATATGTTTGCTACAGTAGTCATTCTTATCTGAACACACAGTACTTCCAAGTCAGTAACTTACACGAATGAAACAGACCAGCCAAGAATAAATCTGTTGTCAACACTTACATGAAATTCTGATCCTTCATAATGTGCCAGTGTTTCACTCTCTCATATATTGCCCACCGATATATCCATCTAAACAAAACCTCTTTGGGGAGGGAGGGTCATTTTATTTTTTTGTCATAAGTATTCTCTTTAATCCCCATCCCCGATTTTCCCCACCTCTCCTCCAGCAACCATCAGTTTGTTCTCTATAGTTAAGAATCTTTCTTGATTGGTCTTTTTTCCCCCCTTTGCTCATTTGTTTCTTAAATTCCACATGTTAGTAAGGTCATATGGTGTTTTTCTT
Organism: Prionailurus viverrinus; assembly: GCF_022837055.1. Taxonomy (NCBI): domain Eukaryota; kingdom Metazoa; phylum Chordata; class Mammalia; order Carnivora; family Felidae; genus Prionailurus; species Prionailurus viverrinus. Next base: position 200,036,985 of record NC_062561.1, on the reverse strand, counting down.
TGACTTATTTTGGCTTAGCATTATACTCTCTAGTTCTATCCATGTCACTGCAAGTTAGCAAGATTTCATTCTTTTTTATGGCTGAATACTACTCCATTGTACATCTATGCCACATCTTTATCCATTCATCTGCTGATGGACACTTGGGCTACTTCCAAAGTTTCACTATTGTAAGTAATGCTCCGATAAACATAGGAGTGCATGTATCCCTCTGAATTAGTGGTTTTTGTATTCTCTGGGTAAAAACCAAATAGTGCAATTCCTGGATCATAGGGTAGTTCTATTTTTATTTATTTTTTTTTGAGGAACCTCCATACTGTTTTCCACAGTGGCTATGCCAGTTTATATTTCCACTAATAGTGCAAGACAGTTCCTTTTTCTCCACATCTTCAACACTTGTTTGTATTGATTTTAGCTATTGTGACAAATGTAAGGTGTTATCTCATTGTAGTTCTGATTTTTATTTCCCTGGTGAGTGATGTTGAACATCTTTTCATGTGTCTGTTAGCCATCTGTAAGTCTTCATTAGAGATATACTTGTTCATGTCTTCTGCCCATTTTTTAATTCAATTATTTTGGGGGTATTGTGTTGGGTCAGTTCTTTATGTATTCTAGATAGTAACCCTCTGTCAGATATGTACTTCACGGTCATCTTCTCCCATTTAGTAGGTTGCCTTTTAGTTTTGTTGTTTCCTTTACTGTTTACTGTGTAGAAACTTTATTTTGCTGTAGTCCCAGTTGTTTATATTTGCTCTTATTTTCCCTGCCTCAGGAGGCCTATCAGGAACAATAGGTATTGTTGTTGCCACAGCCAATGTCAGGTGTTACTGTTCATGTGCTCCTCAAGGAGTTTTATGGTTTCACATCTCACACTTAACTCTTCAATCCATTGAGTTTATTTTTGTGTATGACGTAATAAAGTGGTCCAGTTTCATTCTTTTGCATGTTGCTGTTTTCCCAACACCATTTGTTGAAGAGACAGTCTTTCCCATTGGATATTAATTCCTCCTTTGTCAAAGATTAATTGACCATGTAATTGTGAGTTTGTTTCTGGCTTTTCTGTTCTATTCCGTTCATTGATATGTCTTTTTATGCCAGCACATATTGTTTTATTGTTTTAATCACTACCACTTTGTAATGTAACTTGAAATCTGAATTGGGGTGCCTCCAGTTTTCTCTTTTTCAAGATTGCTTTGGCCAAAGTCTTTTGTGGTTCCATACAAGTTTTAGGATTGTTTGTTCTAGTGCTGTGAAAAATGCTGTTGGTATCTTGATAGGGATTGCATTAAATGTGTAGGATTCCTTGGGTAGTGTAGACATTTTAATAATATTTGTTCTTCCAGTCCATGAACATGGAATGTCTTTCCATCTCTATAGGTCATCTTGAATTTCCTTCATCCGTGTTTTCCAGTTTTCTGAGTACAGGTCTTTCACCTCTGGTTCCATTTGTTTCCTAGAAATTTTGTTTTCATTACAATTTTAAGTGGGATTTTCTTAACTTCACTTTCTGCTGCTTCATTAATAGTGTATAGGAATGCAACAGATTTCTGTATATTGATTTTGTATCCTATGACATTACTCAATTTATCAGTTCTAGTAGTTTTTTGGTGGAGTCCTTTAGAGTTTATATATAGTATGTCATCTGCCAATAGTGAAAGTTACACTTCTTCCTTATCAATGTAGATGCCTTTTATGTTGTCTGATTGCTGTGGCTAGGATTTCCTGTGGTATGTTGAATATAAGTGGTGAGAGTGTACATTCTTGTCTTGTTCCTGACCTTAGGAGAAAAGCTCAGTTTTTCACCACTGAGTAGGACATTGGCTATGGGAAAACCCGTCTTCTTCAAGTAATTAAAACTCTAATCACTTATCCCATTTTTAAAAAACCTACTGTAATGATTTTTTTAGACCTCTGTCATGTTTTTCTAAAATCCTTTGCCTGTACTTAAAAGAATTACAACTTCCCTATCAGTCAACTAGAATTGCGTCACATTTAAATGTTGCTTCTTTGAACAGAGCAGTTTAAAAAACTGAAATGTATATAAATATTGAATCATTATGTTGTACACATGAAACTAATATAGGTCAGTTATATCTCAAAAGGATAAGAGTGGTCAGTATATGAAGCATGATTTAATTTTTAATCCTGCCCTAAATGTGTTCATGTTATATGGGAAACTGCTAGTTTATAATGCTTCCTTACCACTGGTCTGGGATTCACTATGATACAAACACATTACCTTTGCCTAGAGTGAGATTTATGGCAAGTACAGGAAATTTTGTCACCCCCAACACAAAGGCAACAAAATTGTGCAAGGTCTCCTCCATTTGAAGCACTTTCTTCCTAAGGCACAGAATGACAGCATTCAGAAGTTGAAATACTAAGACTGGAGTGAAAAGGGCAGGGCCATTGCTAACCAGTTTTCCCTGAAGGCTTAACACACAGACCTCTCTGCTACGCACAGGACACACCCTTACCCTGGGGAAGTGAGACCCTATATCCTGTAAACAGAAGCGAGCTGTCTTGAGAGCAGAGGAAGGCAAGTCACACTTGACCTCACCAGACTTTCAGGGATTCCTCGAATTGGAAAGTGCCCCACCAGAGCATGCTGAACCCTAGCACTTTCCTTACTAATAGAATTTAGCCAGACTCGTGGCTCCTCAACTGGAGGATGCAATTTCCAGCCTCTCTTTCCATCAAATGCAGCCACACGATGCCAGTTGTGTGAGTGGGAAGTCAGGTGTACAACTTCCGTGTACCTTGCCTGTAAGGAAATGTATTGTCTGCCTCCTTTTCCACTCTTTACTTTCTCTAGCAGCAGAGAAGTATCCTACAATATTAAAACATACAATTATCAAAATTAAAGCAGTCTGCTGATGGCATATTAGATCAATATAAACAGAAAATCAAGGGGAGAAGATACATCTGAGGATATATGCAAATTGACTAGGAAGTAAGCGCATTTAATCTAAATTAGCATTAGGTCAATTTGGAACAGCAGGACAGGATTATCAATAAAGTTTCTATATACACAAAACTAAGTACAACTCTCAAAAATAAAAACCCAAGGATACCACAATTTGTGGCCTGGCACACCAAACATCAGCTCTTCCAAGATTGTTGCCATTGGAGGATACCACTGTAGCTGATTAAGAGAAATGGAGGTGATATTCTGCAAAAGGTCTTCAAGATGCCGAGTCTTCAAAAAGACATTTTTAACCAAAAACACTGTTCTATCTGTGGTTAATCTTAACAGTGGGAACAGGTGGATTATTCAGCAAATGGGGCTGAGCAATGACTAACCAAAGAGGGAAACAAAGTTGTATTCCTGCTTCACAACTTACTCCAAAATGGAAGCCCAATGTGGCCTAAATTTTAAATGTGGAAACGCACACACACACACACACACACACACACACACACACACACACACACACACACACACAAGAGCACCAGAGGACATAAAGATAGTAATAGCATCTTCAGATTCCTAAAGGTGTGGGAGAACATTTGAAGGATGAAAGGAAAGCATCTAGGCATTCTTTCTACCTTACTCCCTGGCACCCCTTCTGTCGATATGGCCACCTCACCCCTAAGTTTAACCAAGTGGAAAACCAAAATAGGAATCCAAGAAGAGGGAGCATCATGGTCACTCAATTTTTTGGCTAAGAATAAAGCTCAGATTCGGGGGAGCCTTTCTGCCCTGAAAGCACCGCACATGTCCATTTTCCCAGGGCCCAGCACAGCCAGTTCCCAATTCCAAGCCTGAAATATTACCCCAAACCTGGTCTTAAAACAAACAACAAGAACAAAAACAAAGAATCCTGAGACTGTTAGAACATTAAGGAAATGGACATTAAGTGTCCCCTTCCTGACTTATGAAAGCAGCCTACAACACAAGACAGAAAACTATGAACTTGAGACACAAAGGATGCCCCAATTCTTCCCCTGTTACTCCACCAAAGAATATCTTTCAGGAACATGGGCCACTAGAATAAGTAGCTATCTCTACAGTAATCTTAAAATTCCTATTCTTCAGCAGTTCTGACTCAAGAAGATGACCTTGACATTAAGCCAACTTCATAGACCGTCACTTCAAAAAACAAGAAAAAACCTTGAGTTAAGGTTACATGGCAAGTGTTTTCCAAATCACCCTCAACTGAAACAGATCCTGTTACTGTAATAAGGAATACTGCAATCAACACATTTCGTGAGCCAGAAAAGCATTCTTAGAGATAAGAACACTTGACTCAAGATTGACTGTAACTGTCCAAAGGTTTTGGCCCTGATGTTTATGTCTGGCAAATGATAAAGTTTCACTTAAAAATGCAACAGTTACTCCAATCCATAGCAACAATCCTGCGTAAAATACTGGGGTGCTTTTATAGGCAGGAGAATAGGCCATCAGTGATTCTTCCAAGATGACGTTAGTACATGGCTGAATCAGAACTCAACTCCAGGTCTTTGTAGAATTTCCTATAATCCAGAATTAACTCACTCTATCATCTAAGACCTTGATCTTTATGATTTGAAAAAGGCATGTACAAACTGTAGTTCAAATATTCCTTCTACAGTTATGTATACAGATACTGGTATGTATCAGGTGAAAAATTCGCTCTTCTACCCCAAAGGTGAGTACAGCTAAGGTGATACATGTGGTTATACAACTTCCATGGTAAACAGTCACTTAAGAAAAAAAGTTCTCAGGGGCGCCTGGGTGGCGCAGTCGGTTAAGCGTCCGACTTCAGCCAGGTCACGATCTCGCGGTCCGTGAGTTCGAGCCCCGCGTCAGGCTCTGGGCTGATGGCTCAGAGCCTGGAGCCTGTTTCCGATTCTGTGTCTCCCTCTCTCTCTGCCCCTCCCCCGTTCATGCTCTGTCTCTCTCTGTCCCAAAAATAAATAAACGTTGAAAAAAAAAATTAAAAAAAAAAAAAAAAAAAAAAGAATGGCAAATCTCTGGATCCTGCCTGCCCCCAAATCACTGACTCAGATCCACCTGGGTTGGAATCTAGGCATGTGTAGTATACACAAGTAAGACCTTCATAGCTTATGTAACATCTGACCTTTTCAAGGAAAGAAGGGAAGGAGAACAGAAGAGGAACTTAAAAATCCGATGTGTTTTGATGTTAGCATAGGAGACAGGGAAATGCCGTGCTCTTTGGAGTCAGAGTGAAAAACTGCCCATTGCCTTTTATCACAGTGAGCTCTGCTTGCTTCCCTTACGGTTGGCTTTCCGGCTTCTATACTGTGGCCATTCTGTGTATTCCTTTGAATATAGCCCAGCTCCTACCTTTCCTAGTCTCTCCCCTTGATTTTTCTTTTTCTTTTTTTTCCATTACTCAACCATTCTGTGTTTCTTCAAAATGTTTTTAAAATCTCTATCCTTCTCTTGCAATATGTATTTCTAAAAAAAGAATGTTAATAAGGAACATTTGGTTCCCCTAGAATTGTTAGAATTTTAAGATTTTTCACTGAGGACTTCACCCTGTAGTTCAAAGCAACATTACTGAAATTCATTCTCTCATTCTTTTAATATTTAAAATTTCATCAATTATTAGTTACCATTCTTAAAACCCCACATTTATAAATGCCAGCTTTTAGGTACCTTTTTTCTTTAAGGCACATTCCTTACTTTACCCACATATCTGAAATCCATTTCTGCAATGTTGTCTGTAGTCATCTAATATTTTATTGACTTCTTACAGATTCATAAAGCTTTTACGGTCTTCTTCCTCCACTGTAGGCTATCTGGGGTAGCCTTTTAAAGATCTCCTAGGAAGTTAGAGTGTTTCTCCTGAAGTATTCTTCTCTGGTGGAAAACTGAATTCTTTTAACAGCACAATTAAGAATTACCAAGGTAAACAGCTAGATGCTGGTCTTTTGGAACAAGCCTTCCTTTTGGGTCAGCAATACTAATTAGAAACCACCCAGTCCCATCAGTAATCTGATAATAAATATACAGCCACATGAACAGAGTCTTCAAACTTCTAAATTACTAGTGATACTTAATACTGTCAATGATACTCAAAAGTCCCAATCTTTAATTATTCTATTAAAAATAAGCCTGTAAGAAATACAAATCAAAACCACGATGAGATCACCTCACACTAATCAGAATGGCTAGAACCAAAAAGACAAGAAGTAACACGTGTTGGCAAGGACGTAGAGGAAAAGGAATCCTGGTGCACTGTTGGGGAGAATGTAAATTGGTGCAGCCACTGTGGAAAACAGCTTGGAGGTTCCACAAAAAATTAAACATACAAATACCATTATGATCCAGCAATTTCACCACTGGGTATTTGCCCCCCAAAACCAGACACACTAATTCAGAAAGATATATGCTCTCCTATGTTTACTGCAGCATTTGCAATAGCCAAGATATGGAAGGGACCCAAGTGTCCACCCACAGATGAATAAAAAAAAAAAGTGATCAAATGTATAATCAAGCATTATTCAGCCATAAGAAATAATGTGATCTTGCCATGTGCAACAACATGGACAGACCTAGAGGGTATTATGCTAAGTGAAATAAGTCAGAGAAAGACCAATACCATGATTTCACTTCTATGTGGAGTCTAAAAATTCCGATGAACAAACAAAAACACACTCTTCAATACAGAGAACAAACTTGTGCTTGCCAGAGGAGAGGCAGTGGGGGGATGGGTGAAGTTGATAAAAGAGATTAAAAGGTACAAAATTCCAGTCATAAAATAAGTCATGGAGATAAAGACTATTGCATAGGGAATATAATCAATAATATAATAATGTTGTATGGTAACTACACTTATCATGGTGAGCACTGAGTAGACAACTGTCGAATCACTATGTTGTACATGTGAAACCAATGTAACACTGCATGTTGATTACATTTCAATAAAAAAATTGTTTTAAGTAAATCTGCAAAAGTGCAACCATGTCTGGCAATCTAAATATAATTCATTCAACGGTTGTATTAATAAGACCCTGCTAATAAAAAGACCCTACATTATTCAGAATCATAAAGAAATGAACCACTCTAGATATTTAGATATTCTTTCTAAAGCTAAGAGCTTTGGCTCTATTTCTTCATGTATAGAATGAAGATAATTATACTTAAATCACAGGTTGGTTCTTTTTTCCCAAGATCACATTGTTTATTTTTTAATTCCTCACCTTCTAATCAGCTCTATGTGTTTCAGTTGTTTTTTTTTTTTTTGACATATCATTAGCAGTGTTTCAGGTGTACAATATAAAGATTCAACAATTCTATACATTACTCAGTGCTCATCAAGGGTATTCTTGATTTCCTTTATTAGTTTCACCCCTCCCCTCACTCCCACTTGCCCATCCCCAGCAACTAGTTTCTTCTCCTTTCAAGAGTCTGTTTTGTCTTTTTGTTTGTTCATTTGTTAAGTTCCACATACTAAAATCTATGTTATTTGTCCTAACTTATTTCAGTTAGCCTTATACCTCTGAGTGTCCATCCATGTTACAAATGACAAGATGGCATTATTTTTTATTGCAGAGTAATATTCCTGTGTGTGTGTGTGTGTGCGCATGTGTGCTCAACATCTTTATTCACGTACTGATGGTTACTTGGGTTGCTTCCAGATCTCGGCTATTGTACATAATGCTGTGATAAACATGGGGTATACAGATAGTTTCAAATTAGTATGTTCATTTTCTTCAGGTAAATACCCAGTAGTGGAATTACTGCATCATACGGTAATTCTTTTAATTTTTTGAGGCACCTCTGTACTGTTTTCCCACAGTGCCTGTACCAATCTGCATTCCCACCAACAGGGCACAAGGGTTCTTTTTCCTTCACACCCTCATTTCCTATTATTTTGATTTTAGCCATTCTGACTGGTATGAAGTGATATTTCACTGTGGTTTTGATTTTGATTTCCCTGATGATTAGTAATGCTGAACATCACTAAAAATGTCCATACTACTCAAAGCGATCTACAGATTTAATGGAACCCCCATCAAAATATTAACATTTTGCATAGAACTACAACACTAACATTTTAAGGAACCACAAAAGACCAGGAATAGCCAAAGCAATCTTGAGAAAACAGAACAAAGCGGTAGGTAGGACAATCCCAGATTTTGAGATATACTACAAAATTGCAGTAATCAAATCAGGATGTTACTAGTAAAAAAACAAAAACAAAAACAGACACATAGATCAATGGAACAGAACAGAGCACCCAGAAATGAACCCACACTTATATGGTCAATTAATCTACAACAAAAGAGGCAAGAATGTGTAATGGGAAAAGACAGTATATTTAAAAAATGGTGCTGGGAAAGCTGGACAGCTATATGCAAAAAAGAATGACACTGGGCCACTTTGTTATACCATAATCAAAAATAAACTCCAAAATAAAATCCATAATCAAAGTGGATTAAAGACCTAAAAGTGAGACCTGACACCATAAAGCTAGAAGAATACAGGCAGTAGTTTCTTTGACATTGGCTATAGAAACATTTTTCTACATAGGTCTCTATTGTTGAGGGAAACAAAAACTATTGAGACTACTCCCAAATAAAAAGCTTTGCACAATGAAGGAAATCAACAAAAAGGTAACCTACTGAATGAGAGAAGTATTTGCAAATGATATTTTTGTTAAGGAGTTAATATTTAAAATATGTAAGGAGCTTCAACTCAACACCAAAAAAAAAAAATTCAATTAAAAATGGGCAGAGAACCTGAATAGACCTTTTTTTTTTGGTAAAGATGGCATATAGAATGTCAACAGACACATCATTTTTAGTATGCTTCTCAAATAATAATCTCTCAATAAATGGTAAGATAATTATATCATATAATTTGCTGTCTTCTTCAGTAGACTACATTAACCATTCAACTTGACCTCATCCCAACATAAAAGCATGCATGTACACGTAGACACATACACAACTTTTTGCAACCCAGGGCTTAGAACAGAACCATCTGTTTCCTGCCTGTGTCTTTGAGCCTTGGACACCCCTCCTAGCACTAGATAGACTCTTCCATTAGTCTGGACCTTGTGTTCTTTCCTATAACTTTTTATACAGCACATGTACTCTGAAAGTGGAAACCAAATTATCTCAACTATGATTGAACTATTTCCTATTTGTTGCTGGATGTTCACCATTTCCTGAAACCCATAGGCCCGGAGCCAGTAGATGTTCCCCAAAGATAAATTTCCATTCCCCTCTCATGTCTGTTGTTCCATCAGTCTTGCTATCCATCAACAAAGGAAATAAGATCTCCCAAGAAAAAGTTCAGGCTCCGGGTCCACATCAGGAGGACTTCTTTTTCATGACAACTGGGCCCCCTTCCCTCTATCTGTGCCGCCACCTATGGTATATGCCTTGTCCTCAAGGACACTGCCAAACAGATGTGTTCAGGACACCCAACTAACTGAGCTGCTGTCCCTGCAGATGTGTGGAGGGGTGGGCCATGTCACCATGCCCCCACTTCAAGCCCCCCAAGGTTTCACAGTACAGCAGCAGGGCCAGAGAAAGGTGTGTGCCTTTCTCCTCATGACTCCACTACCACATGAGGACAGAGTGCTCCATCAGCCATCAGTCAGAGAAAACATCCCCTAAACCTTCCTAAGAACACAGCCTCCAATTCCCACCCCTTTCTACTTTTGGGCATTTCTCGAATCCTCCCTTGCTTCTCCATCTGCACACATCCTCCTTGGGTCATGCTTAGACAACTGTACTCAACTCATCTGGCTTTTGCATCTTAGAAACCATAAGCATCCTTTGACCAACTGATTTGTGGAGTTTCAGTCCATGATAAAAAATTGGTCTCTAGAAATCCAAACTTAGCAAACAATTAGAGAAGTTTTTATTTTTATTGGTTTGTTACCAAAGGCATCTTTGACCTTAGAAAAGAAATGCATTATTTGGTCCTTTCATCAATCCATTCATGAACCAGGCTTTAGTTTTGTCACAAAAACTCAAAACTGGGTTTGAGTCCCAACCCCAGAAATACTGAGTACTAGTCCCTGAGCAAGTCAAGTGGTCTTTCGAAGATTTGGCTTCCTTCTCTGTAAAATAAGGCTGTTAGATTAGAAATAGTATTGGTCAGGGGAATAACAGATTCCTTCCAATTCTCAAATTCTCTGAGTTTAAGTATTTACTGAACCCCTACTATATATTAGAATGGCAGGTGGAGGAGGATTTTAAAAAGTTGATCCTACATTATTCAGAATCATAAAGAAATGAGCCACTTGAGATATCTAGATACTCTTTCTAAAGGTAAGAGCTTTGGCTTTATTTCTTCATGTATAGAATGAAGATAATTATACTTAAATCACAGGTTGGTTCTTTTTTCCAGTTGATCTGAAGGAACACACAATTTAACTGGGGAAATAACATTATCGAGTGCTAAACTACATGGTAAATCCAGATAAAGGGCTAAATGGTAAAACAATATTAACAATAGTAGTAATAAGTATTTCAGGAATACGTCGGGGAAATTTTTTGCAATCCTGCATCGAGAAAGGCCTTCTAAACTCCCAGCAATTACACCTTGATTCATCATGCACAACACCACTTCCCCACTAAGTCCATATGGTCTGGGCAAAGGTGAGGCCATCTTCAGTTCTAGAGATGGGCACAAAAGCCAACCTGGCCAATCACAGCTTCATACCTTGTGGGCATAGAATCTGGTTCATGGACGAATGCAACCTAAGCCAGATCAATCGGGGGAAATGAGACTTTAGCACAGGACTTTTGTCCTATCAGGAACAAGTCTTAACTTGGGAGGAAGTGTGTAAAGGCCAGAATGCAGATACAGAGCTTCTCGTAGCCTCTTGCCACCAGGAGGGGATGTCCTGACCAACGATGGGGCCAACACACAGGAAAGCAGAGCTGAAAAGGGAGGTAAGCACGTCACCTCTAATGACTCTGCCTGTGCCTCTGAACCCAGCAATGCCTGAAGCTACAGTTACTTGTTTCTTAAACCAGTTTGAAACCAAGAATTGGAACTGAGACATTCTCCTCAGGGCTCTCCAATAAAGTTAAGATTGTGATCCTCCCAATAGGGGAAAAGTCACCCGTATCTTTTCAATACAATGTTTACATCAATGAAGCTCTGGGTCCATATCTCTAGGTGTACACAGCCTTATGAAGTTAAAAATTGGAGTACTCCTCACAGTATCAAAACTAGCCTCTTGCAAACATAGCTGCACAGGTAGCTCTAATCATTTAATCATTTTAAAGAACAGGTCAAGCATTAACAATGGTGGAATATTACCTGCTCAGGGGTAGGTTCAGCAAGGTTTCAAAAAGCGGTGGCAGGCCACTGGACATGACAGGACAACTCCCTTCTTTAAAGTCACTAGGATCATGAAGGCCCTGGGTGGCTCAGTCGGTTAAGCATCCCACTTTGGCTTAGGTCATCATCTCACAGTTCATGGGTTCGAGCCCCGTGTCGGGCTCCGGGCTGACAGCTCAGAGCCTGGAGCCCGCTTCAGATTCTGTGTCTCCCTCCTCTCTCTCTGGCGCGTGTGTGCGCTCTCTCTCTCTCTCTCAATAATAAACATTAAAAAAGTGTATTAAAACCATTAGTATCATTAAATTGTCCTGGTAGTGTCCGAAAATATGCTGTTAAATCTAGATTTACACTGTTGGGAATTTAACAGTCTAAAGTAATTCAGGCAAATACAAAAGCTTGCTATTTATATAAATACAAATATGTATTTAAGCTGAGAAGCTGAAATTATCCATCCTTCTTTATTCTCCTCACTAGCAGAGGGACTGTGTTGTAAATAGATTCTTGCTAGTGTAGGCAGCAATGGAGATTCATAAAAACGAGGGATATTGTAAAAGCTTAACAAGAAGCATGCAGTACAGATACAAAAATACGTGGTAACTTAAAGTTTTCTTAGAACACTAAAATTCCATGGCATATGTCACTAAACTACAGCCTACAGGTCAGATCTGGTCTGCTGTTTTTATAAAGTGTTACTGGACTAGAAGTCATGTCCATTTTTTTGGTTTTTGTCTCAGGCTGCTGTCATAACACAACAGCACGGTTGACTGATTTCAGCAGAGACCAGGTAGCCTGCAAAAACTAAAGTATTTACTACCTGACTTATTACAGAAACAATTGAGGTCCTTTGTTCTACAGTTTTAAGTATTTATTGATCATGTACTATGCTCCAGGCTCTGGAAGTCGAGTGGGTGGGCCATTAGGGCAACAGAGAGATCTACAAAAGAAGAATCCCTCTAAATACAGCCATAAAATGTCTAAGGGGACACAATTCACATTAGAAACCATGGAAGGGAAGAAATAACCTGGAACTACATCTCATCAGACCAGGGGAGGTTTCAAATTCAAATGCCTGCAGTCATTCGTACAAGACAATGAGGGGCACAAAGTGGCGACTGATGACCAAGTGAGGAACCTAAAGATACCAGTCCCAGCCAAAGGGGGCAGCAGTCACTCATGCATGGGGACCTAACCTTACCCAACCTCCCAGTACTCTCATTTTTCCAAAGAAGCTGGAAAGCTGAAGTTTTGTGTGAAAACCTCTTAAACGCTGGTGACATATTCTAAGAAGTTGTGAACAGTACTTGGGTCAAAGCAAAATATCTTAGAGGACTTTGGGCCACTTGTTTTGGCATAAAAGCCAAGAACTAAACAGACCCAAAATGAGGACAGACAAGTGTGGTGTGGAATGTAAGTAATGGCCGAAAAAGCAGATATCCAAGAAGTTAGGTGCAATTCTCTCCCTCTTAGATCTTGGACAGGTCACCCTCCCTCTCCAGGCCTCAGTTCCCCCCAAATGACAACACGACTAAATTGTCTAAAAGTTCCTTTCAGCAATACAAGTTTATCCTTCCATAATAACTCCCTAAAATATGATCCTTAAAAGGAAACAACTCCAGATGCCATTCATGTCCAATTTACAAAAGGAAAACACTTACCCACCTGCCTGTACTGTTCACACTGGGAAACCAAACTAGTCTGCTTAAAAAGTGACACCAATGTCCTTCATGGACCTGTGTCATGAGTAGTTTTGTGAATTTGTACGAAGTTTTTTCCGTCAAATATCATTACAGCAAGGCATACCCAAACTCAACACCGTCACATCCACACCGAATGGGTCTTTATCTGTAAGGAAGTGTGAAACAGAAGTACTGAACAAAATCCACGTGTTTTAATACCACTCCCTACAACATGGGAAGGAATTCTCTCTAGCCTACACCCAAAAGTTTAAAAAAGAGATATAATCACAAAAATCAAACACAATAAAGGTCAGGCTAAGAAATAATCTACACTGGCAGCAATACCATCACTTCCTGTTACAGAGTAATGGGCTTTTAAATCAGAAATGCAATTTGATCCAAAAACCCTCCTGCCAGGCTCTGGACATGGGAGTTCAAGGTGGGCACTATCTGCCCCCGTCCAGCACCATCCTCCACATCATTTCCCCCCATTAATGATTTCCTTAATTCCACACAATTAAACAAAGAAAAAGGCAGCCAATAAAAAACCACAAGGTTAATCATCAGTATTAAAAATGATAGCACCATGGCAGTTTCAGTATTTTATAAATTTTAAATTTTAAAACAAAAAAATGAAATTTCAGTACATGCATTTAATCTCAGGATTAACTTTTCAAAGCACTCCATTTCTAAAATGAATCAAGAAAACACACTAATAATGATCCCAAATCAATTTTCCATATGAAACCAGGTTGAATTCAGGAGTAGAGGAATTTCCTTCTGCCTAGCTATAATTATGCCTGAGGTTGTTTCATTAACTTCTATCTTTCCTCCCACCATCTTTATAAATATCACTTGAAGACAGTGTTCCATCCCATTACTCAGCTTCCCTCAAATAAGGTCTCGAAGAAATCTTTACACATGTTTGATGATATTCAGAGGAAACCAGTAACTTAAGACACGTAACTAGGAGCCACTGAATCTTACAATAAGTTAAGTCTCCAGAATAGATTGTGGTCAAGGAAACAGATACCTTTCTTGCCTTTTTGAATTGAGCAGAAGCCCGACTAAATGAAAAAAAAAAAAATCTCCGCACTTCTTGAGACTAAATGAGCCAAGAAACTTTGAATAAACAAAATCCTACATTTTAAAGTCAGTTAAAGGATGCAGGGTGTATTTGTCACCTTTGTCTCTTGACAAAAGAACAAAGCACTGTGGTCTGGGCTTTAATACCGATGCTGCTATATGGATGGCTATTTCGCAGCCTCCACAGCCTCCGCCAAGTTCTAAAAGCCTTCTGGGTCCCGACCACAAAAGAAAAGAGGGTCTGGGTTTCTAAAATCTGTTAATGACTATTCTGTTAATTCTATGATGAGGCCCTTCTTCATAACATTGTATGCAACTCATGTGGTATTCAAAATAGGTCAAATGGATTATCGACACAGCACTCCTTTGTCAGTTCTTTGTTTCTACATCCACCCAGGGGAAGCATAATTGATAGGTTTCGGGGTCTTAATCTCTTAAATCATAACATTGTCCCAGAAACATTAGGCATGTCCTAGAAAGTTTACGATTCTTTAAGGGAACATTTCCTGAGCCAAGTGTTATCTACCCTCAAATTTAACAGGGGTACAAGATCTGTGAAGATCCCCACTGTTTTGAAACTAACAAAATTGTCTCTGCTCAATCTTCCTGTTCTTTTTCACTGCCAAGTTAAAATAGTTTCGATGAGGAACCATAAGGTAAGCTGAGGGCCAAGCCCAAGCTAGCATACCCCCCACCCCAGGTAGGATGTGTGTGATATTCCTCAGGTAGCCCTGACTGCCCAAAAAAAAAAGGAAAGAAAACAAATGGTTGACGGAGAGAGATCACGGTCCTCCAGGACATGAGTCTCCATCAGTTTACAAATATCTTAGTAAATTACAAGAAAAAGCTGTGATTTAATAAAATCACTTTTTTGCACCAAAGACATCTCAAGAATTTTTTCTTCGCCATCGGCTCCAACTCCACCCCCACCACCTCATCGGGTTTTCTCCAGACAAATGAAGATAAACTTCTTCCCCTTGTTCAGGGTTCTGTTCTTTTCTATAATCTGAACCTGGCCTCCTTGAAGGTCATTAATGATCTGCAAATCCTCAAATTCAAAAGCCTTTTTTCTCAGTCTTCATTTTCTTGGATTTTTTGGATACATGATGAGGGAGGGTGGGGCAAGCTGAGGACAAAGCACAAGCTAGCACCCTCCACCCACCCCCAGGTGGGATCTGTGTGATGTTCCATGGACACTCCTGGCTGCCCAAGAACAAAGGAAAGGGGTTGAAGTGCTTGCCATGGTGATGTGGGAAACTAAGGTAAATGAAAAATTAAATCATCTTACTGCCTGCCTACAGCCCACTGACAAGTCCTTGAGACAAACAGAGTGACCTCCCTCTAGGAGCTCAGCTGCCTCAGATGACATTTTGCTAGGGGCAAAAGAGAACCTTGGCTTAACATTATCCCAACCTCAAGGATCCTGGAGGTCTACTTCCTTTATCTCAACTGCCTCGAGATACATGCTGGCAATCATATTCCAAACTTATGGCCCCCGCCCCCATACACATCTGAAGGGTCTCTGACTGAGGTTTTATTAAATGGTAATAAATGGCATTTCCCTAGCAACAGCTAGCCAGTCAAGGTCCTGGAAACCTTGCTTCCAAAATTCCTTAGATCCTTACTCTATCTCTGACCCCATCCCCACCTGAGGGTATGTAATGAGTTACCTGTCATGACCCCAGTGCAGCTCTTCCTGCCCACAGGTCCTGTCCCTGTGCTTTAATAAAATCACCTTTTTTTCCCCATAGATGTCTTCAAGAATTCTTTCTTGGGGGCGCCTGGGTGGCGCAGTCGGTTAAGCGTCCGACTTCAGCCAGGTCACGATCTCGCGGTCTGTGAGTTCGAGCCCCACATCGGGCTCTGGGCTGATGGCTCAGAGCCTGGAGCCTGTTTCCGATTCTGTGCCTCCCTCTCTCTCTGCCCCTCCCCCGTTCATGCTCTGTCTCTCTCTGTTCCAAAAATAAATAAACGTTGAAAAAAAAAAAATTTAAAAAAAAAAAAAAAAAGAATTCTTTCTTGGCCGTCGGCTTGGGACCACCCCCCACCATCACCCCAAAACTTCATCACATATGGCCCTGATCACTCATCCATTCAACAAATTTTTCTCTAGTGCCAGCAAGGCAGATACCTTGCTAGGTAGACCTGCTTCTACATGTTGAATACGACATGACCTTACAACCCAGAGACAGATATAAACAAGTAATTATCCAAAAATCCCTAGGGAGATGAAGAGACCACCTCCTTCCTGAAATTCTAGGAATCACTGGGCTAACCAATAGGATATTGATCCCAGGTGCTGAACAGATGTTGAACCAAGTGACCCAGCCCATTTCTGATTTAAGAGTTGTAAGTAACGGTTAATAACCCTATCATTCCTCCAGCTACCGATTTCTAGAACTTCAGCCATTGCTTCTCATATCATTGCCTCTCATATCTGGACAGGATCCAGCCTGTCCTTTCAACCCTGCCTTCCCTTCCACTAGATTACTGGTTCCAGAATCTCCTCTGGAGAATGTTCTCCTCACAAGCACACACTCTCCAGTGAGTTCATCCACTTCCACATTTAACTTCAAGCTGTCACTCTCTAATCTCTTGTTCTAGCCTCAACCTCTCCAAGCTTCGGGCTCCCATTGCACACTGTCTGCTGCACACATCTGCACACAACTCTGCGTATGCAAAACCAGCCTCCCTCAGTTCCATTCCTCTTCTTATATTCTACATCTCCATTCACAGCACCAAATCCCCATCAGCATCACCAAGCCACAATGTGGCACTCCTCCTTTCCACTCCATCTCCCTTACACAAAACAAACAAAGCTGGCCATTTTAACCTCTTTAATGTTTTCTGAATCTGCCCCCCTTGTCTCCATCCTTGCTCCCATTGCCAAATTCAGCTGAGTTTTCCTTCATCCATAGAGTTATCTAATTTAGATATGCACCATCTCTCACTTGGCAACTGTTTTCTCACTGGACTCCTGGCTCCCAGGCCCTTTCCATTCCTGTCATTCTATATACTCTTGTATACTATGGCCTTAAGAAGCATCCTAAAATATCAGGCTCCCCATGGAATATAGCCTAATGTTCAAATTCTCTTGCCTCAATCCTTGGATTCAGAGAGACTACAAAGTCCTTTGTGTATGACAGCCAGCTGAGGACCTAAAAACAGGTATCAGGCACCATTTGAATAACTGGCAACCATCTTCACGAAAGATATTTAGAAGACATGGAAAAAATTAAGTTTTGCAGGTATTGGAGATAATCATGCAAATTGGTGGGCATATATTTTGGGCATTCCTGCTTTTTCAGCTCACCCTGTGCATCCTCCCAATCATGATTCCACCCAAGAGCCTTCCAGCCCAGCTCTCTTCTTGGGTAATATCTTCGTGGACCACTCTAGCTGGAACATCTCACCCTTCTCTAAATAACCACAGCACTTACCCCTAATTCTCACTTGGCAACCACCTTTTCTATTTAAACTCGGATAACTTCCCTTGGCTATGTTCATTTTGTCCAACAAGGTTACAAGGTTTTTGGAATCAGGGAGGTCTTAAGTACCTTTGGGCCTCTTTACTACCAAGCCTAGCTTAGTGCCTTGGAGATAGAATATGTCTGATACGAGCTAGTCAATAGCTGAAAACCAATAGTGTTCAGATAAACACTAAAACAATCACCTATATTCTCAGATTACCCATATCATCCTAAAAAAACCATCTGCGTTAAATTAGTCCTATCATCTATTAGTCAAACTCTGGCCCTTCTGGATGGAAGTTAGGAAAAATCTGTCTGAAAAAGGAGAGGAGAGTCATGAAAGAGTATTAGTCTTATAAATGTACTCAAGCAACTTACACGTGGTTTAGATAGAACCAAAAGACGGAAGCACTTAGACATGTTTTCTCTGTTGTTTAAACCATGCATTTTCAATGGGAAAATTGTTTCCTTGCAAAGAAAAAAAGGCCTTGTTGTGTACAGAGCAGATTTACATACAATGCAAAAACACAGACGGTATGTGTGTTATTAAAATGCCATTGGGAGGGGAGGGTAATGAAAAAAAAGTTTCAAAAGGCTTTTGAGAAAGGGGATGCATAATGAAGTTTGAGAAATGCTGTTTTAAACCAAATGGTCTGCTCTCCTAAGTTTGTTAAAGTTCTATGGCTCCTTATCTGCATTCAAAGACCATTAAAATGAAAATTGTGTTCTCATGTTCTCAAAAACTTTATTTTGGATTTCACATTTTGGAAAATAAATGATTATTTTTTCCCCTGCTAAAAGGGAGGGTACCATTGGACAGACATTAAAGTGAAGCGTTTCCCATCCAAAGAGACCTAGAAATCTAAAAATTAAAAGGTTTTGTTTTAAAAGAGGAAATGACTTTTTAAAATATATTATAAAATATGTGTGAGAAAGTAGGTAGCACTGATTTAAGACTGAGTAGTTATTTATATCTGTTTCCTGTTTAGCCTTTTGACAAAGTTCAGTCCTGTATTTTATAGTCAGCTCTGGATAAGACTTCCCAGAATAACCTTGATGTGGGGTCTGCTGGTAGGGAGGACCCCAGAACTACATCCTGCAATTCACACCCTATGAACATAGTCTGCTAAACTCAACAACTTCAAACCAGAAAACAAAACGTCACTGTCCCATTTCCTCTGCCAAACCCTATTTTGAAACTCCCAAACACAAAGAAGGGGAGGAAAGAAAAAAAAAAAAAAAAAGCCAACGCTGAATGTTTAGAAACACAAGCAGGTTATGAGAAACATTAGTCCCTTCCTTCTTTTTAAAAAAATTAAGCCATAAATTCCTCTGCACAATCAGAAAAATGTGGACTATGTGCGATTATGAGAGAAAGGCCACGTCTGTAACCTTTTTGATGTAGAGAGAACATCTTCGCCCAGTATGAATATACTATTCAGTGGGCTCGTGTTTGTCAGGTTGGGCAGTTATGCAAATTAAGAGCTCAAATCAGAGGCAAACATAAATCAAGTAAAATAAAAGAAAAAGCTAACAATAGCAGAAGAACTGCTGTAAATGGAGCACACGGGTTGATAGATGTGGCGGAGAAAAGATAAAGATGATGGGGCTTACAAGGTGGGGCCAAGATTCCTGGTTTTGCAAGTGGACCTGTGAAGCACTGGGGTACACTGGTCAAATAAGATGGGGACAGAGCGTTGATGGTGAGGAACAAATTTTTACCCCATGGCTGTGCCATCAAAACTGGAGAGTCGCCGGTAACCCTCCCGGAAAGGATCATTTATGACCCATCTCTATATTGCCAACCCCAGCAGCCTGAAATTTTTCACCCTTTATCTTATCTTCCCCGTTTCCACACTGAAGCGACTCCTTGTTTCTTAAAACAAATCTCCATTTCTTCCAAACCATTATTATGTGCAATCTCTTATTTCACTGGTCAGTCCTTTCCCATCTTCACGATCCTCGATTGTTACTGGTCCTAAAGGCTCCACCTAGTCTCTGCTCACCTACAAACTCCCTCCAGTGAACTCACGCGCTTCCTACGTTTAACCATGACCTTATGAGTGGTCACTCCCCTCATCTCTTGCTCTAGCCCTGACCTCTCCCTCCAAGCCTCAGACTCTCCCTGCAAACTGTTTCCTGTACACACATCTATATTGACATCCCACAGATACTCCAAACCCAACATGGCCAGAACCAACCTTCCCCAAACACGTTCCTCCTTGTGCATTCCACATGTAAGTTCATGGCACACAACCACCATCTGTCACTGAGCCAGAATCAGGGAATCCTGCTTAACATTCTCATCTCAGCACACTTGACATCATTTTTACCTCTTAAATATTTCTGGACTCCATCCACCCAATCCCTACTACCAATGTCCTCCCTGCCTCATACCCACGCTGCAGAAAGTACCCCCTAGAGGTTTCCCTGACTCAAAGCTTAGCCCTACCCTAAAATCCAACCCCCAAACAGTAATCTACTGATCTGAGTAAATACCAAGTGACTGAATGGTTTCACATCCCTCAAGACCCTTCAGTAGCTCCCAAGTAATAACATTAGCTCCACAGACATAGGGCCTATTGTCAGGGACGGATCGAAATACTAGGACTAACTGTGAGGTAGAAGTCATCGTCCCCATTGCATCAATGAAAGAACCATGGCACAGAAAAGGCACTTTGAAAGAAAGGAACTTGGAAAGAAGCCGAGAATTGATGCTAGAAGGTTTAATTTCGGAATCGGTGTTCTTGGCCACAGCGTCTGTCCTCGTCTACATGTTGTATACAGTCTTCCAGGCCTGGCTTCTCCCTGAGGCCTTCTCGGGCTACTTCCTGCATGTACTTCATCCTGAGTAACAGCAAATTGCTTGTAGTTGCCTCCACACAACAGACTGTGTGTGCCTTTGCTGATGATGTTCCTCTGGGAAGTGAGCTTCCTAGTGGTCTTCAGCAGGCTAACTGTGAATACATTTTCATACTTCTGTTCCAATAGCAGCCTCTCCAGGAAGCCTGTCCTGGACCTCAGGCCTCAGTGCCCAGCTCCTTCTCTACCGGCACCCCCACCAGGGCAAATAGTATCTGTCTCTATCTTAGCATGCATTACATTATCTTGAAATTATGTATCTTTGCTCACAGTAATCACCTCATCCAACCCAGAATCCAGCATAGTTCCTGACATGCAGGTGTACTAAAAACCTGTTAGAACTCTAACAACCACAATGCAATGAAACTAGAGAGATGAACAGGAATAAGATTTGTCTTGAAAGTAAACACCCGGTTGCCTCTGATTTCAGCACTTCACATTTTGCCAGTCTACTACTCCAACATTTCCTGACAAACATGCACACCTCATTTCTCAAAAGTTTTACTTGCTCATTTGAAAATCCTACAGATGATGTCCTACCGGTAACCAACAGCTTCCCATTACCAGTGTTCAAGCAATGTCCATTGGTAACAAAAAATGTAAGAGGGCATGCCCACCCGCCTTGGGACAATCCACATCACCGACATGCTTGCCAGGAACACACAAGTCATGAAAACTTACAGCGCTCTAGTATAAACATCATAGACTCTCAGCACTGATGGAGCCCACAGAGATCACCCAGGTCATGGTCTCTTCACTCCACAGGTACCAAACTGCAGCCCAACGAAGTGGTCCTGGATCCACATAACTTGCTAGACCCAAAGTCCAGGTCAAAATCTTCCCTCCTTGACACTCAGTCCAGATTCTAGTTGGAGGATTATCTCTCAGAACATTCTGAACTATTAAAACTATCATACTCCAACAAGAGCTCTCCCAGGTCAAGAAAAAATGGCCAAGCTACAACTAGTTTTTCTTTTCTTAGATCTCACAGGCAATGTGAAAACGTAAATTTTAAAAATTAAAAATTTTTGATTTTGAAGTGTTTCCATCCTGAGACAAAATATGAACCCTAATTCCAGGAAATAGCTGGTGGAAACCTGGAGTAGGAGGAAAAAGGAGCTACTCAAGAAACCGTAAGCACTGGGTCTAATTGCCAGAACACTTCCAATCCTCCCTTTTTAAGAAAAAAAAAAAGACAATTTCTAGCTTAATCTCACATTCATGTTTTGGATTTCGAAGACATTAAGATTATTGACTCTGCTTCAAGAAAGAGTTAAATGTGTCATTTCAAAAACATTGAAACTGTTAGAAAACATCAAAAAAAAAAGGCTACCAATTCTACCTATAAATCAACTCCTATAATTGCTCCCATTTCTTATAGCTTCTTGAAGTCAAATTCTTAGTACATCTTTTCTATTAATTGTTTACCAGATGCT
This sequence comes from Prionailurus viverrinus, assembly GCF_022837055.1. Classification (NCBI taxonomy): domain Eukaryota; kingdom Metazoa; phylum Chordata; class Mammalia; order Carnivora; family Felidae; genus Prionailurus; species Prionailurus viverrinus. The sequence goes on along the minus strand of NC_062561.1, from coordinate 200,015,195 downwards.
CATTGGCCCTGTTGAGTTTGCCAAGTGAAAGATCTACTGATAAAGTAGGGGTGGGGAGGAAGGGAGACAGGACAGACACTGTATGAAGTATTTTACATGGACAGCATTACCTCTTCGAATCCTCAAAACAGCCCTGTGGAGGTAGGTGTTCTATTTTCTCCATTTTATAGATGAGGAAACAGACAGATTAAATAATTTGTCTCCTCTATTGCTACCTGGCTTTGCAGGTTTCTTATTAGTAGAGAAGGTCTCCTATGACTCCCACACCTCATGCATTCCTTTCCTCACAGCTTCGTAAGTATCCAAGACTTATTGCAAACTGATACTCTTGCATTTAGTTATTTACTGACTGTGGGTTTCTCCCAATACAACGTAACCTCTGTAACCTCTGTGAAGCCAGGGACTTCGGGTAACTCATTAGGAAAGGGTCTGGCACATACTAGGTACTCTATAAATGTCTGTTGAACTCCTCGAAGGCAATTAGTTTATCATGCTCATCTCTAAATCCTTAGTGCCTGGTACTCATTAGGTACATGTTAAATTTAACAAGCACTGAAAGGAAACAAGTCATGGGAATGGATGAATTCATATCTCAAGACATAAGGAAAAAAGACCAAGCATGGAACACTGAGGAATTAGTTATATTTAAAGTACTAGCGGGGCGCCTGGGTGGCGCAGTCGGTTAAGCATCTGACTTCAGCCAGGCCACGATCTCGCGGTCCGTGAGTTCGAGCCCCGCGTCAGGCTCTGGGCTGATGGCTCAGAGCCTGGAGCCTGTTTCCGATTCTGTGTCTCCCTCTCTCTCTGCCCCTCCCCCGTTCATGCTCTGTCTCTCTCTGTCCCAAAAATAAATAAACGTTGAAAAAAAATTTTAAAGTACTAGAAAAGAAGCCACTCCCCCCCCCCCAAAAGCAATCAATTGTGTGAAAAGTTGGCAGAGGAGGTGGGGGCTGAAAACAGTGAATATATGCAAGATTAGTTGAATTGCCATGATCTAGTTGCACTTGGTGAAAGGAGAAACAGGAGAACTCCCAAGGGACTGTTCATTTAGGAAATCTTGTCAGTAAAAGAGACAGTGACTTGGATAGGCAATGGCAGGGAAACCAAATTGGCGGGGTGGGGGGGGGGTGGTTAGAATAGGAGAGACTAGAGTCCACGGAAGAAGAAAGACCCAAGAAGATGTACAAGTAAAAGGTAATGGTAAAAAGTTCAAGGGAGAACCAGAAGAGCACAGTTGGCCAATCAGCCTTGGAAGGGAACAGTGAAAAGACAGATCAGAAGTACAGAGACACTTTTGGAAGAGAGGAAACATGGCGGAGTTCCTATCTCTAGTTTCTCAGTGAAGGAGTTAGTGAGGCGACTTCCTGAGCGTAAAGAAGGAAGGCATGTGGTTGGAGCTCACAGATAAGAAAAGATCTTTAACTGTTGTTGGGGACAAGTAAGAGAGCCCTAGTCTAAGGAGTAAAGAGAATTGCTAAGGAGCAACAGAGGCCCCTGGAGAGCTTGCAAATGAATGTGTACGAAAGCCCGCCAAAGGCACTGTAGAGGTTTCTGGCAGTATGCCAGGAGAAACGGGGTTGCAGTGGCAGGGACTAAGGACTGGATCTCTGGGGGACACATTCGATGGCCATAGACCGGGTACAAGCTGATCAGGGTAGAAAAAGGTATGTGGATGGGGCTGATAAAATTGGACAACAGGGAAGAGACCAGATATTCCAAATCATCAAAAGGAGGAGGAACAATTTGATGGAGAGAAGTAAATCTTGATTTTGCTGCCTCTGAATTGAAAAGATCAAAGTCCAAGAACTTCTGAGGAGGAGACACGAAGGTCACTTAGAAGAGGGACTACAACCCTGGGGGTCTTGAGGAGAGAAGTACAGTGTAAAGAGGGCAAGTGTAAGGACATGGGTAGTAGGGAAGGACCCCAAGAGATCTCAAACTGCTGGCTACTGTGATGGAAGGACCACTGGAGACAAAATAGAGTCCAGAGGTACTGGAGAGAGTGCCATGTTGGCTGTGGAGAGCTCTAGAATTACAAATGGACACAGAAAAGGTCATTGGGGCCACCACTTTAGTCCAGCTGAAACAGTTCACTCTGAAATTATACAACCCACGATCTACCTCTCAACAGTGACAAAGTTAGTTTTATATACTTAGTCATCTAACTTCAGACAGACTTTCAATCAAATGCTTTATTAAATTAAATCACTTTTTTCCCAAATTAAGCATGGCTTGTAAAAGTTAAAATAAACCTAACACTGCCAATTTTCACAGAGGCCTAGGAAGTGATTCACTTAAAACCCCTTCCCAATTCAGGCAAGAAGAGAAGAAAAGCAAACAATGATGTAGGATTTAATTACGGCCTCACACTTTTTATGATAAAACGCATACTTCAGAAGTTCCAAGGTGGCCAAAAAAACTCCAGCATGTTCTGAACTGAAGCAAAGAAGATAAACATCTATACGTTTCTGGCAGACGTCTAAGTATTTTGATTTAATTATCTCATTCTTTGCTAAGGATGCTTTCCCACATGCATAAACTAAGGAAAGCCAGACTTTTTAAAAATGAATATTAATGCTGGTCAACACCGAGAAGTCTGACGTGATGTTTTCCCTGTAGCGCTCAGGGGTGGCAAAACAAAACCGAGACCTCTGCTAAACTGTCAGAATTCCTACGGTATCCTCTCTGCACCCTTACTTAGGAGCCGTTCCTCAATACCTCAGACCTCTGTTAACCTGTGCTGCCCAAGCTCCTGTGACCTCTTATCTGCATGCTTACTTAGGAGCTTTTCCTAAATACTTCAGACCTACGGATTCAGAATCTCCAGGGACAGGACTCCAACAAGTAGATGTTCATCTTAAGTTCTTCAGGGTCCACCATGCTTTCTTATTTAAGAACATCTGTAGCATAAGGTAAACCCAGAGTGTCCCAATTAAGAGTGTAATTAACTGTAAAGCAATGGTCTTCTATCTTGTCTGCACATTGGAATCACAGAGGAGAACATTTAAAAACCCCAATGCCAGGGCACCTGGTGGCTCAGTCAGTTAAGGGTCCGATGTCGGCTCAGGTCACGATCTCACGGTTTCATGGGTTCAAGCCCCACATTGGGCTCTGTACTAACACCACAGAGCCTGTTTGGGTTTCTCTCTCTCTCTCTCTCTCAAAATGAGTCAACAAACTTCAAAAAGAAAAAAACAAAAACAAAACAATGCCACGCCCATACCACAAATCTATTACATCAGAATCTCAGGATAAATCTAACAAGCAGCTTTTTTTTTTTTTAATGTTTATTTATTTCAGAGAAAGAGAGAGCACGCGAACAGAAGCAGAGGAAAAGAAACAGAGAGAGGGAGACACAGAATCTGAAGCAGGCTCCAGGCTCTGAGCTGTCAGCACAGAGCCTGACGCAGGGCTCAAATGAGATTGTGACCTGAGCCAAAGTTGGAAGCTTAACTGAGTCACCCAGGCGTCCCTAACCACTAGCCTTTTTTAAAACTACCCATGCTGGGGCACCTGGGTGGCGCAGTCGGTTAAGCGTCTGACTTCAGCCAGGTCACGATCTCGCGGTCTGTGAGTTCGAGCCCCGTGTCGGGCTCTGGGCTGATGGCTTAGAGCCTGGAGCCTGTTTCCGATTCTGTGTCTCCCTCTCTCTCTCTGCCCCTCCCCCGAAAAATTTTAAAACTACCCATGCTATCCCAAGAACCAATGTTGACAACCACCGAAGCAGAGGGTAACTTCTACATAGGTTTTTTTGTTTATTTGGGGGAGTGGGAGACCCAGAGAAAGAGAGAGAGAGAGAAGGAGGATACAAAGCAGCAGTCTCTGCTCTGTGAGAGCATAGCCCGACACGGGTCAAACTCACAAACCTCAAGATCATGACCTGAGTTGAAGTTGGACATTTGATCAACAGCCACCCAGGTGCTCCACAGGTAGGTTTTAAGTGTACTCTAACGGCTTGTAATTTGATGTATGCAAAAAGCTGGCCCATGCAACTATTTGATGAATAAATGAAAAACGGTAACTTATAATTCTCTGAATTTCTCCATACTGGGACAAAACAAACGCCACTCAACACTATCACCAAAACGCAGGCTAATGCTGAGAAGCTATGGCCTTGGTGGTGCCACTGTCTGAGTCATCAGGCAGAGCTCAGAAACCAAACTCAGCAGGTGACAGCGTGTTCAACTCTGGAATGCTCTCAACAGTCAATAAAAGGGCCTCAACACTCTAAGCAAAAGATGCACTAATGTAGTAGTTAAGGGAAATCTTTACGGAAGAGACTGCCTCAGTAGGTCAGTTTTTGCAAAAACAAAAAACAAAAACAAAACAAAAACCAGCTGCCCCCAAAAGACAGTTCATTTATTCAAACCCTTTCAGTTGCAAAAGAGTATCAGGAAAAGTTCTAAAGTCCAGGTTTTTAGATGCTTATGCTGTTCCTTAGAAGGAATACATTTGCTGCCTAGAAGGCCCACCTATGTTTTTGCTACCTGAACTTGCTCACATTTCTGTAAGTTTTCAGTAAAGACAAATCCATATAACCAAGGACAAGCCTTCAGCAGCTTAGCCACTGAGAGGCTCTGTGTCATGGGAAAAGGGTCGATCAGGATTGGTCAAAATGACATGCCGGATCACGAAGCTGGTCTATACCACTCCTATAGGACACGAAGAGTGGTGCCCAAATAATCAGCATGTAATCAACACCAGCTGGGGAGGGGGGAACCGAGGGGCTGATTAAAGTATCACCAAATGAAAATCCAAGCTCATTCAGCTCAGTACAAGCAGGTGCTTTGCCAAGCCAGCGAGAAAACCAAAGTAGGTTGATTTTAAAGTTACGGTTAGGGCGCCTGGGTGGCGCAGTCGGTTAAGCGTCCGACTTCAGCCAGGTCACGATCTCGCGGTCCGTGGGCTCGAGCCCCGCGTCGGGCTCTGGGCTGATGGCTCAGAGCCTGGAGCCTGTTTCTGATTCTGTGTTTCCCTCTCTCTCTGCCCCTCCCCCGTTCATGCTCTGTCTCTCTCTGTCCCAAAAATAAATTAACGTTGAAAAAAAAAATTTAAAAAAAAAAAGTTACGGTTAACTGAATAATTAAGGTAACAGTTCAGTTTGTTGAAAATGACATAAGTACTTGCATAAGGTTAAGCAACCAGAAAGATTATCAGTATTTTTCTAAGATAAAAGAATTTCCCAAATTTTGGCAATCTTTCAAGATCTGTAACAAGTGAGGAGACGGAGGCTGGAGTGATGGAACACAGTCAGAAAAACTGGGATTATCGCAAAATTTCTATTAAAAAAAAAAGTCTCCTGTGGATTAAACTAACAATGGTCAAACTCTGTTCCCACGGAGCACTGATGTTCTATGTCTTGAATAGACGTTGTTCCACTACCCAAAACCAGATAATGAAGATCCTTTGCCAACTAACAGAGGGGGGAAGTTGACTAGATTGGTCTCCATTTCAAGATGTGCTCAGGTTTTAAGCTTGGGTACCTTCTATATAGTTCGTCTACATAAGCTTCTATTATGTAAGGAATCTGATTTAACAATTATTTGAAGCTTAGGTTTTTCAACACTTTGGGGTGTCCCAGAAAGAATGTCCTAACTTCTGGGGACCCATCACCACTAGAGTTTGAGGACCAATTACAGCAGTAGTTGGAGGTCTCTTTTCTTTTACAGCTAATCTGAACACATAAGTCATAAAGGACTTGGAGTAAAGGAACAGCTTCTTTTAGTTCAATGGTTCTAAATCCCATCCTCACGATGGTTTTGCATAAAGGATCCTTACAAAATATTTCTGATCCCCAGTTCCTAGCCTGGTGCTTGGCACAAAGTAGTGTAGGGGCCCAGGACAGGCCACCCCAAGATGTACCACAATGGCATGTTTATTTTGAAGTTTCTTGGGAAACGAATACAAGGACACTCAGACCACCCACCCCCACCCCCATTCCCCTGAAAGCAGGAAACCAATCTCCCATGTGAAAAACACCCTCCCTGTATCAAGAAGTAAAAAGATACCCTTATCACCAGAGATAGGGACTTTAGTCAAGAAAGCTCTAGAAACAAATCTTTTTTCCTAATTACCTCAGCCTAAATCCTGCTCCGAATTCCTTACTAATTAAAGCTCCCAGACACCTGTTTTCTTTATTCTGTCAATTCCTCACAAATTTGTCTCTTTGTCTAAAACTTATAAAACTGTCTGCCTTGGTCATTTCTTTGGGTCTGTTTCATTCCTCAGCCTCCACACACAAATAAAACTTCAGTTTTTTTCTACTGTTGATGTGTCTGTTGGTTTAATTCCTAAACCAGCTAGAAGAACCCTGGGGAAAAGAAGGAAATTTCCCCCTCCCTTACAGTACAGTACAAAATGGTTTGTCCTGAAGACAGAGACACGTGAACCTGTGTGCCCTTCAGTTACTGGCTTGCTTGGCCTTGCTTTCCTTATCTGGAAAAGAGCAACAGGGCTGGTGGGGGACTGACCCAGCTTAACAAGGCTGTTGATACAAAATGTAATAGGAAGTTATTTGCAAATCACGTTAGCACAGGTTGCCTTTTGCATTTGAGCACATTGTGTTCTTTCTCCTATTTTGGACACCAGCAACTCTCAGTCGCTTTCCGGTCTTCCTAGCTCTTTGCTGGCTTTTCAAAATCCTCATCCCAGCCCTGTTGTGATCTGCGTGTATTTCTATCTCATCTGTTTAGAGTCAAGGTCTGGAGAGAAAAAGTGAACTGTGACCTTGAGCAAGTAAAGGCCATGACCTTGTAACCTGGTTTTCATGACTTGAATTCTTCAATTCTAGGAATTTACGTTCCCAGGAAAGGCTAGTTAGGAATATGGACACATATATAATTAGGTAATTCCCCAAACTAATCCAAATCGTATCTTATTCTTGCACTTACTCTTTGTTATAATGGCTGGAAGGGAAAGTGTTAATTAAACGAGGCCATTGGACTAAGGTGGCTGTAATGCCTTAGCAGCCTACATAAAGCAAACCAAAACCTGAGCCTGAAATGCTTCAAGGTTAAGAAATCAAAACGCTAAGGTCAACCAATCATAAACCGCCAACCAGGCTTTCCCAAATAATGCACCTACTTAAGCTGCAGCCAGACCATTTCTTGCTTTGTTTCCTCCTCTTCTCTTTAAAAATCTTTGGAGCTGCCTGATTCAAATTGATTTTTGCTCAGATAAACTCTCAAATTTTAATCTGCCTCAGCTTTTTTTTTTTTAAACAGAGATGTTTTATTTTTTTTAATGTTTATTTTTGAGAGAGAGAGAGAGAGAGAGAGAGAGAGAGAGAGAGAGAATGAGAATAAACTAGGGAGGGGCTGAGAGAGAGGGAGACAGAATCTGAAGCAGGCTCCAAGCTCTGAGCTGTCACAGCACAGAACCTGACCTGGGGCTCGAACTCCAACTGTGAGATCATAACCTGAGCTGAAGTCAGACGCTTAATCAACTGAGCCACCCAGGTGCCCCATCAGCTTATCTTTTAATAGACATTAAAAAAAGAATGTGACTGGGGCGCCTGGGTGGCGCAGTCGGTTAAGCGTCCGACTTCAGCCAGGTCACGATCTCGCGGTCCGTGGGCTCGAGCCCCGCGTCAGGCTCTGGGCTGATGGCTCAGAGCCTGGAGCCTGTTTCCGATTCTGTGTTTCCCTCTCTCTCTGCCCCTCCCCCGTTCATGCTCTGTCTCTCTCTGTCCCAAAAATAAATAAACGTTGAAAAAAAAAAAAAAGAATGTGACAGAGGAGAAAGAGTTTAAAACACACAAATCACCCTATAAACATGGAAAAATTCAATTCACTGGTAAAAAATGCAAAGTAAAAATCGATACTTTGAAGCTATACAAAATTAACACGACCCTATTTTAAGTGGTAAAGGTTTCATTTTGCTTTATATCCAGATTTGAGAGGAGGTGTACAAGAGGGTAGTGGTCACACTCACACTTAGCTGGTGTAAGTGCAAAGTACGCTTCTGGCAGGACACTAGTAATACATATTAGGGAAGAAAAAAAGAAACTTAAAAAGGTCCATACTTCTGACTCAATTTCACACCTGGGAACTGATTTTAAAGAAATAATCATACATGTTTATATTAGAAATGAATTAATACCTACCCTGCCCACACCCCCACTAGGGCAATCCCACCCCAAAACCCAGGGCAGCAGACTGATCCTGAGGCAACACTTCACCCAAGAGGGACACCCAACTTGTGACTTGTACTGGAAAGATCAACTAGGCCAAATCCCTTTGTCAGGAATTCCTTTTTGGATAATAAATCATGCTTGCGGCCTTTGGGTCTAAGGGGCCAAGAGTCAGGGCCACATGGAACCAAGTTCAACATAAATAAGCACTTAAGTTGTTGGATTCATTTCTATCATCGTGTATCATTTCCAAAATTAAAACAATATTTTTGGTAAGATATAACCCACGTATCTGGTTGCCTGTCAGAGACGAGGCTACTGGTTTCCTGTTGGGAAAAACCTGCCTCCTTTCTAAGCCCACACAAAGAAAGCACCCCCAGTAAAACCCAGATAGGTACTTGTTTTCTAACCACAATTGTTGGTTTCTTCTCTCTTGTTGGTTTCTTTTCAGAGCCATATATAAACACGGGAGTATTGACTTACATTATTTGCTGCCATAACAATAACACCTTGTATTTGCAAAACACACTTAAGTGGAGGTAGGGGAACTGTCTGTAGACACCAGCTAAGTCAGCCAGACCATCAGAACCACAGGCTGCTGGTGCTTAGCCCTTCAGAAATCAACCCATCCTCCTACATAGATGGATACTCACAGAGGACGTTGGGTTTTTATTTTATTCATGTATTATTTCTAGCTAGCCCCCTTAAAAAAAAAACAGAAAAGGATCTGAAGGAGGTGACAACTGAAGAGAAAATTGTGGTGTTGAGAAAGAAACAGTTACCAATCCTTGAAGGGCTACTCTCGGAGTATCTATCTGCCTTCTCTTGCAAGTTCTGGATCCTAAGCTGATCCTAAATCAAATATAATTCCCACACTGTCCCTAAAACAGCTCCAGAACACACAAACTCCCCAAGGCACCTGAACTATATCTTGAGCCCAAGTCCCCAAGGTAGCTTAAGATGATGTGGAGCGAAGGGAAAGGCACCCAGATCAGAAGTGGAATGGAGGGAGAGGGGCCCGGGATGCAAAGCTCAGGTTCTCCCCCAAGAGTCCGTGTGAAGCCGGAGCTAAGAAACATCAGGACTGCAGGCCCACAGTACCACCTCAAGCCCCGGGAGCCAAGGAAAGGTCTCGGGAGAGGGAGGCACCCCAGCAGAACAGGAAAGCCAAGAGTTGTCATGGACTCCATAAGGCAAATACACCTTTGAGACATGAACAGAGACCAGTCCAAAGGAGAGCAGCAAGACTGTATTCAGTCCAGGTAGCAACTTCAACTCTCATTGTCCAGCAGAGACACACATCTCCACTCCCAGCAAGCTCTGCTCTCAGCTCGGAGTTCGGGGCACAGTGGTCTGTGAGTGTGTGATGATCACAGAGAGCGCCTAACAGCACACTGGGATCGCTCAGAGCCGACCCGGCACTCGTCTGGCGTGACCCATGGGGCACTCACCACCCCCCTCGCTGCCCTCACCACAACCTCCCAACCCCCCGCACACCCAAGGGGCTGGTTGCGGTCAAACAGTTCTATCATGAATTCGTGAGTATTCATGCCAGAGGCACAGACATGAATAAAATGAAAAACAACAGATAACCCCAAATCATTTCTTTGCAGGACTAAGAAGGATTCTGCAGCAACTATTTCTGTTAACTTACTTATCCCCACACATCTCCTTCTCAATACTGAAACTAATTGAAATTCTCCAAAAATGGATTGAAAAAGAAACAGGTTAGAGGTGACCAGGAAAAAGAAAAGACCCCAGGATCTGAACAGGCTTTTATGCCCCTAGGACGTCATCATCTACAGACAAGGCAGTCAAAAATCAACTGCATCAGGGGCGCCCGAATGGCTCAGTCGGTTTAGAGTCTGACTTTTGATTTCAGCTCAGGTCATGATCTCACAGTTCGTGGGGTCGAGCCCCACGTCAGGCTCTGTGCTGACAGCGTGGAGCCTGCTTGGGATTCTCTCTCTCTCCCTCTGCCCCTCCCCTGTGCAAAAACACATTCTCTCAAGATAAATAAACTTTTAAAAAAGCCAACTATTAGCTCACAGATTGTTACACTGCAGTGAAGGTAAAGGACTACAATAACCTTTCTGTAACCCAGAGAAAAGACAAACATAATAGGATGATGAAGTAATCTGCTTTCAGACAGACTGGACAATCAGTAGTATACAACACAATATGCTCTTTTAACATTAACCACAACATAATTGTAACACTTAAGGGTTAGCAAAATGCTTTCTTACTCCTGGCCAGCAACCTGCTTGTAATGCAGATATCAAACATTAACCAAAGAAAAGGATATTTACCCAGAAAACCCTTAGAATTTCCACCCCTTTTACCGGTACAGCTCGACTCGGTTAATACAGACACACAAAAACAGAAGAAGTGCTAGAATTCATTCTACGGTCTGAAAGCATTTCCCCAAAGGAACCTAAATTTGTTAGCTTTCAGGTAGGGCCCACACGCCTGTTCAAGACCAAGAGTGGAGGAAAGGGTGAGCGTGTTCCCTCGGCCATCCTGCTGGGAGATCCCTACTGTGGCGATATTTAGTACTGCCACTTTGGAATGTGAAACCCGCCTTCTGCACACTTTTTCCTACATTCTTCTAACTCCTACCCAGAGCTGTCTCGAGTGAAAATACCAACCACATTTCAGGGCACCTGGGTGGCTTAGCTGGTTAAGCATCCAACGCTTGGTTTTGGCTCAGGTAATGATCTCACCATTCATGAGTCGTAGCCCGGCTTCAGGCTCTCTGCTGTTAGCACAGAGCCTACTGCAGATCCTCTGTCTCCCTCTCTCTCTGCCCCTCCCCTGCTCACACACACACACACACACACACACTCTCTCTCTCTCTCTCTCTCTCTCTCTCTCCCCACCTCTCTCTCAAAAAACTTAAAAAAAAAATACAAACCACATTTCTCTGTACAAGCAGAAAGGAAGAAGGGCAACCCCAATTCCCATGGTACCATCTTTATCTAGTGCTTCATTGTCAGAACTACCCAGATACCAAGCCACCACTCCCTAGTTTGTTGACCTTGCAGATTCATTACATGAATTCCAGAACTCCAAATGGTTTTCCTCAGAAATGCCTAGAGCTACTATCTCCTGTCTGCTGCTTCTGAGTCTGGTCTCTCACCTTTAATACCCTAAGAACTAATTAAGTACAAACACTAGAGGTCCCACTCCTATTAACCCAACTCAAAGACCACAATGCTCCAAGCGGACCTAACACCAAGAAAACACAGGGCTCTGGTTAAGCTGATTTACTACTTAATCAAAATCCTCCTGATTTCAAACCCTTATTTGAGAACATTCTTTATAAAAGGCACAGCATATTTTTTTTCCTATCTTACAGGGGCAAGATCATCTCAACAGGATGAAACTCAGGTTGCTGTCAACTGAGATCCCGACAAAGACCGCGTCATCCTTCTTGACAGAATCAGAGCTAGAAGAAACTTTCAAATGCCATCGTCCAAACCCTCTTATAGAAGAGGGTACCAAGGTTAAGAGAGGTAAGGAAATGTGCCCAAAGTCACACAATCATGACTTTTCACCGTAGTCCCAACCTGAGTCAATTAATGACACCACCAATGCCCCCAAACCACTCAAGCTCAGAACTTAGAATGCAGCCTGGTTAATGAGTAAGTCCCCTGCTTCTCTGGATAGGCCTTAGCAGTATGAGCCAAACAAGTTTCCTCTGCTTCTGATCTTATCTCCTAGAGATGAAGAGTCCACAAGAAGCAATCCCTGCTCTCAATCGCAAGAGAGAGGGGCTGCAGGTGGGGAACAGCGTTTCCCAGGTCAGAAGGTAACTCCAACATGACTCCTTACAGACCTGACAGGAGCGAGCCACAGTCTAACTGGGTCATTAACATCACAGCACTGCCAGCCACATCCATCCTGTGGGAGACTGCCTGGGCCACATATCCTACGGGAGAGAACACTTTCTTCCTTGCCAACCACACCCATTAATAGACCTCATTTTTAACCTTTGGTGTTTATGGTTCACAATTCAGTTGAACCATATGAATTAACAAGGTAGATCTCTGATAAGATGTCTCACCATGCTCAAACCTATCAAGCTAACTCAGAAAGGCCTTCTAGAATCATCTATAGATCCCTTCATGACAGGCATTTTCCAAACTGAACTGGACATACACGGAGTATAAATATGTTGGCAGTGAAATAGGAAATAAACCCAGAGAACTTCAGAAGCCTCAGTTTTATTATATTTTTAATCATACAGCACATGCACTGTAAACACCCTTGGAGGATATCTAGTCTAATTCTCTTTTATAGAGGAGAAAGCGGAGTTTCAGGACAGGCAGGTAGATTAGTCCATACTTCTTGGTCACACAGGTTACACAGCTGAATCAAGCTCTCTCACAGACACACCTCACCCACACCCACACAACACCCACCACTTCTTCTGAAGGGAGCTGGGGCAGGTCTCATTGGCTCTTACCCTCTAGGAATGAACAAGTAAAAATTCCAGGAAGACTCTAGTAAACTAGAGTTTTACATTCGTGGGTCTCAGGGGATAATCTACGTTTAAATTGATAGTTTAATCATATTTAGTGCTTTATGTTAATCTAGGATAATACAGATTTTCAACACAAGGCCTTTCCCCCAAATCATCAAGTTAATAGAATAGGTACTTTGAGATGAACGCGTCTATGCATGTTAAGGGCCCTTTCTCCTCAGGATCTGATATTTCCATCTGTCACTTAAGAAATCTATTTTCCCAACAAACCTTTCTGTACATAAAACGTCCATCTCCCACACAAAATCCCAAATTCAAATGGATATTCCTGCCTCTCTTCAACAACCTTTTTTCTGAAGATTCAAGCCACACCTAAGCTTCTAGTTTCAATGCCGCTTTCCAACCAAGACTTAGACGGGAACAGCAGAACCGCGGGCAATTCCAGAGAGAATTTCATTCAAACTCATTTTCAGAAGAGAACAAGGCCCAGATTATATTATCTTGCCCACTATCAATCCACTAAATGGCAGGGCCTCAATCAGAACCTGCCTTGGCGATCCACAAATCTGCCTACCTTTATGGGATTTTTAGACAATCAGAACTGTTGAAAAACTCCTCTTCCAAAAAAAAAAAAAAAAAAAAAATCAAACTCCAGTTATCTATTTTCCTTCCTTCATTAACTAATTAATATTCCTATTTCATATCATATATCTAGAGTTTGCAGTCATGGGAAGAAACAAAACCCAACGGACAACTTTTTTCCAGTCTCTAACAAAATAATGGTAAAGTATACTGATCTTTCTTTCCTGCCAAGCAGAGCTGAGAGCCTCTTCTTGTATCTTCACGTTATCATTAAAATGAACGTTTTTCCCACTTCTAAATCTGTTAAAAGCTTTCTCTAATTCCTACGTTAGCTTACCTTCCCACCCCCATGCACACAAGTTTAGTTTGTGTTCTCTTCAAATTAAAAGTTGAGACAGAAAACTGGATGACGAAATTCAGTGAAATGAACAGGCACTTAAATTCCTTTTGCTAGCCACTGGCACATTAAGTAACATTTGGGCATTAAGGGGGCCACTGGGCAGTAAAACTTCTGGCTTATCTTCTCATCCAGGTTGAGATCATGTGGATGCAATGGGAAGGCAGGATAACAATATAGCAAGTTTTCCAGTTGCCGCTTACTATTGTTGGGGAAATGTTAAGGCAGAGATTACAGGGTCAATGGCACAGCACTTAAAAAAAAAAAAAAATCATAGGCTGCAGTGAATTTTGCATTTTTAAAAATACAATTAGAAAAAATTAATTGTTTTAACAGTTTTGTGATAACCCAACTATAATCGTTTGTATTTTGAACCTGTACCAGATAAAGGTAAAGAATGGCAGTTCAAATGTCCCAGTTAACCCATCACTGTCACTGTTAACAAAAAACAATAGTAACATATAATAAAGCAAAAAAATTTTTTGAAGATTTTTCTACCCCCACAGCACAGATAGCAAAAAGGAATCACAATTGTAAGAGATAAGCACTAAAAGGGAAAAGGTGGCATTTTAGTCATGGAGTATAATAAGGAAAATGCATGTACATATGCTTCCTAGCCCATTGTCCAGAACCCTACAGCCCCATGGAGAAAGGAAACAGGAAACTGAAGGAAGGCACCTAATGAACCAATGGGGCCAAAGAGTAAAACAGCAATCCTATTTGGAAGACTTCCAAAATTATATCCATCCATCTGACACATTACTGAATGCTTACTTTGGGTCAGGCAGTGTTCTGAGCAACAGGGGTAGTGCAATGAACCAGAGACAGAGCCCCCTTACTTTACAAATGTCTAATTCTAACACTGCTTTTAGACTCTAACAATGTATTTCCAACATGGCACCTCCAAAAACACCTAATGCCATGCTGTTCTTTGCTTCTCAAACTATTCCTTCTGCATGTTCCCAATCACAGAAAAGGCACACTATCCACTCGTTTCTCATGGCCACTAACTTTCAAGTCATGTTCAAACTCCAACTTGTAAATACCCACATTTATGAATACAACGGTTGATCTCTTACATGAATAAAAAGCTCTCAATACCATAGAGATTTGAAAAACTTAAAGAACAAGCTCCTCTTCAGCCTTCCATATTTTTTATTCTTTTCTTAAATCCATCTTTTCCATATTCCCAAAAGAATTTTTTTTGTATTTTTATGCTTGAAAACCTCTTACTACTCAACCATGCTTCCCTGCAAATGAATTGTGTATACATTTCACGTGTTAATTTCCTGTGCCTGCAAGTTTTGAATGTTTAAAAAAAAAAAAAGGGTCTTCTGGATTGAGTTATAAAATTATTGCTGGTCTACAATTGGCCAAAACAAATATGTAATAAAGGCTGCTAAGTCCATTTTATTTATTTTTTAATTCTTTTTAATGTTTACTTTTGAGAGAGAGGGTTAACAGAGGAGGGGCAGAGACAGAGGGGGTGACAGTATCCAAAGCAGGCTCCAGCTTCTGTGTTGACAGAGGCTCTGTGCTGTTCCACGTGGGGCTTGAACTCACAAACTGTGAGATCATGACTTGAGCCGAAGTCAGACACTTAACTGACTGAGCCACCCAGGCATCCCTGGTAAGTCCATATTAATAAAAAATAAGCTTTTTGGAAATATATCTCTTAAAATAAAAAGTATAGCCCATCCACATTTTTTTTATGAAGCATAGGTGATTATTACTTATCCCTAGAATGAGATATGGTTCCATATCAATTCTATTTCTATCTTTTCATGCTTTTTTATGTAGACATAAACCCTGAGAAATTTGTTCTTATAAATAGATGGGAATAGAAGTTTTTGCTAGAATGGTATCACACTCAGTTCTTTCAGCTTCCTTCTAATTATACAATAAGTCATGACTTATCAAAGTTATTTTTCATGATGAGCTGACAACTTGAGTACATTTGCCTTCAATTTTGTTGAAAGCAAAGAACTGAAAATAATTTATCTGGCCACATTAGAGTCATTCACTTTCTCAACGCTAGCACCACATTCTGACTTTTTCCTTTGTTCTGTACCCTGGAGGTTTTTCTACCTGAGGCCAGTGCACCACAAGAAAACTGAAAAGCAAGAGCAGCAACTTTCTCTCCTAACTGGAAGCTGGGGAGTTGTGAAAGCGAGGGTGAAATGAGAATCCACACAGATGGATGCGGATTTCCTTAGTCATATCAGGGCCCACAGAACTCTTAGAAAGTCTTCTGTATCCTAGGGGCAGGTATATACCAATTTCAAGACACTGATGGGAGCTCTACTCATTCATTCCACAAATACTCACTGGGCACCCGCAACATGCAGCTGCCAGCGCCTTCTGGAGTCTGGTAAGGCACTATGTTTCCCCCCAACCCAAACAACTGCATAGCGACCAGGTAACGAATAGCAACCGTGCACCTAACTGCATGCCAGAGCCCGAG
Source organism: Prionailurus viverrinus (assembly GCF_022837055.1). Lineage (NCBI taxonomy): Eukaryota > Metazoa > Chordata > Mammalia > Carnivora > Felidae > Prionailurus > Prionailurus viverrinus. Next base: position 199,999,135 of record NC_062561.1, on the reverse strand, counting down.
CTAAACCCAAAGGAACAACAGAGGACGAAGATGGATTCTCCCGAATGCTATAAGCATAAAAAAAGCCTTTCTTCCAGATTCACTTTCTGTATTCAGTATTTACATACATTTGAGTTCTACCAAGCAAAGACCAATCACCAGAGTCCATTATATTCTCCTTTCTAAACCCAACATTCATCATCTATTAGCACTGCTTAAAGTCTAGAGCACAATTTTGTTTCTAAGCTATGAATGCGGGTAAACCATATCCTGAATAGTGACTGCATTCTTTAAGTAATTTTTAATCATTGACAAAAATGGAGTTACTCTCCTCTATCAAGAGAAAAGTACTAGTCCTGAGGACTAACCACTCACACTTCTCAAGAAAACAAAGTCAACCACCCGTGAAAAGAGACAACATAAAAATGCACCTTTCCTAGGGTGGAAATTTCCATCAACTAGATATTTTGTTAGGGGCCACTATGTCATTTAATTTGGAAAATTAAAAACATTTTCAGTTCCCAAGTTCAATGACCAAATGTTTCTTATCAAGAAAAGAACCTCTCCACCCAACCACACAGCTATAGTTGATAATTACCAAAAGAAATTTCACAAAGGCCCTTTGTAAAGAATGATCCTCATGTAACTAGTCCATTTTTATTGCCTTTTTGCTTTGTTTTTAAAAATTAAGATATCTACACAAGATGAGAAATATATTTTACATGTAAATTTAGTTAATAGAGAATATATAATTAGAATTTCTTCTCTACTATCGATGATATATTTGCAGTTACAGCCACTATTTCACACCATCAAGCCGTGAAGGCAGCTGAAAAGGACCATCTGTGACAAAATGGAACAAACATGAAAGCTGAACTCTTTACTTTCAAGCGAACAGCTGAACCAAAAGAACCACTAGGGATACAATGCATTGTGTATTAACACCATAATAAGGTATTATTAAAATCCAAATGAGGAAAAATACTAAGATTCCATCTAGATCAAAATATTCTACACCTAAAAACTTTCTAAAACTTTAGCAAGCCCTGCTTAACTTAGATAGTCCCTTATCTGACCTCAGAATATGCTACAAAGTTATCATCAAAAGATATAGATTGTGCAGGGGTGCCTAGGTGGCTCAGTCGGTTGAGCATCCAACTTCAGCTCAGGTCATACTCGCACGGTTTGTGGGTTCGAGCCCCACATTGGGCTTTGTGCCAACAGGGCAGAGCCTGCTTCAGATTCTCTGTCTCCCTCTTCCTCTGCCCCTCCCTTGCTTGCACACTCTCAAACATTAAAAAAAAAAAAAAGTTTCATAATAAAGATATAGATTGTGCAGTAAGTGTATAAAGGATACTATAGATTCTAAATAGGTAGGAAACAGTCTGAATTTTGGGTAAAGCTAGAAAATATCAGTCTCAGATTTAGGTTAATTGTGAATTTAGCATCAGTCATCAAAAATGGGAAATTGGCATCAAGTACCTCGAGGAGATGAACTGAGGACACAAGGTCACATATATAGTAGTCCTTCCAAAAATGCTTAACATGAATCTGACCATGAAGAAATAATAACATAAATCTAAGCTAAAAGACATCATGCAAAATAACGAGCCTGGTCTTTTAAAAAATGTCATTGAATAAAAAAAAAAAAAAGTGTTGACAAACTTTCCTAGATTAAATTCTACTAATTGATATCGAGTATCTACTATCTGGAAAGCAGTAAAGTGTGAGGACTAAGGGTTTAGACTTCAGCATAAATCAACTTAAATTCTAGCTCCAAATTCTATCTTCACCAAATGGAAAAGACATTTAACCATGCTATAACTCAGTTTCCACTCTATAAAGGATAAGAGTGCCTTCTTCACAAGATTGTGGAGTTAAATGGGTTAATCTATAAAGGCCTTGGCACACTTAGTAAGCACTCAGTAAAGGTCAATGGTGATAGTGGTGTGGCAAAGAGCCATCAGATGCTGGGAGGCAGGGAACAGAGAAACAGGGACACCCTTACTGACTTACAGCTCAAGAAAAAGTAACCCACGATTCAAAGACAGAGTGATACAAGCACTTTGGCTGGTGAAAGGCTCCTGAGTGCAAAGAAAGGGAACACCTAGGAAAAGCATTCAACCCAGGTGTTTAGGGTCATGGAGGGCTTCCCAGAAGAGGTGACAGCTAGTCACTCCAGGATGAGAGGACAGCATGTACAAAGTGCCAGAAGTTAAAAAGAACAGACCAAGAGCTGAGAGTAGAGGACTGTGCCCAGGATACAGAATGCTGGAGGTCGACGAGGCGGCAGAGAAGGAACGACGGAGACTACCGAGCAGTTTTTAGCATAGGCACATCCGCATTTCGAAGACTGTGCCATGTTGCAAAGTGGAGAAACGGGTTGAGAGGGGGCAAGACTGGAAAGGCAAGACCAGCTAGGCGGTGGATGGCTGTTAGGGTTTTCCAGACAAGAAATGGTGGTGCTAGACCCGGGTAAGGGCAGCAGAGAAGGGAGGTCAGGATCTTGGGGTGGAGACCATGAGAAAGAAGGGCAGGGGTGGGGACTGAGCCTAGTCCCTGGAGGGGCAGCTGGATGGCCCGTTGTGCCAGTCACCGAGGAAGGAAGCACAGCCCATGGGCGGTTTTAGGGGTGGAAAGAGTGGATTCAGTCTGGGTCAGAGTCAATGGGAAGGACTTCAATGGAGCGTGCTCGACTCTTCCAGGTTGGCAGCAGACCAGGCTCGTTCTTGAGAGAGAGAAAACAAATGCATTCTTCATTCCCCAAAATAGAACACCTAAACCAAACAGATTTAATCTTGCTCTTATCTAGGCTCCAATTGCAAAAGCTGTTAAAAAAAAAAAAAAAAAAAAAGGAGGCATTCCTGTCCATCTCACACATTCCATGGTATAACTCATTCTGTATAAACAGATTTTTTAGAAGGGATATTTGCAGCTCCCAACAGGTCCACTAAATGTAAAACTTTAAATTCCCCTGCCTGGAAAGTTAGCAATGTTAGCCAGATATTCTTAACCTCAAAATGTTACTTTACTGAAAAAGCAATCCTGAACTCTCACTTCCTGGGTTATGAAGCATATAATCCCCCACTTACACCCTCCAAAATAAAATTGCCAGCACCAACACTAACCATGTATGTGCATGTGTCTGGACAAAAATACATATATTGATATTTATAAATCATTAGATTCAATCTTGGCTTATGAAGTCTCAATTATCCCTCCAACCAGAAGCTGGACTTCTCATAAACACAAAATCACACTATGCACACAATCAATGTCTACGTGGACAATGGCTGTAGGCAATAGTGACTGTTCTACACACTTTCCTGAAGGTATACTGTGGTGGTCTGTGCGTCAGCCATCAGACAACCTGCCTTAGCTCATTTCCTCATGAAAAAAGACTGCAGATTTCCCCCACTGTCCATTCTCTCTTCCCCTTTAGGGGCAAAATCCTCAGTTACTTACATCGTTACTACAGTCCCTATTTCCAAACCTCCTTGGTAGTAAAGTAGGCCTACGACTCAAGGTCCAGGACTTGGGAGGTGAGGGGAAGTGATGTGTGCAACCCCAAGGTCATGCCCATAAAGGGAACTGCTGGTCCTCCACTTCCTCTTTCCCACAGACTAACAAAGATGCAGGAGTGGTGAGCGGTCTTCAGCTGGCACACAAGCAGAATAACCTGCACAATGGAAGAACAAGCTAGAAGGAGCCTGTGTCTCTAATGGATTCACGAGAATCTTACTGTTTAAGCCACTATTATTTTGATCTTTATTAAAAACAGCCAAACCAGTATCTTAATTCACCTCTGTTCCATTAAAGTCTACAATTATGCTGAGTTTCTTCAGCTGAGGAGTCTTGGAGCGTTTTCACTTCTTTATCATGACTGCCCACATCTCCACACCCCACACAGCTTACAACCAATACTTAGGCTGGAATCTTCAAGCAGCACAACAGGTATGGTCAACAGCAGCCCTCTCCACGTGGTCACATATTAAACCTGCTCTTGAATTTGTTGCTAGAGTATTTAAAGAGCCCATTTATAGGACTTTCAGTCTATCTGACACACATATTTAACCTTGGTGCTCTACACGATGATAACATCTTAAACTGAGCATCAGGACTTGCCTACCTTGATCTTCTTTCCCTCCAGGAATGATGACCAGCTGTACTGAGTGCTCTATACTTTTCTCTTTGCTGCCGGTGGTAGGCAGATGCTTCCATCCCCGCCCCCAACAGGGGTCTATATCCCAATATCCGAAACCCAGCATATGTTATCTTACGTGGCCAAAGAGCCCTTTGCAGAGGAGATTAAGTTAAGGATCTTGAAATGGGAAGGTGAGCCTGGGTCGCCCAGGTAAACCCAATTTCATCACTAAGGATTCTCACAAAAAGCGAGACTGGAGGGTCAGCTGTAAACAAGAAGGATTCATGACAGCAAAAATAGACGTAACAACTGAAGCGGCAGCTGGAGTGCTGCCGTTGCTGGAAGGGGGCCACGAGCCAAGGAATATAGGCAGCCCCCCAGTAGCCCAAAAAGCCAAGAACTGGATACTCTTCTAGAGCCTCCAGAAAGAACGCAGCCCCTGCCAACATCTTTAGTCCAGTGAGACCTACTTCAGACTTCTGACCTCCAGAGCAAGAATAAACTTATGTTCTTCCAAGCCACAAAACCTGTAGTGATTTGCTTCAGTAGCAAGAAGAAAGAAGTGCAGGGTCCTTACATGTGCCACTAGGTATTAGAAGAACTCAGTCGAAGTTTAGGGTAGCATTTGTTCAGACCTGAAAAGCTAGACTGAAATAAGTGGTTTAAATAACACACAGTATTAACAGTATTAATATACAATGGTTTTCCCATTTTACTGTACTAGCAAAAGGTAGCTCTCCTCATCCCCTCCTGGGGGGACAGTCACAGAAGTTGAAATATGAGCAGGGTAGCAGGTATGAGCAAATGTCATAGCTAGATCAGAGGATTAGCACTACTCACTACTGAATGAATCGACCTTAGGATGAATCTGGATCCCATTTTTACCAACTGTTATTGTCCTAAAGGACGAAAGTTTGCTAGTAAAATAGCATTTGGCGCATTCTGCAAAGTCAGAAGAATTATTACTACGCAAAAGCGCTAACCACGCACGTGATTTCACTGGTGTTCTTTCAGTCAAATCTCCATCACTAGATAGAATTTGAGTTCATGCAGGTGTTGGATACAGAAAGGCAACAATCGTCTAGTGGGTTGTGTGCTTTACCCAGGAGGAGTGATTAACTGACCCGGCTTGATTTACCCAAGGCCTCTTCACTTCGTTTTTTTTTTAATTTTTTTTTCAACGTTTATTTATTTTTGGGACAGAGAGAGACAGAGCATGAATGGGGGAGGGGCAGAGAGAGAGGGAGACACAGAATCGGAAACAGGCTCCAGGCTCTGAGCCATCAGCCCAGAGCCCAACGCGGGGCTCGAACTCACGGACCGCGAGATCGTGACCTGGCTGAAGTCGGACGCTTAACCGACTGCGCCACCCAGGCGCCCCTCTTCACTTAGTTTTGATCAACGGGGTTCACAGTCTGATACAAAGGTGGCTAGATGGTCAGATTACCACTGCATCCAGCTGCTGTGATGGATAGAGTTCACAGCTCTGAAGTCTGCAGAGCCGGAGTTTCCTGTGAGAGCACTTTACCCATTCCAAAGGCAAGTCCTCAGCTATGCCCCAGCGCACCCTTTAGCCCACGGTTAATCTACAGGTGACTGCAGAAGGCTCATTTCAAGAACACATTCTCAAGTATGGCCTACTTCCGCTGCCAGGACTTCATAAAATCATAGACCCACAATTGTAATGTAAACTCCTGGCCCGAATTTACTTCCCCTCCTTCCTCCTGACCAGAACCCAATGAATGTTGTTTAATATCCAAAATAGTAAAGATCCACGTAACAGGACTCCTTTTGTTTCAAAAACTAAATTACTCCTTTGTAATACAACAGGATATCACATTCAAGAGAACACACATTGCCTCCTGTGCTACACTGCACAGGACAGAAGAGCTATCTCCTCCAAGCAGAGGCTTGGTTCTAAAGACTTTTCTGCTTCACTGTTTCAACCTGGTAGCCTTTATAACTCCATTGAGAAAGTTTTCCCCACCCATGGCTTAAATCTTCTGCCTAGAAGACCAGATGTAAATTTTTCTTCAGCCTTCTGAGTTAGGGCACTCTAAATAAGCATTTCAACTCCTAGAGAATGCTCTATCTATTCCAAATGTTGGGAGAAGAGTGGACAGCATACAGAATATCCTCTGTTGTCTCAGTAATGATTTTTATTAAAGTTTTTAACGCTTAAGGTTCAGTATGCATTCGCCTGTATACAACACATTCATATCCTGGAATATACACAGGACAGACATGCTAAGAACTTCCATTTCGGTCTTGCTCGTTTCACATTATGGATTCCTAACATGTAGGAACTACAGCTTTTCTCTCATTTTTTAAGAGCTGAATCAGCTGCTATTTGGCAAAGTTCAAAACACGTAGAAATAAAAGTCACCGAACACCATGTCTCACCCATGATCTTAAATTTCTTCTATTTAAGAATTTAGCATTCAGTTTCAACAGGTGCCAACAAGATTTCAGGTTTGTATTATTTACAATTCGCAGGTTTTTTTTCCTCCCTCTGTGTTTTAGTCTGGGTGGCCTGCCATAACAAAATACCATAGGATGGGTGCCTTAAAGTTTATGTCTTCCTGCAGCGAGAAGTAAGAGATCACGGTACCAATGTGATCCAGTTCTGGCCCCTCTTTCCCTGGCTCACAGAAGGCCACCTTCTCCATGTGTGCTTGCGGCCCAGAGTAGAGCACAAACTCTGACGTCTCTTCTAAGCGCTAATCCCGTCGTGAGGCCCCCACCCTCATGACTGTATCGAAACCTACTGATCAGCCCCCAAAGGCGCCCGTGTCTAAATACCATCAAGTTGGGGGTTAGAGCTTCAACATGGGAAGTGGGAAAGGGGGAGCATTCCAGCCTGCAGCGTTCTCCTTTTAGGGACAATTTTTATCCGCCTTAGAATTAGTTCACAGCTACAGCTTCTTCATTAAATAAGCAGAGACCGAACACCTGCTTGGTCCCCAGCCCAGACTACACGCGAGGTGCTCAAGAGTAACTAAACAATTCCTGGCATCAACCGTGCCAGTACTCACAGGTTCCAGTTGTAAATACCCTGTTGCGTTGACTCCCTGGGGCAGCGGCCACGCTCAGACCTCCCATCTAGAGAAGCACAGAGAACTGACAGCCTCCAGCTGCCACAAGGTCCACCACGGGAGGCTGTGCTTCTGCTGGGCTGCTGACAGCCGGGGCCCGAGCACGCAGAGGGCCCAAAGTCAGGCCTTTTCCTGCCCATCTTGGGGCTCCTCCAACAGGCAGCTCTGCACAGGGAGGCCTCCAAAGGACCCCGGCAAGACCTTCTCAGGACCTCACTGCTGTCTCGAGCTCCACCACGGCCAACCCTCTTTCCTTCTTCCCACGCTCTGTTCAAGGGAGTCGAACCGGCAGCACGCTCTGAAGGTTCTCTTTCTTCTCTTCCCTCCCCCTTAGCCTTTCACAGACACTTCCCTAACTCTTCTCTTGCGTGCCTAATCCCAATTTGGCATCTGCTTCTCAGAGGACTCAAAAAAAAAACAAAAACCCAAACAATCAAAAAACAAAAATCATGCCCACGGAGGAACTTTAAAAAACAAAAAACAAAACAAAAAAGAAAACAAAGCCTGTGTAGCTCCCAAGTAACCTATTCATCTAACTGCAGATGAATACCATCCGATTTTGTTTTGAGACTAAATGTTATATGCAAAACCCAGCATATCGAGTGAATATATAAAATACATAAAAAGATATTCAGTGGAGACAAGCAGCTAAAACAAGAAGTGGTAGAACGAATAAAAACCTGATTCTTCTTAAATCCAAACTAAGGCAAAACTGAGAACTGCTCGCTTTAATGGAATAAATGGAACATACAGCTACTGAGCATTCATCCTGCACCAGGTGCTGTACAAGGTACCACGGAAGATACGAGGACAGACACGGGCTAGGCTCCCTGCCCTCAACCATACGACCTGTGGTCCTTTCATTTACTCAGAATTCTTGCTTTATCCATTTAACAATCTCCTTATACTTTTTGTGCACTCACATGAAGGATTTTTCTCTGCAAGGTGAGAAAAAGACTTCGAGTCTTTTTAAGGCCTTTCTGAGGAAATAATTTGGTCTTCAGAAGTAAACACCATTGTATCTCCCATCCATAGTCTCAGACACCCCTCCCCTTAGGCCTTCAAAGGAAAAAGTCAAGACATTTTATCATTGAATCTTACATCCTTTCATGGTCTTCTACACAGATACCACCCTTTTTTTTTTTTAATTTTTTTTTTAACGTTTATTTTTGAGAGCGAGAGAGACAGAGAGCAGGGGAGGGGCCGAGAGCAAGGGGGACACAGAATCCGAGGCAGGCTCCAGACTCTGAGCTGTCAGCACAGGGCCCAACATGGGGCTCGAACTCATGAACGGTGAGATCATGACCTGAACCGAAGTCAGCCGCCCAACCGACTGAGCCATCCAGGTGTCCCAATACCACCCCATATTTCCGAATTAAGAAATGGGCTCAGGGCATTTGAGTCAACTGACAGAGACTGAAGTGAAAAAAGAAAACATTAAACTGTGTTAGAATTTTGTGTGTGTGCTGCAAAATATGTACAAAAAAAGCATGTAAAGGAAATATGTACCTTAAAGAATAACTATAAGGCAAACACCATGTGCATGCCATTCAAGCTATGAAGTAGAGTATCACTGAAACTTTTAAAGCCTTTTCCTCCTTCCCTCCACTCTCCCAGAGCAGAGTTTCTCAACCTCAGCACCATCAACACGTTGAGCCATATAATGTGCTTAGCCAGTGTATGGTTGGAGGTTTAGCGAAACCCCTGGCCTCAACCCACTAGACACCAGTACCATCACCCTCCGTCGTGGCCACCAAAAAGGTCTCCAGCCATTGCCATGGATCCCCTGGAGGGCAGAAATCACTCACCGCTGAGAACCACTGCCCTAACATGTAACCACATCTGCAATTTTGCTTTTATTTTTCTGAAACATTTACTTTTGAGAGCATGCGTGAGCGGGGGAGGTGCAGAAAGTGGGGGAGAGAGGATCTGAAGCAGATCCTGCACTGACGGCAGCGAGCCCAAAGTGGGGCTCAAAGGCATGTGGGATCAAGACCTGGGCCGAAGTCGGATGCTCAACCGACTGAGCCACCCAGGTGCCCTGATTTTGCTTTTCTTTATAGTTTATCTACGAATATAGGGCATCCTACAAGAACGTGTTGCTTAGCTTTGCAGTTTCTGAACCTTGTAGAAATGAAATCAAACTGCATGTGTTTTCCTGTGACTTGCTTTTGCATTCAAATTATGTTTGTAAAATGTATTGTGAATTGTATAGCTGTGGTTCATGCACATGTTTTTGGATCGGTTTTTGCTGCGGTATAGCATACTAGGAAATTAGAATTCCATAATTAATCTAGTCTGTTACTGATGGACATTTCTAATATTGTGTTTTTGTGAATATTTCTCCTACGGACATTCCGCACATAGGTCATCTTATAATTACACAATTTCTCTGAGATATATATACCTGGGAGTAGATTTGCCCGCATCGTTAATATGCTGGCACTCAACTTTATTTCCTTCCAAAGTGGTTGTACAAACCTACACTCCCACCAGCAGTGGAGAACATTCCCATTGCTCCATGTGCTTGCCAACACTTCATTTATATTTTCATGACATTTGGAACTGCAAAAACATACATTGCTTCCCGTGTAAATGCCAACTCTACAAATGGCAAATGAGATCTGGATACATTCAGACATTCTCCACGAGATTAAGAATAAGAAATTACAACTAAATGTTTGTCCCACAGAACTGACTTCTGCCCCCCTTGACTTGCTTCCCTCTGTGGAGAATATCTGCTGTGTTCTGACGTCTGCTTTACGAGCAAGTGGCTCAATTTTTTTTTCCCCTCTGCCTGCTTTTTCTAGGCCAGCTCAAGTAAGACCGGAGCAATAGTGTGGCACAGTGCTTGATCATGGGACTATAAAGCAGATCCGGCAGTAGTGGTAACAATTCAGTACCATTTGAGAAACGGGATCAGTTGTTATGGCTTAATTTCATTTCTTTTAAATCCTGCTCAAATATCCAATTTTTAAGTCTTTGACTGCTAGTAGTTTTATAAGCACTTATTTAGTTCAGTTCTTAGCAGATCACAAAGGTCCACAATCCTTCTAGAAAAAAGTAATCTTTGTAGAAAGGAAAGCCTCATAGTTAAATATGGAACATTTCAAAGGGGCTGCATTTAGAGAAGATGGAGGTCCTTAGTCTCTGAGTATCAATGGAGCACTCTTCAGAATTCATGACTTCTCCCAAATCAAATTCAGATTCCTAAAACTCATGCCCACTCACAAAACTACGCATACCAAACATGAGTATGAATTTAACTGGGGAAATCGTTTTTGCACATTAAGTTGATCGTCAAAATAACCCTAACTCTATACAGTCAAACATTATTTTTATGGTTTACTGTCAAGTAAGGGCTTCTCCATAAACATTTATAATGCCACAATCTAAGCCACAGCTGTATCTGCTATGTCAAGGAAGCAGAGATACAGGATCCCGACTCCCTTGGCAGCAAAAATGCTTTTAAAGATGTATTCCTTCTGAAGGCCAAGAAGTCCTATCAGACTGATTTTGCATAAGTCTAATAGTCTTCAGAGAAGTCTTCAGATATCTGGAAGAAACTAAACTCTGTGATTAAACTAGGAAAAGATCAAAAGCCAAAGGCTATACACATGGACATCCAAATAAAAATTACAACGATAGAAAAAGCAAACTTAGAAGATGATTTGTTGGGTGAAGTTCTTAAACTCAATCTAAACTTTCAGAAAGTTCCATTCACTGGTGCTATGTTCAAAACAAATGACTGATGATTTAGTCTTAGGGAATTTTCATTAAGGTATCATCATCATTATCAACACTACTGGATTTATTTTGAATGAAATGCGTTACTGAAAGTACCCCAGAGCAATGCCACCTACAGGCCCCCCTTGGAGCCAAGACACTGAACGTTCATTACCTTGTCCAACATTCACACTTCCCTTCCACCTTTGTAAATTACACCAATTTGTACTTTGTACAAATGGACTTAACAACCCTCTCAGTAAGCTGGAAAGGTTATTTTCCCCCAAGTGACAAGTAAATATCTTATGTCATTTGGAATAAAAAAATCTATTTTCCAGCCATCCCTCGAGCTAGGGATAGTTACGTAACTAAGTTCTCCATAGCAAGGCTTGAGTAAAGGATGCAAAAAGGGAACAGACTCTAAGAGGGACGCTTCTGGCTCTTCTGCCTTTCTGAGCTCTTTTTCCACCCTGTAGAAACACGAGATTCACTGTAGCTCCTGCGACTACCTTAGATTATGAGGGCACCCAGAGAATGACAGGCATGTGATGAGTGAGCCTGGGGACAGGGGTGACAGTGGATTTCCACACCACCCTCCTCTAGACTCTGTACAGGACATAGAAATCAACCTTGAACTTGCTTCAAGACCGTGGTGTATCTCTCAGCCTCCTAATCCTAACTGCTACACAACAATATTTTTAAGAAGTAGATGTCCCCAGTGCCATAAAGGAGTCCTAGCATTTGTCATTTGAGTAACTCTTTAAAAGCTTTATCTTTGAAAAGTGAAGACATTTGTTGTTACTTAAAATCTACTTTATTTATACTCCTTCACAGTCCCAAAACATACAACTACTGTTATTGGGATTGCCAAAATTATTACCCTGAAACTCCTGAACGTGTGTTTTCTTCTGACTAGCCTTATTATCTCATTCTCTCCAACCCTTACCCATACTGCCTCATCACGGACCATCCTACCTCAGACCAAGGAGCAAGACCACCATCCCACTCAATCTAGATGCACTCTACGGTATTTTTCTTGTGAATGGCGTCTCTCCTCCAATTACAGGAAGTCAGAAAACAAAGGTTTAAAAGCATAACCAAACTTCCTTTGGCCATGGTACAAGAACCAGGAATACACATAAAATGATTAGTTCATATTCTCTCCCTGTACTGATACTCTATTTGTAAGAACTCATTTTATTTTAATGGTAAACCCATGGGACATCATACATAGTTAGGAGTGAAAACAGAAATAATTATTTCCAATTAAAGAATGAAGCTCTACCCTAGATCAACTCTGACCCAGTAGCCTCCAAATCAGCATTCATAAATCTACAGGCAGACTTGCCTAAGAACTAAAGAATGTTATTTCACGAACCATAACCTTCTCATCTTTGCTGTCTCATCAGACAAAAGTGCAAAAGAGATGCTGTCAAAACCCAAGTCACAGATTGGTTCAAATCTGTTAAGATAGGTCTATAGAAAAACATGGGTAATCCAGAAGAAAAAGAACACTCAATTTGAAATAGGATTACTTACAGTTTACTGTTGTTTTCCCTAAGATATTTCAAAGGTGAGCATGAAAATAAAGAAGAAAAAAAAAATCTTCAACAAGACGGCAGAAAGTAAGTTATTTACTGCAACAGTCCGAAAAGGATTTCAAGGTCTAACAAATTCCAGTTCCAAAGGGTGTAAACACACTATTTCTCTTTTACTAAAAGCTATTTTAACAGTTTGCTGTGTTACATAATCCTTCATCCTGATGAAAGATGATGGTCGTGTTGCCTTATTTTCTCCTCCGTAATTCTGTGTGTGAGCAGAATAAGGAAGGTTAATCTAGCTGAGCCAATGCCACAGAGTACTAGGAGTAATACACTGGAACTGGGACAGCAAGAAAGGAGGAAGGAGAGCAGTTAATACACCTTCAGATGAGGCCCACACCTGGCTCATCTCTTGCCAAAGAAAGCGAAGATCAGCAGGTTCTCTTGACAGCCTCCCAAAACAAATGCGCTGGAGGCAAAGACGCAAGAATCGGGGAGATGTGGACAGAGAAGACCCGTTCTAGTGCATTCCAAGATGCATGGGAGCGCCAAGGTGCTGAGTGGGCGGAATCCTGCCTCAGCAAAGGCCAGGTCAGTCCATATGCTTCAGTCTGACAGACTCCAGACTGACAGAGACAATCCCCTGGGAATGCACTTACTTCAGAACTCCCTATTTCCTTCTGCGAGTGTGGTCACTGATAACGTTAACAGTGAATTTTTTTTAACAACTCCCTTAGTACGCGTTGAAGGTTGCTTTCAGCAAATGGGGACTATCTTTTAGAAAGGCATAGAGGTGTATTTACAAAATAAAATGAAGTTTTGCTTACAAAACGTGGAGGATTTTGTTCCTCAGCATCTATTTTATAACTTCTTCAGTCTAGGGAAAGAGAGGGTGATAATGCCTGGCAAGAAGCATTTGCCTCTAAAGCAAAGCTAGCAAAATTGACCTCTCCACATTTCTACAAGGTTTTCAGGTATAAAAGTGCCACCATCATCCTTTGGCCCAGGTCATGATCTCACGGTTTGAGAGTTTGAGCCCCGCAGTGGGCTTGCTGTTGTCAAAGGCAGATTCTGCTTCGGATCCTCTGTCTCCCTCTCTCTGCCCCACCCCACCCTGCTTGCATGCGTGCGTGCCCCCCCCACACACACACACACACTCACTCTCTCTCTCTCAAAAAATATTTTTAAAAAATGGGGAGGGGGCGGCACCTGTGGGCCTCAGTCACTTAAGTGTCTGACTCTGGCTCAAGGTCTTGATCTCACTGTTAATGGGTTCCAGCCCCTCATTAGGCTCTGTGCTGACAGCTCAGAGCCTGGAGCCTGCTTCAGATTCTGCGTCTCCCTCTCTCTCTGCCCCTCCCCCCACTCACCCTCTCTCAAAGATAAATAAAACATTTTTTTTTATTTTAATAAACGAAAAGGAATCATGGCCCTCACCCACTAAAAATAAAAAAATAAAAATAATCACGCATGATTTTTCTCTGAAATTCAGTCACAAAGATTTGAAAAGCTATAGCAGAAATAACCCCAGGTGGACATAGTCATCTAGCAGAAATCATCTAGCCCAAGCAGAAAATCGTCCTATCAAAGTTTATAGATTTCATCACCACAACGTTTTAGCCAAACTTCTGTAAATAGCACTAAAAGTCACGGGTAACAACCACATAAAAGCAAATTTTGGCTCAACGGTGAAGGTAAGAACAATTCTGAAAATTCTAACGCGTATGAAAAGAGGGAACAGATGCCCTTCTAATTTATCAAATTAAAATTAATACCACTTAACCTTGGAGAGTTTATTCCTTCACTTTTTAGGAGGCCGTGGGGAGAAATTCAATCCAAAAAACAAAAAATGAACAGGAACACAAACACTTGCTCAGCATCAATAATGTGACAGGCATTGCTAGGTAAATATTAGATCCACAAAGATTAATGAGACCAAACACTGGCATCAATGGTCTTCTAATGCAGGAGAGAGTAATTTAACAGACCTGAGATGGACAATGGCAATATAAGTGTGTTCATCATCATAAGAGGTATTTGCGAAGGGTTTTAGGGAGGAGACACAGTAGGATCACTGAACCCCTTAAAGACTCTCTGGAGGGGGAAACCTCCTTAACAGAGTTATAAAAGATCCCGAATTAGCTCGGTGAAAGGGAGGCACAGGAGACCATTCCAGATGAAAGTGACATGAGAAAATCATGAAATATCACAGGATGGGCAATCATTTGAGGTATATGCTTTAAACATCCTATTTCCAAATAATCACTCTCCAATCTGTTATTGATACTTCTTGACTGTCTACATACTACCAAAAATTCATAATATGCAAAAACATCCTCCTTTGAAGATTTATCTCTAACTCCCTGCCAGAAGTTCCATTTGCCAGGGATAAAGCAGTCTGTCACATTATAAAGCCTGCTCTGCCTCTACACCCCTACAGATGAAAAGGCTCAAAACCAAGGTTACCCCAGCCGATTAAACTAGACAGCAGTCCATCCTTAAGCTGGCCAACCATGGTATGGCCCAGCAGGGAGAACTAGACTAGACCAATCGTTCGTGCTCTCCAAAACCTGAGTGAAAAAATACCAAGATGAAGCAGTTAGCAGAGGGAAGTGAAGCTGAGAGAATCCAAAAAGCAGAGCCATTAAGTAACTTCAGGACCATGAAGAACCAGAGAGACCTAAATTTATGAGGAAGTCAAAAGTATGAATACAAAGAAGCTACACAGACAAAGCAGAGAACAACCCTGTTAGTAATCTCAAGCAGTAGACCTGGAGAGATACAGGTATGTGAAGAATATTTGAAGACAGCTACAGAGAAGTTGGTTTCCGAGTGGAAAAAAAAAAAATTCTATTCTCCAGCTTCTTTTGCAGCTCCGTATGGCAATGTGACCAAGTTCTGGTCAATGAGATACAATCAGAAAGTCTTAAGGCTCCAGAGGGAGGCACACTCTTCCACACTTTCTCCATCCTGCATCCTGGAATGCAGAAGTGATGGCAGGAGCTCTGGCAGCACCATGAACTAGGAACTTGAAGTCCATACACAGTGAGCAGCAGCATCATAGGGCCCTAATGACTTGCGGACTTGCCTGAGAAAAAAGAAACATCCACCTGTTGAAGCCCCTACTTTTGAAACAACTCCAATCTTAACTGGTAAGTTGTTGAGACTGTATTCGCAACAAGGACGAGTAGCCCCTTATGACAGTTAAAGGGAAGTGGGATGCATTCCACTTTACACTAGTATTTTCCTCGATGTAGACAGGGCAACAGCAGTTCATAGGTGACAGAAGTAGGATTTGAACCCAAACCTTTTGGACTTGAGAGCCCACACTCATAATTGTTAAGAACAAATGAATGCAGGGGCGCCTAGGTGGCTCAATCAGTTAAGCGTCCGACTTCAGCTCAGGTCATGATCTCACGGTTCATGAGCTCCAGCCCCGTATCAGGCTCTGTGCTGACAGCTCAGAGCCTAGAGCCTGTTTTGGATTCTGTGTCTCCCTCTCTCTCTCTGCCCCTCCCCCACTCGAGCTCTGTCTCCATCTCTCAAAAATAAACATTAAAAAAAAGATTAAAAAAAGAAAGAACATATGAATGCAAATGAAGTCAAACTGAGAAAAGCAGGTTCACAAGTATTTTATGGTTTAAGTTTTCTATCAGAGCCAATTCTAAAAAGCTGAATGCAGTACCACTTACCGAGCACAGATAACACTTGTGACAGATCTCCATGACCCTCTAGCCTAC
The DNA here is from genome assembly GCF_022837055.1 of Prionailurus viverrinus. NCBI lineage: Eukaryota > Metazoa > Chordata > Mammalia > Carnivora > Felidae > Prionailurus > Prionailurus viverrinus. The sequence continues at coordinate 199,982,910 of NC_062561.1, read as the reverse complement.
CTAGATGTAAAGGCTTTTCCCAGTACAAGATCTCTACTCTCAATACCCAGGGAAAAGGTGCATGGCCACTGGAAACCCAACATGGGCACCAGTCCCTTGTCCACAGCAGAAACCTGCCAAATTCTGATTTGTAAGGAGTGGGAATAGATTTCTAAGAACATACAGGATTCTGGGGAGAACTGCAGCATATTTTTTTAAGGTGTTTTTTTTTTTTTAATTCAAAGGTATTGTCCATATACAATGGCAACTGGAAGAGCTGAGCCTTAATATTTCAACTCCCCAGGCTACTGATCCCCCCGGGATGTTTCACTGCTACAGCACAGTAATAATGATCCTTTAGAAAAGCTCAGGTTTTTAGAAGACCAAGTCGAAGGCAGTGTATGTGGCATTAATACTCATTGCATAAATACATATTTGTACAGAGCACCAACTCTGTGCTCAGCAGTGCCCTCTGTGCTGGAGGCTAAAGCAGTCCACAGAACACGCGCTCTCGTGGGATCTACACTCCAGTGGCCGTGCCTCCAAAAGCAAATATATCAAGCTAGAGGGGAAGTGTTATGAAGGGAAGAGTAGAATGTGCAAGGGAGAGTGGACTTCGGGGCATCACTATTTTTGAGAGCAGATGTGGTAGTTCTAACAATATTCTGGGCGAAATAAGGGATGACAAAAGCTTTCAACAACTTTGCTTTGAAAATCCCTGGTGTAGACAGACAATACCCTACCATGAAAAGTCACAGCATCAGACACTCAATAGTCCCCAGAGGCTTATTAAGCAGCAGTTCAGGGAGCCATTAGGAGTACAGATTTGGGGATAGGTTTCTTGCAATCAAATCCCAGCCATACAGCTTACTGTTTGTGGGACCCTGGACAAGTTACTTAACTGCTCTTACTTCAGAGGATACCAGGAGGATAAAAGGAGTTATAAAAGGAAACTTTGTAAGCCCCAAATCTGTGTTTGCTTAATTTTTTAATGTTTATTTTTGAGAGAGAGAGAGACAGACAGACAGACAGTGTGAGCAAGGGAGGGGCAGAGAAAGAGAGAGGGAGACAGAGAATCCGAAGCAGGCTCCAGGCTCTGAGCTGTCAGCACAGAGCCCGATGCGGGGCTCAAACTCACAAACCGTGAGATCATGACCCAAGCCAAACCCAGACACTCAACCGACTGAGCCACCCAGGCGCCCCTGTGTTTGATTTTTAAATGGAGGGTCTACTGTGCTCCAGACACACAAGTTCCTCTATGCATCTGCACTATGGGGGCCCCAGACATAGAAGTCCCAGGAGATGCACTTGGCCATCAGCTTCTAAGGACACCCTGGATCCAGGCCTGGTTTCAGTCTCCTGGTGTCTCTTCCTGCTTGTCTTCACATTCCAGGACTCGGAATTCTTATTGCCGACATGGTCACCCAGGACGCCAACTCAAGATTTTCCAAAGGAAGAAACGTTCCAAGGCCAGAGGGCTTAGCTCCCAGCACGGCCCCCACAGACCCAGCACCAGAGGCAAAAAACAAAAACAAAAACACCATTCATTTCGGCCAGCCCCCATACTGTTGTTCCACGAGGCAATTTCCATCTATGCGAAAACAGAAGACGTTTTGGTGTACGTTAGGTTAAATTTTAGTCATAGATTATCGCATTTTGGAATTCAGTATTAACATGTTATGGTATTTTGTAATGACAGGAGACAATGCGTTGCACAACTAGACACTTGGGAACGTTAAAGTCATAAGGAAAAATACATTTCAAATACGTGGATTTATCCTCCATTCCTATTTTCCCCTTCTTTTTTGGACATAACCGAGTATCATCTTTCAGCACTGTCCTGTTGCAGCCAGAGATTCGGTCTTTGAACTTATTTTAAGCCTCTACCTTGAACATGATGCTTATCTTGTCAAATGTATATGTCAAGCTGTCAAAATACGCAAGTGGTCAAGCCCTTTTACCCAGTCAATACCTCATAGTAACTTATAAACATGACTGTACTGCCCAGAAACAGGAGAATGTGGCCCAACCACTCAAGGAGTCAAAATGCTTATTAGTTTATGAATTAGACCACCTAGACTTTGTTTTTCTGATTGTGGAAAGGGAAGAAAGTGAGCTGTGAGCTTTGAGTTTAGACAGACCTGTGTTTAAATAATTCAGGGAATGACCTTAGAAAACTCACATGCTCTCAACTTTAATAACTGGCCCTCAGACATGAGAAAGGAATACTAATACTACTAACCTTATTGGATCAAGTTAACAAGCATCAGGTGCTTGGCAAAGACCAGACATATCCTCAAACTCACCAAAGCCCAGGCCAAGTGGTCCACATCTGCAGCTGGACAGTGTCCCTAACAGGTCCCCCAGACCCCTCTTGCCTCTTTAATCCAGTCCCCATGCTGCAGCCAACACAAGATTTCAACATGCAAATCAGGTTCTATGCTTCTGGCTTAAAACCACTTATTAGTTTTAAGAGTAATCTTAAATGAAACTCAACTCCCTAGTATAACCTCCTGGCCCCACAGGATCCTGTCCAGCTTCCCTCTGGGATCTGGCTTCAAGACCAGTTTCTTTGGGCCACTCTCCAGCATCGGATACCCCCAAATTCATGACTTCTATGGACATACCACTTTCTTACATTTGCTGGAAAACAATGATCCCAATTAAGGTAGTTGGGGAATCACCTGGGATTTTCTGTGAAGTCTCAGGGCTACTTCCTGTGCCCAGCTCAGGTGGACAGAAGCTACCTACTTTTGGTCCCCAGGCACTCAACCTATTTGCCACCCCCCCCCCACAAGGACACTAACTTTTTTCTGTCTTGTAGGTTTTAACCCTGCTCCAGCTTCATTGTCCCCTAAAGTCTGGCTGCTGGTGGCCCAAGCCCTCTCTCCTTACTGTTCACATCCTTACACATCCTTACAGGGCAACTGACGTGTTAAAAACAAAAACAAAAATCTCACAAGTTTGCATACTCCCTCCCCTGGTTTCTGAGTGTGTGGATAACCAAGCCTCTTAGACCCCTATCTTCTGCCCCTGGGAGGGCTGATCTCCCTCTAACTCCACTGTTCGCTCTTAGGCCAGAAGACAGAATCACCACCACAAATAGGGTGGGCTACAGACCCCTGCAAGCTACTCCTTTCAAGGCAGTAACTGTCATTTCTGAGGGCAGAGTTCCTAGGCAAGGGTTCCTTTAAGACGGTTCATAATTTCTAGTAAAGGCAAATGAAAACCTACTACTGAAATCATATGGAGCCACACAATTTAAAACCATGACTGCAAAGGACATTAAGACACTACTATGTTCTTGGGGCGCCTGGGTGGCGCAGTCGGTTAAGCGTCCGACTTCAGCCAGGTCACGATCTCGCAGTCCGTGAGTTCGAGCCCCGCGTCAGGCTCTGGGCTGATGGCTCAGAGCCTGGAGCCTGTTTCCGATTCTGTGTCTCCCTCTCTCTCTGCCCCTCCCCCGTTCATGCTCTGTCTCTCTCTGTCCCAAAAATAAATAAACGTTGAAAAAAAAAAATTAAAAAAAAAAAAAAGACACTACTATGTTATGGGTGTTTTGCACCGTCATCTCGGTCTTCACAACTAGAGCAATGGGAATATTTCTAGGCCCATCAGATGAAACACAGAATTAGTTACAAGCTCATGGCTGCTAAGGGACAGAACTTAGATTTCCACCTCGGTCTGATTGTAAACCAGTGGTTTTCAAACTATACCCCCAACAGGGTTCCAAAGAGGCAGCTGGATATTTAAGAAATATTTTGTGAAGAGAACTGAATTTTTATTAGAGACTGAAATGAAGAAAAACCTACTCAAATGTACTGTACACGAACTTTTACAGTTCACACCCCATCACCCACCCCCGTGCTGCCAGAGTAATGGGGTTTTGGAGGGGTGGGTCAAGTCTCAGAATAAAACCTATATTCTTCCTTCTCGCTGAAGATTTAAGATGAAATTACTTTAACATCTATAAATAGGACTCCACTAAAATCCTATTTTCCCTTAATATCACAAAAAATAAATGCAATACCAAATGAACTTGGAAGATGACCCTTCAGTTCTCATCTATCTAAATGGATCTAAGTTAAAATCATCTAAATCTAAATTGTTTTGTGTTTATCAAAAACAGCTTCATTGTCCTCACTGATCTACTCTAAGTAAATATAAACAAGGATGTTTATAAAAATCACGTATAATGAAACATCATTTCTTTTATATATCTGAGTTCTGCATAAAACTGGAAAGAAAGAATTCCATCGTTTAAGTGAAAAGAAACCTCTGAAATCCTCCCCAACACCACAATGATTTTTAAATAATTCATGGTAAAGCAGAGAGATGGTCTCACATTAGGACCAACCGGTAAGTAGGGGAAAAGGTGAAAGAAATCTTGAGTCTACTTTCTCACTCAATGCAAGAACCCCTTCTATGATGTCCTGAACAGGTAGGAAGCAGCTTCTGCTTTGGCTTTTCCTATTCACGGCAAGAGTAAACCTTTCAAGAAAGTTCCTCACCCTGAACCAATACCGGACTTCCTATAAACTCTGACCCTATTATAGTCTGCCTCTGAAGATGCACAGGAAACAGTTTACATCCTTCAAGTAAAGGAAGCCACTGATCATATGGTCTCCATCCAAAGGTATCCCGCAAGTACAAAAACCAAAATTCTGATGCCAATGAAAAACTATCATGAAATACTACCTCTCTTCAAGGAGGTAAATAAATCTTATTCTACCAGCCCAGACACAGGCAAACTATTATCTATGGGCTGAATCTGGCCCACTGCCTGTTTTTAAAAATAAAAGTTTAGTGGGTGATGGGCACTGAGGAGGGCACCTGCTGGGATGAGCACTGGGTGTTGTATGGAAACCAATTTGACAATAAATTTCATATTAGAAATAAATAAGTAGATAAATAAATAAAACTTTATTGGATCACAGCCACATCCAACTATTTATGTGTTATCTCTGGCTGTTTTACTGCTACCATAGCAGAGTTGAATAGTGAAGACACAGACTGTATAGCCTGCAAAGCCTAAAATATTTATTAGCTGGCCCTTACCAGAAAAAGGTTGTCCACACTGTTCTACCACACCAACCAGAGCTTTCCCCACAAGCGAAGAACTGTAGTATAGCTGATGTTATAGGCTATAGATAGTTCAATAGATACAGTTATCCCTGTGGTACCTATGATGCCCAAGTACCTACCAAACAATAAGTCTCAATAAGCCTTTGAGTGAGGAATGTTAGATAGGAGGGGAGAGGTTGGTAGGAAAGAAGCATAGGGTTTTTCTTCTCCCAAAACTAATGTGACATGTATCCTTGAAGGAATCTTTTTTAAATGTTCATTTTTGAGGCCCGGCAGGGAGCCGGGGGAGGGGGGCGGGGAGGTGTGGGTGGGCAGAGGATCTAAAGCAGTCTCCTGACAGAGGCAAGCAAGCCGGACGCGGGGCTCAAACTCACTAACCACACGATCATGACCCAAGCCAAAGTGGGACATTCAATTGACTGAGCCCCCCAGGTGTTCCTTTCATGGAATATTTTAAAACATAACAGAACCTTTTCTTATTGTAGCTCAGCATCTGAATACAGGGCTGTGCACCTGCATTCAAAACCAGGATGTGAAGTCACTGCTCCATTTCAAGCAAATGGACACTGAATAAAATGTTGTTTTGTAAAAGACCATGTTAATTTTGAATACCTAGGAAAAAGCTACCCACACCCACCCTTAGAATATTCATTTGTTGCTGCTGTTTTAATATCACTCACCGCAATATAAAAAGCAATTGGGATAAATAACCTTTATTAAGCAATTGAGAAAAACTCAGCACTCTGGATTCAGGAAATGGAAGAGAATTGCTTTAAAACAGACAGGATGAGCACAGAATGTTCCATGTAAGTGATGCATCACTAAATTCTACTCCTGAAACCACTATTATACTGTCTGTTAACTAACTAGAAGTAAAAATTTGAAACCAAGAGAAGTAGCATAAAACAGAGAGAATCAAACCATCAATGAGCCTGTGAGATCTTGATGCTTCATCTCCATCATTTCTTCATAATCATCCATTTTTGTTGTTTTCAAGATCTTTGAATAAAGAATTAAAATATGCATCACTTCCTACACAACTCTAATTTTGACTTTTTTAGCAACTTGTTTCATTACACTTGTGTCCTCCTATGGAACAAAGAATCTAATTTGAAGAGTTTTAAAATTAGCAACTGAAGATCTATTCTTGACATAGTAAAATTTTTCTTTTGACTCCAAGTCAGGTTTTTTTTTTTTTGCAACAATTTAAGAAGAATATTAACCTCACATAATTATGATAAAACTATAAGCACTAAGGGATGGAAAATATTCACCTGAGTGCTTCCAAAGATAACCAAAAGAGTTAGGCGTTCTCCCCAAATCAAGACGTATTTGGGGAAAACTAAAATATCACTAGCACAAGAATCTATTGGCTACACATTGAGGTTACAGAAAAATGTCAGCCTGAGTCCACAGAAATAGAGAAAAGTTCCACCTCAGGCTCAAGAAGTGATCCTGCCCACAGGCCATGGTCAGGTCAGTAGGAGCCCTGAAAAACTCAGGAAATGCAAAGGAAACCCAGGAATGGTTAAACAATCCAATGTAAATGACCAAGTCTTTAAAACACACATCTTGAAAACCCAACAAATCACAGGGAAATTTGTTACAGTAAGAAATTCTATTGTTGAACTATGTAGATGTACAATGTTTTTATACAAAACAGAACAGAAATTCAACAATCCTAAGAGGTTTTCTACACTCAGCACAGGGACTTGAAAAAAGAACCAGCAGCAAAAGAAAAGGGGGGGGGGGGGGGAGAAGGGAAGGAGAAGGGAAGGAGAAGGGAAGGAAGAAAAAATTCAAGACGAAACAAAACAGCAACAGCATCCAAAAAATCAGCCCAGTCCTCCGTCCTCTACGACACACTGCCTCTCCGGAAACATTTCTAAGCGAGGGAGGGATAGAAGAGATGGCCAAGCAAGCACAAGCTAGGGGGAACAGTGTTGTCAAGCAGAAAGTCAAACTGTTTGGAATTCTCCCCTTTTGTTGGAATCAAACCAGAATTGTAGAGAAGGACCTCAGAAAATATGCCTGCTAAGTTGAAAGGGAGTGGTCTCCTTTAGACAAGCTCCAGTAGCATCTCGGAGCAGAGCTGCAGAGAGGTGCGGGCCACCATGGGTCACGCCAGGACCTTTCACCTCTGCAAATCATAAATAGCTGCCACTTACAGAAGTACCAAGTGGCTGCAATCTCTTTAACCCAGTTACTCTGTACTACGTTCATTCGGCGGAGGCAAGAAGAGTTTTGAAAAGCTGGCATTGGAGAAAAACGAACGGAACCAGACTAGAAGTTTTTCAGCGGTGGACAGCGCAAAGTCCTTGCTTCAAAGTCCCAGCCCAGTAACAGCAGAGCAGTTCTTTGACAGCACTTTAACAGTGCTAGAGAGACTAGGCCCTCTTTTCAGTGCTTCCTATATTCTAACTCAACTCTGATGCAGGTACTGCGATTGTGCCCATTCTGTAGATGAAGAACCTGAGGCACAGAGACTGCACAGCAGGTAAGTGGCAACCATAACGTGAATGCAGGCAGTGTGGCTCCAAGGTCCGTGCCCTTAAGCATCCTCCGCGCAGCCTCTCGGCCCAACCACAGACTTCGCAGCTGTCTGGTGTACCTGTGCCAGGCTCTGGAAATACTAGCAGGCCCACAACCCGGCCCTGCACCGTACCACACCGTGTTTTGCCCTGTGACACATACGGGAACGGAGGCCTGAGGCAGGGCCACGGCCAGCCCACTAGCACCTCTGTGCCAGTGCACAATGGGTACCTCAGCCGGCTGAGCAGGAGCCGGATCCTAGCCACGCCTGCTCCCTTGGCCAAGCACTTCTGCAGTGCCCACTATGTGGAACTGTCTAAGGCGGCGCCAAGAGCAGCCCTGGAAGGAGACTCAGTTCAGTTTTCATAGTGAAGGGCTGGAAGAAGGAAAGACTGAAAGGAGACAGGAGAGAAAAGGGCCATTCTCCAGCCAAAAACTATTTCTGCAAATAGTTCTGACCGTTTTAAATAGGTACAAGTCAGGATCACACAGGCCATATCAGCTTTATTAACAAAACATCCAGATTACTAAGCAGCAGTCCCAGACACAGCACATGCACACTAACCTCTCGGGCTGCCTTAAGAAAAACTCCCGGCCCCGCAAGCTGCCTGAGACTAACTTTCAGTCCAGTTCAAAGGCCCCAGCCTGGGCCATCTTCAACAACTTCTGAACTCCATGCTCAAACCACCAGTTCTCCGCCCTGGGAGTCTGGTGCCGGCAGGGACCCCAACCCTGGGAGTCCTCCAGGGAGATGTGGCTTGTGTGACAGATACAACAACCGAGTCTCGAGAGTCCAGTCTCCTCCCTTGGAAGCTCAACACCTCTTAGAGAAGAGCAGGCAGAGAGTCTTAAGAATCAAGTAATTGAGCTATGGGTTTCTTCATCTAAACTAGGAGCCCCTCCATAGCACAACTAGCTTGGATTTCACCTTCCCCGAACTCCCTAACCAGAGAACTGCCAGAGCTAGTTTCGGGGAGGAAAGCGCCTATCTGATTCCATCATCTTTCACACTACAGTTACCCTCACCCCACACTGCTCCGTGCCTTCTCTCCAACAAGCCAGGCTCACGCCAGTCCCTCCTCCCCAGTCTTTCCAGAGAGCCTTCTCCCGTGGTACATTTCCTTAAGTTGATTAACCTTTCCAGGTCTCAGTTTTAACATCTGAAAAACAAAGCTGATGTAAGTATCTACCTCACAGGGCCCTTAGAAAGCATCACCTTCACGGTTGGCAGGCACTTAGTGAAATAAGTCAGAGAAAGGTAACTATGGCATGAGTTCACTTATGCGGATGCAAAAAAGGCAAAAACAAGCTCATGGATACATAGAAGAGAATGGTGGTTGCCAGAGGCAGGGTTTGGAAGGTGGCAAAATGGGTCAAAGGAGTCAAAAGATAAAAACTTTGTTATAAAAAGTCCTAGGGTGCCTGGGTGGCTCAGTCGGTTAAGTGTCCGACTTTGGCTCAGGTCATGATCTCATGGTTCGTGAGTTTGAGCCCCGCATCGTACTCTGTGCTGACAGCTCAGAGCCTGGAGCCTGTTTCAGATTCTGTGTATCTGTATCTCTCTCATTCTCTCTGAACAATAAACATTAAAAAAAAAAAGTCCTAGGGATGAATGTACAGCATGGTGACTTTAGTTGAGGACACTGTATTGCATATTTGAAAGATTGTAGATCTAAGATGTTATCACAAGAAAAAAATGTAACTATATGGTGAAGAATATTAACTAGACTTATTGTGGTTTCATTTTGCAGTTTATACGAATATCATTGTGCTGTACACCTGTTACGAACATAAGGTTATATGCCAATTATACTTCAATTAAAAAAAAACACCTGTTGATATTGGCAGGTATCTTCTGCTAGGACGAGGAGTAAGAGGAAGCCACGGAGGAGGGGTGTCTGGCACTGTTCTAGAGTACATTATTTCGGTTGATCCTCACCAAACCCAAGGAGTTATTCTTACTATCCTCCACTTTGCAAATGAAATAAAGCAAAGCACTGAGAAGGAACTTGCCAAAGATCCAGTGGTGCAGTCAGGCAGCTTACCCGGCAGTTAAAATGGTAGAATCAGCAGCACTAAACCATGAAACTCCCCTCCACCTGCAAGAGCTTTGTGAAATGTCCCATCCACTGTGCAGCCCAACTCGATTCCTGGGAGATCCTCGAGGATCTCCAGACCAGTCCTACTCCTCAAGACTCAGGGTGAGGAGTTCTAGCATCTAGCTCTACTACTCCTTGTCAAGGACATTGAGGGACCTTCACCTCATTCACTGAGCATTTCGGAATCTTGATCAGCCTCTCACTCGGAGCCCCGCCATGTTCCTGATGACCTGGCCATCCGTGAGCATGCTCCATCCGACACCACAGTGGTCTTTCTTCTTCCTCAACCCTTCCATCTTTTCTGCTGCTGACCAACCACAGTCACACGAGAGCTTCCCCTCCAGGAACAGCTCTACCTCTGTGATCTTAAGTTCGTAGGCCCTTTTGTCGGACCACATTGAACTCCCAATGACACACATTATTCAGCCTCAAGATACCAGTTCCTTGCACATCCTTTACTTCCTGTTTGCCCTCCTTTCAGTAACTCAGTTCACGGTCTATGGCGTCAACCATTGTCTTGCCATGGTCCTAAATTCCTCTATCCCGTTATCCACCCATTGACTCATGCTGGAAAAATCCTAAACCTTAATCTAAGTGCCTACCTCTTGAAACCTACACCCAAACAGCTATAGAGAATGGAAGAAAAAAAATTCCACCACCCTACATATTTGGGTCATTCAGTCATGGCTTTCGACGTCAACAGTCTGCAGCAACCAACACTTTGGGATCCCTGGTCATCACTCCGCCTCATACTTCACTGAAGTTTCAACCCCACTCAGCTCAAACCCCTACCCCACCATATTTCAGTCACCATCAGCAAAGTGACCTTCTCTTTTACTTCACCAGCATTTAGCCATCTCAAGTTGGGTCCCATGTAAAGAGGAAAGCCACTCCTCCAGTTCCGGCTCTGGTGTCTGTCCTTTCACGGTACCATTCCTTGACAGACTTAACTGCAGCAGTGTCCTCTTCTGACCTTCCGCTAGGCCCGAGTGTGCCCTGGCCCAGGTCAACCCAGATGCAAATCTAGCGGCCACTCTTCAGTCCTTATTTCCATGATCTCTGGGCAATACTGAACACCACTGGCCACTTCTTCCTTCTGGAAAGTCTCCCTTCTCAGCCTGACTCCACTCCCCAGGCTTCCTTTCAATCTTCCAGTCCTCTCTTAGCCTCTTTTTCTGGCTCCTTTCCTTTTTTCTGATCCCGCTATGTGCCAGCATTAACTGAGGCACTGGGCTTCCTCGGGATTCTTCTCTTCACACTCTACACAATCCTCCCTGGGTGAGCTTGTTCATGGCTGTGGCTTCAGGTATCATTTAAGTAGTGAAGACTGGGAGGTCAGATGTTAGCCAGACCAGAGTTCAAGTTCTGCCAGTTTCTCTTGGTACATGCTCTGTGAGTCTTTAGCCTGGATGGGAGAAGTCCAGTCACCCCGATGCAGCCTATAGGAGGACCACGTGAAGAGAGATGCCCCAGGAGACCACAGTCCCCCAGCACCCAGCTATTTGGGGATTCCCAAGCACAAATGCCAGACAAGTATATGAAGACTTGAGGTGACCCCAGCCACCATGTGACTGTGACTTCAAAAGGGCTCCTTAGCAACAACAGCCTCGCTGAACCCAAGTTACCTCCCAATTCAGGAGTAAAATAAGTTGTTACTGTCTGAAGCCACTCTTAAGATGGTTCGTTAGCTCACTAATGGATAACCAGAACAGTGCTCAAACCAAAAGCGCTAAAATCTTTGCTCTCATCTTCTACATCCAATTACGAAATTCCGACAATCCTTAGAAGCATCTACTTTTGGGCATCCCTCCTGCTCCTACCTGGTTGTGAATACCATCATTTCATTCCAGGATCAGGATGGCATCTTCCTAACTGGCCTTCTTGCTCCGGTCTGGCCTCCCTTTCCGATCCTTCACAGTGCAGGAAGATCTGACCAGGTCACTCCAGGCAAACTTTGAAGGTTCCCCTGAGGTGACCCCAGCTGGGCTCTGCAACTTCATGTGGAGCCATTGCTCTCACCTCTGCCCTAGTCACACTGAGCCCTGGGAGCTCCCTGAAGTGATGGGGTTACTTACCCCCGAGTCAGTGCACAGGCTGTTCCTTCTGCCCAGCCCTGCCTGTCACTGGGCCAACTTGCCTTCAACACTGCAGATTAAGAATGACTCCTTTGGGAAGCTCTTTTGGGCCCTCAAGTTTCCTTTCATAGGCTCCCTCAGTTACCTTTGTTTTCTTCTAAGTGGAATAGGCCACTCCAAGATGTAATTGCTTATTTTTCGCCTCCAAGAGTGGAAGTTCCCTGACAACAGGCCAATGTCTCACTCACATGTATATCCCTAGTGCCAGGGCCACATCGGAACATCAAAGGCTCATAAAAATTGGAGTTGTTTGAGTGAATGACTGACAGAGTTGCCCTGATGCAATTTATCCCTTAAGTAAAATTAGAAGAATGGGAGAGATCACTATTCCAGGAAGGATATCGAAGGACTAAAAACTTTTGAAATGAAATAAACATTTGAGGTCACCTAATTAATCCCATCTTTTTATAGATGAAGAAACAAGTTAATGAGACTGACTGGTTTGCCCAAACCTCCACATCTGGTTGGTGGCAAAGCCAGGAACAAAATCAGGTCAATTAACTCCCATGGTACCACTTCAGCATGTCAGAATTTAAGTGAACCACACAGCTGAATAGTGCAGGAATTTCAGAATACGGCCAGGAACTTCTTCAAGTTAAAAAAAAAAAAAAGCAGCTTTGGACAACTTTAAATTTCTCTGGAGTACATAGCCGTCGGAACAGGTAGACAGAAGGACGGACAATACAAGAAGTATAGGTGAAGACCTAAAATAACTGGAACTCTTATACTGGTAGAAATCTAATTGGTACAACCACTTTGGAAAAGTGTTTTGCAGTTTTTAGTAAACCTGAACATAGACATACCCAACGAACCTGAAATTCCACCGTACCCAAAAGAAATTAATATTGCCACCAAAAGTATGTGCTAGAATGTTTGGACCAGATTCCAATATCAACTGAGAAGGGTCTAAATGCCCAACAATACAACAGATAGACTCATAATTACATTGCAATGAAAAATAAATTGCTGATTAATGCAAGAAGGATGAATTGTAGGCATGCTGAAAGAAGTTGTAAGTATATTTTGGCTCCATTTATGTCAAGTTCAAAATCAGGCAAAACTAATGTATGTCAGTGCTGCCTGGCAAGGGACACAAGAGAGCCTTCTGGAGTACTGGAAATGTTTTACATCTCTATTTGGGGGTGATACCAAGATTCAGGTACATACACATTTATCTAGACTTGAGGCATCACTTACAGTAAAGTGCACAATTAAATTGAGTGAATGAAAATGAGAAATAAGGTATTCTATAAAGCTAGCATGCACCTGTGTTCAAGTAGTACAATGTATTCATTATCTCATTCAACCCTCAAAAAAGCCCTAAGTTTCGTAAATAAGATTGTTTACTAGTCACAAATGCGGTCTTAAAAACTCTGAATCAGAATAGGAGGGAAGGAGGGAGTAAAAAAAAAAAAAAATGATAGTTTAAACAAAAAATCAACACTCTTTTTGGGATTTTTCTTTTTGCAAAAGAAACCAAAAACAAAAAAAAGTTTTATCCAAGGTCAAGGACAACTTTTTGATGTCTAGCTCTTAAAGAGTACACAACGTGTTCCTACACAACGTTTAGTTAACGCCACAAAAATTGTACACTGCCAGTTTTGAAGAAAACTCTCCAAGGTGTCACTGATGAGGGGCAGGAGGTGGGAGAAATCAAAGACGTACATAGAGGCTCACCTTATCTACACTTGCCTACCCCTCCTTCTATCGATGCCATTACATTGAGTCCCATGGACTCATACCAATCAGTTCAAAAAAATCTAAGGTGATTTTTTTTTTTTAAAGAACTTTACAGTTTCATTATGTTGTTATCACAGAGGCAAGCTCTCATGCTGTCTGAATCTTGCAAAGGAGAAAATTGTAGTTTGGAGTGATTTGTCTTAGATTAGGTTCCCGGTATTTGGGGTTTTAGAAATAAGTACATTCTAAATATATACTTACATCCATACCAAAAAAGAAAAAAGAAAAAAAGAAAACCTGGAGAATGTAGGAATATCATCTTTTTATTCTGCTAGGTAATGACACTGAGAGAGACACTATCATTCACTATCATTTCAGACAGTAGATTCTAATACCTACAAAAAGTTGGAACAATATTGCAAATTTAAGTCTGTAAATTTGTAATTATTTTGCAACACTTTCCTGATTTTTCTATTTTGCTATGGACTGAGATTTGGAAAACACCTTAGATCACACAGGTAATAGGAGGAATACCTAGGAATCAAATACACAACTTCAAGGTTCTTTTCTTCTCTGCTGCAAGAATAGGTACAGTTTAAGATCACGGACATGTCACCAACCCTTATAACAACCGAGGCAACTGTGATTACTCCACTCCTCCTGACCCTGGGTTTCCCCAACCACAAGACAGGAACAAACATTCCTACACCTCTCAGGGTTGGAGAAAAGTCTAAAGGAACAGAATCCCATAGTAAGCACTTCCTGCAGAATCTGAGAGTAAATTATCAATAATCATCATCATTATCACTAACTTTATTACACAGCTTTGACTTAAACACTGGCTGATTATAACCAGGTGCTGTTCTAAGTACATTACGAATATTAACTTATTTAATCAGTGTCAAGAGCTTTAAAACGCAGGTATCTTTTGACCCTACAAATCTACTTCTACAACTTGATCATAAAACAAAAATACCCCAGAATAGAAATACTGGATGTATCAATCCCTTTTAGAGATTCGCCATGTACATCCACATATTAAAGGCTGTGCAATAAAGAAATTTGTTTAACTTTGTCTGACCCAGTTTTTAAACTTCCTTGGCACTGGAACCCCTTTTCATACTAAGATGTATTTAAATACCACAGAACTAACAATATACTGGCATAGAATATACTGACAATATACTGGCATAGAATATCCAGGAATTTATGCAGAATATTCAATTCAGTGTTATTTATAACAGCCCAAATTGGAATATAAAATATTCAATGGAAAGGTGATTAGTTAAGAAAATTATGGTATTATAATGCAGAAGATCAATGAGGAGAAACTTAAATTTTAAATATTCATAGATGTAAAAAGCAGGTTATAAAACTCCCTTCATTACGATGCAGGGTTGAAAATGTTAACTGGCTCTTTGTGGGTTACTGGATTACAACTTTGTCCCCATTGTGCTTTCCGAACTTCCATTTACTTTAATAATAAATGTTACCAAAATAATCCACATCCTTACATAGGCAAGAATATGTGTATGTAGATATACATATATTAGTAGGAATACAAAATGATTATCAACTGTAAGATAGGAATCCTAATACTGAAGTGCAAGTTTTATAGGATTTATTGTGTAATACTAACAAGTAAGCATGTACAAACCACGCCTCCAAACCAACACCTATTCTCCTCTGAGCTTCTCACAAAATCCAAATAAGATCTCTACATATAGAAGCATGAATTTCATATCCAAACCAGAAATATGAAAAACCAAGTATCTACTGATACATACAAGCAACATTTATTGATCTCGAAAACAGAAAACACGTTTCAAAAAGGGTGGTATGTTACCATTGGTGTAAAATTACATTCACCACATCATTAGTATATTTGTTATATGTACATGCAAGTATAGAAAAGGAAAAAAACAGAATGCTTGAGAATGAAACCCACTAACTGGCACAGAGAAATGGGAGCAGCAAGCTTTAGCTCTAGCCTTAGAGTTTTTTTTTTAATTTTTAACATTTATTTATTTTTGAGACAGAAAGAGACAGAGAATGAACAGGGGAGGGGCAGAGAGAGAGGGAGACACAGAATCTGAAACAGGCTCCAGGCTCTGAGCTGTCAGCACAGAGCCCGACATGGGGCTCGAACTCACGGACCGTGAGATCATGACCTGAGCTGAAGTCAGACGCTCAACCAACCAAGCCACCCAGGCGCCCCTGTTTTTTTGTTTTTTAAAGCAGAGTTTTGAAGTCAAAAATCACAAGATAGTAACAACTGTTAATCAGAGAAGTAGGTACACAGAAGTAGGTTGTGTTGCTTTCTGTATTTTCCTGAATACTTGTACTCAGAATATTTGTATTAAAAATAAAACCCTGAAAGCGTTGTATTTTGTTTTAGTTCCTGACTCCATGATCAGGGGACTGATTAGGAACAGGTATAGTCCTTCTGTGCCTCCATCGATGGTCCAGGGAAGACTCTGGACGGTCATCCACTTTCCCCAAGAGTGAGGCTAGAGAGGCAGCTAACGCTGTTGAAAAACCCCCAGGAATCCCTCTTGGGGAGACAAGGACACAATTACTAGGAGATAAGTCTTCAACCCTGAGAGGAGCAGTCCAGAGGTCAGAGCAGTGCTCAGCAAATCTAGGTACAAAGGAACCTGATAAATAGACCATTCTGCAAATCCAAGTTTTCAAATAGTTCCTCTCAAAACCATGTAGTTGTAACGCGGCTGTGAGCCAAAAAGCAGAATGCCAACCTTTATGCAAAAGAGTAGAAGAAAACAGATAAACAAATGAAGGCCTTGTCACCCCAAGGCATAAACTCAGGCAGTTGCCCCAGCAGGAACTGGGCTATCCCTGAACTCCTGGGAGGGCTTCTCCCGAGAAACCAAGTGACCACAATCAAGTGAGCCCTCAATCGCCAGCACTGTGTCTATGATTCATGCTGCCCCTCTCATCCTCTCGACAACTATTATTAGGTGGGCGGTCCTAAGGGCTTCTAAGCATGGGCTTGGAATCCGCCAAGCCAGACTCACTGGCTAACTAACACTCCACTGGCCAATATGCCACCGTCCTGAACTTCAAGTTCCCTCTTTCCTAAAGCAGTGTTTTTGTAAGATGGTAGCATCTGATCAACAGGACTGATGGGGAGATTAAGTCAGGTGACAAGAGTGAAACACTCCGCACCACACTTGGTACACAGTCCCCTCTTTGATTCTGGTGGTGGGCAACAGGGTCAGGGACCCTGCCCTGATGCAGGTGACAGAATAGCCATCACCCTGGGCCACTCAAGGGAGAGTCACACATCGTTAGCACTAGAAGTCAGAAGTGGCTACCTCATGTGTGAGGCCCAGTGCAAAATGAAAATGTTTGCAAAGCGTCACAAATTAAGAAGATGGTAACCCCAGAGCATTAAAGGAAGCGTGGGGCCCTTTTAAATGGAGCCCCCATGGCCACACGCCCTTGAAGACAGCCCCGCTAGAAGTCCATGTGCTCAAACACTTCGCAGACACTTGAAAATGAAGGTCGACAAGCACGGAGCTTCCTAAACTCATCCAAACGCTTGAAGCATTTGGGGAGATGCCAGGGGGAGAGCCACAGCATAACGAAAGGGGGCTGAGGCTTGAAAATAGAAGCCCATCGTTAATTCAATTTGTGAGAAGTTATCAGAAAAAATACTGTTTGTTCTCCGTGACAGTTAGCAGACCTCACTAAAAGTCTTTCCAGTCTACAAATTCTTAAAAACAAAGCCAAACAAAACAAATACATTCTTTATACTTAATATCAGGGGGCTGTGCCCAACTGAAATCTGTAAGCAAGAGGCTACGTGGGGCCTAGGGTCTGCTGGGGACAGCCTCCCTCCCCAGGCAGCACTTGGTAAAGGAGCATAGAGGACCTCAGAAAAACTGGCAAATACCTCCTCCATCTCAGTGACCTCTTCAGAAAAGAACCGGGGCTTGTGACAGGGAAGAAGGTGCTCCTGAAGTGACAGCAGGGGGCTAACAGGGTTGCCCAGAAATCCATTTGTGGTCACTTGATGAAACATTAGATGCTGAAGGTCACCTCAGTGACCAGAGTCAGGACACTATGGGGCAGGAAGCTCTGGACACATTTTTAGTATTTATTTTGAGAAACAGAACACGCATGCAAACAGGGGAGGGGCAGAGAGAGAGAGAGAAAGAGAGAGAATCTGAAACAGGCTCCGAGCTGTCAGCATGGAATGGGATGCTGCAGGGGCTCGATCCCACAAACTGTGAGATCATGACCTGAGCTGAAATCAAGAGCCAGATGCTCGACTGAGCCCCCCAGGCTCCCCCCACATCACAGTGCTTTCTATCCAGCCTTCTCCTTAACACTCCATTTAGCAGGGCCAAGTCCTTGAGAACAAGAGAATGTCGATCAGTCTCTTCAAGTCTCCTGGTGTTTTACCCTTTACTTAAGCAGCAGCACAGTATTTACGTGAAAAACATTGTAAGAATCTCAACCATCTCCCAATAGCTTTAACACCAAGCTGGGAGGAAGTCCGCAAGCCCAGCTCTATTACTTGCTAGCTGTGTCAACCTGGGGAAACCACCTCTCTACTGAGACTCATTTTAATACCATTTCTCAGGAAAGTGCTTACAACGCTGTCTGGCTCATAGTAAGTGCTCAGTAAATGTTAACTGATTTATCCTCGTAACTCATACTTAACTCCCCACACACACCCCCACCATGCCAACAAGCACATGGCTTTTAGGCTTCCGGAGGGCATCAATCATTTCTCCTGTGGGTCTTTTCCTAGGAGTCTATTTCAAGACTCAACACCGCAGCCATGGGGTTGCTTGGGTGGCTCAGACTATTAAAGCATCTGTCTCCTGGTTTTGGCTCAGGTCATGATCTCTTGTCTTCGTGGGTTCAAGCCCTGCATCAGGCTCTGTGATGTCAGGGCAGAGCCTGCTTGGAATTCATAGTCTCCTACTGGCGCTCTCTCCTCTTTCTCTGCCCCTCCCCCCCACCACAAGGTCCTTCTCAAAATAAACCTTAAAAACAAACAAAACAAAAAAAAAACAAAAAAAAAAAAAACAAAAAACAAAGGACTGCAGCAACAGAATCTCCAGAACCAGAGCTAATGCCTCTACATCAGAGTTACTGCTTAATGGTACAGATGTTCAACCATTTTTGCAATGACAACTCCAGATGGTTAATCTGCATTTGCATTATTTTAATCTTATGATTAATAAAAGAATATTTACATGACTAATCCAATTACAGTTAGGACTAAACAATGTTTGGCCTGTGTGTTATAGTCAATTTGACCACAGTCCGATCACATAGCTTATGTTCAGAGTCCTTCAGAGTTAAAAAGCAGCACACTTTAAACATAATGAAACACCAGATAAAATCCTAATGTGCCTTCACCCCTTTTTTTCAAATGGGCACATTTACAACTTACTAGAACCTGTAGGCTCCATTCTTTGAAGTACATCAGGAGTTCCTGTTCTTGGTTGGTTGGTGATGGAACTTGGGCTGACTATTTACAGAATAAAAACCAATCTACCTTCTCAATCTTCCCCATTGACACATTAATCTTTCTAACGGCAGGTACAGCCTAGGACCAAAAAACTAGGCTGGGTTCACCAATCTCTACAAGAAATCTAGAACCCTGGCCTTAAATTCCAAACACAATATATAAATGCAGTGATCACTGGTTGACCACTAAAAATGCTGGATTAGTCATGGCTGCTAATTGTCACATTTTCAAGTCTAACTCTGCATTTTAGTTCACAAGAAAACAAAGACACATAAGATGAGAAACCTAGGAGAAAGCCAAGGAGCACATTAGAAGCTGTCTCCTCTCCTATGCACCTTATGCAACCTGTCCTGCCACAGACTCCCCTAGAGCCATGTGCCTGGCAGTCCCACAGCCAAGGGGATCTCAGCAGGGAGCTCGTCCCCCATGACTTTCAGGACCATGCACAAAGCAGGGGTTCCATAAATATTTGTTGAATGGATTAATGAAAATATCTAAAGGTGGTTTATTTTCATAAGTATTAAACAAGCAACGGTCTTGTGACATCCTACTTGCTGATTACTGCTCCAAACCTTTCCACATCCTGGCACTAGTTTAAAAGTTAGCCCGATATTTACCAGTGAGAGGTCGTTAAGGTCTTAAGGTTTAACAATAAGTAATGTAATCACGATACATTAACATTTCATATCTGAAAAACAATGTGCTGTTTATATAAAACCCTTTCCCTCCATGATCTCATTTAATCATCACGGGCAGGATACAAAGCAGAAAGTTTTATGGTTTTGATGCCAGGACGAGGAAAAAGGTAAAATCCTCACCAATCAATGGGAGTGAAGACAAAGAAAATTTGAAACTGAAAGAAATCTAGAAGTTGTTCTTGTGCAACCTCCCAGGAAAACCTGGTAGATGTGTCTCTCTTTCACTACAACTTGATTTTCTCCTGCCTTATTCAAAAACCTCTGCACATGGTCTTGCTAGGTCTACCTGTCAAAAGAGAGTAAGATTTGTATTTCTCTGATGATGAGTGCTGTTGAGCATCTTTTCACATGCTGGCTGGCCATCCGGAGGTCTTCTTTGGAAACGTGTCCATCCATGTCTTCTGCCCATTTCTTCAATGAATTATTTGGTTTGGGGGTGAAATAAGTCAGGCAGAGAAAGACAAACATCCTGGGATTTCATTCATATGTGGAATTTAAGAAACACAATAGAACTGAGGGTTGCTGGAGGGGAGGTGGGTAGGGGGATGAACTAAATGGGTGATGGGCATTAAGGAGGATACTTGTTGGGATAAGCCTGGGTGTGGTACGTAAGTGATGAATTACTGGGTTCTATTCCTGAAACCAACACTACACTAGAGTTTAAATAAGTTAACAACAACAGAAAAAGGGCAAGATGCTGGTCCTGCCTATTGGAACAGGAGCAAAATCTTTACCCACAGACCTGATACATGTGAACATGGCCTTTAAGGTCCATCATGAAAATGGAGAAAAGGTATGTGGCTTCCTACAACAATTTTCTTAACTGGAAAACATGAGATTTTTATATTTAAATTGCCACCAGGCTACACAAATAATCTTGATAATCTTGAAGTGTAAAGGATACATTCTGCATTCCCTAGAACAAAACACCTAATCCAAACAGATTTTATCTGGTCTCAGCTTAGAAGCCGGTGAGAAAAGTAGAATTGTCCCTCTGTCTCATTCATTTCAAATACTGAACACTGGCTGATATTTAATTATTTAGAATTAGCAAGTTAGCTACTATATCTCTGAACTGAATTTAAAAACCCTGTCTTAAATATTAAGGCATCATCCCTGTTCCTCGCTCTATTGGTCACCTCTGAGAATATTTAAGACAATCAAAAGCAACCTCAAAGAGCAGAGAGCTTCATTTGTTTTAATATCCACAGTCCTATTAAAAGCTGTTAAAAATAGCACCTGTACCTTTCTCTGTTCTACTCTCCTCCAAATCTAAAAGGTTAAGTGATGACATGCCATCCAAAGAATAATGGACAATACATACAGCTCCCTCTTCCAGTTTCCAACAGCAGCAAGAAAAGTCAAGTACCTGATTAAAAAAGAAAAGACAGCACACACCAGTATTCCTGTCAAGTGCACGGACAGGGAGCTCGCTCTAGCCCACAAGCTCAGCAAAATCCGAAGAGCCAAACTCTTAATGAAAGGAGCATTTTTTTTTTCCTGGAAGTCAAAGAACTTGGGAGTTGGTTTTAAAAATGAGATCCCAAATGCAGTCAACAGAATTGGTTTTTTTCCCCCCTAGAAACTGGTTTTTAATACACACCACATAAAGATTATATACAGGCAAATAAGTCCATTTGAAAGGCAAGAAGAAAAGAATGATGTGTGGCACCTCATTTCTTCAGAGTTGATAAAAAGTAAACACAAAAGACCACCTCAGGAGAGGTGCGTCTTTTTAACTGAAAAATTAGATGGGAAAATTGGACTTCATCCTTAAGGCTTTTCTTAAGTGTTTTCACAGGGGATACTTAGCACACTCATAAAAACTGACTTACTTCCTTTAAGACTTTTCTCATCTCCAATGAGTAGCCAATGATTTTTATGTAACAGTTTCACTACAGCTGTGATTTTTTTTTTTTAAAGCTTAAAGGGACAAAATGATATTTTTAGTACCAATGCAATAGGACATGTGGGGGCGTGGCAGGTAAAAATCAAAAAGCTGTGTCAAAATTTGGGGCCCAGTGATTGTACAACAAACCTGTTAAATTGACAAAGAACTGAATCTACTTTTAAGGTACCCTAAAGCCCCACAAACATTCATTCACCAACTTCAGACAATCCACCTAAGTAATAAACCAATTTTCAACCCCCAACCCCCAAGTGGTTAGGTGGTTTTGGCACCTCAGCTTTGTGATGCTATTTGAAATTTAAAATTCACCCAGTAAAAGAAATAAATACAATGGTCAGAACCACCTGACTTCCTTTTTAGGCACTACTTAAGTATCCAATATTAGCTTTCAGTACCACAGGTAATTACCTTTCCTATTTGATGATTATCCCAACAAACTCTGGCTTTGAGAACTACAAAACAAAACCATAGCATTGTATTTTACAAGACAGGCTACAAAATAATCGGTTATTTAATTCAGAAAACCTAAGGAACACTTGGCAACTCTTAACCTACATGACACTTCGAATTTTAAAGAACACTCACAATCAGATAACCTCCTTAAACTGGCTCCAGTTGTGGGTGGATAATGTCCCTTTATCACAAAGATAACTGACATCAACGAATGATCAGAATTCCAACTCAGAATTTTTTGTCTCTGCTCCACACACAAGGTCATGCATAAACTTCAACCAGCATCCTCCCCCACAAAAAACACAAAAACAAACAACATCAAACCACTAAGCTTTAGGGGAAACCTCTCTTTCACATAAACTAGAATGAGTCCAAATACGAGAAAACATTACAAAACCAGCCCGTATCCAGCGTTTCTTGATCATGAAAGCATTCACAGTCTTTCTTAGAACAGCATTAAGTTTAATTCCTAGAAGGCACTAGCAAATCTCTGCCAGGCCAATCTACAATCAACCGTCTGCATGTGTCCAACAAGATCACAGAAGGGTCAATGTTTTTGGCCAGCTACTTCAACTCTGCGTAACAGCGGTAACAAGGTAAACCTGGTAATTGTATAGGACTGAACACAGCCAATGTCAGTGAGGATCCCCCTAACACAAACATGCAGCTCTAGGGAAATAGAATTTCTGGAACAATACATGATGCTTGCATAATTCCACAAAAACTCGAGTTCATTATCAAAATAATGTCCAGCCCCAGCATTGTGCTGACACTTTCCACCTAAACTTCTCAGCACAAGCCTGGCCTAAAAAGCACAGCTGGGATCCAGGGCATAAGCCACATGCACCCACCACAACAACGGTGGGACAATGCCTGCCCTTACCCAGTCCCGACAGGACTGCGATGTAGTTTAGTCCCGTCTACTTTACGGTAATGTGCTTTTAAAACCTCACCGCGGCCGAGGTCATAGCTTTAGAGATCTAATAACAACCAAATGACTGGGGCTGCCGGGCACTTAGTAAGCCATTCTGGTTATGGCTCTTTAATAGTACCTGGAGTTCTGCTAAAAGAGCAGAAAACTCCTACCTCCCGGGAAAGAAAGTCCTCTGCAGGGAGCGCAGAGGGAAGCAAAGAACCCGATTTCTGGCAGGGGACGCCCCCACCTCCGCGGCCCCATCTACCTGGCAGCCCCAGCACGCCCCTCTCCCCGCAGCGCGGTGGCCGGGGCCGCACCTTTACCTGTCAGCTCCGCCACCCATCTCTGCCCCGCCAGTCGACCCTCCGAGTCCCAGAAAAGCTCTAGAGCAGGCTGCAGGAGAAAGAACCCCAAAGGCATCCCATCCCAAAGAAAGAAAGCAAAAAGGCTGTTCCTCCAGGCGGAGGGACATCTGGCACGTCGAACCCAAGAGGCGACACGCCACCCCTGCCCCGCACCTACCAGATAATCCATGTACAGAAACGCCTCAGTTATTCGGAGATCAGACATCCGGCAGCCTAAAGCATCCGGAACGGCTCCGAACCCGGAAAAAAAAGCAGCTTCTCTGGCTGCGAGCGAGCAGCCCCTGAAAAAGCCAGCAACAACGAAAATAGCCGAGAGCAGCCGAGCAGCCGAAGATTACACAAGGGGCGCGGCGATTGGCCGGGCGGGCGGGCAGAAGGAAAGGAGAGCGCTCATTGGCTGCGGTGCCTATAAAAAGCGGGCCACTGCGGGTGGCAGGAGAGAAGCGCGGGAGCGGACAGGGCGCTGGTTCCTGTGAGCCGGGTGGAGGAGGGCGGGGGCTAGGGCTGCGCAGGCGGAAGAGCGAGCCGGGAAGAGCGGAAAATCTGCCGGTGCTGCAACTGCCCGAGTTCTGCGTGCTTCCGTAGCCGCCTATTCGGGGTAGAGCGGAGCCGAACTGCGCTCCAGTGCACAAGAACCGTGGTGTCCCCTCCCACCCCCGGTAGGAAGCCAGTCCTGAATCGGGAGGCGTGGTAGCCACCGACACCTAACGCCACTCTCCGGAGTGATTTCCTGCGGCCTCTGCGGCCTCAAGAGAGCACCGAAGGGGAGCTTAAGGAATGTACTCGGCACAAGCAGGCCTGTCACAGGGGCAGCCCCTCCCGAACTCGGTGACGTGAATCTTGGAAGCGGACAGCTCCAGCCTGAAGTCTCTCAGGGTACACAGCAGCTTAGCCCACACAGCCAGAGGTAACCCAAGAAGCTCCCTTAGAACACCAGGTTGTCCTCAGAATTCACTCTCCACCATGGGAGAAGAAAAAAGTTGAGGGTAGTAGACCTCAAACACCAGAAAGAAACGGTAAGGTCTTTGCATGCTCTGAGTCCAGTTACACCGAACACAAATCCATCACCCCTAAAGAAAATGAGCAATCGAACAAGCAGCTCTCTGACAAGACCCATGTAATACGGTATTGCTGCCCTGGGTAAGAAGTAAGAGCATAAGCAGGTGCATTTCCTGGTAAGTAACTTGGAAATTGGCATTGGAATTTTGCCATTCTATTAAGGGGGCGGGGGTGCTGTGTCAGTCGAGAAGTTAGAGAAGAACACAAAAACACGGGTTTTTGCTTGTTTGTTTCTGTTTTTTGTTTTGTTTTTGTAAGATTTAGCCTAGGAACAACCACACAATGCCAGACACAGCAACTTAGGCTCACATGACCGGTGAAGTACCGCAACAGCCTGCTCCCCAACCCTGCATAGCTTGAGAATGAAGGGATTGCTCTCACCTATATTAATAATTAGGGCTTCCATACAATAATGTATAAAATGTCAAACTTCAACTTTCTGAACAGACTGCCTGACTGTATAAATCTATTAGGAGATGAATTTTTATTTTCCCCTCAACTTGGCACCTTCCCTTTTTGCATCTTCAAACAAGGATTTCCATACTGAAAGCTTACCTGCACCTGCTAAAACAGTTAATTAGGTAACAATGGAATTCACCCCAAATATGCAAGAAGGGAGTGCAGACCCTCAGAGGGAGCTTCAGGTTAGTAAGCCATGTGATGTGGGGGTATTCGATCTCCTCTCTCTCAACCTGTTTCTTCTACCAAACAGTGAGAATTCCTGTGGCCAGAGGATTTTTTGAAGTAACTAAAGGCCAAATATACACTTAGTACAGAGCGTGACTTTGTTGATCCAACTTATACACAAGATTGAGTAAACTGAACTTCTGCAGAAATTTCAGTGACTTTTGCCTATGTAGGAGCTAACTTAACTCAGTTGCTTAAACCATTAAATCAATTTTGATTGATTTATCATAAGGCCAAGAACATGTGGATTTAGAAGAAATTGTGACCTGGATTCTAAGGTGATGGACTTCCCTAAATGTACAGCACAATTGGTTGAAATTGCAGACGTGGAAGTCCTTTTCAATTTGCTAGCAAAAATAATTCAAACCGATCAGAAACCTTTTGGGTTTGATTTTTCCCTTTCCTTGAGTAAGCATATTGAAAATAAGATAAAGGGCTTGAGTTAGCAAAGAGACACCTTATGGTCCATGGTCTCGGTGATATTTGAGGTCTTGATGACTGGCCAAGTCAGACTCTGAAACAGCCTGTCAGTTTCTATGCAGGGGAAGAGAACCACTCAGGAGCAGCTGCCTTCTGCCTTTCCTTTAAAAGCTAACCTTAGTGGGGCGCCTGCGTGATTCAGTCGGTTAAGTGTCCAACTCTTGGTTACAGCTCGGGTCATGAACTCGCGGTTTGTGGGCTCGAGCCCCGCATGCGGCTCCATGCGGACAGTGCGGAGCCTGCTTGAGATTCTCTCTCCCTGCCTGCCCCTCCCTGCTCACTCTGTCTCTTAAAATAAACTTGAAATAAAATAAAATAAAACTTAACCTTAAAGAATCCTGAACAGAAGCTTTTTAGGCAAAATGTAGTTTAACCTACTTCTCAGAACGAGTAAATGGGCTCAAAGCAGGGAGATGAAAGAATTTGTTCCAAGTTCCAAAGGCTGCACCATAGTATTTACCATATTCCATACCATTTGTATATTATGACTCACACCAAGGAAAACCTTGTGTTTGATGTATTAAAAAATCCTATATTGCCTTTTGGAAAAGCATCTCAACCTAAAGCTTCAGAACTCCATATGGAGCACATTTTTCCGATTAGGTGCTACTCTTCTGGGATGTATATAAAACTTTGTGCAGAGGAGAGAGGCTACCTTGATTATTTGGTATGAACAGATCCCACACTTCCCACTCTGTGCAGCTGCAGTCTTAGCTGATAGCTGTTGCTATTGCGTAGCCACCCCAATATGTGCTTTAGAAAAGCGTGGAGAGGTTAGAATGTGCTCACCTCACTGTGTGCCAATTAACAGGCTGCAGTCTTGAATAAGACATGGTCCAGTAACGTAGCTGCCTTTGCTGTAACAAGAACGACCCTCTTCCAGACACCTAAGAAAACCTATAAACTCATGAGGCAGTTGCATTACCACACAGATTGTGAGGAAAGAGCCAGTCACTGTTGCTTGTTAAAAGCAAGGAGAAATTCTTTTGACAGTCCATAGTCTACAAGTCTATAAAGACTGCTGACTAGCCAGATTTAGAGAAAAGTTTGTTGAAGCGTCGTTTGTAGGAAACAAATGCATGTTTCCAACTTGGTTTCCCAATTTCTACCATCCAGGAAAAAACAGTACATCCATGGCAATTACCATCTACTTTTTTTGTTGTTCAATGTGATTTATGGAAAAATATAATCTTTGCTAGTTTTGTATCATGCACTCACTTTACATAAACTTCACTATATTCTGGAACTTCATAAATGTTTCATGGCTATATACAGCTCTACTATAGAGATGTACTACGATAAATTCCTTATTAGGTACTATTAATATTACAGTGAATGTTTGCTTATAGGATTGTCCACATCTCCTTATAAGAATTATCCTAAGAATATTCTAGAAATGAGTTATTGGTACAGAGGGTATGAGCACTTTTAAAACTTTACTAGCTTATAGCCTTCCTTCCCCTGGCCCCAACTCCAAAGCAGGCAATGCTTCTCTTGCCTCATTCTTGCTTTGAGTATATCCTTTAATAGCTGAGAGATGGTGTATTTCATTAGAAAGACTCTTAAACCACGGACCTTCTTTTACAGAAGTGGTGGTATCCAGACACTAAATTCTGCAGAGGTCACTGGGCACTTTGCCCATTTACTGCTTCCAATAACTTCTAGGACCTTAATATTTTCTTCCCAGCCCTGCTTTTCTTGTTCTAGGTGGTCAACCATTCACCCACCTCCAGCCACCTCTGATTTACCCCAAACCTCTTCTCTGCTTCCTATACTTGAAAGGAGTACCATTATGTCCTAGAGGATGAACCTCCTATGAAGCTAACACAACTTGATTCATAAGTGGAAGAGGTCAGAAGGAGGGTAGAGGCTTGAATTAAGAGTAGGGTTTTCCAGGGGCACCTGGGTGGCTCAGTCAGTTGAGCGTACAACTTCAGCACAGGAGGGGATCTCACGGTTTGTGAGTTCGAGCCCTGCATCAGGCTCACTGCTGATGGAGCCTACTTTGGATCCTCTGTCCCCCTCGCTCTTGGCCCCTCCCCCACATGTGCTCAAAAATAAACAAACCAAAAAAAAGGATTTTCTGCTCCTGGCATGGTCATGGTGGCCTACAAAGTACAGGGAACCCTACTTGTAATGGATTCTTGCAGCTACGAAGTTTTAAGTCTAAAACATCTCCATGTCAGCTTAAACTAGTTTTGTCTCCAGCAAGCTGATGTTCAAGTCTCACATGTCTAGTTTTTAAAGATTAGTGGCCTGGCAATCATGAACATTTGCTACTTAACTAAAGGAGCTTGGGTAGGTCACTCGTTCCTTCCAGGTTTGTGTTTACTCAAATGTAAAATAGAGTTGCACTAATCACCGATGATTAAGGACCCTTTGGGATCTAGAAGTCTATACTCCTGGTTGGGAGGCAAGGATTTGTTCTAAACAGATAACTCCCCTCTTCCAAAAAGAATTTGCTATGTCTTGGAGTATGAAACCAAGACAAGCCATTTAAAATGAAGAGTCACCGCCTAAAATGGTAATTATATGAGGAAAAAAAAAAAAACTAGATCACACAAGCAAACACTACCTAAGCACTAAATATCAAGCTATGGCAATCCTTCGATACCTCCCCAGGATCATTTAAAGTTAGTACTGCATTGTTGAATAGTTTCCTAATGGCACTGTGACAAATTACCACATAGTTAATGACATAAGACGCAAATTTATTCTCTCATCGTTCTGTATACTAGAAGTCCTGGTCTTATGGGGCTAAAAATCAAGGTGCTGGCAGGGTTGGCTCCTTCTAGAGATCTCAGGGGAGGATTCCTGATCTCTTCCAGCTTCTGGCTGTTTACATTGCTTGGCTTTCAACCATATCACTCCAGTCTCTGCATCTGTGGTCACACTGCCTTCTCTGTAGTCTAACCTCTTGTGCCTCCCTCTTATAAGGGTGATTGCATGTAGGGCCTACCCCGATAATCCAGGACAACCCCTAGTCTCAAAATCCTTAATTTATCACATCTACAAAGTTATTTTTGCCACATAAGGTAACATTCACAGGTAACTTTGGAGCCATATCTAACCTAACACCCTGATGTTAAGATATACAGGAAAAGCAAATACTCCCATGGAAATCCAAAGTGACAAGCACAATTTACTAATGCCTACGGAATGAGGTAAACTCTCAATTTCAGAAAGAGTTTAATTAAAACTTGGTGGTGCGGCCCCAGGATACTCTAATTCTGTTTAGACAGTTTGTAATTCTATTTACATGTCCTCTGGCATTTGAGTTTTTCTTCCATTTTTTTTTAATAACCTTGAGAATTCACCTACCATACAATTCACCCATTTAAAGTATATAGTTAAGTGGCTTTTTGTGTATTTACAGATTTGTGCAACTATCACCACTTTTAGGACATTTTTAATCACCTCTAAAAAAATACCCTGAACCTTTGAGCTATCACCCTTCACCCCCTACCTTCACTTTCCAGCCCTAGGAAATCACTAGTCCACTTTCTGTCTCTACAGACTTCTGTTCTGGACTTTCATATGAATGGAATCCTATAGTATGTGGTCTTTTGGGATTGGCCTCTTCCACTTTGCATAATATTGAAGTTTCCTCCATGTTGTGGCACGTACATTCTCTCCTATGGCCAAATAATATTCCCTTGTATGGCTGTGTGGAGTTTTGTGCATTCATTCATCCATTGATAGACATTTGGATGGTTTCTACCTGTAAGCAATTTTGAATAATGTTATCCCTCTACTTTTGCTCAAGACAATATTAACTTTTTCTTCAAAATCTCTTCTCCTTTCCCTTCTTTACTGACCATGCCTAAAAACTTTCTTCATGGTAATATTGTTCTAGAGCAGTTGGTCCAAATATGAATGGTATTTCTTCCAACATTTAACAAGTTAAAATTTTGTTCCTCATAGTCTGATTAGTCCTTCACTCTCCATAAAATTCTTGAACATTAGCTTCTTCCGATTATATTCTTTTTTCTATTCTAGGATATAGAAGGATAAATCTTTGAACATACTTTAACTCTACAATGTTCATCGTGGTTTTGAACTTTCCGTGGGATGAAACATCTGAATTTCTTTATCCTGCACAACAGGAAATAGTGCATTAAGTTCCTTGCAAGTCTTTGAATAACCAAGAGTCTAAGCCCTACTTGATAACCGTATTATAAAAAAAGACCAGTATGGTAAACTAGAAGAATCTGCTACCTACCTTTAATTGTGAAGTACTTACTGTTTCTCAATGGAGATTTCAAGAAATGAAAAAAAAATTCTCTTTGGAAAATAAAGGTGCTTTGGAGACTGAGAGGAACTATATAGGGTCATTTGCTTATTCATATTGGAAGATCAGTTTTGAATTTAATAATCAAACCTTAAAAACCAATTCACATTGCATTAGAAATCTGTTTTAACAAAAACAGTTTACAACATGTCCTTAGTGCACCCAAATCAACAAAACACACATTAGAAGCTAGGAGCCCTAGGCAATGAAAGGTAATGTATTAATTTCCCAGGACTCTAATTTACAGATACCTAGCCATTTCTCTTAAAAGCTAGAACTTATTTTAGCAATTCTCTGCAAACAAAACTGACACGATTTCCCTAATGCCTGTGGCTTTAAGCGCTCAGTGACAGCTTTCACAGGTTCACAACTGAAAACCCACATCACTCTTTGTATAGGATATACACTGTTTTCATGGCTTCATTTTTTTTCTGAATCCTTTTCTCAGCTGTAGAAACTACATATTTGATGTTGTTTTAGGTTGGGTTCTCCACGAGACAAATGCGCAGATGGCATTATGAGAAAAGGTTGATTAAGAATTAGCACCTGTGGAAGGAGAGCTGCAGGACTTGAAGGGGCAGGGGAGGGCACAGAACATTTTGCACACCTGACAAAGCCCCTACCAGTTTTAGGGGAAACTCCAGAGCAAAAGGTGCCCATTAGGGAGTCCATGCTGGGGAGAAAGGACTAGGCCCTTGTATGGCCACCTCTCTCAGTCACTGTCTGGGAACAGCCCCAAGAAGAGCCCAGGACAAACATGACCCGGGTTTGAAGGCTCAAGTAGAGCCTGAAGAAGCTGGAGACCGTCTGCTAATCATACTGCAAGTGAGTGGAGTCGCCTCCAATGCTGCATTTCCATGCCAGTCACGTGTGTCAGCACATCAACAGCCTGTCTCACCTACAGCCCTTGCACCATCAAAGACAGGTTGGTTATTAAGTGTATATAGACTTCACTATTAACTACAACCAACCCTGTTGTGTCAACGTGCTACTGCCTGAACATACCTGCGATTTCCTTCTGATGTGGTCAGCTATGAATGTGGGGAAAATAATTCAATCCCCCAGTCTCAGTGATCAATATGCTGAAATCTCACAGCAAAAAATCACAAGTGAAATAAGTTTCCAATACTATGTATTAGGTAGTTGAGGTGAGGCCTTTCCTTCTCTAATTCCAGCTGATCTATTTTCCCCTTGTATTGCTGTACAACAAGATCCCAGAATCTGTGGAGACAGATGAAAAAGCAGGCCTCAAGCCTGCCGTAGAGGAATTTCCGATTAATAGAGAAACAGGATGAAGAGTTGCTTCAGTGGCTAAGTGATGGGAACTCAGTGAGGTCTTGTCAGACTTCTTGGAGTTTTGAGGAGAACTCTCAAAGAAAGGAGAGCTAGGTCTTGGAGGTTTTGTGAGGGGAGGTGTCCAAGTGGGAAAACAGCATGTGAAGGATGGATGGGTAGAAGTAGGAGAGATTCTCTAGTTGAAAGGAAAGGAGTTTGGGCCCAAAGTATAGGATGTGAACAAGATAGCTAAATGTGCGGCAAGGATAATTTGAGAGTTAAGATTTGCCCAGGATCCTCTCTGCAGATTACTGCCTCTTAACTCACCACATGATGTTAGTGACAAGTCAACTTTCAGGTCCATTCTGTGTATCTGCCCAATTGTTCTGGTACTCAAGACTAACATAACTAAGGCAGCTGCTCAGGTGAGCAAGTCTCAAGAAGTGGACACTTGCTTTCCTGTATGGTTTCTAGGCAATAACCACTCACTGGAATGTTTCCAAGTTGCTTTCTTGTAGGTATTTCAATACCTACTTTGAATGCTTCCAATTTACAACTTGGTCTTTTTGAAGACTTACATGTAAATATCTTAATTCGAAATTAACACTGGACTCAAAACAGCTTGCAAAGAGTTGAGAAACTTAAACGATACAAAACTACAGCACAAAGCCAGTGAAAAGTATGGCAGTTGTGCCATCTAGAATGATCATATCCCAACGTGAGATTCTGAGTCTATATAGTTTAAACTAAGTAAGACAATCATGTAGGCACTCTGGGCAAATTAATGGGGGTTCATTCATTCTAACAAACATAAGTAGCGCCTGCTGTATGTTAGGAATGATAGGAAAATAAGGTCTCTGCTCACAGGGAGCTTAATCTCTAGTGGATGGAGACAAGTAACTAGGGATAAGTGCTATACAGAATTAAAGGGGTGTACTAGCAAGTAACTGAAACAATGCTATAGACTATGGATGGCATCTCTGGATTTTGTTTAGCACTCCTGTCCAATAAAATTTTCTGTAATGATGAAAGTGTTCTATATCTACATTGCCCTATACCGTAGCATTAGCTACATATGGCTACTGAGCACTTGAAATGTGGCTGAGGCACTGAATTTTTATTTTAGTGTAAATCTAAATAGCCACATGTGGGTGGTGGCTATCATTGGACGATGGAGGCACGAAGTCACAATATGGAGGTCTTCCATTTAACCATGACATTAACTATACTTAATTTCACCTCCCCCACTAGCCAATAAAGGAATGAAAAGACCCACAAAGAAAACTGAAGACACTTATATAGAAGAGATCAACCATCTCAGAAAGCAAAATGAGTAAAGAATTGGGAATCAATACAGCAGAACAAAGCTGAAGCCTAAGTCATGGAATCAGGAAAGCCAGCAAGAAGCAAGCCGATTCCTGCCACAGAACTCCCATCAGCTCAGGAATAAGAGGCACCTGGTCCTCAGAGCCGGGAGAGACTGAAAACATAAAATAGCTGTGAATCTTCAAAATGCACATCTGAGCACCCTTATATGCCTCACTAAACGAGGCCTGGTGACTACCCTGCTGGCAGCCTGAAAGAAAACCGGAGTGAAAATTTACCCCCAAGATAAAACTGAAGAGGGCTTGACCTCAGGGACACCAGATAAGACATAAAGGCCAAGAGTAAATTCGGTAGAGATGGAATAAAGCTGAGGAAACCACCCAAAAATGATAAAGAAGCAGTTGGAGCAAAGACCATTAGAAGATCAGCCTGGATGATCAAAAGGAATGAAATCTTGCCATTTGCAACAATGTGGATGGAACTAGAGTATGTTATGCTAAGCAAAATAAGTCACGCAGAGAAAGACAAACACCATATGATTTCACTCACATGTGTAATTTAAGAAACAACAGATGAACATAGGGTAAGGAAAGGAAAAGTGAGATTAAAACACAGAGGGAGGCAAACCATAAAAGACTCTAAAATACAGAGAATAGAGGGTTGCTGGAGGGGTGGGGGATGGGCTAAATGGGTGATAGGCATTGAGGAGGGCACTTGTTTGGATGAGCGCTGGGTGTTATACATAAGTGATGAATCACTAAATTCTACTCCTGAAACCAATACTACACTGTATGTTAACTAACTTGAATTAAAAAAAAAAAAAAAAAAAAGAACATTAGCCTGGAAGTCTAATACCCAATTAGATGTTTTAAGACAAAGAGAAACAACAGCAATAGTGAAAAGAAGTTACCAGATAATTTTAGCAAACATTCCACAACCCAAAACTATGTGTTTCCAGACCAAAAAAACCACAGAGGTCCAGAACAATAACACATTACCATCAAAGAGGTAATCATTTAAAAACCTTCCTACAGAAGCACCACTCCAGACAGATTTGCTATCCGATTTCATCAAACACCTCAGGAACAAAAAAACTCCAACCTTAAGACCATTCCAGAGTTGGTTTCTTTTCTCCTTAGCTTGCAGATGGCTACCTCCCGCTGCAGTCCTCAGGTAGTCTCCATACACACCTCTGCTGTCTCTCTAGCCTCGTTGCCTCTCCTTATAAAGGCTCCAGTCAGCTGGGTTTAAGGCCCATCCCACCAGCCTCATTTTAATTTAATTACCTCTTTAAAGGCCCAGTCTCCATAGAAGCTTTCAGAGGTACTGGGAGTTAGTGCTTGAACACATAACCTTGGGGATGGGAAGACAAAGCCACCCCATAACAACATTCGTGGGGTACAACCTAAGAACAAAAAGAAATTTATTCAGATTGATGAAAATGTACAGCGAACACATATTCAGTGTTGAAACATGAAAAAACCTTTGGTCAAGAGAATAAACTGGTGGTTGACAGAGGGAAGGGAGGTGGAGGGATGGGACAAATAGGAGGAGATTAAATGATACACACTTCAGTTATAAAATAAATAAGTCACAAGGATGTAAAGTATAACATAGGGAATACAGTCAATAATATCGTAATAATTTTGTATGGTGATAGAGGGTAACTAGACCTATCATAGTATCATTTCGTGATATATAAAAAATTTGAGTCACCATCTTGTACACCTGAAACTAATATAATACTGTATGTCAACTAGAGACACCTGGGTGGCTCAGTCAGTTAAGCTCTGACTTCAGCTCAGGTCATGATCTCGGAGTTCGTGGGTTTGAGCCCCCATTGAGCTCTGCGGTAACAGTGCAGAGCCTGCTTTGGATCCTCTGACTCCTTCTCTCTCTGCCCCTCCCCCACTCTCTCACTCAATACTGAATAAACATTAAACAAATTTTTAAAAATATTGGTATGTCAATTAAAGTTCAATATTTTTAAAGCCTTTGCTTTAAAGTCAAGGGGTCCAAAGAGCAATGGCTAACTTACAACACCATAATCACATGCTGTGGGATAGCTGTTTTATAGAATTCTGATCCAGCGAGCTAAACGCGTAAAATAAAGCTTTGGCAACAGACCTAAGTTTCAATCCCGGGCACTTTATGACCTACGTGACCTTGAGAAAGATACTTAACCTCTGAGACTCAATTTCTCCACTCTTAAAATGGAGATAAAATATAGGTAACTGCCTAAAAGTTGTGAGGATTTAATGACAATGCAGGGAACTCTCAGGTACTGGCTGTTCTTCATCTCTGCGCTGAAAGCTTTGTCAGGGACTTTGAGTATTTCAAAGACCATGCCTTTGACTTAGTCTGGAAAAGTGGAAGAATTCTTCTTCCACCACCAACACCACCTAGGATCTCAGAAAAATACTCAACTTTGTAATGACAACAATGCCCTTTTAAAAGTGTTGGCGAAATGAAATAAACTAAGCAAAAGGGTAAACTGAAGAGAGTGAAAAGACGAAATGGCTTTTGTCGATTGTTCTGTGGCTTTCACGTGTGACCCAAAATAGAATCAAAAGAATGTGTGGGCAGTCCAGTGAAAGCAGCCTGGCTTTGTGTGCCACTAAGCTCTATATTTTGTGCCATCTACGTGAAAGCAGGCGAGGGTATCGGAAACAGCTAAAGTGAGTGATTAACTATTACATTTCCTGGACACATTTCATTTGGCTGTGTGACTCCGGCGCCCACTTGCATTGGTGAAAACCACCCCTGCACTCCGTCAGGTGAACAAAAGCTTGTGTGTTACATAGTGGACACAAGACCACGTCTCCGTGTGACAGAGGCCCAGGCAACAGAAGCATAGGGTCACGTCACTTTGTAGCAGAAATAGCCACCCTGAGCACACGGCTGTCGAGAGGTAGAGTTCTCATTGTGTCAAAGTGGAATAACTGATAAGTTCTCGTAGGAAAAGGCTGTGTGGAAGAACTGCTTTTAATTTCAAACTCTTAGCCACTTGTTTTTATAAATGTTCTCCATGTAGCAGAATATGACTTTGATAATGTCTAGACCTCTAGATAAAATGTTCCAGAACACATACAAACCATCAAGATGATTGACCCCGCTTATCAAGGAAAAATAGCTATTTTGTCTCATATTTTCCGGACAAATTTAGAAAGGAGGAAAAGTAGCAAATGTTGCCGGTTCCATAACAGTACAGACTCTTACTCACTAATATTAAGTGAAAACTCAGTTTATACCCTTTTAAGAAGTATTAGATCCCTGATGTGATAACTCTTGGACAAGAAGACTGGAGGCTCAGATAACTCAGTCATGTCATAGCATGATTAACAATTTTATTTTTCTACAAGCATATACTTCAGTAAGTCAACCATTTATTTATGGTAAAAAAGGAAATTATAATAATACTGAAGCCATATGCAACTCTTATTCAAAATTAAGAAACTGAGGGGTGCCTGGGTAGCTCAATCAGTCAAGCCTCTGACTTCGGCTCAGGTCATGATCTCATGGTTTGTGAGTTCGAACCCCACACTGGGCTGTCTGCTGTCAGCATGGAGCCTGCTTTGGACCCTCTGTCCCCTCTCTCTCTGCCCCTCGCCCACTTGCACTCTCTCTCTTTCTCAAAAATAAATAAAAACCTTAAAAAAATTAAGAAATTGAATATTGCATTGTTTCTGTCAGCCCTAACATTCTTTTTTGAGAAGTAATTAACAGTTATTAAATGTTTGGTTATTATGACTGGTGGGAGAAAAAGTGGGCCTTTGTTTCTTTCCTGAAATCTCTCAAGAAAAGGCTGCAATCACTGAGTGTATAGAGGAATATCATTCACAGGTATGAGTGATAATGTTCACAGGGTATTTTATGGTACAAAGCAATAACAAAGTATTCCATTCTCAGGATATCAATGGTAATTTTATTTTTTTATTTACTTACTTTTTTTTTTTTTTAATATAATTTTCTGTCAAGTTACCTAACATAGAGTGTGCTCTTGGCTTCGGGAGTAGATTCCCACGATTCATCGCTTAAATACAACACCCAGTACACATCCCAACAAGCGCCCTCCCCAGTGCCCATTACCCATTTTCCCCCTCTCCCCTCCACCCCCATGGGCCCTCAGTTTATTCTCTGTATTTAAGGGTCTCCTTTGGTTTGCCTCCCTCTCTGAAACCAGTTTTTCCCCTTCCCTTCCCCCATGGTCTTCTGTTAAGTTTCTCAAATTTCAAAGGTAATTTTATGAAAAAGATTTGACATACCAGAATCCTAAACTTGATAAGTTACTCTCAAGATGTTTAAGAATTATATGAACCAATGAAACACATGTGACAACACAAGCCTGTTTTTACACAGGAAAGCCTCTGTTGAGGATTATTCTTATTACAGACAAAGGCCTTTGTCTTGAGTCTGGGATGAGATAGTTGGTCACTTTAAGGTGTGTTTATTTCTATTTTACAGGGATAGGAGAGTGGTAGTAATCTCCTCAAGTCTTACTTTTCCTTTGGTAGTTCTATTTGAGTTACTAAAATTTCCTGTTATTTTTTGTGTAGAATGCACCATAGGCTGCCGGTAAACAAAACTTTGTCTGAAATTCTAAAACAGAAATGGACACTGCTGGGTCAGGGGACCCCGAGGGAGGAAATGCTGTTTTGTATCACATCAAAAGCAATACGCTAAATTTTACAAAAGACTAAAACATCCCTTGCATTGAAGAAACAAAGAAGGGTAAGAATGACTTGTTTAAACGCGCAAGTTGATACTAAGTGATGTCCCAACCTTCACAAATCACAGATGTAACGCTTGAGAAAGAAACAGAAATCTGTTCACAGATGAACAAGATCCTACTTTTGTAAGGGACAATCCAGGCCATGGTGCATTTTTAGTAAATTAACAGATGTTTTTGATAAATCTGTAACTCATAAGGATTCATCATGCTCATTGTGTTTGACAAGCACGAAATTAAGCAAGTTAAATCAGTCCCAAGGAAAGAAAAATGCTGTGCGGGCAATCCATCAAATGATCAAAACCTAGAGTAGTCTCTTCAGGGGGCAAATGCTTATACTACTTGAATATACTTTTGCTCAGAAAAGATTTCAATCGGAAGAACCTCAGGTATAAGATTGTACGTGCAATTGTGACAGTATCAATCCCATACCTCATAAATAGGGTAGCTTAATACTTGATGCATAAATTTGCATCCGATTCCTAGGGGAAGACAATTCAATATTAAGATGTGCTGTGTAATGGGTGCTCTGACTTGCTGTCGTCTCACAAAAAGTCCTCTGATCCTAAGGGGATGCAGAATGTCTCGGATTCTGGAGACAAATTTCATGTAAGTTCAAACTCACATTCCACCTTTAATTGGCTGAATGATTTTGGACAAGTGATTTAACTTCTCCGTAGTAATCTCCTTAATCTCCTCATCTGTAAACTGCTGATAATAGAACCTACCTCCTTAGAATTACTTGGATTAAATTAGCTAATACATGTAAAGCCATACAGTACTGAGAATGGCATCTGGCACAGAGTGAGCACTCCAAGCAATTTTTGCATCTATAACAGTCAAGGATTACTTGGGTCCCAGCAGAAGGACAATTAAGGTCTAGACTATACAAAAAAAAAATGAAATACCATTGAGTCCTAAAATTCAAATGCTGCAAAAGAGTGGGGGGACATAGAAAGAAGGCCTTGAGATAGAGGACTTGGTTTAAAGGAGGGGATGAGACATTCTAAGTGACTGGAAAAGGCAGGACTGAGCATGGCCTT
Organism: Prionailurus viverrinus; assembly: GCF_022837055.1. Classification (NCBI taxonomy): domain Eukaryota; kingdom Metazoa; phylum Chordata; class Mammalia; order Carnivora; family Felidae; genus Prionailurus; species Prionailurus viverrinus. The sequence continues at coordinate 199,944,660 of NC_062561.1, read as the reverse complement.
TAAGGAAGAACCAGCCTGACTGGAGTGGCAAAATAAGGTTGTGAGAGCACCCTGACCAGATAAGATGTGGCAGGTTGATAGAAGGTTTAAATTCCATTGCTGAGGAGATCAAGCTCTGAGAGGAACCTATTATAGTTTCCTCAGGGAATGTTGTAGAAATAGTATTTGTTTCTAGAAAACAGGACAGAATGTAGGGGAAGAGTCTAGAATCAGACAGCTCAGTGTAAAGGTATTGAGACCCACCTAGGAGTAAGTAGGTGAGGTTGGGGACCAGGGTAATAGGCATGAGTAGAGGAGGAAGGTAACTGCGAAGGCAAAACCAAGAGGTGGTTAAGCGATTAGATGTGGGGACAATGGACAGGGGAGACAAAGATGGCTCCAGAACTTTGGGGATGCCTCCATGGTCTAATATTGTATCTAGGTGAGATAAGGCAATATCAGGTAGATGTCAGAAGACACACTTATAACATACAAAGGGAGTTTAGGAGCAGGCCTTTCCCTACGTATCTGAAGTTTTCTAACTGCTACTGAGAGTGAGAAAAGAGGGTCAAGACTTCTGAGTATTATAAGAGTATGTCTTGGGCACTGGAGCACTACTCAATATAGTTGTTTGTCCTGAAGGACACACAACTCCTGAGTGCTGACACAAGGCGAGATGAGAGTTACAAATGGTGAACACTTTGAAGCTCTACTCCCATAACAGCTTTCAAGTACACAAGACAGTATTGTTAACTACCAGTAGTGTCTTAAAAGCTCACATTGAGTTTGGTAGGATCGATGAGTCCGGAGCAGATGAAGACAAGGGACGGCTGGGATTTCTAAGAGCTCCCTAACTGAATCATCCGTCTGCCTTAGGGTGCCAAAATGCAGGGTCCTGGGTTTGCAAGGTGTGGGACTGGAGTGTGAGGCGAGGCAGGTCCACATTGGAATGGCCTTGCTGTTAGGTCACCATCGGGGCCTGCCCCAAAGAGTCCATGGACCGAGGGAGAGCCACTCTACACATTTCTTGGACCCAGGGTCTTCCCATCCAATCTCCATTCTCCTTAGACCTGCTAAGTTAGTCTCCATTCTACACTGAACAATTATCTGGGGGGAAAAAAATCTTTAAAATGGACTAGTAGCGTGAACAGAGGGCATAGGCATGATGGCTGTCTCTGGGAGTGATTTCTCATTAAAGTAAATTTTAAAAATACCTTTCTGGTATCTTCTAAATGGTCTGCAGTTACTTTTATAACTTCTCCAGGAAGATATCATTTCAGCCAGGGCTATGGTTTAGGACACGATCAGATGCTTGGCACCAAAGTGGTGGCTTATTCACATTAAAAAAAAAAAAAAAAAAAAGTGCTCCATAATCATTGCACCTACACCCTCTAAGTTCTGATTTCTCCCCAGGACTCTTGGTTGCTATATTATTTTTAGTGTGTTCTGCCATTGAACAGATGTTTCCATATTAAGTCCTTGTCCCTGTCATCCTGTATGTTTTAGCACCAAAGGCGACTTTAAAAGCAAACCAAACTAAGCCTAAATAATACAACACAGGAAACACAGGGATGGTTGACTCCTTCATTCCACTCGCTGTGATTAAATATCTTGACCACAATCTCTCTCCAGCATCTTTAGCACAACGAATGAAAATCCTTGAGAGGTAATAAATGGGCTAGGCGAAACTCCCATACACTGAAGTTATCACAACAATTTTACAGAAGAGGCTGCCCTAAGGGTCTATTACATCCGTCTTTTAAAGTTGATGGAAAATTCTCACTGCCTATGTGTTATGGTAAAACAAAACGCAGGCCTGGAAAATGACTGACTTTAAAAATAACAACATACTTAAGAGTCCAGCTTGCAATCATTAGAGGTAGTACAGCTGGGGTCAGTTTATAGACTTCTGTTTTTAATTTGCATAAATAGTCTAGTGCTTGGCCAGAGCAGGCACGCAGCTGCCTCACCAGGCTGACTGACTTTTCAGTCACCCCGCAGACACCCAGAGGTGCTGAGATATGGGTCATGGCAGGTCTAAGAGTCATGATGAGGCTGAAAAGTGAGAGTCCTTCTACACTCCCACAAGGAAAACCCAGAACTTCTGACGATGTTTTCTCCACTTGGAGCTGACATTCTTTTGAGTTTGGCTAATGAAGAAGAAACTCCAAGTCCCACCTCAAGAACATTGTGTCATGATACTTACACCGCCCAGACTGACAGAAAGGTCTATGCTGCCTAGTTCCAAGGTGGAAAAACCAAAGCAGGTTCTTATCGTAAATCATACAGAGTGGTGGCAGTGCATGCTAAAGATTGAATGTTTGTGTTCCTCCCAAATATATATGTTGAAATTCTAAGGTCAATGTGATGGTGTTAGGAGGTGAGGCCTTTGAGAGGTGATTAGGTCCTGAGGGTGGAATCCTCATGAATGGGATTAGTGCCCTTATAAAAGAGGTCCCTTGCCCTTCTGCCATATGAAGACACAGCCTCCAGAATGTAAGAAATAAAATGTTTGTTGTTTAAGCCCCTCCCCGGTCTTATGGTACTTTGTTACAGCAGCCCAAAAAGGATTAAGGCAGTGCTCGATACCCTTCTAGGTGAAGGGGTCATGTTTCTATGGCACAGGACCAACCATTTATTCAATAAACATAGGACATTACTGAAGTCTAGGTTCTGGTATTGTTGCAAAGAGGGTGCAGGCTTCCCAGAGAATTTGTTGTCTTGCTTTTTAGAAATGAGATTATGCATTTAACAGTTTAACTTCAGGGGCACCTGGGTGGCTCAGTTGGTTGAGCATTTGACTCTTGATTTCAGTGCAGGTTGTGGGATCGAGCCACACGTTGGGCTCTGCACTGAATATGGAGCCTGCTTAAGATTCTCTCTCTCTCCCTCTGCCTCCCCTCCTGCTTGTACACCCTCTCTCTAAAATTAAAAAAAAAATTAAATAAATTTAACTTCATAGAATGAAAAATTAAGAGGAAGCCTACGATTGGAAGTCAAGTGACTGATAGAGAATTTCAGAAAAAAATAGAACAGATCAGAGTAGTTGGGGGTAGCATTACAGAAGTGGGACTTAATCCATCAAACACTCATTTAACAGATTCCATGAATTATACTTTCCAAGGACTCAGAGGTATAAAGAACTTATATGAGGGCCTGATTCTGATATCTTGATGCTTAGTTTTATCCGGTGAATAGTTGAACACAGCAGGAATGTACAGACTGAGGAGTGTCATATAACAGATACAATAAATGAGACCCTTTCAGTCACAGAACTTTAGATCTGGAAGAATCCTCAGAAATATCCTAACCCAACCTCCTCCTTTTATAGATAAGAAAACTGAGTTTGTCACTTGTCCAACTTATGCTGTTAAGTTTGAGACTAAGCTGGGATTCGGACCCTGTTATAGACCCTGAAGGATAGGCAAATGCCAGTAGAGGGAACAGTAAGGGCCCAGGGAGGGTTGATGTGCGGTTAGTAGGGACTAGCCCATTATAATAGCACCTTGCCTTCCCCTAGTGTCTGTTCTGATTGATGGGTGCCCCTGCTGACTCATTAACTATTCTGAATGTCACCCCTGGGCAAAGGCACATCTCATTTCCTGCTCAGCTATATCAGTGTAACAGAAGAAGTAGAGAGAGTTTTTAATAATGAAATACTAGGAAGCAATTAATCTCTTAGCACTGCAATCACGCATGACATAGCTCAGTTTTCTCTAAAGGTATCACAAATAGAGAATGAATGTACAAAAGAGATCCATATATTAAAAGGGTAAAGGACGTGGTTAAAGAACAAGCTACATCCAACACCACGATTCCATTTATTAAGTTCAAGAACAATGTTAGGTGAAGTATACACAGCTGGTGAAATTAATAAGGACAAAGCAGGTTTGGTTTTGGTTTGGGTTTTTTTGTTTGTTTGTTCGTTTTTGCCTTTTATGGTACTAAGTCTTTACTCAGGAAGAGGGGATGAGGTTGGAAAAGTGTAGAGACTCACAGGGAGTTTCTGGGACACACCAGTTTTCTATTTCTTTAATACTGGTAACTCCGCGAGCGTTCATTTAATAACTAGTCACTAGAGTACACATCTGGTGTATGCACTTTTCCATATGCTATATTTGGCACACACAAAAAAACAAAAAAACAAAAAACAAAAAATGAAAGCTAAAGCAGACCGAAGTTTGGTTTCTTTTTTGAAGCCTGGGAAAGTAACGTGGGCAGATCATCAGGTTCAATGAGCAGCTGCTTGAAGATGGAACAAAGGAGCTTGGGAACAAAGATGCTCAAATGGCGTCACAATTAAAATGTGGAGATTAGCTATCAGCACCCCTGTGTGGAGAATAGCCCTTGGCAGCCTCTCACTCCCACACAGAGTGGTGGCTGTCACAGCATTCTTCCTTAACAGCCCTACATTTCTAACACTCCCTGGAGATATGGCCCACGGAACTTCTAGGAAAAACACACAATAAGGATTTTGATAATAAATGGGCTGAGAAAGTTAAAAAAAAAAAAAAAGAATGAATCATTGATTTTTGAATCGATTTCGTTTTCCATTGTCTCATTTTCAAGTGTACTGTTCAGTGGCATTAAGTACATTCATAATGTTGTGCAACGATCACCACTATCCATTTGCAGAGGACGCATCGATTTTTGAACAGCAAAATGTGGGCACAGGATCTCAAATCTGCTATCCTTTTTGGACAAAGAACCAGGGAAGTTTTAGTGGTCTGTGTGCATCGGGAGGGAGACAGCAGTGGGGCGGCGGGTCCTAAGAGGACAGCCACAGCAAGTGTCCCCAGCTGCATGCTGGTGTGCACCTCGAATAGCCAGGCAAGGACACCACGCGATCACCTCGCGCAGTCCTTTCGCAGCGCTGCTGGTGCGCGCCGGGCCACTGGACTTGACGCACTGGTCCTAAAGAGAGGCTGCCCTGCAGCGGGGCCGTGTGAAGGAACTGCTGTGCCTGATGGTGGTTTGAGCCTTCCCAGACCTGCAACTCTTTGGGTTTGGGTTTGATTCCATAAAACTACTCTCTTGCTACATGATCTGCAAAGTTGGCATAATTTTGGAGCTGGAAGGAGCCCTAGAGATGACCTATTCAAACCCTCTCACTGTCCAGTTGCAAGAATCAAGAAGCCTGTGAGAGATGGCGCCGTGGAGGGAGCTCAGCGCTGCAAAATCCCGCAGCCGCTGCACTCATTTTAAAATTAAAGTGACTAAGTTCTTAAAACATTTTTCCTGTGCTTTATTTTGAGTAGCCAGAACCTCCCAGGAGTAATAAAAGCACAGTTACAAATCTCTAATCTGGCGGGGTGTTTTTTTTTCCCCTTTAATTTTACCACATGTGGACCCTGAAATTATAATAATAAGGAAAAGAACAGAACACAGTAACTCACAATAAAACACAATCTACCCCAGATGTTGATTGCAGATGGATTCACAAGCACAGTCTGAGAGCTTGTTCCAAAAGTGGGGAGATGCTGGGACCCTAGAATAGCAGCCACGGTCCTCAGGTAAAATGTCCCTATCTATACAGTTTATAACCAAGTCCATTGCTAATACTCAGAAATTATTTATATTTATGCCCTTTGTCCATTTTCGGCTTCTTCCCTTCTCCTCCTTTCCTTCCGTGGCCCATGTCCCCACATTTCTAATATTTCCTTCTCTCTAGTTCCCAGGAGCATCTCGCTAGCCCTTGGGTTTTCAGGACTTCCCATTAGAACATCTTGGCTAGGACTGTGTGTCTAAAAAAGCCTCTGACTCATAGGACTATTTTCTTGATTTTCTATTACCAGAATCCCTTAATATCTTTCTCAATTCCAAAGTGTCCTATATTGACTTCCCAAGATAAATTTATAATCTAATCATGGTTTATGAAAGAAGGACCACATTATGACTTTAGAGGGCCCTAGGCACTTTTACTTTGGTGGCCCCCTTCCTCCATACAAAAATATAAAAGATTATATTGTACAACTGCATTGAAAGAAAAAACAAATATAATCCAGCCTGGATTATTATTTTTCCCCCAAGAATTTTAAGAAAAATAAGAATGAAACATTTGTATGGGCTCCTGCATATATTGTCGGCCCTGGGCATTGCACCTGTGGTGCCTTATGCATAGCCGGCCCTGCCTGTTGGTGCTGCCCAAAGATTGCCTGGGTTACATCAGTATATCAGATTGTGTTGGGTTATCACTTAGGATACTTTTGGTTGTAAATAATGGGATAAAACTCAAATGGGAGCTTAAACAATAAGGGGAATTTATAGGCTAACAGAGCTGTTAAGTTCAGTCTGATGTGGCTTGGAGTCAGGCCCCTTCCTCTGTGAAACTTCCATTGTTCAGAAAAAGTCAGAGACCATGTCATAGACCTCGTTTTTTGCTTGTCCATTGGCCATTGCCCTCCCTGCCTACCTTACTATCAGAGCTCACCTCCATGATGGAAGGAGCTGAAAGTGCCAGACGAGCTTTCTCAGCCTCCCTGGAGGCTATGGTTTAGGTACCTGACCAAACTCTAGCCACTGCAACTTCAGTGGAAGCATGCTTCCGGGTTTCCTCCCCACTTCGATGTGCAAGAAGTTCCGACTCCTTCTGTCCTACTTTGGGATGTGTATAGGCTCCTGCAGCTCTCTTGATTCCATGAGAGGCCACATGGACCACACTTGGAAGGTGGCAGAGCAGAAAGATCCGATTTCAGGTTCTTGATGACATTGCTGAACTACATAACCAGCCCTGAAACTACCTACCTCTGAACATCTTTACTAAGTGAGATAATAAACTCTAATTGATGCAACTTTTAGTTGGGTCTTTTATTGCTTGCAGCTTCCTACAGATCATTAAAAAACAAGTAAACCCCAAATTTTCAGATCTTGACAAATATTATCAGGACAATAAATATGATGGAGGACTACTTCAAATTGATAATGCTAGAAGGACTCTCTAAAGTGACAGTTGAGCCTCATGGAGCCAGCCATACGAAGGTCTTGGAGGCGAGGTGCTTTAGCCAGAGCAAACAGTAGCTCTAAAAGTCCCAAGTGGCAATTATTAGAGGGAATCTGAAGAACAGAAACAAGTCCCTTGGCTGAAGTACAGTAAGGAAGGGGAGGGAGTACAACGTGAAGCCAGAGATGTTACAAGGCATTTTGCTTTTTTGCGAATGCCTTGACACAATGGTGTAATTTTGGTTCTGGGAAGCTGGGTGGAGGGGACATTTGAAAGATATCAAATGGCAAAATCTCATTTTGTAACCAGCTGCTTAGCGTACATATTCAATGTGGTAGCAACACCTGCCCATTTCCTTTATAAGTACCATCCTTCAGTGCCTAGGCTCCTCCTTTTCAGAGAACCATACTCCTCTCCCATGTGGTTACCACAGAAGCAGCTAGGTATTACAAAAGGACTCATCTTCCCGCCTATAGTTTACTGGACAGGGATGGCTACTTAATCTAAAAAGGCCTTTTTCCTGGGGATTTTGGAATTGGGGGCAGGAGATCAAGTTAGTGTCTTGCAAGTGGTTAAAGATGTAAGATTTAAAGCTTGAAAGATGTAGTCATATCTTGATCATATGGGAAAAAACATGGTTTTCCATCCTGAGAGAAGGAAGAAGGGAAAGACAAGCCCGATGGAATTCAAGTCCCAGGTTCTTGTAGGTTCCTAAAGCCCAGCCCTATCTTTCCCTTTCTCAGTTTGGTTATTCCATTTCTATACCCTGGTTTATTTCAGGGACCCTTTTAGGGAGAAGGGGAGATGTCAGTAATTGGAATCAAGAGTGAGATGGTAAAATAACAAATCTTAAAATATAGGATTAGCAGAGTAAAGCTGAGGTGGGGACCAGTAATGATTCAGGGATCCAGAGCTGAATGCCAATGTTTCTGGTTATATAGTAGAAAAGCAATGGATTGATTATCTATTGTCTCTTGAGGACCATGAGACTATAAAGATTTCAGTAGTGGGGTGCCTGGCTGGCTCAGTCCGTGGAGCATGAAACTCTTGATCTTGGTTGGGGTTGTGAGTTTAAATGCCACGTTAAGTATAGAGATTACTTAAGAATAAAATCTTAACAACAACAAAAAAAGATTTCAGTAGAAGTCAGTTTCCACCATTTATTTTGTTCTCTCTTTAAGAAAAGTAATTTCCAGGGGCGCCTGGGTGGCGCAGTCGGTTAAGCGTCCGACTTCAGCCAGGTCACGATCTCGTGGTCTGTGAGTTCGAGCCCCGCGTCAGGCTCTGGGCTGATGACTCAGAGCCTGGAGCCTGTTTCCGATTCTGTGTCTCCCTCTCTCTCTGCCCCTCCCCCGTTCATGCTCTGTCTCTCTCTGTCCCAAAAATAAATAAAAAAATAAAAAACGTTGAAAAAAAATTAAAAAATAAATAAATAAATAAAAATAAAAAAGAAAAAGAAAAAAGAAAAGTAATTTCCAGTTAAAGCTGGCTTACTTCCAAGTATATAGAGAACAACAGAGTCTGCTTTAAGAAAATACTTTTTTGCTTATAAGCAGTGATCTGTGACCACTAGCACTTGGATAATTGTCTTGCTAAATTGCACCAGCCAACTTCTTAACACTCTAAAACAGGGCACTAATTTGGCAATTTGGGGTAACCTGAAATCTTATCACTCTCCTTCCCTTGTTCCACCCCATCCTTAACTTTTGCAAATTTAGTACCACTGCCTGGCACATTCTCTTCTACTAGGAAGAAAAGTTCCCTTGCTTCTACTAACATTATCATAATTCTGGTTCTCCCCCACCTCTCAGTTTTGAGCTCACATCCTGAAACTTCCCTGTGAATTCAGATCTAGATTAGGTACTTCTGCTAAGTACTCGTGAAACACTGTGTTTCTCCTATCACATAGCATATAGCATTATAACTGCTTTTTAGTCTTTCTGTACTGCTAAACTCTAAGTTGAGAGCTGGGCACATAGCAGGTGTTTAATAACGACTCTTGTATGAATGAATGAATAGTTATAATGAATATTGAGATAATATATGTACAGCATCTGGCACATGAGCCATCAATACATTGTTTCTTGTTAGTTTTCTTTTGTGATTCATAAAATAACCCTAGAACCTGAGTTCAGCAGGGCATACTGCACTGCACTTCCGTGGGAACAGCTGCATAGGTGGAACTAGGGATCATGCTAACATGTAACAACCGTTCTAGCAGGTGCCTAATCCATTAGAACAGAAGAGCCTGGCCTTCTATGTGGGAGAGATGATCAATCTTGCTTGCCCCCATAACAGAGCATAAATTCACTTATTAATAACCTAAACATATGGTGACTATATCTATGAAGAATTAAAATTAAATTGAATATTCCAAGATAGAAAATTATTTACCAGGGATATTCTTAAGTACAATTTAAGTAGTTACATTGACACTATTTGTACTGATAAGATCTTACTTATAATATAAATAATCAATAACCCCTTTATATATAAGCAGTAATCATTAAAAACAACATTTCCAAACATATAAACCACAATAAAAACTAAGAATACATTTAAGGTATATGAAGCATAACTAAAAACTATGGAACTTTACTGAGGATCATAAAAATACTTGAATAAATGGAAAAATAGCATGTGCTTTTAAAGATTCTTCGGTAGTATAAGATGCTCATTCTCCTCAAATTGTTTTATAAACAGTGACATTTCAAATAAAGTACCAAAGATTTTTTTTTGGCAAAATTTTTGTTGAATAATAACATACATACAAAAAGTACATGTAACTCTACATCTCAACAAAATTTTAATTATTTTTAAATGGGTATAAGTTCAAAGTTTAACTGAAGTAAAAATGGAGGAAAACATCCCATAAAATTTCAGTTTAAAAAAATTTTTAATTTTGGAGCTGGCACTCTAACATAGAAATTAGCAGAAAAGAATAGAAAGCCAAAAAACAAGCTTGTGAGAACATGTACAAATAAATGTGGTAAATGTAGCATTTCAGATTGGTGAGTTCAGATTGGTGATAGCATCTTTTTAAAAAATGTTTATTTATTTTGAGAGAGAGAAAGAGCATGAGCAGGGCAGGGACAGAGAGAGAGAGATCAAGAGAGAGAGAGTCCCAAACAGGCTCTGTACTGCCAGTGCAGAGCCCTATATGGGGTTCAGTCTCAGGAACCATGAGATCACGACTGAGCTGAAACCAAGAGTCGGACGCTCAATTGACCGAGCCACCCAGGTGCCAACCCCCCCTTTTTTTTTTTAAAAAAATTTATTTATTTAATGATAGAACCTTTAATGGCGCTAGAATGATTGTGATATCAGTGTCTAACTAAACATTGGATTTAAAAAATAAATATGAATAAAATCAGAAAAGATCTAGAATAATATATAGCTTAAAATTTAGGATTTGTGGGGTACCTGGGTGGCTCTGACGGTGGAGTGTCCGACTTGGGCTCAGGTCATGATCTCATGGTTCCTGAGTTTGAGCCCCTCATTGGGCTCACTGTTGTCAGTACAGAGCCCACTTCAGATCCTCTGTCTCCCTCTCTCTCTGCCCCACCCCTGTTTACTCTCTCTCTCTCAAAAATAAATAAACATTTAAACATATTTAGGATTTGTAAGCATTCCACTAAAAATTGAAATCATAGTAAAAAATTAATAGATGTGTCTATATACATTTAATACTTTTCTGTGGTGACCACCATAAGTGACAGACAAATGACAGGTTAGGAAAGAGTGTTATCTGCTATCTTCATTCCCAGGCAGTGTCTTTGATAGGAACGAGGTGTGCTGTATTGATTGCATGTGCAGATCTTGGAGTCAGATTGCTTGGGTCTGAATATGAAATGGCCCACTTACAAGCTGTCTTAGGTTGGGTTCCCCGGAAGCTGTGGCTGAGAGGAAGGGTTTTATAAAAGTGACTTATCAAAGATGTTCTCTTCGGTGGAATCTGGAGGAATGAGGAAGCAGGCTAAGACAAGGGGCAGAATCTAGGCAAAGACGAGGTTTCAGGTGAAGCCTCACCTCAACTTGACATTATGGGAAGATCTGGAGCAAACGTACCACAGAATCTTCTGGCCTTAAAGCAAGCAGTCCGGGCCTTTGTATCTCCACTGCATCAGTCGGTCATTGTTTGCAGGCCATCCAGGCATTTGGGACAGGCTGAGGACAATTTTCCAGAGAAGGGTGCAACTCTGAATTGTTAGCCACCAAAGATCATGGCAGCCAAAAAATGAACGCACTAGGTGGGCAGGGGATTGAGGGATAGCATGAGTAGCATCTTCTAAAATAACTAAGTCATTCTGGTTAAGTTACTTAACTCTCTCATTATAAACTCATTTATAATGAAAACATATCTTTGATGCCATAGGGACTGTAGAGAAATGGTAAGGAATAGTATATGTCAGGAAATAGTCTAACAAAAACACTCAAACATTAGCATTCAGAGAGTTTTACAACTCTAAACATTCACTAATTGCAAAATAGGAAAATTACAAAGACTGTAATTTTGTCTGCAAAATGCAAGTACAATGAATAAGTGAAGAAATAGAATTGTCCAAAACATGGAAATATTTTCTCTCTCACTGTAACTATAGAAGTACAAGCTTAAAGCAAATTACTGTTCATTTCTTATCAAAGAGCCAAAATCAAAGATAACACTCAGTATTGGCAAGGTGTCTGTGTGGGAATAGAGGAAACTCTTGCATTCCTATTAAGAGTATAAAATGACTGATTGTGTTCTGGGGGGCATATGGGAAATCTATCTGAAGCTTTTAAATCATGTATACCTTCTATAATGGGCATTCTCATTTCCAAGAATTTATCTGCAGAAAATTTGGCCAAATACTTGAAAATACAAAGGTATATAATATTATTTTGGTATTGGAAAATTGGCATGAGCTAATAAAACAGAAAGGGATAATAGTGACAAAGCAGTTACTATAATGAATAATGGTATAAAAACACTTACTGAAAGGAAATTAAGTCCAAACTTTAGTCAAAAACACAAATTAAAAAATTGTTTTCAGACAAGATGATATAATTTTTAAAAACATTTGGAATTATATGCACTAGTGGTGATTATTTTTGTGAGAGGAGGTATTTTTATCTTCTTTGTGCTCATTTGTATTGCTCTGATCTTTCTACAGTGAACAAGTAACACAACAATAACTCATAAGTCTCAGTTTTCTCCTTAGGAACTCAAGCCTGAGGTACAAGCCTGTAGGTACAAAACTTATTTGAGGATTGCCATTAACCACGATTTCTAGTTATTTTTGATTTCTTGCTATTTATGCCAAGCATAGATTTGTAAGCAAATTCCTGGAACATATTTCAAGAAAGAATCAAGACCATCAGTTTCAAGCAAACAGATTTGTTAAACACATAGACACAAATCACTAGGAACAATGAATGCACATCTTTACCCAAAGAAGAGAAACAGAATCTTTTTTTTTTAAGTTTATTTGTTTTTAGAGAGAGAGAGAGGAGAGGAGCAGAGAGAGAGGGAGAAAGATAATTCCAAGCAGACGTGGAGCCCGATATAGGGCTTGAACCCATGAACTGTGAGATCATGACCTGAACCAAGACCAAGAGCCAGACGCTCAACCAACCGAGCCACCCAGGTGCCCCCAAAGAGAATCTGTTGTGTAAGTGTGATTGGTGAGAAAACTATTGTAGACTATTGCTTTAAAACTTGATTTACACTCATTCAAGGGATTACTTCTTCAGGATACTCATGTTATCCTGTATTTTTTTTTTTTATTTTTAATGTTTATTTTTGAAAGAGAGAGAGACAGAACATGAGTGGAGGTGGAGCAGAGAAAGAGGGAGACACAGAATCGGAAGCAGGCTGTCAGCACAGAGCCGGACTCGAGACTTAAACTCACGAGCTGTGAGATCATGACCTGAGCCAAAGCCGGATGCTTAACAGACTGAGTCACCCAGCTGCCCTTCATTTTATTCTGTCTTTAGGCTCGTTTCACATTTGGTCAATATAGCAAACTGTATCAATCAGAATCACAACAGAAAACAGATGGCACAAATGGGGTAACTGAAGGGAGGTTCAAAAGGGGCAGTTTACAAAGAAGTGGGCAAGGCTCAGGGCTAGCAATATCAGAGAGGGGTTGAAAGAGTAGGGAGGAGGAGCTGTTATTGGAACCTTGAGAAGGTCGGTTGAGAGACGCAGGGACTGAGTGGAACAAAAGTCACCATACCTCTCATGTAGGACAGCTGTGCCCCCTCCAAGTGTTGGCTCAGCATTTCAGGCAGCTTCAACCTCAGGGCACCTCCATACCAGCACAAGTGTCCACAGTCCCCAGGCCAGGGTAAGAGAGAGTGCAGAGAAGCCCACGCCAGCTCTTCAGTGCAGCTCACTGGAGGTGATGGGTCATGTCTGCTCGCATCTCGTTGGCCAAAGCAAGTCATGTGGCCTTGCCCAGCTACGAGGGGCTGGGGAAGAATCCTCATATGCACCTAAAAGGCAAGGAGAACTAGAAACATTGGTGAAACACACAGAGAGTAGTCCCTGCTCTTTTATATTATGCTTCATTCCTTTGTATGAGAGACAGGCTGTCACCCAACCTTGGGACATACTCTAAGCTGTGTGGTCTCACGGTAGCCACTAGTCACATGCCAGTGACTGAGCACCTAAATGTGACTTGAGATGTGCTGTACTTGTAAAATATACCTCAGATTTCAAAGACGCAGCACCAAAAGAAGAATGTAAGATAGCTTATTAATGACTTCTAATATTGATTATAGGTGGAAGGATAATACTTTTGAAATACTGGGTTAAATAAAAAACCATTATTATTTATTAATTTTATCTATTTTTACTTTAAAAAATTTTTTTTTAAGTTTATTTATTTCAAGAAAGAAAGTGTGGGTGGTGGGGTGGGGAAGAGGGAGAGGGAGAGACAGAGAATCCCAAGCAGGCTCCCCACTGCCAGCACAGAGCCCCACGTGGGTTTCAAACTCACGAAACTGTGAGATCACGACCAGAGCCAAAAATCAAAAGTTGGACACTTAACCGACTGAGCCACAGAGGTGCCCCATCTATTTTTATTTTTTAAAATGTGGTTTCTAGATAACTTTGTATGCAGCTTCTGTTTGTGGTTTGCATTATTTTGCTATTGAACTGTGCTGTTCTAGAGAGTTCTCTTGGTTCCCAGGAGGGTTTCTAATAGAGAGAAAGAATTACCAGCTTCTGCTAGAATTCTCCATAGGATGAATCATTGCTTTAATTACTCCTGTAGCTAAGTAGCTACCCAAGTGATAAGGTTTTCTTCTTTTATTTTAATGTCTAATTTAAATTTCTTTATAAAAATTCAGGATCAGTTTTTTTTTCTCTCCTCCATAAAGGCAAAGCACAGGTGGTTCATAGAGACCATTATTCCATGTAGAGTCTTTTTTATAAAACATATTTAAATGCCACTCAGTTTCATTAAAACAAAGGAGCCATTCAGCAAATGTGCTGCTTTTTTAGTTTCTTACTTTTTCATGGAAACTCATTTTGAAGACTTTGTCTACTTTTTTATTTGGAAAGAGAGTACAGAGAAAGTTGTTACCTTTACCTTTTCCTACATATCGAGAGCTGAAGTTGTTAGTTCTCAAATTTTCTTGGAAATATGGTCACACAGTAACTATTCTACAACCTGTGCCAGAGATGCCCCCTCCATCCCTTCGGTCCCCTCCCTTCCCCTAGACCCAGCTCTCTGCCCCGGAGGCTGACCTGCTCATCTACACTAAGTGGTCTGCAAGGGAGAGTTCTGGTAGAGACTAGAAGGGAGTGGAGCAGGGTCAGGGTATTTATTCACCTGCGAGGTAGCCTCTGGCTGTATATTTAGGGTTGAGTCAGGAAAAGGGCATCACTCTAAATAGAAGAGTTTAATACAGAAATTAGAGTACTGACTGAGTGCCACTGCTCCCTTTCATGACTGCAGGTTCTACTGCTCACTCTGCTCAGCCTTGTGGGTCTAGGAGTGGTGACAGCTTTGCTGTTCCTACTCTCAGGTGACTGCCCTATCCCTTGTGACTCCCTAATAGTCCCCTGAGTGCCCTTGAAGTGAGCATGCCATCTGCATTCTACAGCAACCGCAACACCAGGTACTCGGGCATCCTGTGGGAGGGCTACATCCAAACAAGAGGTCGTCGAGTGTCAGGACCCAGAGGGGCAACATTTTGAAGATATTTGCTCAAGTCTAGGAACATAAGATAGCTTTTCATATATTTATGCCTGATATTTTAAAAAGCCTTTACAATGTCTTGTGGGAACAACAAACTCTAATATGACTAAGGTAAGAAAGAAAGTTATCAGGATGCATTTTTATATGTTGTAGTTTTTTTCTTTGGCAAAGAAATGTCAATATTTGAACCACACATTAAGTTCTATACTCATCAGTTCTTGGTCTTCCAAGTATATCCTGTACTTCTTAAAAAAATTTTTTTAATGTTTATTTATTTTTGAGAGAGAGAGAGAGACAGAGTGCGAGGCGGGGGGGAGACACAGAATCTGAAGCAGGATCCAGGCTCTGAGCTGTAGGCACAGAGGCCGATGTGGGGCTCCAACTCACAAACCACGGGATCATGACCTGAGCCGAAGTCAGATGCTTAATCGACTAATCCACCCAGGCGCCCCTACTTGAACTTATTTTAGATGGGAGGTTGAAAAATTTACTTTGTTTCCCCACCTGTACAATGAAGAGTTTAAGACTATATGATCTTAAATATCCCTGTGCACTAACATTCTATAAGTCTATGATATTTCTGTCAAATTTGTGAAAGAGTTTTTTGGCTCAGGTGAGGTGAAGTTGCAACTGTTTTCAGTTGTCCTGCATCTGGGCTCACCCAACACCAGCCACCTCTACCATGCCTAAGTTTGACCCCAACGAGATCTAAGTTGTATACCTGAAGTGCACCAGTGGGGAAGTTGGTGCCATATCATTTGCCCTGGCCCAGTAGACTGGCTCCCAGGATCTGTCTCCAACAAAGGTTGGTGATGACTTTGCTAAGGCACCAATGATTGGAAGGGTCTGAGGATTACAATGAAAATGACCGTTCAGAACGTACAGGCCCAGATTGAAGTGGTCCTTTCTGCCTCTGCCCTCATTATCAAAGTCCTCAAGGAACCGCCAAGAGACAGAAAGCAGCACAAAAACATTAGGCACAGTGAAAATACCTCTTTTGATGAGCTTCTCAACATTGCCCGACAGATGCAGCACCGATCTTTAGCCAGAGAACTCTCTAGAACCATGAAAGAGATTCTGGGAACTGCTCAATCAGTGGGCTGCAATGTTGATGGCTGCCACCCTTATGACATCATAGATGACATCAACAGTGGTCCAGTATAATACCCAGCTAGTTAAGAACTACAAAGGAAAACATTTCAATAAAGGATCATTTGACAACCAAAGAAAAAGTTGTGGGATATATTGGTGAGGTGAATGTGCAGACTTCTCTGGAGTATTGGGATGACTATTTTGTGAAACAATTTCACTTTCCCACTTGACCAAGAAAATCAGAGAGAATTATTTTTACCAATGCCCTTGAAAGCAGGACATAAAAGAATGCATGGTACTAAGAGCACCAAGCTTGGATCAGAGGTCAACAAATAATGGCCCATGAGCCAAAGGAAACATGCCACCTGTTTTTGTAAAGTTTTATTGAAACACAAGCCATGCTGAGTTGTTTATGTATGGTCTATGGCTGCTTTCTCACTACCATGCAGAATTGAACTGTTGTAACAGAAATTATATCGGCCCACAAATCTTAAAATGGTTATTATCTGGCCCTTTGCAGAAAAAGTTCGCCAATCCCTGGCTTAAAATATGTAAGCAGCTCTCTTTAAGCAAAATTCCCCACCCGGGTTTTTTAGAAGTGACGTACCCGAGACCCTAATAGTGGGTGATTAAAGGTACAAATAAATGTCTATTTTGAAAGCACCTAAATTTTAACACTTGGTATGACACTTGAGAGGCAGCCTGGTAATCCTAGGATCTGATCCCAATTCCATTCTTTACAAGCTTAACAATCTAATGAGAGTTACCTAATTTTTCTTAATTCTAAAATCCCATGAGATAATACATGGAACACCTTAAATTTCTATCCAAAAGTCAAGAGTTATTAAATAGCAAGTTGACACTGCAGAAAAGGAAAATCTAGATCTATGAAGTCAGAAGGTTGGAAAATGCTTCATATGGGCACAGAGCTGAACAAGCGATGTTCAGTAAATTATTGAATAACCATCTCCCTCCCAGTGGCCCTCATAAAGCCACTCCTTCAGCAAAAAAAAACTTGAATCTCTCAGGCAGGTAACATGCTAGGAACGATGCATGGGAATGAGAAGCCAACAGTAGAATTTGGAGTGACTGCTGCCCGGCAACTGTGCGGACTAGGACCCTGGCCAGGAAGATACGGGGGTATCACAGCTCTCAAGCTACAAATGCGTCTGTAGTTGGCTCCATGAAGTTGCTCTGCAATGGAAGCTTCCAACTATGCATTCACAGGGGATTGATCTCCAAATGAGGAACAGACAACCTGCCGAGGAATACCTGTGTTCCTCAAATGTCAAAGCTGGAACTAGAAGGATTTAGAGATACACTGAGGGGGAAATCTTCAAGAACAGACTGAGGGTTAAAAGGATCATCCTTATGTATTTGTTTTCAGAACAAAAGGGTTTTTGTTTTGTTTTGTTTTGTTTTGTTTTGTTTTGTTTTAAAGATCATTACAAAGAAATCTAATTCTTCTCTTCTGGCTGGGCAGAGTTTAAAGTCCAACAACTCACTCCTATTTCTCTCCCTGAGCTGGAATTCAACAGATAAGAAGAGAGTCTTAATGATTAATCAGCTCAAGCGCAGCTCTAAAACAAGAAAGGGACTTTATTTTCATTTTAAAGATGAACAAACTGAGGCCCTGAGGTATCAAAACGCCTATTCGAGGTCATATAGTTCTTTTGTGCATAGTGAAAATGAATCCCTGGGGGTCTGATTTCCGCTGTACTCTTCTCCAAAGCATCCTGCTTCTCCAGAACTGAGAACTTGGGTAGACCACACTGGTCCCGCCACTGACCTACTGCATGATGTTGACATATTGGAGGATCTCTCTGTGGCTCTGTTTTCTCCTCCGTAAAATGGTCAGAACACCTACTTACCCCTCCTCATCAAGATGGTGAAGCTCAGCTGCGAACACAGACATGAAATTGTGATTCAGCGGACATGGCAGACACTTATTTTTCTGTATGAAACCCATTCCCTTCCTCATTAACCTGATTTTACCCCAGCAGCCATATGTCCCAGAGAATAAATCATACTTAAACCATGGCAGCCAATGGTGGTCCCGTCTCCTTTCCAGTGACTGGACTACAGATTGTCATGTGACCCAGAACTAGTCAAGAAGATAGAGAGGAAAGCCTGGAGAGGGGTGTGGAAAACTTGAAGGAAGTTCTGTTCTACCTGGTAAAAGGCACAAATGGTGGGACACCTTGGGTGACTCAGTTGGTTGAGAATCTGGCTCTTGGTTTCGGCTCAGGTCATGATCTCATGGTTTATGAGTTCAAGCCCTGTGTCAGGCTTTGTGCTGACAGAGCCTGTTCAGAATTCTTTCTCTCTGCCCCTCCCCCCACACTCTCTCAAAATAAATAAATAAAAACTTCTTTTAAAAAAGGCACAAGTGGTAACATGAAGAAAAGTTTAAGTGTCTGGAAAGGATGCTCTTATGTGTGATGGTGAACATCATGGGTGGAAAAAAGCAGGTATCAGTGACAAGCTTGTTCACTTTTTTGACAAATACTTATGGTGTGCTCACCATATGTGAGGCACTGGGAATACAGCAGAGAGCAAGCAGACCCAAATCCCTGGCCCCATGGAGATTACATTCTAGTGATGGGGAGACAAACAAGATAAATAAGCACAATATGTAGGATATTGGGGAGAAGTGTGGAAGAAAGAGATGAAGGCATGAATAGGAACATAAGTGATTGGGGGCTGAAGGTTTAGGCAGGATGGGAAGGATGTCTTCATGGAGAAGAAAAGCCTGAAGGAAGTGAGGGAGTAAGCCACGGTGGAATATGCCATTAGAGTCACCTATCAGAGGACACAGCAAGGTGGCTTGTGTGGCTAGAGTGGAGCAAGCAACATGGGGAAGGATAGAAAGTGTGGTCAGTGGTATCGACCGCAATCATGTGGAGCCTTGAAACCACTGTGGGTCTTTGTTTCTTACTCTGAGTCACACTGGAGTCCACTGGAAGGTTTTGAACAGAGAGATGGCTTGATCAGACCTTCATTTTAGCAGGAACATTCTGGCAACTTTGTGCAAATAGGCTGAAGAGGTACAAGGGCAGACATGAACTACTCAGGGGGATATTTAATTAACTACTCCAGCCAGAGTGGTAGTGTGGAAATGTAAGAGGCAGTCCAGATTCTGCATATATTTTGAACACGGAGTTGGCAGTACTTGTTAAAGATCACATTGGGGGTTGAGGGAGTTGAGGACAACTGAGGTTTGGGGTTTCAGCACCTGGGATGGTGGAGTTGTCATTTACTAAGTGGGGAAGAGTGTGGGAAGGGTGTGCTTTGAGAGCAATGTCAGAAACTTGCTTTTCATCTTGTCTGAGATGCCAAAAATTAGTCATCAAGATGGATATGTCATGTAGGCAGTTGGATAACAAGTACAACAAATTAGGCATTAATCAAATGGAAGAAACACCAGGAATGAGTCATAGGGAAGCATCTGGCTTACTGCAGGATGATTTCTATTTACTAACACTGATTCTAAAAAGTGAACATTTCCCCTCCATGTTTAACAAATCATTTTGGGGAAGATGTTCTCAAGATGTTTTTAGAGAACACAGGTCTAGAGGGAGAAATTCTTACCTATGCTAGCAACCTTTGTAGCAAGTATGGATGTTTTATAATGAATGATGGTAACCCCCTGGGTCTACACCTACTGAATACATATCTACCTGAAAAATTCTTTAGTGATTATGTGACATTTCCAATCTTCAGTGGATCTATAGTGAGAGTAATACAGTTTTTAGCAAGTTGCTTGTTGATCAAAAAAATATACCAAACTGTGATTTAATCTTTTGGTGTCAGGATCCCAGCCCTAGGATAAATTTAATGGAAGGACAGTGTTACCACAATGCTTGGATTTCAGTTTAATCCTGAGTCAGTCCTGAGGTCCAGAGGACTCTTGGAGGTGACAGTCATTACCTGGATTAGGAAGTGGTTGTTGAGCCATGAGGGCTAAATTGTGACAATGAAGGTGACATTTGTGATTGGGTCCATACATGGATCTATTCACTTGGGCTGAATTATAAAGCAGGCACAGAATATGGTGTTCTCTCTTTCCCTCCACCCCTGCCCCTGTGTCCATCTCTGAATCTTCCACAAATCTGCTTTACAGAGTGACCTTTACTCTGTGAATGTTTAAAACTCCAATCCATTATTAGTAAAATCAAACAGAACTAAGGAATCTGGAAGACTTTAACAAAGGAGAGTTAATGTCCTCAGTGGGCTATTCATCCATGCCTACCAGGAACAACGAAATCCCAAAAGATGAACAGGCACAAAGGACATGAGCCAACAATTCACAGAAATAATGCAAGCCTCAGGAGGTGACTCACTAGTAACCAACCCCAGAGACTTCAACTGAAGAAACAATATCACTTTTCACCTATCAAATTAGCCAAGGTTTAAAAATAGTGTTCCATGTCCCTGTGGGATGAAATCAGGATTCCTTACAGTGTCAGTCACAGTATAAATGGCAAAAACTTTCTGAGAAGTGATTTGGCGACAAGCTACAGTAGCACTAACCATGTATCTGTGCTCAGATCCTGTGATTCTATTTATTAGTGGGGTTTCTTATAAGTTTTATTCAAATTCTGTTAGTTAACATACAGTGTAATGTTAGTTTCAGGTGTACAAGGTAGTGATTCAACACTTCATACAACTCTCTGTGCTCATCACAAAGTGCCCTCTTTAATCCCCGTCACCTATTTAACCCATCCCCCCACCCATCTCCCCTCTGGCTACCATAAGTTTGTTCTCTATAGCTAAGAGTCTGTTTCTTTCTTGGTTTGCCTCTCTCTCTCTCTCTCTCTTTTCCACATTTGCTCTTTTGTTTCTTAAATTCCACCTATAAGTGAAATCATATGGTATTTGCTTTTATCTGACTTATGTCACTTAGTATTATATTCTCTAGCTTCATATCATTGCAAATGGCAAGATTTCATTCTTTTTATGGCTGAGTAATATTCCATTGCGTGTGTGTGTGTGTGTATGTGTGTGTGTGTGTGTGTGTGTGTGAATACATACCACATCTTCTTTACTCATTCATCTGTCAATGGACACTTAGGCTGTTTCCAGAGTTTGGCTATTGTAGATAATGCCGCTATAAATGCCAGGGTGCATGTATCCCTTTGAATTAGTATTTTTGTATTCTCTGGGTAAATACCTAATAGTCCTATTTTTAACTTTTTGAGGGTCCTCCATACTATCTTCAACAGTGGCTGTACCGGTTTGCATTCCCACCAACCGTGCAAGAGAGTTCTTCTTTCTCCACATCCTCACCAACACCTGTTGTTTCCTGCTGTTGATTTTAGCCATTCTGACAAGTGTGAGGTGATCTCTCATTGTAGTTTTGATTTGCATTTCCCTGATGATAAGTGATGTTGAGCATGTTTTCACATGTCTGTTGGTCATCTGTATGCCTTCGTTGGAAAAATGTCTGCTCATATCTTCTGCCCATTTTTAATTGGATTATCACTTTGGGGTGTTGAGTTTTATAAATTATTTCTAGATTTTGGATATTTTCTTTATCAGATGTGTCATTTGCAAATATCTTCTCCCATTCTGTAGGTTCCCTTTTAGTTTTGTTGTCTCCTTCCCTATGGAAAAGCCTTTTTTTGATGAAGTCCCAATAGTTTATTTCTGCTTTTGTTTCTCTTGCCTCAGGCAACATTATTTAGAAAGAAGTTGCTAGGCTGATGTCAAAGAGGTTATTGCCTGTGTTCTCCTCTAGGATTTTTATGGCTTCAGGTCTCCATCTAGGTCTTTAACCTATTTTGAATTTATTTTTGTGTATGGTATGAGAAAGTGGTCCAGTTTCATTCTTTTGCATGTTGTTGTCCAGTTTTCCCAACACCATTTGCTGAAGAGACTTTTTCCCATTGAATCTTCTTTCCTGCTGTGTGATTAATTGACCATATAATTGTGGGTTCGTTTCTGGGTTTTCTATTCTGTTCCATTGATCTATATGTCTATTTTTGTGCCAGTACCATACTGTTTTTATCACTACAGCTTTGTAATATAACTTGAAGTCCAAAATGTGATGTCTCCAGCTTTTTTTTTTTTCTTTTTCATGGTTGCTTTGGCTAGTGGGGGTTTGTGGTTCTATACAAATTTTAGGATTGTCTGTTCTAGCTCTGTGAAAAATGATTTGGTATTTTGGTAGGGATTGCATTAAATGTGTAGATGGCTTTGGGTAGTATCGACATTTTAACAATATTTGTTCTTGTAATCCATGAGCATGGAATATCTTTCCATTTCTTTGTGTCATCTTCAATTTCTTTCATCAGTGTTTTATAGTTTTCAGAGTACAGGTCTTTTACCTCTTTGGGTAGGTTTATTCCTAGGTATCTTGTTGCTTTTGGTACAATTATAAATGGGATTGATTTCTTAATTTCTCTTTCTGCTGCTTCATTATTGGTGTATAGAAATGCAATACTGCATTTGTATCCTGTGACTTTACTGAATTTATTACTTCTGTGAGTATGTTTAGAAATAAATAAAAAGATGGGGTGCCTGGGTGGGTCAGTCGGTTGTGTCTGACTTTGGCTCAGGTCATGATCTCGTGATTTGTGGGTTCGGCCCCACATCGGGCTCTGTGCTGACAGCTCAGAGCCTGGAGCCTGTTTTGAATTCTGTGTCTCCTTCTCTTGCTGCCCCTCCCCTGCTCGCACTCTGTTTCTCTCTCTCTCTCTTTCAAAAATAAATAAACATTAAAAGAAAGAATTAAAGAAAAAGAAATGAAAACTGGTATAGCCACTCTGGAAAACAGTATGGAGTTTCTTCAAAAATTAAAAATAGAACTACCCTATCACCCAGTAATTGCACTACTAGGTATTTATCCAAGGGATACAGATATGCTGTTTCGAAGGGACACATGCACCCCCATGTTTATAGCAGCACTATCAACAATAGCCAAAGTATGGAAAGAGCCCAAATGTCCATCAACAGATGAATGGATAAAAAAAGATGTGGTTTATATATACAATGGAGTATTACTTGGCGATCAAAAAGAATGAAATCTTGCCATTTGCAACAAAGTGGATGGAACTAGAGGGTATTATGCTAAGCAAAATTAGTCAGAGAAAGACAAATATCATATGACTTCACTCATATGTGGAATTTAAGATACAAAACATGAACATAAGGGAAGGGAAGCAAAAATAATATAAAAACAAGGAGGGGGACAAAACATAAGAGAATCTTAAATACAGAGAACTGAGGGTCACTGGAGGGGTTGTGGGTGGGGGATGGGCTAAATGGGTGAGGGGCATTAAGGAAGATACTTGTGATGGGCCTTGGGTGTTATACATAGGGGATGAGTCACTGGAATCTACTCCTGAAATCATCATTGCACTATATGCTAACTAACTTGGATATGAATTTAAAAATAAATAAATAAATAAAATGGAAAGAAAAGAAAAAGATGTTCAACAAAGTTATTTACAAAGCAAGCTTTAAAAAACTAATATTCATCAGTAAATGTTTAAATTATGTTTAGCCATATGGTATACTCCAAGTCATCATGGGATGCCTAAGAAAAGCTGATAAATGGTGTCAAGACAAGAAATAGGACTTATACAAGACTGCCTGACTTACATGAAAAATACACTTTGGGGCACCTGGGTGGCTCAGTCAGCTAAGCATCCGTCCAACTCTTGATTTTGGCTCAGGTCTTGATCTCAGGGTTGGTTGTGAGATCCGGCCCTGCCTCGGGCTCTGTTCTGGGTGTGGAGCCTGCTTAAGATTCTCTCCCTCTCTCCTCCTCTGTCCCTCTCCTGCCTATGTGTGTGCATGCTCTCTCTCTCAAAAAATAAATTAAAAAAAAAAGAAAAATACGTTTTATCATATTTCCTTTAACTGTTTATAGTTACTGATATTTAGCTGTTATAATACCAGGCAACTGCTCAAGTGTCTACATGTGCCAGACCCGGCACTGAGCGCTCTACAGATATCTTCTTTTATTTTTTATTTTTTTTTCAACGTTTATTTATTTTGGGACAGAGAGAGACAGAGCATGAACGGGGGAGGGGCAGAGAGAGAGGGAGACACAGAATCGGAAACAGGCTCCAGGCTCTGAGCCATCAGCCCAGAGCCCGATGTGGGGCTCGAACTCACGGACCGCGAGATCGTGACCTGGCTGAAGTCGGACGCTTAACCGACTGCGCCACCCAGGCGCCCCCAGATATCTTCTTTTAAACAGTAAACATAAGATGAGATTTTATCTTTCTTTCCCTAACCCTTACCACTCACGCTTTTACTTTTTAGTGCAGACTATTACAAGTGGGATGACTAGCTCCCATCCTTAAAAAAAAAGGCTTATTGCAGTACATTTTACACATCATAGAATTTATCCATTTCAAGTGCACAATTCAGTGATTTCTAGTAACTTTACTGAGTGGTGCAATCATCACCATAATCCAGTTTTAGAACATATTTATTCCCACAGTAAGATTCCTCATGACCATTTAGTTAGTCCCCATTTCCATTTCTGGCCCCAGGCAACTACTAATCCCCTTTCTGTCTCTATAAATGTGCCTTTTCTGGACATTTCATATGAATGGAATCATATAACATGTAGTCCTTTGGCCTTTTGTATCTGACTTCTTTCACTTAGCATAACATTTTGGAGTTCCATCGATGCCATAACACGTCGATAGTTTTTGCTGAATAATCTTCCATTGTATGGATACAGCACCTCTCATCTATCCGTTCACCAGATAACGGACATTTAGTTTGTTTCCAGTTCGGGGGTATTATGAATGTATACGCATTTTTCAGATGAAGAAACTGACTCCCAGATGCTCTGAACGCCCCCAACATTGCATAGCCACTCAGTGTCAGAGCCAGAGTTCGCTTCCAAGCTTACCCAACTCCAAAGCCCAACCACTCTATTTATTGCTAGTTACCAGAATCAGGTGATTAATTTTTCGCTTCATACTTTTGTTTGTATACATTCTACAATGCATGTTTTGTAATTTAAAACTTTGAAAGAAGTCTTTAAATATCTTTAAATTGTGAGCAATAAAATGGTGATATGTTACTTCTTCCAGAGACAGGTACATTTTATAGACAAAACATTAGCCCTATTCCTTTAGTAATACTGTCCAATTTCAGTCCTCAACAAAAGATCAACTGAAGATGGAAACCATGGCAGCAGGCTACTCCAGAAATGCTTTGGAGGTTTATCTCCAGCGCCCACTGGAGCCTCCTGGATTCTGTGTGCTCACCACTGCTGTGGAATTGTTGTGGGACCTCCAGGATCATCAGATATCTGGGGCTTCTGTTTCAAGCTGAACACTGAAGACAGAGCAAAACCCAGCTAAGTGACGGTAGTAAAACGTCCCTCAAGGAAAACATTTTCTAACCAGTCTGCCCTTTCTGAAGTCAGACAGTAGTTGAATAAATCCTGATATTTTTACCGGTCCTTTTGTCTTTCATTGCTTGGGCATGTTTTATAGGCTATAGGCATTTTCCTGTATGTCTTTTATGTCACAAAGATATGAATTTTAATTAAAGTTGAAAATACATGAAAAGGTTCTTGACATTACTAATCATCCAGGAAATGCAAATCAAAACCACAATGAGATATCACCTCATACCTGTCAGAATGGCTATCATCAAAAAAGACAAAAAGTAACAAGTGTTGGCGAGGATGTGGAGAAAAGGGAACACTGGAAATGCACATTGGTGGAGCCACTATGGAGGTTCCTCAAAATATTAAAACTAAACTACTATATGATCTAGCAATCTCATTTCTGGGTGATGAAGATCACTATTGTTGAAGAGATATTTGCACTCCCATGTTCGTTGCCGCATTATTCATGATAGCTAAGATAATGGACACAACCTAAGTGTCTGTAACAGATAAATGGATAAAGATGGTTTATTTATATTTAAGCACACAGTGGAATATTATTCAGCCATGAGAAAGAAGGAAATTCTGCCATTGACAGCAACTTGGATGAACCTTGAGGGCATTAGGTTAAGTGAAGTAAAAGAAAGACGAAAACTGTATGATATCACTCACATGTGGAAACTAAAAAGGCAGAACTCAGAGAAAGAAAGTAAATGGTTGTTATCAGGGACCGGGCAGGTAAAGGACAGGGGGAGATATTGGTCAAAGGGTAATAATTTCTAGTTAAAAGATTAAATAAATTCTGGGGATCTAATGTCCAAAATGGTAATTTTAACTATAATACTGTTTCATATACTTAAATGTTGCTAAGAGAGGATCTTAAATGTCCTCACCACAATAAAAAATAGTAATTATGGGACAAGATGGACGTGTTAGTTCCTGCTTTGTATGGCATTTTTGGAATACGTAAATGTATCAAATCAACATGTTGTATACCGTAAGCCCATACAACATTATATGTCAACTATAATCTCAATAAAGTTGAGGTAGAGGAAGAAAATACAGATCATTGGGATATGGTGGCCAGCAAGAAGGCCACACCTCCAGATATTCACACTCTTCTTTTTTTAATTTATTTATTTTAAGAGAAAGAGAAAGCACGTGCATGTGTGTGCGCATTCACATGCACAAGCAGGGGAGAGGCAGAGAGAGGGAGAGAGAATCCCAAGCAGGCTCCACACTGTCAGCACTGAGTCCAACGCAGGACTTGAACTCACAAACCACGAGATCATGACCTGATCCAAAGTTGGATGCCCAACCTGCTGAGCTAACCAGGCACCTCTCTCATCACTGGTTCTGGGGGAAGCCACGTCACAATCAGTTTTATGGAGAAGCTTGTGTAGCAAAGAGCCAGAGCCTCTTGCCAACAGCCATAGGTAGGAGCGAGACTTGGAAGAGAATCCCCAAGCCCCAGTCCAGTTTTCAGAGACTGCAGCTCTCGCTGCCACCTTCACCATGACATCCCTGGAGATCCTGAGTGAGATCCAACCAGCTCAGCCTCTCCTGATTCCTGGCCTTCATAAATTGAAAAAGATAATCAATGTTTATAGTTTCTAGAGCTAAGTTTTAGGAAAATTTGTTATTTATCAATACATAAGTAATACTTAGGGGAAATTAATCCATAATTTCACAACACAGAAATCACTGCTAACATTTTGGTATGTAATCTTTGTCTCTCTTTTTCTGTGATTTACAAATAGTTATACAACGTGAATATAGAAGTGGTATGGAAAACAGTATGGCATTTCCTCAAAAAATTAAATAGAATTACCCTATGATCCAACAATTCCTCTTCTAGGGTTATAACCAAAGGAATTAAAGGCAGGGACTCAAATGGATTGTATAACCAAGTTCAAAGCTGCATTATTTACAATAGCTAAAAGGTGGAAACAACCCAACTGTCCACTGATGTATGAATGGATGAGCAAAATGTGGACTATACATACAATGGAAAATTACTTGGACTTAAAAAGGAATTGAGATTCTGATAATGCAATAACACAGATGAAACTTGAAGACATTACACTAAGTGAAATAATCCAAATGCAAAAAAACAAATATTGTATGATTCCACTCATACAAGGTACCTACAATAGTCAAATTCATAGGGACAGAAAGTGGAATAATGGTAACCAGAGACTGGGGAAGGACATAAAGGGGTGTCATTGTTTAAATGGGTATAGAATTTGGAATGATGAAAAATTTCTGGAGATGGATAATGGTGATGGTTGCACAAAAATATGAATTTATTTAATGTCACTGACTTGCACACTTAAAAATGGCTCAAATGTTAAATTTTATGCTATGGATATTTTACCACAATAAAATATATTAATATAGAATGATACCAATTTATCACCTACCTTTATGGAGATTCCTCAAAAAGCTAAAAATAGAACTACCTGATGACCCAGCACTTGTGCTAGTAGGTATTTATCCAAAGAATACAAAAATACTAATTCAGGGGTGCCTGACTGGCTCAGCTGGTACAGTGTGCAACTGTTGACCTTGGGGTTGTGAGTTCAAGCCCCACATTCCAAGTAGAGATTACATAAAAATAAAATCTTATGGCGCCTGGGTGGCTCAGTCGGTTAAGCATCCAACTTCAGTTCAGGTCATGATCTCACAGCACATGAGTTCAAGCCCTGCATTGGGCTCTGTGCTCACAGCTCAGAGGCTGGAGCCTGCTTCAGATTCTGTGTCTCCCTCTCTGTCTCTGCCCCTCCCCCTCTCACGTTCTATCTCCCTCTCTCTCCTTCAGAAATAAACACAATTTTTTTTTAAATAATAAAATAAAATCTTTAAAAATGCTAATTTGGGGCACCTGGGTGCGTCAGACTCTTGATTTCAGTTCAGGTCATGATCTCATGGTGCGTGTGTTTGAGCCCCACATTGGGGCTGCTTGGGATTCTCTCTCTCTCTCCTTCTGTCTCTGCCCCTCTCCTGTTTTCTCTCTCTCTCTCAAAATAAATAAATTTTAAAAAACTAATTCAAAAGGATTTTGAATTAGTTGCACCCCAATGTGTATAAAAGCATTATCTACAATAACCAAATTATGGAAGTGGCCAAAGTGTATGTGGACTGATGAATGGATAAAGAAGAAGTGATATTAGCCATAGAAAGGAATGAAATCTTTCCATTTGCAATGACATAGATGGAGCTAGAGACTATTATGCTAAATGAAATAAGTCAGTCAGAGAAAGACAAATACCACATGATTTCAGTCATATGTGGAATTTAAGAAACACAGCAAATGAGCAAAGAGAGAGAGAGAGAGAGAGAAACCAAGAAACAAACTCTTAATTACAGAGAACAAACTGATGGTTACCAGAAGGGAGGTGGGTGGGGGATGGGTTAAATAGGTGATGGGGATGAAGGAGGGCACTTGTGATGAACACCGGGTGTTGTATGAAAGTGTTGAATTACCATATCGTACACCTGAAACTAATATAACGCTGTATGTTAACTAACTGGAATTAAAATAAAAACTTAAAAAATGTATAACCACCCTTTTTACTCAATATCATGAACATCCTTCCATGTCAAATAGAATGTATGTTATTCTTAACCCCTGGGTAGTGATGTATTTGATAGACCTCTTCTGACGTGGGTTTGAGGAAGACATAGAACTTGGAGTGATAGACCTGCTGACGTCTCCAACCAGGTCTCTTAGTATGGTTGCGTGTCCCTGTTTCTTTCTCTGTCTCTGTCTCTCATGTTTTTGTTGTTGTTGTTGTTGTTGTTTTGTCTTTTGTTTTGCTGCAGAATTTAAGAGTCTCCCTCTCTAAAAGGTCAGGTGTTACTAAACAAACAAACAAACAAAGTGGGGGATGGGAGGACTCATTTAAAACCCTCTTTCTGACAGATTTGTTCTTTCTTGCCTTGCTTCCTGCATCCCTAGTCCATCAAGTATTGTGGGACAGAAGTCCATAAACAATGAAAAGGCATTAAATAGACCTATCTGTTATCTGGTTGTTTCATTAGTCTTCCTTTTATTACAAGTCTGTTGCCTAAATTTATCCATATTTGCAATTTCCCTTATTGACTATTCTATCTCCTTCTCTGGCTAATTGAGAAGCTTTCGTTTATTTCTCTCCAATTAGCTTGGGATTTTCTTGCCAATAAAGTGCCACTTTGTGCTTCTCAGAATCTTAGCACACTTGTAGGCTCACTCTGAGCACATTCTTACCGTGCTGACATGCAATTATGGGTTAGAAGGAAGAAATGCTAATGGAGTCCTGAGAAACCTGCTCTCCGTTCCAGTTGTTACCTGGATGACAGATGTGCCCTGGCAGGATGACCCTCAGTGAACTCTGCTGAGAAGCAGGATAGGAATAAGTTCGGGACGGCCCTTCGAAAGCTGCTCCTATGAATAGAGAAGAGGTTTCAAAGAGATCTTTCTGAAGTTGCCTTTTGGGGTTTGTGAATGTGCTTACACAGGTACGGGTGACCATGTGTTTGGGGCTGTGCCACACAGGAAGGATGTGTCCTGGCAGGGTCATCACAGGGCAAGGTAATCATTCTTTCCTTCACACCTCATTTTGCAGGTTCAGAAATCTGATTTTATCAGAGGTTTGTAACATGATTTGTTCAGTTACCAACAAGAGCCTTATTTGTTGTAAGAGCCTTATTTGTGGGGGGTGGGGGGGAGGAAAGAAGAGAAAGAAAAAAAAGAAAGAAAGGAAAAAAAAGAATAAAGGAAAGGGAAAAAAAAAGTGGTCAGCCTGAGAATTTCCACTGAGCAGCACTTATCAGGTAGGTCAGGTCAATACTTTTCCTTCTCAATAGGGATTTTTTTTTCCCTCTTGAGTTCAGATTTTGGGTTTTTGGGGTCAGACCACCAAAAGCACAATAGTCTGTGATGTTGGGGAAGCTACCTGAACCTCAATTTCCACCCTCATGAAATGGAAAAAAAATAACTATATTGTAAGATTGTGAGGAATAGATGTAAGTACATAAAACACCTTGCACAGTTACTAGTGATGCTCACAGTAAGCTCTTCATCCTTTTTCCTCCTCCTAGGTGGCATTAAAAAGTTTATAATCAAGGGGCACCTGGGTGGCTCAGTCGGTTAAGCGTCGACTCTTCAGCTCAGGTCATGATCTCACGGTTCATGAGTTTGAGCCCCACATCAGGCTCTGTACTGGCAGTGGAGAGCCTGCTTGGGATTGTCTCCCTCTCTCTCTGCCCCTCCCCTGCCTTGCTCTCTATCTCTCTCTCTGAAAATAAATAAAAATAAACTTTAACAAAAATAAAAGGAGTTTATAATCAAGTCAAAAATACCCAGGGCACCCACTCTCACAGGAATGCACTTGACAAGCCAGCAAGGTGTCAGGTCTGGCTAGGCCTGGGACGCTGTGGCCTGGCCAGCTCAGCAGATGTGGGGGGCTTGTACTGTGCTAAGCACAGAGGAGGACACACGATGGCCCAGCATCATTCCTGCCTTCTGCAGACGCATGTGCATATGCATAAACTCACAGAATATGTGTTCGGGGGGACTGAAGTCTCACCAAAGTGTGAATCCTGGGCCTCTGGCCGTCTGACATGTGAATGCCCTTTCAGGGACCCTGTGCAGGCATTGTAGGTAGCTGGAAAAATCTCTTGCATATATGTGCAAGGTCTTATTTATTCATGTGTAAATGTGAACATACAGCATCTAGTTTCAGGAAAAAAGAATAAAACTCAAATAGAAGCTTCTTAATTTGTACTTTTGGTCTTAATAAATAGATGATGAAGAAGCTATCATGGTGGGAAATAAGTTTATTGATAAAAATGATGGGGGATCTCATCCTTGGGGTGCTTGGGGTGGGAACACTGGCCCCCTGCATATGATGCACAAGGGGTGTTTCATGATTACAAACAAGAGGTTTTCCTTTCTGGGATTCTTTTTTTTTTCTTAAGTTTTTATTTACTTATTTTAGTAATCTCTACACCCAATGTGCGGCTCAAACTCACAACTCCAAGATCAAGAACCACTGCTCCCCCAACTGAGCCCGCCAGGTGCTGCACTTTATAAAATCTTAAAGTAGTTGAGCTTTTGGTCATCTAGCTGCCTCCCAGTTTCAGCATCAGCCATGTTTGCTGTCTAAATGACTTCCACTATTCACGTGTGTTCTTGTTAGCTTAGAGATGGTATCTCTTACTGACTGATCTGTATCCTAAAAATGGGGTTTCCATTTCTCCTGAGGCCTGTACCCTCATGTGAACAGCCAAGGAAGCAAACTTTACTGTCTACCTAGGTACTTTGATTGAGTGGATTGGTGTGCTTAGATCTAAATTCATTGCTCTTAAGCAGTACTCATGTTTGCTATGTGTTATACAATATCACCACTTTATTTTCTGCCTGATTTGAAGGCATTTGAGTTTTTCATCCTAACTGTAGAGCATTCAAAGCCTTTCCAGTTTAGCTGAATCTTACCTCTCTAGCCCAATCAATAACAAAATTCCTACCCTAGTAACAGCTTGATAGCTGATATTCCCTAAGGAATATCCCAAAGGCTCCGTGACTCTGCCAGGTCTGTTCCTTTTGGGTAGAATGCCCTTATTTTCAACCTGGCCAATCTCTACTGTTCCTTCAGATCTCAGCTTGAATATTGTCTCTGTGAGGCTTTCCCCTGTCCCTTCCCCAGAGTTAGTCAAACCTCCCTCCTAAGAGCTAGTTGTCTGTACTCCAAGCATGGTGTGTTGGTTGGAAGACAAATATGCCACAACCATTTTGGAAGCTTCTTAAAGGCAAAAACCAGGTTTTCTCTGTTCTTTCCCCGATGGAGGATCCTTCATGGCCCTGAATCCTTTCTCGAGCATCTATTGTGTATGGAATCTCAAAAGATAACAGATAACAAGTTTCCTTATCTCAGACCAGGATGGGGGGTGTGAGGCCAGTAAGCAGATCTCTCTGGGAACTAACCTGTTCCAACACAGCCCTTTGTCGCTGCCAAGGGGGCACTTCTGATGATATTCCTCACAGTGCCAGGGCCCCTGACATCCTCTGCTAGGGGAAGGGAGGAAAAGCATAAAATCTGCTCTGTAATCTTTATGCTTTGCTTCCCTTTATACCAAAGGATTGGCAGGAGCAGGTCTGACCTCCCGATAAGGATGTTAGACTTGGGGGAGCCTCTTGGATCTACTTAGCACCAAACACTCTCTTTTGTCTGGCTGTTGCCCAAACTGTTCTTGCCCAGGTGCATATAACCACTTGGGTGGGTGGCCACCTCTCGTGATTTTTAAGTTACAGGAGAGTAGAAATACATGAATCTTGTTGTTTCAGGAAATCCAGTTATCCTTCCAGTTCTAAAATAAAATCTGGCGGATGTTTGTTAAAGACTACATAATTCGTTCTTCAAAGAAAGGAAGAAAGATTAAATATTATTTACATACCTACAACTGGGATAGGCAGACATTTGGGCTTTGGAATAAGCAATGGTCTGGGGAATTTTGAAGGAAAGACAATCAAGGAAATTGCAACTCTTTGAGCTCAAACGGAAGCATCAATTAGAGAAGAAACCAGAAACGGAGAGAATGTCTATTGCCTAATTCAAGGCTGATGGACTTCCTAAGTGTTTTAGACTAGAACAAGCCCACATTTGGAAAGTGCTCTGAGCTCTTTAAATAGTAGTTCAGATATATTAGACATAATCAAATATGTAGTCACTTACAGTTATTAAACTTTTTTTCTCTTTCAAAATTCTCTGTGTTAGGGTCTAAAAATACAAGTGATGGCAGAGTCACTGCAAAGTGATTGCCACTGCTTTCTATTTGTAATGGTCTACAAAAGTTGCTGCATCTAAAATAAAGTTATGTGCAAGCTTGACTTTGCCCAGCTTATATTCTGGCTATGTTGGACTATTTGAACCTGATACCCAGTATGAGATGCGTGCAGGCCTCCTGTTCACTTCCTACTGTGGATATTTCCCCCTCTGTTTCGAAATCAGAAAAAGGAAATCCAATCCCGAGGGTTCCATTCCTGGCATATTTATGCCCCAGGCAGATTGAGAGTGTAAAATAGACTTTTCACAAATGAAGAGGCATCCCGCTTTTCAGCCCAGGACAGGAATCTTCAGCTGTTGCCAAGACAACTGCAGGATTCTGGCTCGTGGACTGGCTGCCTGAGGAGTACCTCCAGAGCCCCAGCCTTCTCTGCTGTCACTCACTGTCAGACCAAATGCAAAAAGCCTTGGTAGTGAATTCACAGTGAGGATCAAGAATCACTCTACCAGCCTTCCAGAAACAATGCGACCATCTCTGAATTATCAAAAAAAGCAGGTTGGGCCCCTCAGGAACAAGGAAGATACACTTTAAAAATAAATAACAGAATGAGACTATTGCGGCAGATACATGTCATGGTACATTTGTCAAAACTCACCCAGGAATGTACCAAACCCAAGAGTGAACCCTAATGTAATCTAGGGCCTTTGGGTCATTATGATGTATCAGCTCAGGTTCATTCGTTGTAACAAATGTACCTCTCTGGTGGGGTCATGGGTAATGAGGCAGGCTGTGTGTGCTGTCGGGGCAGAGCGAGGGGTATATGCCAACTCTGTATTTTCTGCTCAGTTGTGTTCTGAACCTAAAACTATTCTACATAATAACATTATACATAAGCAAACAAACAAATCAATAAGTGGAATCATTTGAGGTGTGGGTGGGACAAATCGGAAGGGCTCAAAGCAAGGCTGTGCAGGAAAGCTGCACTAGCTGGGGTACAATGAGCACAGAAGCCCAGTGGGTATGAAAGACCCAAGGAACACTCTGCTGCCTGTAAGAACACCATGCTGCTCTCTGGGTGAGAAAACAATTTGGTTCACTCAGGCTGGGAGACTAGTCCCCCTGGGATTGACTTGTGTTTCTTGTTTATATTCATGGACGCAATGTGCAAACATGCTGGGATTTGTAAAGGTTACAAAGGAGAGAGTGTGGCCTTAAGAAAGGTGATGTTTTATATAATGGTCTAATTAATGCTGCTATCTATCCATCTCGGCCCCCTGCCTTGAGCCAGGAAACCTTACTCCCCCGTGTCTATCCAGGGCCCAGACACTAGGGACTATTGTGTAACCTCTCAAGGTGAGGTGCGTCTGCAGCTACTACTGTTGTTCTGGGCCCCTCCCTTCTCTTTCCTAGTCTCTGGTAATAGTTTTTGTTGCAGCCACTGCAGTTGCCCTTTGCAAAGCGAGTGGGGTGTGTAGTGCCAGGGAGTAGAGGAGATTAAGTGTCAAAGGGAGGGTGAGGGGTTCCCCCCCCCCAAAGAAAACAATCTGGGGAAACCTGGGGTCAAGGTGGCATGTGCTCAACCCACACCTTGCCACCCTGGGGTCCTTTCCCCACTCAAGTGGACCCATCCAATCCAATGTCTGTGATCTTGACCTTGACAGGCCTAAAATATGACATTGGTATGAAGTATTTACATTGTTGAAAACAGAAGAGCAATTAAGAGACTGGGCTTTGGAGTCAGACTACCAGGGGTAGAAGTTCAATTCTATCACTTATAGCCATGTGGCCCTGGGCAAATTCCTTACCATCTCGTCTCTCAGGTTCTTCATCCGTAGAATGAGGATAATAATAGCACTCACCTCACTGTGAGTGGTTGTGAGAAATAGGTGACATCATCCATGTAAAACACTCAGAGCAGCACTAGCACCCCATAATCACCCAAGTCATCTTATGGGTGTACTATTCCTTTTCTGGCTTCCTCTTGTTTAGAACCAGGCTTGACCATCCCACTGCTTGATATAATGCACTTGGGAACACAAAGCCTAAGCCCCAAGACAAGGAACAATGTATTCTGGTACAGTGGTATTAAGTTTCAGTTTCATAACACAACTGAAAAAATAAACTTCATAAAATGTTGATACTTTTCTAGATGCCGGCAGTGACTAAAGGACAACCAACACAAATTGATTTGAATCCCTTTAGCACCAAGGCCACTTGATGAGATCTGTTTCACGGCATGTTTACTATAAGAGGCAAAGAAGTTTTAGGTGATAAAATCTGTCTTATAATTTAAAAAAAGACTGTGATCATAAGAAATACTATTCTAGAGGTTGGGAAAACCTACTTTAGCTTAATTCTTATACTAGGTCTTGTTTTGAATCCATAACGAGGAGGAGGGTGTCCTCTGTCAACTTCCTTTCTGCTCTCTGTGGGCCAAGATTGTGTCTAAACATGCTTGTGAGTTGGCTCTGAGCCTGATGGACCAGACACCGGGCAAGTATAGTTCTTCTCTCCTTCTTCCTCCATGTGGTCTCCTTACCAGTCAAGAAAAAAACTGGCCTCCTGGATCACTATCCATGGAATTGGGGGGTAGATACAGAGTGGGGGTGTCTCTTGGATTTGAGTCACAACTATATTTTGCCCAGGAGGCTACTGCTTTTATTGTAGTATTAGGTGTTTACAGACATACATGCTGAGTTGCCACTTAGTTAATTTTTTAAATTATATTAATCATTCTGTGATAATAATTTAAAATGCTTCTAAAGTTACCAAACAACTAGATAAAAATTAAATCCAACGCATAGCAAGATACAAGTTGGTCTTCTGCCATGTTTCAAAGAAAAATTTTTTAAAAATACATGTGGGATTTTTTTTTCTGTTACCTCAATGACCAAAAGAATTCCCTGTGATGGTGGGAATTTCTGTTTTCCATGCTGCCCAATATGGTAGCTACTAGCCATATGTGGGTATTGAGTCCTTGAAAAGTGACTAGTGCAATCAAGGAACTCAATTTTTAATTTTATTTAATGCTAATAAGTTTAAATTTAAAGGTAGCCAAGCCTACCAATTGGACAATGTAAGTTTAGAACATGGATTTAACCACTCCAAATTTAATTTTATTAATGTGCTAAAGGTTTGAACTAAGCCAGTGGTTCTCACCATTGGCTGTAGAATGAAATCACTTAAACAGCTTTAAAAAATACTGATGTTTGGTCTCCCTTCCCAGTGCTACTTAGTGTGAAACCTGGACATTGAGATTTTTAAAAGCCACTCTGGTAATTCTAAAGTATAATCAAGATTGGGAACCAGCATGGAAGTACATTTTCTTTAAGTTCCTTTCCAGTTCTAGATTTAGCTGCAAATTACACTGACTCCAGAATTCTATAAGGCAAATAGAGCACTTGTTACTTTAGTGTTTTGGTTGGAAATTACATATGGATATAAGCTTTTTGCAAAAGCTGTTTGTCCTAAAACTTATCTGAAACTTAATTATTTGAAAACATTAAGCCAGGCTGACCTGATGTACTCCTCTTTGGAGTTTTTCTTAATTGATACAGACCATGGGTTCAAGCTATAGATGGGAGGCTATGTGTATGTACTTGTTTGGGGATCTGACTGCAGCCTTGTGTCAAGGTTTGGCCATCTGCCTGTGAACCTGCAGGGGGTGACCTCACTGAGTTATCCAAGCTGCAAGTTGATGGAGATCTCAGTGGGAGGTCCTTGGGCAAATCACTTGGAGCACGATACAACAACTGCTGAGTTTGTATCTTCCCTGGGATTAGAAAAACAAGGTTTTTGGCCAAGACATTCTCTCTAAAGCTACCATAGACATGGTTCCAGAAAGTGTTAGGACATTTGTTCCCAGGAATTTTAGGGCCTCAAACAAACGTACAATTCTTCTAGCTAATAAATGCCTCAAAAGTTAGTGAAATAGGTATGACTATTCAGTTTTTAAAAAAACTCTTCAGTTTTAAAATACAGTTTGACTCATAACTGGGATTTTTTTTTTTGGAAGGCCTTGACTAATTGGTATTATATTTTCATTAAAGAGTAATGTACTACATCTAGCCAAATTTTAGAGATCAACCAGAAAGCAGGGAGGGAGGATCACTTTACTAGATTGCTTTATTTGCCATCATTTTAAAATAAGAGAACAGACAATGGACAATGGAACAGAACAGAGCCTGGTACCAGACTCCAAGTATCTCCACACATTTGGTATGACAGACATGGAACTGCAGAACACTGAGGACAAGACTGTTGAATAAATCTCACTGGGAAAATGCAATGTATACATAAAAATAAAATAAAACTAGATCCATATCTCACACAAATAAACTAGTCGGTTCCAAGAAGATTAAAGATCTATGTGAAAAGTGAAACTTTTAGGAAAACTGTAAGATGTAAATTAGTCTCCACTGCTTCCATCATAAAGATAAGACAAAAATGCCAATGGAAACACTGAAATTTGCACAAAATTTATAACTTCTATATATTAAGATAGCAGAAAACAAAATAGAAAGAAAAAAGTCCGGACTGGGACGATATATTTGCAACACACAGTTGACAAAATTGAAGATTCTTACAAGGCAAGAAGACCAAAAGAAAAATGGGCAAATAATCCCAACAAACTATTCACAGAAAAAGGCATCCTATTTTCCAATAAATGTGCCTCTCTGCTAATTAGGTAAATCCAATTTTATTTTATTTTTATTTTTATTTCTAAATTTTATTGTAAGTAGGCTCCACACCCGATGTGGGGCTTGAACTCATGACCCCGAGACCAGGAGTCACATGCTCTACTGACTGAGCCAGTCAGACACCACAAGGTACATCCAATGTTAAAGTAATATATCATTTCATACCCATCAAATTGGCAAAATGTATAAAGACTGACAATATCAGGGGCTGATAAGGAAGTGGAACAGGGAATCCTCAAACACTGTTATGAGGGTCAAATGGGCTTAACCGCTTTAGAAAGGAACTTGACAACACCTAGAAAAGCGAAGGGGGTACACATCCTCTAGCCCTGGAGCGTGTATCCCAGAGAAATGTTTGCACACGTGTGAAAGGAGACATTAAAGAAATATACATTCAGTAGTTTTTATAAAAGCAAATAATTAAACAAAATGGCTACCAATCAGAAAAATGATAAGTTGTGGTACAGTTCTGTAAATGACTTACTTAGAATTGTGGTTGTCAATATGGAAATGTGTCAAATAATACTGAGTAAAAACTACTTGCAGAAGAATATTCAATATGCCAATATTGAAGGATATTCAATATAGAAAGCTTAAAACAAAATAATTTATTATTTTTACATAAAATATCTACATATATGTGGTTAGTTGGCCTACATATGCAAATAGTTATAAAAAACATACATGGCTTCATTTACTTTATGGAAGTAGGAGGAGATCCAGGAGAAACACACATAGGGTTTTAAATATATTTTTAAAATGTTTTTATTTTTCAAGCAGAATGGTGGATTTGCAGATGTTCATTATACATAGTTAGGATCCCCAAAATTCTTCATCCAGAAATAAAGGGCAGTAGGTTGATGATCTCCCAAAGAATACTTAATGATAAGATTTTTGTGATAAGGAAAAAACAACAACCAGGTTGCAACTTAAGCAACTCTCTGATATCCAACAACATAACTGATGGTTATAAAGTTTGTATGTGTGATGGGTGTGTAGATGGATTCCAAACTCAGGAATGTAGGAAATAACTCTTAACTTTAATAAAGATCAACATCTTTTCTATTTCAGGCTACTATTTGGGGTCTTATCATTTGTGAAAAAGAGGAAGATGTTTGGTTTGGGGTATAATCTATTCTGGAGTCCTTGTCTGGCTTCACTGCCCTGATTGGCCTTCTGTCACTGACTGTTGCAAAATGTGCCCCTCCCCCATCGCTCTCTATGCTCTTCCCCAGACAAACTCTGGGAGCAGAAATTCTTCCATGAGAATGTCTGTCCTGACCTTGACTGCATAGGCAGAGATGGAGTGGGAAGCATTATTTGCTATTTCAAAAATAATACTCTACTATATACTTACATTTTTTAAGGGAGCTTGCAGTCTAGAAAGTGAATGGGATTAGAATATGCCACCCCAAAATATGCCATTTCGCCATAAGGATTATTTTGAGTTGTAAGTAACTGAGAAACAGCAGACACAGGAAAAGCTACCTTCTCATTTCTGTATAAAGTAGGGCATAAGTTCCCTTTTGTGAAGCTGCCCCCTTCCTCTTTCCTGTCCCAGGAAGAGAAGGTGATTCTTGCTACTGGAGACATCGCCAGCTTGAATCTGCATATACAAACCTTACTGACATAATCCTTATCGTCTGTTGTTTTCTCCCATATATACACCTTCCCCAAATTTACTGCTCCTAGAAATCCAAACCCCTTTTCCTTTCTCTTGTTACATCTCTACAATTTATTCTTCTCTGTTATATAAGTTCTCAGGTCTGATTGTTTCTTGGGATTTGACTTCCTTTCTATGTAGCCCCCCACCCCCATGCCACATAAAAGTATTGACATCAAATAAAACTTATATGACTTTTCTTCTGTCAATCTGTCTTTTTTTTTCATTTGTAGGGCCTCAGTTATTGAACCTAAGAGGGGAGAGGAAAAAAGATTTTCCTTTTCTACAAAAGGAAAATGACACATGGGGGGTGGGGGTGGGAGGGGAAAGGCAGCTGCTTAGGTAAATAGGGCAAGAGTTAAAGACTTATCTGATCAGGAAATTTTTTTTTTTTGATGTTTATTTTTTGAGAGAGAGAGAGAAAGAGAGACAGAGTGCGAGTGGGGGAGGGGCAGAGAGAGAGGGAGACAGAATCAATCTTAAGCAGGCTCCAGGCTCTGAGCTGTCCACGCAGAGCCCGACACAGGGCTCAAACCCACAAGCTGGGAGATCATGACCTGAGCTGAAGTCAGATGCTCCACTAGCTGAGCCACCTAGGTGCCCCTGATCAGTAATTTTAAAGAGCTCACTTATTTAAGAAAAAGTATACATATTGCAAGACAGCTCAAAAAAAATTACATTTCAACACCACATCTTGTCAGAAACATTGTTCATACTAGGTAATAGGTAATAAATGCTAACAATTACATGCTTAGTATAAACTAAATAATAAATAATAAAAATAATAAATAAAAATAAATGTTTTGGAAAATAGATTTCCATAGACTGCTGTGTGTCCCACCCCACCAATTTCATGTATTAAGTCCTAACGCCCAGTGTGATGGTATCAGGAATTGGGATCCTTGGGAGGGCTCTGCCCTCATGAATGGGATTAGTGCCTTTATGAAAGAAGTTCCAGAGAGCTCCCTTATCCCTTCTGTCATGTGAAGTTACAGAGAAAAGATGGCCATCTATGAACCAGGAAGCTGGCTCACCAGATCCCAAACCTGCTGACACCTTGATCTTGGACTCAGTGTTGGGAGAAATACATTTCTGTTGTTTATAAGCCACCCAGCCTATGGTACTGTGTTAGAACAGCTCAAACAGATTAAGATGCAGATACTTCAGAATACTTTCAGATTCAGCTAAGGCTGTTAGAATTGTGAGGTCCTCATTCAATTCAAGCAGTTAAGAGGTCGGCGTGGTTGTGTGGGCAGACTTACAGAGAGATGACGGAGGCCTCAGATCCTAGAAAGTTTTACTGGAACACCGTGCTCTGCCTCGCCAGGTCTCAGCGTGGCTGCTTCAAGGGAAGTGGTCTCCAAATTCTCTTTTTCCTCCTTTCAGGCTTACCCCAAAGGTCAGAACCAGGTTTATCTTAAGGAGTCTGGAATATATTCAGGAGCCTGTTGGTACCCCATATTCTCTCTACCTACTTCCTGATGTCTATATAACTCTTTTACAACTAAAGACACTTTTTTAAAATTCAAAACTGGAGACATGTTTGAGATCTGTTGCTGGGAGAACAGTGGCTGAAACTTTTTGTTCAGCCAGTGATCCTCAAAGGATGGTCTCCAGATCTCAGCACCAGCAGCACCTAGGGACATGTTAGCAATGCCAATTCTTGCCCCCCATCTAGACCTCCTGGATTAGAAACTCTGAAGCGGCGGAGCATGCTGAACTGAACAAACAAATGACTAACAATGGAGCTTTCCACACCTCCTAGTTACAACTTAATTGGAAGTAAAGTTGAAAGACAACACAGAAGAGCCTTAGGGCCTGGAGGAGCAGGTGTAGAAAGCACAGACGCTGCATCAGTCGGTGGTCAATGGGAATGAGGCTTGAAGGTTCATCCTGTTCTTGGCTGCCTAGTACCCTGGTATAGAAGCCAACACTGACATTTGGCAGTTTGTTAAGTACTTAATTACCTTGTTGGATGACTGGCTAAGCACTGATGACCTACTATGTGTGGGGTGTGAGGGACAATAGTGGATAAGCTTCGATCACTGCCCACACAGAACTTGCAGTCTAGTGGGAAAAGCAAATAAGTGATCAGCAGTTGCCCTTGTTGTGATCCCTGGGACAGTGTGGTAGATGCTATGGAAGCTGATGAAGGGTGCCTATGCCAGACTTGGGGTGTAAGGAAAGGTGTTGAAACTTAGAGCATGAATGAATAGAAGTATGACGGGCAAAGGGAGTGGGGCCTAGGATACAGTGTTCATTGAGTTTTCTTTCTTAATAAAGGAGGCTCTGCTTCTAGATGATTGCTCTCTACCATCTGACATGGGACATAAAAAAAAAAACTGCCCAAGATGTTTCCTGACTTGTTAAGAAGTAAAATATAATGTACATTCAGCATTTTCTCTTTTTTTAATGTTTATTTTTAAGAGAGAGAGAGAGAGAGAGAGAGCACAAGCAGGGGAGGGGAAGACAGAGAGAGAGAAAGAGAGAGAGAGAGAGACAGACAGACAGACAGACAGAATCTGAGGCAGGCTCCAGGCTCTGAGCTGTTAGTACAGAGCCCAATGTGGAGCTTGAACCCCCGAACCATGAGATCATGACCTGGGCCAAAGGCATATCCTTAACCGACTAAGCTACCCAGGCGCCCCTGAAATATAATGTGCATAATAAATAAGACAGCTTCTGATTTTTTTGGGCCCTTGAGTCCCCCAGTTTGGTCAGATAACCCTGCTACTAGGCTACTCACCCTACAAATTTAGATTTGAAGTTATTCAGAAAGTGATACCCATCAAAATTAGAAAATGTGATAAAAAATATTACAGGATCTTTTTGCATGGAACTTACAAATCATCATTGCTTGTTTGATCAGTGTTTCAGAAATAAATGGTAGAATCCTTAATTTATCGAAGGAGATTTTTGTTGAGTGACTCTTTTTGACATTCACTGAGTATCGACTACATGCTAGGCAACAGAGGGAGATGAAAGAGGTTAAAAAGAGCATTATCAATAAGGCATAAGGCCCAGTGTGATCCTTCTAGTTTACTCCACCTAACTCCTTTGAGGGCAATTTACTCCCAAGAGGGGTTTCCTTCAGTGTACATCCTCCACAGCAGGACCCTCAGTCATCAGAAGACCTTGTTCTAGTTCTTTCCAGATCTGTGGGTCTCAAATCTGTCAGACCCAACATCTATTTCTATAGTAAGTACTTTGCTATAAAATTTGACTATCCCTAAAAGAAACATCTGCAATATAACTACTTTCTTTGTATCTATCTTTTATATTTCCACTAGTATGTCACACTGTATTGATTTTTATAATTGCATGTAGGGAGATTTTTGATTTTTTAATAATTGCATGTAGGGAGATTTTCTCCATAAATGTCAGTATTGCAGTAGGGCTAAATTGCACTAGAAGACATAATGAAATCGTCTGTAAGAATATTTTTGTAGAATCACCTCGAATGCTACAGATATGAATGCAGATTGGTAAGTTATGGTATTTTTTTCTAATTATGACCAACTTGGTGAAATCCAAACAAAACAATGCATACCAGTTCCTTGATTTATGTGGTAGTTGCATTCTTGGAAATTTTATCCATATTAAAACATACACAAATTCCCTTCCTTCCTTCCTTCCTTCCTTCCTTCCCTCCCTCCCTCCCTCTCTCCCTCCCTCCCGTTTTCTTTCATGTAAAAGAAAACCTAAGTCCTTTGCCTAGATAATTATAAACAGGTTTTTAAGCAAGGTGAATGTTCTTGGCACATTAAAGTTCCTGCAGGTTTATTCTCTTTTGTGTGAGATCACCCCTTTCACTACAGGCAAGCTAGCATCCGTGGACGATGGCCCATAATCAAAGACTCCCCTCAATTTCCAAAATGCCTTCCAGGAGATAATATACACTTTCCTCCCCACACACTTTGGGAACCATTATTCTAGCATCCATGATCTAGATGAATTTCATCCATCTCTTACTCAAAGCAGGCTTGCAACTACCTGCCAAAATAGAAAACATCTGAAACTCAACACAAATGTCTTTGCCAACTTTACCTCTGTCTTTCTTCCAGGGATAATTTACATTTGGTTGGAATAAGTGCCTCATCTAAGGGAGAAAACTGGAGTTCTGAAATGTAGCAGCAGTTTTGGTGATAGGAATTTTGCCAGCAGATCCTTCCAAGTTGCCTCTTGCCATTTGGTATGCCCACAGAGCAGGACATATGAGGGCCAGAAGGTGGTGTTTTGCACCTTTAAACCAAAGTAGAGGTGT
This sequence comes from Prionailurus viverrinus, assembly GCF_022837055.1. NCBI lineage: Eukaryota > Metazoa > Chordata > Mammalia > Carnivora > Felidae > Prionailurus > Prionailurus viverrinus. The sequence goes on along the minus strand of NC_062561.1, from coordinate 199,900,702 downwards.
GAGCCTGACCATCTGGACAGCAGCAAGAATTCCAAAAGGTTACTGGTTTTTAGGAGGATGATAGGAGCCTCAGGCAAAGTCACCTGGGCCAGCTCTGGGAAAGCAAACCTGTAAATTGTGCCTGAACACGTGTGTACTCGTGGTCCCAGCAGGAAGTGGTATGCTCATGTTGGGATAATTCAAGGAGGTAGGACTAAGGGATTGTTTACAAATGTGTGCACAGGGAGAAGGAAACCAAATGGATAGTGCAGGACTCTGAGGGCTGTTACTGCCCTTAGGCCTTGAAAGGACAAAGGAGGGAAGAATTCCTAAAAGCTGGAGGGAAAAATTTCCACAGAGCAGCTGCTTGGGAGGACCAGCACTTTCTGTGAAAGAATGCAGTCAGTCCAGGTGACCCTACTGGAAGGGAGGTGGGGAAATTGCCTTCCTCCTCTGCTTGCTGCGGGGGGAGGATGAACCCAGTGGGAAGCCCAAGGGCCAGGGGGCCTCTTGTAGTTCATGAAGGTCCACTTCCTGGACAGCGAGAGGGTGAGGGATGGACCTGGAGGGCCAACAGCCACATAGTTGTTGAGATGAATATTTTCTAACTTATTAAATGGAATGCTTAGAATGCTAGTACATTACAATTTGACAGTCTTACTCTTTCTCCTTAAGGGTAAATATATTAATCTGTTTCTAAGATGCATGTACACGGACATGAGGCCAAGTTGAATATGGTACCTAGTGTGCAATTAAAAAATGGAGAAAATCACGCTTGAGACCACAGTTCAAGAAGATGAGTGTGGAGTGAGTGGAAAGCAATTCCAGGAAATTGCTGTTTAGTTTCAGGCTACACCCTGGGTCCTACCAATATTCAGTCCTTAGTAACTGATTGCAATCTTGTGTAGAGGAAAGACCGCAGGCTTTGGACTCAGATCTGGGTTTCAACATTGGTTTTTGGGTGACTAGCAGGATGTAAGGTTGGCCAAACAATGTCACTTCTGAAACTTCGTCTCTTTGTCTAATGCAGGGAAAAGGTTAATGAAATCGACCTTACACTGTCCTGATGACTAATAAAACTGTGAATGAAAAATGAGATACAGGGGCGCCCAGCGTCCGACTTCAGCTCAGGTCATGATCCCACAGCTCATGAGTTTGAGCCTTGCGTCAGGCTCTGTGCTGACAGCTTGGAGCCTGGAGCCTGCTTTGGATTCTGTGTCTCCCTGTCTCTCTGCCCCTAACCCACTCACATTCTGTCTCTTTCTCTCTCAAAAATAAATAAACATTAAAAAAAAATGAGATACATAGGGGTGGGCTCAGTCAGAAGAGCAGGTGATTCTTAATCTTGGAGTCATGAGTTTGAGCCCCAAGTTGGGGGTAGACTTTACTTAAAAAAAAATTTTTTTTTTTAAATGAAATACATATAAAGCACCTGTATGTCTTAGGTACTTGGCCAGTGTTAGGTCAATGATTCTCAAAGTGTGTTTTCACTGATGCAGCACTATCTAGGAACTTGTAAAGAGAAAAGCAAATTCTCCAGGGGTGGGAGAATCTGCATGCTCGAGTTTGAGAGCAATTGTGTTAGACCCTCCTGTGCAGATGAATAAGAGGCAGCACAGATTTGAGGAGATGTGTTGCATAAGGGACACCTGAGAGTATTCCCTGAGCCCCCAGAGAAATCCATGGTGGGTACCCCATTTCCTGTTCTTGTCTGTGTGGAAGAACTACAGTTAGAGGAAGCTTGGTTGTCCTTTTCCCACACCTCTCTTGGATTAAGAGTGCTTCTCCCTGCACTTTTGTTTTGCTGTTTATGTGGTAAGCTGATCTGGGGAGGGTGAGATGTCCCGTTCTTTCTGTGATTGGGCAGGTTGGTCTAATTCTGAGGTCAAGTATCAAACCTCATTGTGGCCATATAGTTAAGCCACTTCCTCTGACTTAGCTTCTGTCACTAATAAAGTTCATATTTTGAACTCTGCTTAATTCTTGCATAGCAAGAATTCATAACTTTTCAATTAGTTCTGGGAAGGGTAAATAAAGGAGTGTGTTTTTCAAATTATACCCTGTGATAGTTAGCCTCCAAAATCCTCCTCAGTGATCCCAACTTCAAGTATTCTCACCTTACCACACAGTTCCAGAGTTGGTCTGTGTGACCAATATAATATGGCAGAAGTGATGGTATTTTGCTTCCATGATTAGATTATAAGAGATTCTGTGACTTCCATATCTCTTTTTTTTCTCTCTTTCTCATCTCTCTTTCTCTCTCATAGATCATTTACTCTGGGGGTCACCAGTTGCCATGTAACAAGCAGTGCTATTGAGAAGCCTACATGACAAACCATGTGAGAGAGAGTGTAAGTGGAAACTTCAGCTCCAACCAAGTCTTCAAGGAGACTGCCACCCTGGCTGACACTTTGACCACAACATTGTGAGAGAAAAGAATTGAGCTACAATAACTCAGGCTGCTTCTGGATTCTGGTCCTCAGAAATTATGAGATGATGCATATTTGTTGCTTTAAGCTGCTAAATTCGGGGACTAATTTGTTACATGGTAATGGATAACTAGTATAGATTGTAGTACCTGGAAGTGGGGCACTACCACAAATAGCTAACATTTAAGAGTGGTTTGGGAACTGGGCAGTGGATGGTGGCCGGAAGGATTTTAAATAGTGCCTTAGTGAAAACCTAAATAGCTTTGAACAGACTGTTAGTTGAGTTTTGGACTTTGAGCGGGCTGCTGGTTGGGGTTTAAAAGAAAGTAAGAAAAATCTTATTGAAAAAGGAGGACAGAGAACCCTCCTTAACGTAGGGGCAGAAAGTTTAGCAACACTGTCATCTTCAGTAACGTGGAAGATGGAAAATGTACCTGAAGAACTGGGTGATCTAACTAAGGAGATTTCCAGCCAGAGTGTGGAGGGTGCCACTGGTTTCTTCTAGCTCTTTCTAACAACACACAAGAAGAGAGTGATATGCTTAAGGAGGAAATGGTAAGCTAAAAGAGCCAGGACTTACTAGTTATAAAGATGTCAACCCCTGCCGATGGCAAAACAATGCTGAAATTAAGAAATGTCTTTAGAGCAAAGGTTAAACCTAGGGCACCATCAGGGGAACATGGTCTAAAGGTGAAGCTAAGGGTGTGAGTATAAAACCCTTTGCTATGATCTCAGAAAGATCAAAAGTGGTGCCTCTTAGTACCAATTTAGTCACATAAAAAGTCCTCCAAAAATTTTAAGGGTGTAGCTCACAGATCCTCTCAAGCAAACGATAGGGCTTCTGGGAAGCTTCATTGCACTGCTCCTCAGCAGAATCACTAGACAGAGAAGGGGTTACCTTAAAGAGATTTGTGGGTGTGACTTTTGTCTAATAGAATGGATCTGATGAAATTTATAAGAGACTCACAAGATTTTTTAAAAGAATTATATCAGCAGAAACATTACCTGTTAGAACTGAAAGGGACAGAAAAAGTATAAAATGAAAGAAGCCTTCATACCTCCCTGCTCCCAATCTCCACCACACACATTCTGCAGATTTGGAAAATTCTTCACCTGTTTACAGGTATTACTTTTCATGAAAATAAAGGATGGTTCAGGAGGTGTAGCCAAGAGCCCTGGAGAACAACTCTTGGGTAGGAAGAGTGCTGAGTCCTCAAGAATTTCCAACATACACTTGGCTGGATTTTCAGAGCTGCTATGAGGACTCCTGTGTGCTTCCAATCTCCTCCCTTTTGGAATAGGGATGCCTGGGCTGTTTACACTGTGCCTGTTTCACTTCTGTGGAGGGCTGTGTGGAGGGCAGCAAAGGTATCTCTTTAGTTCACAGGTTTTTAGAGTAGAGAGGAACCACACTCAAGGAACTGTACCTGAGGAGCCTTGTGTGAATCTGGACCTGACTTAGATGACATGATTCTGGATTTTGAGTTGATGCTGTAGCGGGATGAGAATTTTAGAAGCCTTGGGATGGGTTGAGTGTACTTCATAAGTGGTGGGGGGACATGAATCACTGGGGCCCAGAAGGCAGACTGTGATAGCCAGTCTCCCAGGCAGTCTCCTCCTGGTATCCACATCTTTGCCGAGTCTCCTTCCGCACTGTGCCCGGATTCACCTGCAATATACCTCTACTTCCAAGATTAGGATATAAAAGACACCGCAGCGTCTCTTTGTCCCTCTCTCCTAATTATTCTGATGGAAGCCAGCCACTGTATAGTGAACACTAGCCCATGTGATTAACATTCCAAGCGATGAGGAACCAAGGACTGTCAACAACCACATGAATAAGCCTGGAAGCAGATTCTCCAGCCCCAGTCAAGCCTTCAGAAGTCTTTAGCCCTCGCTGCCAGATTGCCTATAATCTCATGACTCAGAACTATCCAACTAAGCCACTCTTGGATTTTTGACCCTAGAAGCTGTGTAAGATAATAAACGTGAAGTTCTTACATTTGGGGGCAATTAAAAATGCAACAATAGGGGTGCCTGGGTGGCTCAGTCAGTTAAGCAACTGACTTCAGATCAGGTCATGATCTCGCGGTCCGTGAGTTCGAGCCCCGCGTCGGGCTCTGTGCTGACAGCTCAGAGCCTGGAGCCTGTTTCAGATTCTGTGTCTCCCTCTCTCTCTGACCTTCGCCCATTCATGCTCTGTCTCTCTGTGTCTCAAAAATAAACGTTAAAAAAAATGCAACAATACATAATTAATATGTACCTCCAATGCATTCATTATACTTATACCACATCCCATAAGATCTTACAGAAGAGCAATTTTTAAATTTGTTTGGATAGATGGTTTATATTTTGAGAACAAGTCTTTCAAGCATGAAGGAGCAAAGAAGGCTCTTCTGTTTCCTTCAGTATAATCCTTTTGATAGCAAAAACTTGAATCTGGCAGAAGTCTTAATAGGTATGGTTCACACTTCTTTATTTTAGGCGATTCTAAATAGATGAAATCAACCTGAGAATTTTCTTGGACTTAATTTAGAATCAATTCCAGTCAAGTTTTCATGCAACTTTTTAAAATTTTTTAAAAGTATTTATTTATTTATTTTTTGAGAGAGAGAAAAAGACTGTGAGCAGGGGAGGGGCAGAGAGAGAGGGAGACACAGAATCCGAAGCAGGCTCCAGGTTCTGAGCTGTCAGCACAGAGTCTGAAGCGGGGCCTGGAACCCACAGACCGTAAAATCATGACCTGAGCTGAAGATGCCTAACCGACTGAACCACCCAGTTGCCCCTTATGCAACTTTTAAATTGGACTGGTTTTATTGTTAGGAATATGGACATATTGTGGAATTCATCCAAATCTCTACCCAATAATCTTACTTAATTTCTTTTAGTTTCTTGAAAGAAGAGCCTAGTAAGATGTTGGAAATTCTATTAGGTTTAGTTTTTGTGGAGGTATCTTTAAAATATCCAAATGGGCTCTAGACAGTCAGGATAGGGAAGTGTCACTCATAACTTCTATTTGTCTATGTTTTGTCTATTTTTCTAAGTTCTTGTGTGAATTTTGATACTGTATTTTGCTCCTTACTCTTGTAGGGTGTAGTGGTGAAAGCAGTGTTTGTTTAACTTTAGAGACAGAGAGAGAACACAAGTGGGGGAGAGGGGCAGAGGGAAAAAGAGAAAGAATCTTAAGTAGACTCCATGCTCAGCATGAAGTCTGACTCAGGGCTCGATCCCTTGACCCTGGGATCATGACCTGAGCTGAAATCAAGAGCTGGATGCTGGACTGAGCCACTCAGGCGCCCAACAATGAATTTTTAAATGACCTAGCTCTAACATTTGCATGCTCTTTCCACAAAGCCCATACACAGTGATCAAAACCCACCTTCCTCATGGCCTGACTGATGTCACCCTCAAGTTCCTACACATTTCATATTCTTCTTCTACCTAGAACTAGTTTCTCTAATCAACTGGACATCTGCTTTTCTTCTCCCTTTTTGGAAAACAGGCTGCCCCCATGTTTTCAAATCCTCCTTTCTGGAACATGTGAAAGCTTGTTCTCAGACTCCTTGCAAGAAGACACTCTCTCTGAGGATCCAAGTCTGGAAGCGTTTTATGAGAAACAATTGGAGATCTGTCTGTTAGTGCATTCCATGGGAATGTTACACTGTCTGGAAAGAAAAGCTCTGTGAAGGGCATAGCTGCTACTACATGGGCAACACGAATGGTATTGAATGTCACTTCATTTATTGACATTAAATGCCCGATGACCACTGCATTTGGAAAAATGAGGACAGTGAGGAAGGTTGATTTAAAACCTAAATACTCCTAAGGATCTCTTAGTTGGTTAAAAACTTCCCTCCTTCATAGTTCATGCATTTTTATGGGAAACACAAGCCCCTAGAGGCTACACTTCTACAACAAAACTGTGGATCCTTTCAGGATATAATCCTGCAAATTCTTTTCTCTTAGCAACTTCCAAATATATAACATTGTCAGCTATCGTCACTATGCTGGACCTAACATCTCCAGGACTTACTTATGTTAGTAACAGGAAGTTTGTACCTTTTGACCTCCTTTACCCATTGCCCCTATTCCCTACTGCAAGAAATCCCTTGCAGTTCTTTATTATTTTTAGATTTCTTTAAAAATTAAAATATAAGAAATACATGATGCTAATGTCAATATGTGACACTCCCAGGCATGAATAAGTCCTCTTCCACTTCTTAGTATTTGAGTATCATTCCTGCCTTTTTTGTTCCTACTTTCTTCACTCTACTCTGCTTTTTCTCCTTTCTCTTCCAGACGAGGCCACCATCCTGGAAGGGACCCTCAGTGAGATCTGGTGCTGGGTGCAGTCTGGGGACGCCTGGAGTCAAAAGGGGCTGAGGCATCATTAAAGAGGCTGCTTAGTTCTCAGGCACCAGTGGGGACAGACAGGGTGTGAATCTGAGGCAGTCTCACAGAGGAAGCCTTAGGGCCTTGTTCCCAGCAGCCTGTTCTTGAGTCTTAGGGGAGCTTCTGTGAGCTCCATGAGGGAAGATCCAGGGCCTTACTGTCAGTTCAGCCCTGTGCTTTTTAAAACTCTCCTCAAGTCTGACTAAATGCATATGAAATAGCCGCATTGACTATAGTTTCTGACCGGGTTCTCTCCGTACCTGTTTCCTCTGACAGAAGAATTTGCTGTGTGAACCCCTTTGGGGTTCCCCTCGACCAAGCTTTGGCAACCAGAAGCAATGAGGAGGGCACGGGAGTGACGGCATGGAGACTGAGGCCCTGGCACTGGACTCTGAGCAGAGATGTCAGGCGCTGGCTTATCACAGACTGGCAGTGGGATGCCTGGAAAGGCCACTGGTGGGCCCCAGGACTACTTCTCAACATACCAGATACTAACCTGAGTTACCATCACAAGAAGCAGGAACTTACCAACTCCTGAACTTAGCACGGTTTGTCTGTAACAGTCAAGACAATGGGACAGGGTGTGGCTTCATTTGGGGTTTGGAGCTGCAGACCAGAGGAAGGAACAATGAAAGACTGCTTGTGTTTCTGTGGTTTGGCTCAGCTGGAGATGAGACTGTGGGATAATCACTGAGTGTTCATGTCAGGATCTCTGCAACTGGCCTCGTTACTTCTAAAGCTGCCTGGCTGAGCGGTGGTAGGTAGACAATCAACCTGTCCTTGGACAATAATCGCCACTATTTATTCAGTGGCTCTCGTGTGCTAGACGACATTAGGCGCTTTATACACACAGTCTTAACAATCTGTAGAGTCAGCTGGTATTCCCATTTGTGACATAAAAAGTCAGGCGGTCCAGAGAAATTTAGTGGTTTGTTCAACATCAGGTTTCTACTAAATGGTCAACGTGGCAATTCTAGTATATAGTTATTTTTCCTATAATCTCATATGCATCCCTAAAAAACCTTGCAGTTGATAAAACAGTAAGCCAAAAATAACAGGGGTTATGGAAGAAATGGGGTTGGTGCTAGAAAACTTTATCATTAGAAACTAAAATCCTAATAACAAGACAGACGGAAATACGAGCACATCTGAATGCCCATCAGTGTTTGCAACTAGCATCACAGTGGTCCTTCTACAGACTTACATCCTGGGGCTCAGACTTCTTCCTAGAGATGTTCGACCTCAGAGCATTCGCCGCCAGTAGAGGATGTCTGAGTCAACATTAGAGATCTGATCCAGGGTTTGAATACAGAAGGGCGCATCTCGGACACATTTTCATCCGCACCTGCCGTTCAACACGGCAGTTTACTATGATGAAAATTTTAGTGGCGGGTTAGGGCTTCAAGAACCACTACTTCACCAAAGGTCCTCACTGTGTAGACATACAAGTTTTTCCCTAAAGTCTTCACATATTTCTAAGACTTCCTCCCTAAATGTAAGAAAGCTTACCTTCATCACAAAAATCATGTATTCAGAAACATAACTACTGAATCACATTTTCATTCCCCCAAATTCCTGGTTACTTATGAGGTGCACTGCATCAAAGGGAACGAGAGCTGTTTGGGATCAGAAAATCCCATTTCAAAGCCCATGCAATCCCCCCCCCCACCCCCACACCCCCGTCTCCTGTTCTAGAAAGGCCTCATTGGACTTGAGGAAAGTTTACCCTGGCTGGAGCATTTCTAACTGATAAGGGCTGTTTTTTCTTATATAATCACCACGTCATGATCAGACCTAACAAAATTAACAGTGGTTTCTTAATTTCACCTAATGTCCCACCCACATTAAAATTTTTTGATAGTCTCAAGTGCTGTTTATAGCTGGTTTGTTCAACTTAGGATCCAGACAAGGCCCATTTATTGCATTTGGTTGTTATATCTACTCTATCTTTTGTTCTATACCCTCCTGCTCCTCTTAAATATACTTCACGTGTTGGAGAAACCACTCCTTTGTATTATGGATCATTCTGCTATTTGAATTTGGTGGATTGCTTTCTTATGGTGTTTGGGTAGTTCCTCTATTTTCCATTTTTATTACCTATAAACTGGTAGTTAGATCTGGAAGCATGATTTAGGTTTGGGTTCCATTTTATTGGTAAAAATATTTCAAAAATGGGGCTTTATAGTTCCTATTGCCCTGTATCTTGCAGGACAATGCTGAGGGCTAATCTTAGTGATGCTAAGCTAGACCAGTTTATTAGGAGGTGGCAGCTGGATCCCTTCATTATAAAGTCCCCAGCAACTTAGAACTTAATGATTTATCATCCATGGATCATTTCTCAGATCTGCTGTTTCACTAAGATTGAAAAATGACGATTTTCTAGGTCTTTATTCCTTCCGTATGAATTAGCTGGAATTCTTTTTGTGAAGAATTTGACCTCATCAGCTCTTTGATAAACTGAAACAGCTCGTTCAGGGAAGGTGGAGCCTTGATTCTTTTTTTTTTTTTTTTGTATCAATTTTGAGAATAAAGAGGTGGTACCCTGGAACACTCAGATGGTGACTGGTGTTTCCCTGAAAAAGTACTGAATTTTTATATATTGATGTTTTAAGCATTCCTTTTTAGCTCAAATTGCCCAAACTTTGCCAGAAGTCTTTTCAGTTTAGTTGTGTGCTCGTGATGTGACCTCCTCACAGTCTGATTATTTCCTTGTTTTCTGGCACACAAACATGTCTGACTCATTTTTTAAATGTCCTGATGTGGACCTGAAATCAACTTTTTCTCAAAAGGAGCAACTTTTAGCAGAAAATAGTATTTGAAGATATTAATTTGGTCGTCAAAGAGAATTTACTCTTGAACAGAGCTGGATGCAATCAGATAATGGGTTTTCTAGTTATGCACTAGCATTTATGAAACTTTGTATTGCAATTTCTTCAAGGAAAAATATCCTTCTCGCAAATTGAAACTTCGTAGTTTGACTCTGCTTGCATGGTGAAAAAATTGTGTTCTGCTCTTTGATAACATGAGTCTTAGGAATACGATTCAGTTTAGCCAAGTAGATAAAGAAGTGAACTGGTAGCAAGTACTAGGAAACTACCCCTAAGTATTTCAAAATGTCCCATTATGAAGTTTTGGACTCAGAAGTTATGCTTCAAAATTTAGTTTTCTTTTTGAATATTAAAACTTCCCCCCCCCCCCCAGTTTTTTTCATGCTCACTTATTTTTGAGAGACGGAGTGCAAGTGGGGGAGGGGCAGTGAGAGAGGGAGACATAGAATCCAAAGCAGGCTCCAGGCTCTGAGCTGTCAGCACAGAGCCCGACACGGGGCTCAAACCCACAAACTGTGAGATCATGACCTGAGCCTAAGTCCGATGCTTAACCAACTGAGCCACCCAGGCGTCCATTGAATCTTAACACATTTAAAAGAATAAGCCTTAACACGCATTTGCTCATTTTTTTGGTTGGGACATTAATATATTTTCCATTTTATAGATTATGATAGCTTTATGGATATTTTGTTTTTGTCCTTGGTTGAGAAATCTGTTCATTTTATTTGTGGTAGTCATTTGCAATTCTTCAAATTAGCACATGAAAAAAAAATCCAACTCCAACTTTATTAGTAACCAAATGAGATGCAAATTAAAACAAAAGCATTTTTGTTACAACAAATTAACAAAGACTTAAAAAATGATATTCTGTTCCAGGGAGATTTAAATGACAGTCTCATTTTATAGGCCTGCTTTGCTATCATGATTCCAAGATTTTGTTCTTTTCTACTTGGGGTGTCTCCTATCTCCTCCCTTCCCCCAGTATCAGAGCTCTGTCCTCCCTGACACCTCTTCTTCTGACCAAGCCCTTTCTTTTAACCTGCCAGACTTGAAGAGACATCAAATATACTTTGCACAGAATTCACGCCTCCGCTAATTCTTTTTGGCGAGATAGTAGGGCAAGATAGCAAATAGTTTAGCCTTTGTAGGCTAAGCAGCAAAGTAATCAATATGTTATGAAGTTACTTACCTAATCATTTGAAATGTAACCATTAAAACTATAAAAAACATTTTTAGCTTGTAGGACTCTACAAAAACAGGTGATAATCCCGGCTTGGCCTGTGGCCACATTGTGTCACCCCCTGGCTAGATCCTCCTGTAAGGAAGAACTCGCTGTCCAGCTGTGGGAGTATTCCTTAATGGCCTTGAGTGGTTAGCTTCACCACAGTCCACCTCAGCCCTGAGCCCAGGCTGTGCTATCCTTGGGTATCCCCCAGTCAATGACTGAGCAAGGTCTAGCCTCCCACTGGCAGCCAGCGAGGAAAAGGGACCTAGCTGGAAAGAATCAAAGTCTGCCAGCACCCTGAATGGGTTACAGAGTGGATCCTTCCTGAGGGCCTGCAAATTACGAGCCCGGCTGCCACCATGAGGGGGCCTTAAGAGATCCTAAGCAGAGAACCAGCTGAACTCACCCAGACTTCTGAATTACAGAACTATGCGAGAATAATTGGGTGTTATTTTAAGCCACTTTGTTTGTTGTAATTTTGTTATCCAGCAACACGAAATGAATGCACTGGGAATTCTTGTTCTCAAGGGACAGCCCGTGTGACACAGAACAGATGAGAAAGAGAGAATGGATCTGAGAGCAAAGAAGCCAGTGACCAGATGAACCATATCACAGTTTTCTTGAGTACCTCCTCTACCTTAGATGCTTTTGGCTGGCAAATACAGATGATTCTGTTTTCTCAATGACTATAAAGATATCATCAACTATTGGATGAGGCTTTATTTGTGATAACAATAGGAGTGTTAGAAATTTCAGTTGATTATTGTTAGTTTTATTGGAGAAGGACTTAACTAATTGACGATGGCCATGTAAGCCTTTTTTCTACCCCCAGACTGGTTCTCTCCATTTGCTTTGATGTTTATAATTGAGGAACAGCTACTAAGAGGTAGGGGATGCAGAGAAAAGTCCAGGGCCATGCAGATGAATAGCACTGAGTATTCCCTACAGGAAGGTTGGTAACCAGCTGCTGCTACCCATAGCAAGTATCTGTGACAGCACACAGGGAAACTGAGACAACCAGAGATGTGTTTCAGTATAACAAAGGCCAGCCCCCAAATGATTGCTCATAAAAATCCAAACACAACCTAGAAGTCTCACCCTAGCTTTTAAAAATCCATTATTTCTCCCAGACAGAAGCACTTAAAGGGGAAAAATGGCTTATTTCAATATACATGTAGAGAAAGCAATGTAACAATAGAGCAAAGCTTCAAGATCTTCTGATCAAAGACTTGTGAAACTAATAGCTAACACAGAAAAGAGATAATAGCCCTTTTGAATGCATTTTGAATGCTTCTATGAGACGTACAATCTAATTGGGGTATAATTGCCAGCTACTGATAATGTTTTTTTTCCCTATGGCTTGTGCTACCTGAGGTCTGCATCTATTAGGGCTAGAACTATATGGATGACCAGGGATAGCCAGGATACCTTTGTGGCAATAACTGGAGCTGAATGTAGCGTGTATCGGAAGGCGTAGCGCTCAGTTTCCCTGATAACCAATTCAAGCTTAACTATACAGAATTCTGAGGCCTCATTAATGAAGCACAATGTAGACAATTTATACTAGCAATAGTATTACACTGATCGCCTGATTTCAGAATAAGGAATTGAAGGGCGGGGGGAGCTTACGGTGTATTCTGCTTTTATTGTAGCAACCACAGTCAGAAAAAAGAAATAGCCATTGTCATCAAAGTAAAGCTTTTAAAGAAGAACATTAGCGATAAATGTAGAAGTAGAGATAGAAAAAGAAAATAAGTTTATGAGACATAATGAAATAATTAATCCAGACAAGGATCAATAATGAATGTTAAAGTTGCTGGCAGAATGGTGGACAGAGCCCTAGATACTTACTAGAATATCACCCCCACAGCTTACTTGCTAATAGTAAGTGGGGGAAAGAAAACGTTTTAAAATAGAGAAATATAGCTATCATCACTTGGTAATCAAACTATCCAATTTTCTGGCTACTAATGATGCTATGCAACTCCTAAGATAATGCCTAATAAATTATACAGTGTTTACAATGGAAGTTGGATCTGAAGGCTTGATTGGATTCAAGTTAAAGAACATACAAGGCAGAGAAGAACAAATTAAGTAACACAATGAGGAAACAATTGGATACATTCAGAATGTGGGACTTCTATGGCAACTGGTCTCCTAAAAGAGTCAGTGGCAAGAAAAAAGAGGAGTCAATAGATTAAAAGACTAATGAGGCAGAACCAAGTCTAACTCAGGATCATTGATTGGATTTTAGTTAAAAAAACAAAACAAAACAAACACAAAACTTTTGGGGCACGTGGGAGGTTCAGTTGGTTAAGCATCCGACTTCGGCTTAGGTCATGATCTCACGGTTTGTGGGTTTGAGCCCCACTCGGGCTCTGTGCTGACAGCTCAGAGCCTGGAGCCTGCTTCGGATCCTGTGCCTCCCTCTCTCTCTGCCCCTCCCCCACTCTCACTTTGTCTCACTCTGTCTCTCAAAAATAAATAAATGTAAAAAAAAATAAATAAATGAAACTTAAAAAAATACCTTGGGCCAATGGTGAACATTCAAATATGGGTCATTCAAATATCAGGCAGGATCTTCACAGGAAACAGATGAGAAACTCCAAAGAACTTAATCATGAAGTATTTAATGGTGATTAAATACTATTGGAAGATGTGGTCAGGGCCAGAGAAACCAACAAGGGATGCTTTTTTAAATGTTTATTTATTTATTTTGAGAGAGAGGGTAGGGGAGGGGCAGAGAAACAGGGAGAGAAAATCCCAAACAGGCTCTGCACTGACAGCACAGATGTGGGGCTTGAACTAAATAACCGTGAGATCATGACCTGAGCCAAAATCGAGTCTTGGAAGCTTAATTCATTGAGCCACCCAGGTGCCCCCATACCCGGGATTAATAGGGAAGCCTGATGTGATGCAGCCAATGCCAGACCAGCAACCTGGCAGGGAGGAGCAGAGTAAAAGTGTCCCAGCCACCTCTGCCCTTCTCATCTCTTCCTGGTGCTTCCTGTTGGCCTTTGGGCCTATGGGTGCCTACTGTTGGCTGAACCCAACTGGGAGCCTGCTGTGACAGTCCCTCTCTGGGCTCAGAGCCCAGCAGAGAAGGTGGATCATACCTCTGCAGGTGGGGAGCAAACGGACAAGCACAGTTGGCTAGTAGATTAGATTAGAGAATTCTTGTTACTTGTTAGGTATGATAATGGTGCTGTGGTTATATAAGAGAATGTCCTCAGGATTCTTTTTTGTTTTTTGAAATGCATGTTAAAGTATTAAGGGGTGGAATGTCATGTCTTTTTCCCCCCATAATGTCTTATTTATTTTGAAATGGTTCAGCCACATAGATAAATAGAAGGAAAGAAAGGATAGATACCTGAAGCAAACACATGCTTGTAGGATTTTCTACTTTATTGCTACATGCTTTGTGCTCCCAGGCGCCAATTGTGTCACTCTTGAAGAAACAGTCTTTTTCCCTTTTCCTAAATGCAGAATCTGTCGCATGAGGTATGCCAAAAATTGAATTCTGACCCATACATCCCTTTCTCAGTGATAATTATATTTGCTGACTATCCTATACAAACTACTACAAATGAATTTATGACGTTGTTATAGTTTGTCTCTCTTGCAAACTTTGAATCCCCTGGTAGTAAGGGCTTTGTTTTATTTATCTTTAAGCACTACTGTGTGCCTCATACTACCTATAAATATATCATGACTCAGTTCTATTGCTCCCAAAAGAAATGCTGTAAGAGGTGACAAGATTGAGAGACTAGAAAAAGTAGGAACAAAAGTTATATCAGGTGGTAGAGCTTTTTTATGGACCCAATATTGTGTCCTCCCCAAATTCACATGTTAAAGCCCCAGTACCCAGTATGATCCTTTGTGAAGGTGGGGCCTTTTGGAGGTGATTAGACCATGAGGGTAGAGCCTCATGATGAGATTAGTGCCCTGATGGGGAGAAACATAAGAAATGACCTCTCTCTTGGCTATATAAGGAAACAGCAAGAAGACAGCCATCTGAGAAACATAAAAAGATACAAAATCGGCCAACACCTTGATCTTGGACTTCCCAGCCTCCAGAACAGTGAGAAGTACACGTCTGTTGTTTAAGTCTATGGCATTTTGTTACAGCAGTCTGAACTTAAGACAACCTCGTTGAAGGGTCATACATGACCTCAGAAAGGAGAAGGGAAGGTAAAGGACAGGGCTTTAGAGGAGGATGGAATGGCAGACCTCAGTCCAGGGTGAATGGAGGTTCTAGGGTATGGTGACACCAATAGCAGTAAGGGGCCTGGGGAGAAGTGAAGGTCGTTGGGAGTTCTGGGATGACCACAAGTAAGGAGGAGCCAGGCGATGCTTAGTCATTCAGACCAGCTAGCTCATAGGCAGAAGTGAGGTCCAGATGTGGAAAGGCCTTGGGATCCAGGGATCAAAACAAGCAGACAGAAAAGCAGAGTATAAAATCCAGATAGGGAAGCTGACAACATGATCTGAAATTCTGTAGAGGCAGATTTGAGAGGGGGCAAACTATGGATTGATGTAGATGATTACTTCTGGAAGTTCTAGTTAGTGACTCACTCTGAACTTGCATAGCATGGTATCACTTGAAAGGCACATGTGCCATAATTATATGCACATACAGTTAGGGTTAATACTTATTGAGCACTTTGCATGCACTATTCTTTAATGTATACTGCATGTAACCCAAGTGAACCCACATCAACACCATTGAGGGTAGATACTATTATTATGCCTATGTTACAGATGAGGAAAGTGAGAGAAAGTCCACCTCTGTGCACCCCTCTTCTTATCAGGGAGGGACTGGTACATTCCCAGCCATCGATGTTAAGGTGATGGATTCTTCCACAGGCTTGTACCCCAGTTGCCTGATTTTGCAGACAGAAGGGCTGGTGTGACCTTCAACTACCACTGCTGAATTAGAAGAATAGGGCTAGAGGCAAGCCCTACCCCACATATTGCTACTGCATTGCAGCCTCTCATGACACTAGAGAGAAGCCTGATCTTTCCTAATCATTCAGCTTAAAAGCTCCATAATCCAAGGGCCCCTCTCCTGAAATCTGATGTCCAGATCTATCAGATTGTCGTGTGCTGTCCTAGAATGAGTAACTGGAGACTCACACACCTAGTTGTTTTCCTATGTCCATTAGTGTTTCCCAGTGATGCTGCTTCAGAAGTTTGGCCATTTGCCTTTATTTGCACGATTACCTGAAGCATGAGGGATTTTCAAAGGTCACATAATCCATAAGTGGTAGAACTGAGATTTTTAACCCAGGTAGCCCAGACCCTACCATCTCTTGTGCATGATTTCTAGTGGGTAGGTGTGTCACTGCATTTCCCCATGATGTGTAGAATAGAGGCTTGCACATACATTCTAAGTATTTGAATGACTGTAACAAGTGATCTGAAATAACAAGGAAGACAACACTGAAT
Organism: Prionailurus viverrinus; assembly: GCF_022837055.1. NCBI lineage: Eukaryota > Metazoa > Chordata > Mammalia > Carnivora > Felidae > Prionailurus > Prionailurus viverrinus. Next base: position 199,884,401 of record NC_062561.1, on the reverse strand, counting down.
CAGAAATCTTTTATAAACCCGGCCTAGTAAATTCTCTTACACACAGTCTACAAATGCTTTGTATTTAATTGCTAAAGTGTGTTGAAGTTGAACTGAAATTAATGAATACTACTGCATCTGTAGTTAAGTGAAAGAGCCAATAAACAGCCAATGCTATTTTCCAATCAAGAGGGAATGGTCCTCTAAGGAATACTGAGAGCTTAAGAGAACATATGATCAGTGTTAACTTGCGCGACAGGCTTTAAGAGTCTAAGGGATGAAGCAAGAGATAAAGATGGAAATGGAGTAGTTGGCATAAGACTTCTCACAAATGGGTCTCTAAGTGGATTTAGGAGGAGGGACATGATCTGAAGAGGAAAAGAAGAGGAAAGTTGTCTACAGGTAGAATAAAAAGCACAGAGGCAGAAGCACACACAGACGATATTGCAGGTCATTGGAGAAGGTCATGATTTAGATTTGGGGAGCATATAATTTTTGGCAACAGTGAGGGAAGGCTGGAAAAATATGATAGGACATATTGTATGTTTTCAAACATTATCAGTGGACACTTGAGCTAGAAAGTAATACAGTATACAGTGTTCACAGGTGGTAGCAAGGTGTAATGAAAGGAAGCTGTGCTTTGCAAAAATAATGATAGTGGGGTTTAGAGGGATTTGAAGGAAGACCCATTAGAAGGTTCTTTGCAGACTATCAGCAGCATAATAAACTGAGCTGATGCAGACAGATGCTCCTTCCACTGCTCAGAAATGTGGGATCAAATATTAATGGGTGATGGACAATGATGGTAAAAAGGAACAATATGATAGAAGACATGAAGAATGGGAACTGAGAGGATCAGATTTAGGAGTCTAAGGACTTTAAATGTGATGTGTACCTGGGCTTGAAAATGTAGTACTAAAATAGTGAGAAGAAACATATCTTCCAGTCTAGTAGCAGGAATAAAGAAAACAAAGAAGGAATAGTTCCCACTGGAGCACAACAATACATTATAATATAAACGGTGCATCTTTATATGTGATATAAGCATTAAACATACGGTGGAACAGCTCCTATCAATGATAGAATAGTGGTTCATTCCGGAATTGTTAAACACAGGGAGGGAAGCAAATGGAGCTGGGAGAGCATTCAAAATGGCTTCCACTCTATCTGTACTGCTTTTGGTTTCTTGAAAATATCTGAGGCAAGTACCTTTATCTCCTTACTAAACCTTGGGATGAGTACATAGCTGTGTATGTTCTTTCATTTGATGTTGTATAATAAAAAATTTGAAAAGTTATTGGAGTAAATAGAGCCTGAGGGGAAGGGTCAAACTAGACGTTAGACAAGAAGAACCTTGTAATATTACGTTAGGCACCTCTGCCCTGGCAGGAATCCCCTAAATAATAACCATGAAGTTGGTATGGCAATGAGGCAGGAGGGTGCAAATTCACCAAGTCTCAGAGAGATACACCTTCTCACTTTTATTACTAACAGTGTAAGATTCTGTAAGGCAAACAAATGCTGCGGTCAGCTCTGTAAGGGACGACAGGTGCTTGGGATTTGTTCCATACTCTGTTTTTAGTGCCCTCTAGTGGTGGCTCAGCACAATTCTCTAACACAGGGCCCGCTTTTTCATGTATAGGTGAACTTTGTATATATTTTCCCACATACTAATGAAAACACACATAGTGGTTCTTTACCTGATGTTGTAAGTCAACAGCACAATAGGGTTATCAGTCATAATTTCATTTATTATTTAAAACTTGGCCACAATCTGACTTTAAATTTGAACCTAGCATCTTCTTGGCCAGTGGTTTTTAGTTGGTGATGTATGTTAGACTTGCCTCTGAAATTTTATTAAAATGTAGTCTTTAGAGCTTGCTCCGGACTTACTGACTCTCTTATTCTATATTCTTGGTATATACCACAGCAATTTCTGATAAATATAGGAAATCTCATCAGAGCTATTTCATATTGTTTCTGTGCTTTCCCCGTGCTTCACACATGTTATTGAAAAATTAGCATATTGACATATCTTCTGGGGCTTCCCATGAGTATGAAATTGCTAACGTATTATATTGATAACGTTTTACCTGTAAAAATTTAACAGACTTAACCTACAGTTAAAAAGAAAAGCATGATCCTTTCACTATAGGGGACGATGAACAATACAATTAAATATGTGAATATTCTGGAATTTCTCATATTTGCTTAATAGTAAAAACAATACCTGCCCCAGAACCCCATAGAAAGTAAAATTAAAGTACTTTCTAGGTACTTTAAACTAATGATACTTCAAAGAATAGGCTCTTGGGTCCATGCTCCTCTGGGTTTTGCTTACGCAAATTTTAGTCTATCCCTAAAGACTGAATCAGGACTTTCAGAATTCTATAGTTGAGAAGCAGATGGCTTCTGAAAGCTGCGAACCCAAGATATGACAGAACGAGAATTGGTCACATTGTACTGAATCAACTGATGAGGCATGATTGTAGTTGTATGTTCAGAATATTGTTGATGTTGTTTTAATGCTGTATTTTCTGCATATACAAGGAAGACTCTTCCTCTTATGCTTATCTGTACCCCATAACAATTTAATTGACTTTATAAACTGAAATAAAACATTTTTAAATGATATGTTTTTCTCATTGACCTCACTTCCTATCTCTCGAATTCAGAAACTATTGTTGAGTATTCTTACTTTTCACAACAATATGGTTATTTGCAAAGGTTCAATAAAAACCTATTCTTTTACCAGGCTATCACTGGGAAAATTGATTGAACAATCATAGCCTTGCCTAGAATGTCATCTTTGGGAAAGATGCCCATTTAATCAGATATGACCAGACGCTTTTGAGGGAATAGGTAGCTTCCCAGAAAAAGCTACCTGGTTCTGGTACCTGGCTTGCAGGGTCTAGTCACACAAGGGAGCAAGGAAGATCACTTCTGGGCAGGCCAACAAGCTTGGGGGTATTTGGGGGACCTCAAGAACAGAGAAACTGAGAATTTGTTCACATTTATAGGTACTGCCAGTAAAATCTGGAGGAGAGAAACTTTTCAGTTTGGCTAAGAGGTTAACCTCAGGATAGCAAATAATAAAGTCCATCTTAGATTCCTTACAATAACAGGCAACGAAACCTAAGAAGGTCCATATCATAAATTAATATCTTTGTTACTCCTATGTAAATAATCAGGCAAACCTATGTGGCTTTTCTTACTGGTCTAGATGTCCTCTATATTTGCTGGGTGTTAATGTTCTAATTAAGATTTATGGCTAGGGGTGCCTGGGTGGCTCAGAGGGTTAAACTACTGGCTCTTGATTTCAGCTCACATCATGATCTCACGGTTCATGAGTTCGAGCCCCACCTGGGCTCTGCACTGACAGCACAGAGCCTGCTTGGGATTCTCTCTCTCCTTCTCTCTCTGCCCCTCCCCTGCTAACATTCTTTATCTCAAAATAACTGAACTTAAAAAAAAACTATAAAAAAGATTTATGGTTAAATATGCTATTAATGTGGTCTCTATTTCTTTATTTAGGTTATAAACTGATGCTTTATTATATTGGGTCTGGTTCTTTCTTAATAAATCAGTTCCTTGGTTCACTATTTAACACAAATAGGATGGAAAGAAGAATGCAATCTTTCGATGTTCATGAATTCATGGCTCCCTTCTGGTGGGGGGAAGGGTGTAGAAGGAAAGAGAGGATAGTTAGGGGGACGGAGTCCAGGAGATTAAAGAATGAAGAGAAGTTAGGGTTAGGTTTCAGAAATAGGACGCAGGACTCTTGGCAGAAAGCCGCTCACCTTTTTCTCTTCTGTCACAATTGGGAGAAAGGAGTATTTCCAACTTTGCCCTTAATTCTGAGAAAACAGTACTGTTGCCCTAAAGGTGTGTTTGATTGCTAATAATGATTTGAGGTACATTCAGATGTTTATGTACACAAAATACCTGGTATTAATTTCTTACTCTTTTTACTATTTTCTTTCAGATTCAACAAAGGAGAATTGGAGAAAACCTGGCTTAAACTCAGCTTTGATTTTGCTCACTATGCCTCACATCACGCTTCTGGCCACAGCACAGGTGGAAGTATTTTCTCGTGCTTTCGTGCGGCTCCCCACCACATACTTCATTGATCACCAGTGATTTCAATTACTCGTTTAGTAGTTCATACTGTGCACTAAATGGTGTAAATCCATTGTGTTCAAGACAAGACGAACAAAAGGACATTTAGAACGGAACTGACAAATTCTAGATGGCGTTGGCTCTAGTGGGCTTTTCCTCCCCTGGGTTGCCTGTGCTATTGTGGAACTGTGAGTGCAGAGGTCATGATGAGGGTTCTTTCAGAAGATTTCAAACCAACCCTTACTAGATTAAAATTGGTTTTGTGAGTGCATTTTCAACATACATTCTCCTTATTTTATTTCTGAAAGTTTCTACGAAATGCCCATACCAGTTGTCAGCCATCCCTTCCCACTCCTTGTCCCCTTTATCAAAGACCTTTCTCATCTCATATGAAGTGTATAGGGTGTAGAAAGCAAACAGCCGCCTCCAGGGTGTAGCCCAATGGTTAAGAACTTGGTCTTTAAGGTGCTGATCCTCACACCCCATCTCCCTACCTAAAGCAAGCTATTTCTATTCCCTCTTCTCAAATCTGGAAAATGGGCTTGGTCATAGTTCTTAGGTCATGGGGTTGTTGTGCAGATTAAAGACCAGAGCTGCATAAAGAGCTTCATATATGGCTAGCACATATAAAGCTCTCTGAAGTTAGCGGCTACTATTATTACCACAGTGTTATTTTTAGCCACTCAGAAGACATCATTCTCCCACAGAGCTCTAACAAAAGTATAACCGCAACAGAAAACCACCACACAATAAAAAATGGCGGGTAAACTTCTGATTTGGAGGTCATTCTTTCTGTGTATTTGATAGAAGTTGGTGGTGACGTTTTAGAAAAATTAACTTTTGTTTACAGCAATTACCAGATGGCAAGTAATTGCATCACTTACTTGCTACTCTTCAGTATTAGCAGAGGCCCAGTGCCTGGAAGCTGGAGCCAGGATATCTGAGGCTCCTGAGGACTTCTCTTCATGAGAATCAGACTGAGGAAGTCTGATGCCTTCTGGGAAACCCGTTAAAGGGGCTTTCCCCTAGGCCTCCACTCACTTCAGACACCATTAGAAAAGACTGAGTTCTTAACTATGTATTTCTTTTCCATCATGCCTTTCTCCCTAGTTATTTTCTTCCACGCCAATGTATTGGAGAAGCTAGAACCCCTTTCTCATATGGCACTTCTATGTAGCGTCAGCCAATGGGAACAGGTTTTGTTCAATATTTGTTCAATATTGGCTCATTACTCTTAGTGATCATTTAGGGGGACACTTCAATCCCCCTACAGAGGATCTTCTCTACAAACCTTTCTAAGGAACCCTAGGCAGAGTCTCATTTGTACTCAGATCAGCCTGTGCCTGCTGGGCCTCCTTAGGTCATGTTTTTCCTGTTTGTCACGGTTCACCTCCTGGAGCCTGTTGCCCTGCCTGGGGTGCTGAGTCTTGGGCTGCAAGAGCTTCCAGATGCCGAGTGGAAAACCATGCCCATCAGTCTTTGTTGGACCAGAAGTGGTCCAATCCCTGTTCTGTCCATGTTCAGAGCTCCTCTGTGAACCTGAGCTGGGCACCTACTGCCAGACTGAGCCTGCCACTGTCCTGCCTCTCCCCCATGGCAACTCTCTCAGCACCTCCCTCCCCTCTGCCTCATTCATGCAAACTATCCTCCTGGGGAGGTGATCCACAGCCTCTTGGCCAGACTCAGCTTAGCCTTCCATCCCCTGCTGTGTTGTGTCACCAGTCAGTCCTTATTCTCCCTATGATATTTTCAGCCCTTTTGGGTCTCTTATCTGACAAATAGATGAATAGCCCATAACCAGGGCATGGTGCTGCTTCTGGGTGAGAGATGGTCAGCAGCTGGTAGACTCTTGAAGATTCTAAAACTGACCCAAATGAGTTTGGCTTCTGAGGAGAGTTCAAACCTTCCCCAGTGAGAAGCTGACCCCCATGCAGCACCTCTTCCATTCCAGCACTGAGCCCTTCATAGGTGCTCCTGATCCTGGGGAAGCTCCTGGGCTGTGTGTGTGTGTGTGTGTGTGTGTGTGTGTGTGTGTAAGAGGTAGGTGTGGCAAGACAGGGATGAGTCTACTGTCTCAAATGCACAGCATATTGGAGCTGACTACTGGCCACATGGCTGGGTTCATTTCTTCTATTCTCATCTCCAGACTCACCCTGTTCATCCTCAGGTTTGGGCGTTACTCTCTTTGTTCCCAAGAGCAGCTGTAGAGACATACGAGAGCTTCTGCTTGGAACCTTGTTCCAGGGTCTTGCTTTGGACCTGACATGAATTGTCTGTCTGCTCTTTCTAAGGTCTATGAAGAGCCTGGTGTTGACAAGGTGACACTTCTCTCTACCCTGCTCCTCCTGCTGTTCATCCCCTCCCCGCCATTGCTGCCATGCGGCAGCCAGGGCCCCAACAGGAAACAGATGGTATATTGGAATTGGGATAATTCAAACAGGGATTATTTACAAAAGGACCAAATATAAAGGAGTAGGTGGGATATAGAGGAGCCACAGTGGTGGCACTGAAATGCAGGGCTGGCAGCAATAGAATTATTACGTGACAAGGTGAGGACTGGCAAGACAAGGAAGGGAGAGGTGATTCAAACTTGGAATGAGGGAGTCCTGTCGAGCAGGTGCCCTTGAGAGGAGTAGTAATCTCCAGTGAGATACACAGCCAGCCTGGGGGGACCTTGCGGAGAGAGTCAGGGACTCCCCCCTCCCCTAACCCAGCCTTCTTCTCTGCTCTCTCTCTAACCTCCTGCCAGGGACTCCCACAGGCTGAACCCAAATGGGCTCTCTGGAAGCCAGGTGATATAATCCCTATTGCTCATCCCCCAGGAGCAGGATGGAGGGGCTTGCTGAAGACACTTGGCACATTCAAGGGTCTCACAGCTCATGAGAAAGAAAAAAAACCCAGGTATCTATTTTAGAAACTTATTTAACATTTAGTTGGTGGCTGTGTATTGGCTCCACCTGGTATTCTTTACTCCTAAGAAGATTTTAGCTTCTGAATCGCTGGTGGCATGGTCATTCATTTTCCCACTTAATAGTCTTCCTCCCCGTGACGTTAAAAAATAACTGTGGCCGGGTGTACTGCCCCGAATCTTGGAGCTTTCCCCTTCTAGGACTGGATATGTCCCTTCTAGACTCAGGCCCCCAGGCCCAGAGCAGGGCCCACACTGTGTCTTCTGACTCCCTTGCAAGTGCAGTTCACACTGTCCACTGGAGCTCTGGACTCTTTTCCAGATGTGCCCCATTTCCACCCTGGTGCCTTGAACACCCGAAAGTGCTTCACCTAGAGGCTAGAGCTGACGTTCTTAGGCCCATCTTCACAGTTCTGGTGGCAGAATAGTGAACTTTAGGTCTCCTTCTAGAAGGACCTTTCTCTCTTGGTTCCACTGCATAGTGACAATTTGCAGTCTGCTCTCCCAGGCAGAGTGAGATCCCACGGTGCCTGGAAGGAGCACCTTAAAGTTTGCTCCTGCATGGCCTGGTTTCTCAGACCCCTTTCTACTGCTCCCTCCTGTGCTGCCTTCCACAACAGGCTTGTGAAACCTTGATCCCTCTCCTTTTCACGCGTGCTTCATATTTTCCCATGTCTTCCAGTGATGTGAAGCAATTGTCCATGAACTTTAAGACGTTAGCCCAGTTGGAGTCATCCATAAGGACTAGGAGAAGGCCCAGTCTCCCGCCCTGGCCAGCCCCCTCCAGGATTCTGATGCCTAATAGAAGTGCATTCAACCTCCTCCCTCTCTTCGAGGCAGTTTCCAAGCCTTACTATCTTGTTCTACTATCAACCCACTCTTTCTCCCAAGGGCAATGGAAATGACTCCTTTGAGTCTTTGGAAAGAAAAAAAGTTGGATTTTTCTTCCCATTGAAAAGAATTTTTTTTTTTAAAAAAATTTTTTTTTTTTCAACATTTATTTATTTGTGGGACAGAGAGAGACAGAGCATGAACGGGGGAGGGGCAGAGAGAGAGGGAGACACAGAATCGGAAACAGGCTCCAGGCTCTGAGCCATCAGCCCAGAGCCTGACGCGGGGCTCGAACTCACGGGCTGCGAGATCGTGACCTGGCTGAAGTCGGACGCTTAACCGACTGCGCCACCCAGGCGCCCCAAGAATTTTTTTTTTTAATAAAATAGAGGGGCACCTGGGTGGCTCAGTCGGTTGAGCATCTGACTTCGGCTTAGGTCACGATCTCACAGTTCATGAATTCGAGCCCCACATCAGGCTCTCTGCCGTCAGTGCAGAGCCTGCTTTTCGTCCCCTGTCCTCCCCTCTCTCTGCCCTTTCCCCACTCTCTCTCTCTCTCAAAAATAAGTAAACAGTAAAAATTGTATATATTTAAGGTGTACAGTGTGATGATTTGATATACATACATGTAATGAAATGGTTACACAGTCAAGCTAATTAACATGTCCCCTCACAGAGTCACATGTGTGTGGTGAGAAGACCTAAAATCTATTCTTTTAGCACATTTCCAGTGTGTAATACCACATTATTAACTATAGTGACCATGCTTTACATCAGATCTGTGGTCTTACTCATCTTACATAATTGCAACTTCGTACCTTTTGACCAACATCTCCCCATTTCCCCCCATTCTCCAGCCTCTGGTACCCACCGTGCCACTCTCTGCTTCTACACACTTGACTTTTTTGTATTTCACATGTCAGTGAGGTCAGGAAGGTTTTGTTTTTTTGTATGTGGTTTATTTAACTTAGCATATGCCCTCCAGGCTTATCCACGTTGCAAATGGCATGATCTCCTTCTTTTCTAAGACTGAGTAATACTCATAGACAAATCTATGCCACAATTTCTTTATCCATCCTTCGATCTATGTTTTCGTATTTTGGTTAATGTGGATAAAGCTGCGATGAACATGGGGACGCAGATGAGGTACTAACTACATTTCCTTTGGATATAGACCCAGAAGAGGGGGTGCTGGATCCTAGAAAAGCCCTTTGTGAACCACTTGAGCAGGGGTACAACCCCCCAACTATGTTTCTGTTTGGGCTAATGCTTGTCCCCTAGCTTCAAATTATGACTGACTTGCATGGAGAAAGAAAAGAGAAGATGTTTCTCTGTGGGAAAAGGGTAATGGGCCGAGATCACTGCCTTCTTTGTTTCCCAGCCTACTGTTAGGGACTAGGTCTGATTCCTGTGTTTTGGAGTGTTAAGTGGCAGTTGAAGGAGCTTCTGATATAGGGATTTGGAGACTTGGGGTACACAGCAGTACCATTTCCAGATCTAGAGGGCCAAGTGTGACTTGGCTGGAGAAATCTTTTCTCTCTTTCTGTGCTGTGCTTTGTACAGTGTTTGGGAGAAATAAGGACAAAAGCTCCTTCAGCATATCTCCTGCAGCTTTGGGAACCCAGGGGTACTTTGGCAGTGGGGGCAAGCTCCCTGAAGTAGCCAGAAGCAACAAATACCAACAAGAAGGGTGGAAGATAACAGTAGGAGGAGACCTGCCCACCACCATGCCATACCTCCAAGATTATTTCTGGGAGAGCCCAAGGGGTATTGGGTTTGCTTAAGACTCGAGTCTTATAGGGGTAGGTGGGGGCAATGGGCCAGCAAAGTGGGAAGAAAGGTCAGCTGGACAGCATAGGGATGAGGCTTGAATATAGGAGGTCTGGAACATTCAGGTTATGATCAGAAAACTAACATGTCTTTAGTAACTTCACTAAATGAAAGTCACGAAATCTGTTTCCTTTTCTGTTGACTCCTGTTCTTGGCTGCTTTTAGTTACTCTCCAAATATAGATCAGATGCACAAAGGAAATCAACTTCCAGCATGCTGAATAAATGATCTCCTAGTGATTAACTTCCCTCTAATCCTTAAGCTAAAATCAGTGGGTATCATGAGTGAATATGAATATCCTGTGTGAAATTGGCTCATTCGTGTGGGTTTAAGCAGCTCTACTGAGTATCCGGCTTATTTTCATGGGGCCTTTCTTTGTGAGCTCCAGGTTTTAGGCAGTAGCTATAATTATGATGATTAGTTATAGAAAGTGGTTGTTTTAACCAACTTGTTTTATTTTACTACCACTTTAAAGCAATTGAGATGGAAGAAAATAGAAGCCATATTTCTCTTTAGAGGTTTAGAGAACATATAAAACAAAGTTTTGACATTCTTCCCAACCAGTGTTTCCATTATCAGAAAGAATTGAGGTTTCTAACCAAAACATACCTGCTGAGTCCATGGTGCTCAACAGCATTTTTCTTTTAGTGTTTTTTTTTTTTTTTCAACGTTTATTTATTTTTGGGACAGAGAGAGACAGAGCATGAACGGGGGAGGGGCAGAGAGAGAGGGAGACACAGAATCGGAAACAGGCTCCAGGCTCTGAGCCATCAGCCCAGAGCCCGACGCGGGGCTCGAACTCACGGACCGCAAGATCGTGACCCGGCTGAAGTCGGACGCTTAACCGACTGCGCCACCCAGGCGCCCCTTCTTTTGGTGTTTTAAGAAATGTCATTAGTTTTCCCAAAGTGTTCTAAGGTTAAATGAGTGAATCAATGAGTTAATGTCAAACAGGTTTGATTACTGCAAGATTACCTCTCAGAGACTTGTTTTTAATGTTTATTTTTGAGAGGGAGAGGGGAGGGGCAAAGAGAGAGAGGGAGACACAGAATCTAAAGCAGGCTCCAGGCTCTGAGCTTTCAGCACAGAGCCTGATGCAGGGCTCAAGCTCAAGAACTGCGAGATCATGACCTGAGCTGAAGTCGGAGGCTTAGCTGACTGAGCCACCCAGGTGGCCCTCAGAGACTTTAATATGCTCATGCATGTGGCCTGGCTCTCCTGATAGGGGGCTACGAATGGGAACCCCGCGGACAAAAAGCTTTGGGAGACTGTCAGTATACCTGGCAGAAGGCTGGTGCTCTAGAACATAATTTCGAAATGTCTTATATGAGAGACATTGGAGCAGCACCACCCAGATCCCTTTTCAAGGCAGGACTTGTTATCCAGCTGCAGGGATGTTAAAACAGACCATCTTGAGTTGTCTGCTTCTTTCACTTGACTTCTTTCTCTGCTTCATCTCTTTTCACAGGTGCTGATCCCCAGGAAGCATCTTGTACACCAGACTCTATCTCAGCATCTGCTTCTATCAAGCCCAATCTGGGACAGTACTTAGATTTAACTAAGTGAGATCACTGTAGTTTATGAATGAGGACCTTAATGCAATGGACTGAATGTTTATACCTTCCCCCATTCATATATTGAAAACTAATCTCCAATCACATCCCCCCAAATTGGGATTATAGTAAAAGATCTTCATAGGATTTGAGTGAGGATTACATGAGGTGTTAATAAATTCCTAAGAACAGTGCCAGGGACATTTTGAGGGCTATAGGCCATTAGATGTTATTGTTGCTGAGGCAAAGTATATGAACCTGTTACATTTTAAATAGCTGATCCCAGAGAGACAGTCAGGGGCAGACCATGCAGGCTTTGTCCAGCTCTTTCAGAACAAAGAAGTCCCTCCCATGATGCAGAGGATGTGAGAGGAGAGGTGGTGGATTTATTTTAATAGTAGTAATGCGATCCTATTCACTCTGCAGCCACCGTCATCCCACATGGGGAAGAACTGAGCCACTCAGCTCAGCCACTACTGAATTTCTGACCCACAGAAACTAGGATAATAAGTATTTATGGTTTTAGACCAGTAAGTGTTGAGCAACTTGTTTCAAAGCAATTGACAATTACAGGAGTCTGGGTTGTTGACCTTTGTGTCATCCTTACTCCTCCTTTCTTTCTGTCTACCAACCAAGTATACTGTAATAAAACTATTCTTAGGAATCATTCTTCATATAACCCTGGAAAAATCTATTCCATCAGTTGTGAGATCACACCAAGTATTTTTCTAAAATTTTTAAAATGTTTGTTTTTGAGAGAGACACAGAGATAGAGTGTGAGCGGAGGAGGGTCAGAGAGAGAGACACAGAATCTGAAGCAGGCTTCAGGCTCTGAGCTGTCAGAGCTCAAACCCATGAACCGTAAGATCATGACCTGAGCCGAAGTCAGACGCTTGACCGACTGAGCCACCCAGGTGCCCCTCACACCAAGTATCTTTCTATTCATGTTTGTCTCAAGAAGATTAGAGTGCCACAGTAGGTAAATAGCAACTCCACAGAGGGACTCTTAAATGACCAAAGAGGAATGATAGCCAGAGCCAAGTGGGAGTCACCCCAGCCACTGGAGGAGCCGAAACTAACTACTTCAGTCAAGACCAATCTTCAGACAAAGTGAGATTCACTCTTTAAGAGAGTCATGTTTCCAGGTTACACTGCCCAGAAAGAAAGGGACTGCTGTGGCTTAGGTGGGTGGCTCTGTCTCGGGTTCTCCCATGAGGTTGCAGGTAAGATGCTGCCAGGGCCTCAGTCATCCGAAGACTTTACTGGGGCTGGAGGATCCACTTACAAAATGGTCCCCTCACATGGTTCTGACTGTTGGAGGGAGTCCTCAGTTTTTCCCAGTGTGGGATGATGGGGGCTGGATTCCCTCACAGGCAGTAATTAGAGAGAGAGTAAGGTGAAAGCCTCAATACCTTTTGTAACAGCCTCAGAAATCACACACTGTCATTTCTGCAATATCCCATCAGTTACACAGGTCAGCTTTATTTAATGTGGCAGAACACAACCAAGGGTGCAATACCAAGGATCTTTGGGAGCTATCTTGGTTGTTGACTCCCACCAATCAAAATAAGTTGAGATGGAATTCAAACAGAGTGGAGGGAGGTAGACCATAGTGGCTAGACTCTGGGCTCTGTCTGTGAGGCTAGAGAAAACTTATATGGAAATGGCCATGGAGGGCCTAGCTTTTGGGGACTTCTCACCAGTGGCATAGCCCACATGAACTTCTCAGGAGGAATTTAGGCAGGCCAGGCTTGGAATTGGTACTCTGAGGAGACACGGCTCAAGGTAATTACCTGTTGACATTAGTGTGGGATCTTTTTAGTCTTCTCTTGATAGATCTTGGTAATGACATTTAGTATGTCTTTCCTCTCACTCATTTCAAAATGTGCCTAATTTTCAAAGAATTAACCATTCTTCTTTTTAAAGAGTATGTTTTTTTTTAATTAACAAAAATTTTGTTAACATTTATTCATTTTTTGAGAGACAGAGTGAGACACAGAGGATGAGTGGGGGAGGGGCAGAGAGACAGGGAGACACAGAATCCAAAGCAGGCTCCAGGCTCTGAGCTGTCAGCACAGAGCCCGATATGGGGCCTGAAGTCACAAACTGTGAGATCATGACTGAGCCGAAGTCGGACGCTTAACCAACTGAGCCATCCAGGCGCCCCTAAAAATAGTATGTTTTATTATTGCTCCCACACTTCAGTGACTCTTTGGAAAACTTCTCTTGTCCCTGGCAACTGCCTTTCTTTACTAACGATAATACAACCTAAGTGAAGGAAATGTCATCCCTGAGTGTTTATCTCCAAGCTGCTTTTTCATTACTTGCTCCTGAATGTTTCTGAGATTTTTAAGAGATGAGTCTTTCATCTTTGTGTAACCAATACTTTTTCCAGACCCGGAACATAGTAAGTACTGAATTAATGTATGCTGCTAAAATATATTTGAACATATTACAGGTCACTGAACATAGAAATATATTCTGTATCTTCTCCCCTTTGCTGCCTGCAGAGCCAGTGCTGCACATTTCTTAAAATAGCTTTTTAAAAATTGCTTCATAGTTACATCTTTATATATATATTTTTTCTTTGTTGATTAACTTAGCTGAAAATGACCCTTTCTTCCATAGTATAAGATGATTATCTCAATTAGTGTTAATGATCTCCTTCCCCATGTCCCTTCTTCCACTTTGTCTTGGAGAAATTTTCTTGGTGATTTTCCTTCCCTTTCAGATGTAATGGTGTGGATGGTGGATGGGCTGGAGGTGAATACTGATAGAGCTATATAAGGGGTATCCCTAGGGTGGTGGTTTTGTGGCCCTAACTCTCCCCTCTTTTTTGAAGAGCCTATTAAGAACATATTAATTATGTACTCTCATGACAAAAGAGTAAAAACCTCACTCAAGAAAATATAAGAAATTTAATTGTGTTCCATGGAACTCATGGATGAAAAAGCAGTCAAATCTCTGGAAGGAAGTGGAAACAGGTACTGAGAAGCTAACAGGACCCAAATTTCTCCTCTCCTCTCTTTTTATCTATAAACAGATTGTTTTCCTCTTCTCTTGAATCCCATGGCCAAGTATAGCCACTGAGTTCATTGGGTCCTCTGTGATGGAGACCTTGAGATGGAGTTAGCAACATCAGAAGTTTGTTGGGATGTAATGCCTGTGGAAGAGAAAAGGAAAAGGAAGATAGATTGGACAGAAGAGGTCTTCACAGCATGATGCAGACCTGACCCTTGTTACAGGACAGTGGGGAGGAAGCAGGATCAGGCAGGAGAAGCCTCAGACTATGATGTAGACACAGTAAGAGCTCCAGCATGAAGATTATCTGTTAGAGGTGCTCTGTATTGGCAGAAATGTCCAGACATTAGTACCCTGTAGTGCTTAGTCCTTAGGTAGGGGTTGTCTGAAATAAGGGTGGCCTGGCCTGGAAAGCAGAGGCAGATTCTGCAGTTGTCAACAGCTTGGAGGCTATCAGCTGACTCTACTGGCGCACTTCTTGACTCCATGCCTTTCTTGAACAGAGAAGTGAGTACTACACTTCTATGGCTGCAGTGGTCACCAAGAAATCAGTTTCCCTGTTGTGAGCATCTCTGTAGAGAACTTACCTGTGGGAGAGTGTGTGTATCTGCCCCCCAAATCACCAAGGAAGAAGCTGGGCCTAGAAGAGTGGGTTCATCTTTTACAAAATGGCCTCTGGGGCCCACTGCTATGGTTAAGAAGATGAGGGGCTGGGAATTTTCTCCACAAGATACTGTCAGTGTAAACCTGGATAAAATTTGAAGGTTGGAGGTCAACAAACAGAGGAACACGTTCACTACTTTATCCATTTGGTGCTAAAAGACATGATGAAGACTATTTTGAAAAAAGACATTATTTTTCCTTTTTGTAACCTCATTAGAAGAAAGTATACTTCTGTTCAAATGTGTTACTCTGAGATAATAATCTTATGGAAAATTATCTTTGATTTTATGTTTAATTGCTTCAATCATAAATAGTCTGTTCTTCCTTCTGCTCCTGGCCCCACGTCTCCCTCTTAGAATTTTTCCATGATTCTTTTTACCCATTCTATTCAGATTTATATCATTCATCATGCAAAGGAGAGTGGAGGTAAATTAAATGTAGTATTGGCAGAAATACGTAAAGGGAAAGAAATACTGCATTCCTGGAGGAACTGCAGAGATTAGTGTCACCATCAAGAATTTGAAAGATGTAGGAGTAGCAATTCCCACCACATCCCCATCCAACTCTCCTGTTTGGCCTGTGCAGAAGACAGTGGAATCTTGGAGAATGACAGTGGATTAGCTTAAACTTAACCATATGATGCTTGGAGTATCAGTTTTAGATAAAGATATTCTTTGGAGCCTTTGGCAAGCTTCTATAGGTGAATCATAGCACAGACCTCTAGGATTTTTGGAGCAAAGCCTGGCCATCATCTGCAGGTAACTACTCTCCTTTGGAGAAACAACTCTTGGCCTACTACTGGGCCTTAGTAGTATAACCATGGGCCACTAAGTTACCATGTGACCTGAGCTGCCCATCATGAACTGGGTGTTATCTGACCCACCACATCATAAAGTTGGGCATGCACAGCAATACTCCATTGACAAATGGAAATGGGTATGTACATAATCAGGTCTGAGAAGGTCCAGAAGGCACATGAAGAAGTGGCCCAAATGCCTATTGTCCCCACTCCTGCTGTACTTCCTTCTCTCATGGGGAAGTTCCCTTTGATAGTTGACAGAGGAAGAGAATAATGGTTTACAGATGGTTCTGCATGATACACAGACACCACCCAGAAGTGAACAGAGAAAGCACTACAGCTCCTCCCTGGCACATCCCTGAAGGATAGTAGTAAAGGGAGATCCTCCCAATGGGAAGAACTTCAGGCACTATGCCTAGTTTTTCTCTTTGCCTAGAAGGAAAAATAGCCAGCTATGCAATTCTAGACTGATTCATGGGCTGGGGCTAATGGCTTGGTTGGATGGAAACGTGACTGGAAAATTAGTGGCAAAGAAATCTTGGGTAGAGTTATGTGAAAGACATTTATGAATGGGCAAAAAGTATGAAAACATTTGTGTTCCATGTGAATGCTCACAGAGAGTGACCTCTGCAGAAGAGAATTTTAGTAATCAGGTGGATGGGATGACCCATCATGTGGATACCAGTCAGACTCTTTCCCACCCAATGGGCTTCCTTTACCCAAGGGGCTTATGGCAAAGGGGCCATAGTGGTGGATATGGATGTTATGCATGGGCTCAGCAACATGGACTTCCACTCACCAAGGCTGACCTGGCTCTGGCTACCACTGAATGCTCAATCTGCCAGCAGCAGAGCTCAACACCAAAACCCTGATGTGGCACCATGTTCCACAGACAGGTTGATTACATTAGACTGCTTCCAAAATGGCAGCATTTTGTTCTCACTGGAATACATGCTTACTCTGAAGACAGATTTGTCTTCCCTGAATACAATATTTTTGCCAAACTACCATCCATGGATTAATAGAATGCCTTACCCACAGTTATGGTACTCCACACAGCATTACTTCTCATCAGAGAACTCACTTCACAGCAAAAGAAGCACAGCAATGGGCCCATTCTCAGGGAATTCACTGGTTTTACCATGTTTTCCACCATACTGAAGCATGTGGCATAACAGAATGGTGGAATGGCCTTTTGAAGACCCCATTACAGTGCCGGCTAGGTAACAATACCTTGAGGGCTGAGGAAAGGTTTTTCATAAGGCTATGCTCTGAATCAGCATCCAATATATGGTGTTGTTTCACCAACAGCCAAGATTCACAAGTCCAGGGTTGGGGGAGGGGGGGGGTTGGAAGTGGCACAACTCGCTATTACCACTACTGCCTCACTAGCACAATTTTGCTTCCTTTCCCACAACTTTATTGTGTGCTGGCCTAGAGGTCATAGTTCCAGAAAGAAGAATCCAGAGGCTCTCACCAGGCCACACACAATGATTCCACTGACCTGGAAGTTAAGACTGCCACCTGGCCACTTTGGGCCCCTCATGCCTCTGAGTCAATAAGTAAAGAAGGCAGTAACTGACTGGGGTGACTGATTCTGACTGGAATCCTGCTCCATAATGGAGGTAGGAGAGCATGTCTGGAATACAGAAGATCCCTTATGGAAACTCTTAATGTTACCAAGCCCTGTGATTGAGATCAGTGGAAAACAAAATCCAATCCAGGCGAAACTACTGATGGTCCAAACCTTTTAGTAAAGATTGGGTTACCCTCCCAGGTAAAGAACATCAATCAGCTGAAGTGCTTGTTGAAGGCAAAAGGAATACAGAATGGGTAGTGGAAGAAGATAATTATGTATACCAGTTACAGAAATAAGGCCTGTAATTGTCATGAGTTATTTCCTTCTTATTTTACTATAGATACATTTGTGTGTGTATATGAATGTACATATGTACATGTGTGTGTATCTTTTTTTCTTTTCTCATCCCCTTTTGATATAACAAAAGATATCTTGATTTTACATATCAAATATTCAGTATCCAAGTATCGTTAATTTTACATCAGAGTAATTAAGTTATAGGAGATCAAGGAGAAGAATAAACATCATTCAAGGACTTTACCTGCTCTTCTGGGAAAGGGGTTAGTGCCTTTGTGGTTATATATAGGATAGTTGTATCATGTTAATTATGGATTTATGGAATTAATGGAATTGTGGAATTATTATTATCTTCATTTGGAGATTAAGTATGGTTTAAGGAGATGCATATGAAGGCCAAATTGACAAAGGGTGAATTTGTGATTGTTAATTTTATGTGTCAACTTGGCTGGCTATGGGGTGCCCAGATTAAACATTATTTCTGGACGTGTCTGTGAGAGTGATTCTGAATGAGATTAGCATTTGAATTGGTAGACTCAGTAAGGTAGATCACCCACCTCATTGTGGGTGGACATCACCCAATCCATGGAAGACATGAACAGAACAAAAAGCAGAGGAAAAAGGAATTCACTCCCTTTTTTTCCTGACTCATTGTGAGTTGGGACATCTTATCTCTTCTTCTGCCCTTTGGGATTGATACCAACAGCTTCCCTGAGTCTCAGGCCTTTGGACTTGGACTGAATTATATCACTAGCTTTTCTGGGCCTCTATTTTACAGACAGTAGATGGGGGGACTTCATAATCATGTCAGCCAATTCCTCACAATCAATCTCGTTTCATACATACACACATATATGTATTCATATATAGATATTATACATATTTCATAGATAATCTGCTATTGGTTCTGTTTCTCTGGAGAACCCTAAGTTAGGAACTAGACCTATATAACGACTCTCTGGTTGAAAAAAAATAAACCATTGTTAACTATCTCAAGTAAAAAGTGAGTAATTTGTAAAAGTGTGCCAGGCTGTTTTGTTTTGTTTTGTTTTGTTTTGTTTTAACGGAACAATGTAGCTAGGCGAGTAGAATGGTGTATTTCGTATCTACTACTGTGTAACAAACTGCCACAAACTTGATGGCTTAAGCAACACAAGTTTACATTCCTGTGGCTCAGGAATCTGGGTGCAGATGAGTTGGAGCTCATGGGCTACAATCAGTGAGTCAGCGGGGGCCCTCACTTAAAGCATAGGACCCTCCTCCATCCTTCTGTTGTTGTTTATTGGCAGAATTCAGTTCCTTAAAGCTGTAGCACTGAGGTCGCAGCTCCTGGAGGACAGTCCTCTCCATGGGCAGTTCACAGCGTGATGTTTGCTTTCTTCCTTGAGCCAGCAGGTGCATCTCTGCTGTTTTTAAGGCTTTTTTGCCCAATTAAGCCGGGCCCACCAGAGATAATGTCCCTTTTAACTAAAAATAAACTGATTTAGGGGCCTTAATTACATCTATACAATCCCTTTCATCATATAACATAATAAATCATAGAAGAGATACCTCATAGTCATGGGTCCACCTTAAGAAGGAGGGTGTTACATAGGTACATGCCAGGGGCAGCAATCTTAGGGACCATTTAGAATTCTGTCCACCACAAATGGACTCAATGTGAGTGTTGGAAAACTGACAAAATATCCTTCCCTTCGACATTACCTCTTTCTCTCACAATGTACCCCCTTCAGATTCTCCAAATTATCAAGGAACGGCTTTGGCCTAGCTGGGTTGGATGTCCAACTCTGGTTCAATTAACTGCGGCCAGCGGTATGGTTCCATGTATACAATGGCCTCCGGGGGCCTACGAGTGTGGTTGGAAAGCTAGGGGTGGTGGGCTTGGAAGATGACCCTAAGAGATTTACCTCCTGCTGTCTTTTATTCCACAAAAGGACCTTCTTCTGGAGGGTGGGGCAGAGTATACAGTGAAAATGTCCCCTGGGCAGGAATGAGAGTACTTGTGATCTCTTTTGTGGCACTCTAGAACTTGCCCAAAGTGAAATGTATTGTAAACTAGACTGTGTTTTATGCATGCCACATTCAGAAAATCTGAACAATGCAAAATTGAAATAAAAACTTATCTAGAGTGATAGTGGAGGAATGGGGAGTGACTGTTAATGGGCACAGGGTTTTGTTTTGAGGATTATGAAAACATTCTAAAATTGGTTTATGTATATTCCAGCATGGACTGTAGAAATGGCTGAGACACAATGAGCACCCTTAGCCTCCAGCCTGAAGTCTCTAAGTACTGTTACCCCATTAAAGATGGGCTCTTTGTGGGGCACCTGGGTGGCTTAGTCGGTTCGATGTCCAACTTTGGCTCAGGTCATGATCTCGTCGTGGTTTGTTGGTCTGAGTCCTGTATCGGGCTCTGTGCTGACAGCTAAGAGCCTGCTTTGGATTCTGTGCCTGACTCTAGCTCTCTGCCCCTCTCCCACTCATGCTCTATTTCTCTCTCTCTGTCTCAAAAATAAATAAGCATGAAAAAAAATTAAAAAAAAAGATGGGCTCTTTGGGGTAATGGCTTATTTCAACATTAAAAATTTTTGTTTAATCTTGATTTATTTTTGAGAGGGGGGAGGGGCAGAGAGAGAGAGACAGAGGATCTGAAGTGGGCTCTTCACTGAAAGCAGAGAGCCTGATATGGGGCTCAAACTCATAAACCATGAGATCATGACCTGAGCCAAAGTCAGATGCTTAACCCACTGAGTCAGCCAGGCACCCTGGTAATGGCTTATTCCAGGTTTGGGTCACAGAAGGCATCAGATGAGTCTGATATGTCTTGCGTCACAAAGCAAGAGTTTATAAATTCATGGGATCATGCGACAGGTTTGGCCAGTTTTAGTTCCTTCACATTGGCTACAGAGTTGTATGTTTTGGCTTGGCCACATATGCGCCCATCAGAGGGAGTAAAACAGTGGAAAGCTTTATTACTTAGGCACCCAGGAAATCCTGCAGATGATGTTGGAGACTGGGCTTGGAGATGTTGCCTGTGCCTGCTGGGTCGCTGTGAGGGGCTGTGGAGTTATGCTTTACCTGTCTAGTGACACTGTGCGCCTTTTTTCAATTCTGTTCCTCCCAGTCCCTATTTCTGTTCCTCCCATTCCGCACTTCATGGAGTTTTACTCTCTCAGATGCACTGTACATCTGTTTGTGTGTCCTTTGAAGGGCCACAGACCATAGTAATATCTAAGATTTTTCCACCTTCCCCCACATTTCCTGTCAAGAATCAATTTTTGCCTTCTAGGGGTTGATATCACACATGCTCTACATACTGTAGTGCATTTTTACTGGCAAGTATGGAGAATATGGGCATTCCTAAACTTGTAAGACATGGAAGCCCAGAAAGGGCCAAGGTAAGTATACTCCATTATTGGGAATCAAAGCCCAATTTTCTCTGGTAGAGACCTTGGGCCACTGTGACAAAGAAACAGCAAGATAGATTTCAGGCTCTTCTCTCCCACAGGTATTGATGCCCAGAGGTCTTGAACCATAGGTGTTGACCCTGAATATATCTCCTGCATGCTAATGCCTATCTCAGGGTCAGCTGTCTGGGAATACACATGTCACAACTGAGTCTGTTGTTGACTTATTACTTCTGAGCATCGTGGTAGTGGGCAAAACCTTATCACCATGAATACTTGCTGGGTCTCTTTCATTGACCTCCAGAGCCCCTCTCCCTGTTCTGTGCTCAGGGAGACTGACCACATGGATTGCATCAATGAGCACCTTGTCTCCGGCTTCCTGAGAGGCTTGGCCAATCAGAGTCACTGAGGTTGGAGGGGGATGAGGTTAGAGTAGTTTTTCTCCCAGCTCCTCCTCCCTCAGGTCGCAGTAGTCTGCCTGTTTCTAGTAAGGGCCCACGCTCCTGTCAGCTGGGCCTCTCTGCAGCCCTCACCCTCAGTTTTAGTAGCTATCTCCTCTCTTTGGCTTCTTCAGGCCTAAAGCTTATAAGAGCTTCCTGCTTTTGCTAGCCCCAAGGGCATCACATTATCTCTGTGCTTCTCCTCAATTCTGCCCACCTCTATCGTAGTCCATTTTTTGGACTCTCCTTAAATCACTCAGCTTGCAGATGACACATTTCCTGCTGGGAACCCGGCTGACACACCTAATGCAGTGACCTGAATAAGGAACGGGGCTTTGAAATCTGGGGGAACATTTCAGTGGGTAAAGGTCAGTGGGATGTGTGTGTTTGCAGGAAGGGTAGGGAGGAGAAGGAGATGCAGGTGGTGAGTGTGTAAAGATGGGTTTTGCGCGTACAGTCTTCTTGAAGGCGGTAGGAGTATAAAAGTCTGTACTCTTCAGGGGTTGGGAGAAGTAATGCAGAGTGTTGTGAGAAGTGAATGTAACACATTTCATAAAAGCACATGCCATAACTACCAAGATGTTATCGCAAGGAGGTGCTTAAGAGATGGCTAGATTGTGGCAATGCTGCTTGGTGACACAGTAAAGTTAATGTTTTGTAGAAGAAATGAACACTGGAGTGTTTACTCTGAGCTAGTGTGCTGATACAACACTGTACTTGAGGAGACCATCTGCTGTCTTGGCATCCTTCCATCTATGATGCCCATGAATTTGCCATGAGATGGTGCATTTTGCTGTGGGACTTAGAAAAAGACATCATCAGAATAGTCAGTCCACTGTGAGGGCTCTTGTCTGACACGTATAGAGGTAAATAAACCATTGGGTTGTGTTCTGTCCTTTGATTATTACTGACAAATTGTTGTAGGTGGTAAGTTTCTAATACAAATTTTCATTAATTGCCACTGGACATTACACGTAAAGTACTAAGCATGGGTTCCACACATGTATGCGAGCCACACATCCAGTTTCTTAGTGGTCTCTCCAGTTCCCCCTGTGACCAATAAGCTAATGCTTTACATGCATACATGCTTTTATTTTTATGTAGAAGACACAGAACTGTGTCTGGTACCTACAAGATACTCTGCATATGAACCGTTTTGGTGTTCTAAGAATCCAGTGGGGTGGATGCTAAGGAACTTCTTCCGGTTAGGAGTGGAGTCAGGATTTGCACTTAGACAACCCGCTCAGCAGCTCGTGTTCTGACTGTCATGCAACACTTCCTCTCATGGGGTTTGAATAGATGGGCCATGAACATGGGAACAGAGAACAGTAGTTGTCTAAGCCTTCCTTCTTCCTCCAAGAGGCCCTTCAAAGAGAATTTTCTGAGTCTAGGCTATAGAAATACCATCTTGAGTTTTATTTTTTTTTTCCACCTATGAGATCTAAGATCTTGCTTACTCTCTGTTTTACAAATGACACAGCTTAGCCAAGCATGTCCCTCTAGAATTCCCAAGGCCAGGAAGATGGCCCAGGAAGTTGCTTGTGAATTTGATGGACCCCAGGAAGATCCTTCTGTCCCAAAATATGTCTCTAATAGCCTGTATTGTGTCTGAAATACTCTTTCTTAGAGTTAGTGCTTCAAGTCATGGACTCATTGGGGTCTTGAGCCCCACTATAAATAACCAAAGATCTTTTGCCAGTAGGTTTTTTCTTTTTAAAGGCTAACAGAAACCTATTCAGACTAGTTCTAGAAATAGAGATAATTGTATCCAAATGACACAAATATTGTTTCCCAGAGCACAAGATTACCAAGCAGCTTGGGAATTGGTTCTTAGCAATTTTTTGGTTTCTAGGGAATTCCTAACAGCAAGGAAAATATTCTCTCTGAGGCTGTGTGCATCCTTGTTTCTGCTATTCCTTACAGAGGAAAGAGAGTGAGGCAGAAATACAGACTGACCTTCTCTGCCTTGGCCCTCTCATGGAAGGAAATGACCACTTCAACCCTATGCACACTTCAGTCCAAAGGTTTGTAAGGGCTTGTCTCAGAATCTTGATTCCATATCCCCTAGAGAACATGCTTGGCTCAGCTCTTGTCAGGGGTCCACCCTGGGTCCAGTCACCTGGACTGTGGATGAGGCCACATAGTAGTTGCCCAGCTATGGGTGCCATTGGATCAGACATTCAGAGACGGGGACATACAAAGCAGGTCTTCCAAGAGTGTGGGGGAATAATGTAGAAACATGGGAATCTCTCCTACAACATCATGAGGACGAATACCTATTAATTAACTCCTCCTATCTGATGGCCCTCAGATAAAAAATGTGCTTTTGAGGCACTGCTGAAGATAAGGTAATCCTGGACGGTACTGTGAAATGGATAGGAAGGGAGTTGCCGGGTTCAGAAGTGGTGCACAAGGAGGAAAATGATCACGTTTTGGAGAGCACTCTGGCACACACACACACACACACACACACACACACACACACATATATAATCAGCATACTCCCTAAGTCTTTTCTGTTTTCCTTTTTCTTTTCTCCTTCATATTTTTTTTTAATTTGAAGGAGACCTTATAAGTTTAGTGCAGTCCCTCGTTCTCTTTTCCAGTTGAAAATGAGGTTTATGAGTTTACAATGATCTTCCCGGGGTTACAAAGCTAATTAGGATCCTGGCTTCTATCTCTGCACCTCACTGCTGGTTCTTCATGCTACTCTCCACCCTACTATGTCCAATCCTGCATTTTCTTTAATGCGACATCCTTATCTGACCTCTCAGTTACACCGTGTTGTGGCAGAAATATCTCACAACCCCCCAAGAACCATTTGTGAGCAAGCTGTAGAAATTCCAATTTCCTTGGAATTTCCCTCAGGTTAAAAAAGCAGGCTTGAGTTTCTCAAGCTTAGTTGCTCAGCTACTAAAAAGTAATGTTAATACCACCAAAGGGCTTAAAAGCAAACTGTGGAAAAGGGGGAAAAAAAATCATTTGATCTTAGCTGATAAAGACAGTCCTGGTGTGATAGTGCAGCTTTAGTACATTCCTCCCAGGGTCTGGTTTGGTCTGAACCTTATCTGCACAGAATTAGTGGCTTGTAGAGTTACCCAGTAACATCTTATATTTTCCAAGACCTTGATTAATGTTTAAAGAAATATGGGCAATGTTACGTGCTATTCTTTTAAAAATAGCCACTACTGACCGAAATGGGTCGGCTTTCCCCTCAAAGATCTTCATTCCTCTTGTGTGTTACAAATAATAATATCTAACATTTGTTGAGCACTTCCTATGTGTTGGGTTCTATTCTAAGTGTTTTATATCCCTTCTAATCCTCAAAACAACCTTAGGAGGTATATGTATTTTTCCCATTTTCCTGGCATAGAAGAAATTAAGTCTTAGAAAGGTTCTGACTTGCCCTGGAGCAAATGGAGTGAGGAATCAATATAGGTTTTTATGTCCCTAAAAACTGTTCCTTTAATCACACTACTATTATGCCTCTTTAGGTATATTTATGTAGAATCAGCACAGTTTACGCTTGGCAGTTTTCAATCAGAAAGCAAGGGTTAAACATTTATTCTTTAAAAATTTCCCAATCTTCATCTTGCTCCCCCCTCCCAATAAGAATGAACTAAAACCTTCAAAGGTTAGACCAAAGAGTAAAACGGGTTTAGTGTATGAGGACTTTTATTTGGAATATGAAGTCAAAAGGCCAGATGAATAAGAATTGCTCGTTTAGAATTTCAGATAGTTTTCTCTTATCAGTGTAATTCTAGTCTTTCCCACCAGAGGGCAGTTATCACATAAAAATATGCAACCCCTCTTGGCTTCACTTTCCGACCACCAAGTCACATCACATCTGGATTTAGTTTTACAGCTCAGTACAGATCCTGAGAAGATCTCTGCTTATTTCAAGTCTGAAGCTAATATGTCATGCTTTGCTTTTTTTTTCTTGCCTAGCAACTGAAAGGAGCTTCTGATATCTTAGAAAACATCTCTTCAAATGGGAGTGCTAATGTGGGCCAAAGACAGATGCTTGTAGATGTCCTATTTTGGAGGTAAAAATCTTGTACCAAACACTCAATGACAGTCAAAAGCATTCTTCTGTGTCCACTATTTTATACTTTATTTCACTTAAATACCATTTGGTTTCAGTAAACTGTATTGCTCAAAAAAATTAGATTTATATGCTTTTTCATGAGGATTCTAAAGATTAGCAGAGAAAAAAGATTGAAGTTTTTGATACAAAACAAATAACTTTTCAAGTTTCCAGCCTTGTGATCTAGAAAGGCAACTGCAAACACTTGTATTTATTGATCACTTAGCACAATGCCTTATGGAGAAAGTGTTTTATGGCCAGAATCAAATCCAATCTTCCCAACATCCTTGGGAGGTATGTTTTGTCACTACACCCCCATTGTAGAGACAAAGAAATTGCAATATACTCAGGTGAAGTAATACGCCAAAGGATTCCCCCCATTCCATGTTCTTAACCACCATGAAGTAGTAGATTTGTTAGAGATTAGATGGGCCCAAGTGAACAGACACATGGTTCAAGATCAATGGTGCTCAGAAAATCAATGGTGCTTAGAATCTCCTGGTGCTCATAAAATCAATGTCCAGAAAAGGAGGATGAGGTGGGGTGGTTAGGCTACCTGGCTGTTCTCACTGGCTGCACTGCAGGCTCCACTATGTCCAAGGGCACAGCCACTTGGGCAATGGTTACAGACCATCATTCCATGGCAGGCAATGATCCCAGGTGGTGTCTGAGCTCAGAAGACAGACAGTCTGGCAGGAGCCTGGCTAGCAGGTGGAGAGCACAGAAACCAGGATCCATGCCTACAGAAAGAACAGGTGGGCTCCAAAGAGGTACCCTAGCCCTAGCCATGGGTTAAGATTCAGGACGGGGTCCAGGCCCTAAGAAGGGCTGTGGAAGTTGGCAGGGGAGAAATCAAAGTGAGGAAAGAATCTTGGCCAATGTTCAGCCTTACACATTGGGCTAACTCCCAGAGTAAGAAGGGCTCTGATTTGGAATTTGGCTGGAGAATCAAGAGGGCAGGCCAATGCCCAGTTGTGTAGTTATGCCCCAGGGTCTGGGAAGGTTGGCTTCACTGCAACAGTGAACTGAGGCTATTGGTAAGTCATTTGCCTTGGCTACAGTGGATTCAGGAACATAAGCAGTGATGAGCCTGACAGTGGGTACATTGGTGAGTCCAGCAAGAAGGACTCGGGGAAGGCAGGGTAAACATAGTTGGGGTTCATTCTGAATCTGCACTTCTTCCCCTAGCATGCCCATTCCTGAGCACTGCCAGATAAACCTGATTCCAGGATGATAACTCCTATCAGGAACCATAAGCTGTCTCTTCAGACTTGTGGACCTGAAGGGTCATGAGCACATAGAAACCAAATGAATGAGTAGAATCTTTCAAAGCATTTCTCATTCACTAGCTCTTGAACACCTGTTCTATGTCCCATGATTCTTAGCATAGTACCTAGCTTCATAATGTGTAAAATTAGACCCAGGAGTTTATAACAAAGGTGCAGGTTGAACCTCAAACCCAGCAAGTGCAGGACGATTATTTTCTGCTGAAATTATGTGGGCAGTCAACAGGGAGAGGGAGTGTTGCGCCTTAAAGGAAGGACATCAGAGCATCAGCAGTAAGATGAGGATGAGGACATCCGTATAGTTTCCTGTGACTGTTGTAACAAATGACCAAAAACTGTGCAGCTTACCTACAGGTGTTTACTCTCTCCCAGTGTTGGAGACCAATGGTCCAACAGTAGGGCTGACTCCCTCTGGATGCTCCTGAGAAGAATCCATTCCTCACCTCTTCCAGTGTCTAGTGGCTGCTGGGATTCCTTGGCTTGCGGCCACATCACTCAAATCTTAATAAGATCAGCATCTGCAATCTCTCTCTGCTCCATGTTCTTTGTGCTCAGCTTTCTCCTCTGTGTATGTGTGTATGGAATCTCCCTCTGCCTTTCTCTTATAAAGACACCTATGGTGGCATTTGGGGCCCAGGATAATCACCTCATGTCAACACCTTTAATTTAATCACATCTGCAATGTCTTCACCAAGTAAGGGAGCATTTACAAATTCCAGGGATTAGGACGTGGACATCTTTTGGAAGGCCATGATTCAGCATCCCATTATTATATTATTAAAGCATCTCAAATGAAAGAAATAGCATGAGGGGGGAAAAAGCAGGAGTGCTTGGAGGACAATAGAGCAGTTAGTCTAGAGGATAGGGACCATCCAGAGCAACCCTCCCCACCTATTTTTTGGTCCTATTGGTGGGGGCCTTGAATCTCAGACCAAAGAGTTTGGAATATATGATGAAGGAAATCCTATAATGTAGCTTTAGACAGAATTGTCAAGATCAGATTGTATGGCTGCAACAGTTTTCCCATAAGAGAGCTTTAAACCACTGCAAGTACTTGATCAGAGGAAGGATGATGCCATCTAAGCTGTGTCTTAGGAAGACTGCCTTCTCTGGCCTCTCAAACCCTGTTAAAATGTAATAGTACTTCTTATGGCTCCTATATAAAGTATAAACTCCCTAATGGGAGTTTGGCTCCAAAGCTAAACTGCAGAGCTGACTCCAGCCTACAAGATTGTAAAGAGGTCCAGTCAAATATCCCTTCAAACATCCTGGGTGCATGTTCCAATGTGTCCATCCCTTTATCTCCTTCCAGACTGCTGCTACAGTCTGTTGTCATCTCATGACTGCTTCTCCAGGCAGCAGAGGTCCTTGGCTCTGGTTTACCCAAAGCATGCATACAGCCCCTTTTCTTAATTCCCCCAAAGCCTAGTTGATAGCAGGCTCCAATGTGGAACAAAACCTTATTCATGAATTCTTCAAAAGAAATGTTTAAGACATGATATTGGCCATCTAGTTCTCAGCTCTATCAGCCATGCCCCCTCAGAAACCCTTGCCAACCAGCTCTCTCCTTTCCAGCAGACTATTGGTCAATTTTCTTAAAAGCATATTATTGAAACAAAACAAGCCTTTCAGAGCTTATGTCAGCCTCAAGGAAATTATTTCCAACCCCTCCCACCTGGCTCCTTGAAATTGTAGTCTGTATGCAATATTCACTCCCCGACCCACTGGACTTTCACTTCTGCCCCTACCTTGCCTCTGACTCTCCCCTTAGTTACGTCAGAGACACCCTTGCTCCTAAATCTATGCTTCCATTCTTATCTTCCTTAACCTCTTTATCCTTTGACATGAGCCATGCTGTTTGACCTTGCCTTACTTCTCACTTCCCTACCTCCTCAATGTCTCACCACCGCTGTGGGAGAAAAACCAGTTCAAACCATCACAGTCTCTGCAGAGAAGTAATTCATCCCATAAAGATGGTAAACCACCTTGCTTAATAACATAAAAAGTTAACTGTTTTCCAAACTGTGGTTTATGACCAATTGGGGGTACTGAAATCAACTTAGTGAGTTGTAAGACTCAGTGTTAAGCTAAATGGAATTGAATAGAGACCATCAGACTGTATCACATGTAGTAAAGCTAAGTGTTTTGTGCACATGTGTGTTCATTGGGCGGAGGTGCTAACTATATTTCTTATTGTGGGTCCAATCAGAAAAGTAGGAAGTAAAAAAGGCAAAAAAAAAAAAAGTAAAAAAGGCACTTATTTTGGTCTTAATGAAGGTAACTCCTATATTCTAGAATAGAACTTAAACTTTAATTTGGAAGTAAAACAAAACAAAACAAAAATCTTCAGCAGGACTTTTGATTTTAAAGAGACAAAAAATGTCCATCAACTGATGAATGGATAAATATGTATACACACACACACACACACACACACACTAGAATATTACTTAGTCATCAAAAGGAATGCAATCTTGCCATATGCAATGATACGGATGGAGCAGAGTGTATTATGCAAAGTGAAATAAGTCAGGCAGAGAAAGACAAATATATGATTTCATTCATATGTGGAATTTAAGAAACAGAAAAGATGAACTTGTGGGAAGGGGAAAAAAAAGAGAGGGAAACAAACAATAAGTAACTCTTATAATAGAGAACAAACAGAGGTGATGTAGGGAGGTGGGTGGGGGATGGGCTAGATGGGGGATGGGCTAGATGGGTGATGGGCACTAAGGAGGGCATTTGTCAGGATGAGCACTGGGTGTTGTCTGTGAGTGAGGAATCACTAAGTTCTACTCCTGAAGCTAATATAACACTGTCTGTTAACTCACTAGACTTTAAATAAAAAACTTGAAGAAAGCACCCCCAGAATTCTGGTTCACTCCTAGAGCAACTGGTAAAAATTCAAGCAGCTTTGAAAATGTTATTTTGTCCCAACAAAAATGACACACAAGGCCTTCCACGCTCACCTCTCCAGCCTCATGTTCCCACTTTGTCCCCTGGATTCTGCACTGAAGCCACACAGAGTCTTTTGTGTCCTGCAATCACAGAATTCTGGCTCCAGGTCCTGCAACATGCCATTCTGTTGCAGGGAACACTCCAACTCCCCCCTTACCTTCCCTGCCCAAAGCTTCATCTGTCCCACTCCATCATCCCTCTCATCCAGGTTGAGAGACCGCTCTTTCTAGGGAACCTTCTTAGACTCCAAGCCTAGCTGTTACTGGACTCCTCAAATGAGCTCCTATGCATGGGGGTCTGGATGAGCAATTCATGAAGCCGACTACGGCACTCTTTCCCACCTGTTTTATTATTGCAGCACCCCCCCCCCAGGGTATTTTAAAACATTTTTTTCATCCAATTCTCGTCCTTCTCCCCCATGAAAATTTAATATCACAGATACACCATGTGTCTGTTTGTGTACTGTGGGCCTTCGGAGGGCCAGGAACCATTACCTAATGGCTAAAATTTTACATAATCTTAAATTATATGCAATTTTTTCTCTATAAGGACCAATTTTTGTCCTCTTGTGGGTGACATTGCCCCCATAGAGAATGCATGGAATTGAATAAAACTCTGCTGGTCCTCTTGAAAGGGCTAAGAAGAAAAAACAACAGTGCACTCTTTCCTGATGAGAAGCTTATGTCAAATGCTGAATAGGTGAAGGAAGGTAAAGGTGAAGTACAGATTTAGCAATGAGGCTGACCGACCTAACCAAGGGCAGAGTCGGTGGTAGGGCAAAAGTCACTCTGCAGCAGTGTGGAGGGTGACAACTGAATACAGACCACAAATCCAAGGACATGGGCTGTGAGGGGATGAAAATAACCAGCTCAAAGATGAGAGAAGGTCTAGGAGGTCTTGTTTTAAAAAGATGGGGCACACTTGATTTCAGGCTGATGGAGCATGGATTCTGAGAGACTGGAGAATACCCAGGAAGGGGTAACTGGCTGGATGAAAGCCCAGAGGAGGGGGGAGGGGACAAGGGAATCATAAGCAAGGCAAAGAGGCTCCTCTCTTTCTGACATGTCTGGGTATCAACGTAGAAGGGCCTCAGGGGAAGTCATTTCATCTGGGAGAGTGAGACCAGTACCCAAGGGAAAGACTGAGGAGTGGAAGACATTTGCAGTATCCACTTTGGAGAAATAGGAGAAGCTGGTCGAAGTACACAGAAGGATGGCCCAGTGGCATCAAGGGCCAACTGAAATAAGTACAAAGTCTGTAGCAGTTTGACGTTTTTTTCCCTATAGTTTTCCAGGCACTATCTTAGGTGCTGGGGATACAGTAGCAAACCCTAAGTTTCTTTTCTTTTTTTTTTTTTAAGTTTATTTTTGAGAGTGAGAGAGAGAGAGACAGAGTGCAAGTTGGGGAGGGGCAGAGAGAGAGAGAGAGAGAGGGAGACACAGAATCCGAAGCAGGCTCCAGTCTCTGAGCTGTCAGAACAGTCTGATGTGTGATGCAGGGCTCCAACTCACAAACCATGAGATCATGACCTGAGCCGAAGTCAGACACTTAACCAACTGAGCCACCCAGGTGCTCCATGAACCCTATGTTTCTGACCTCAAACTGCCATTGTCTGCCTTCCCCAACTGGAATATAAATTCATAAGTAGGATGGCTTTACATACTGGTAATGGTGATGAAGATAAAAATAGAGTACTGTAATGGAGTGACAGATGGAAGATCCTACTGGATGGTCAGGAAAGACCTGTCTGAAGAGATGACCTTTGACCTGAAGCCTGAATGGTACACAAAGGGCAACCTTGAGACATTCTGAGAGTGGAACTTTCAAAGAAAAAGGGACTCCAGCACAATAAGCCCGAGGAAGAAACAAACTGTAGTATTCAAGGACAGACAGTGTGGGCGAATCATAGGATCAAGGGAGAGAGGTGAGGAGGAGGTCAGCAGGGACCAAGTACTGCTGAGCCTTGAATAGCTGGGGGTTAGGGGTGCCAATAACCTGCACAGCTGAAAATCCAAGTATAACTTTTGACTCCCCCAAAACTTAACTACTAATAGCCTTCTGTTGACTGGAAGCCTTACCCATAACATAAACAGCAGATTAACACATATTTTGCATGTTGTATCTATTATACTGTGTTCGTACAATAAAGTAAGCTAGAGAAAAGAAAATGTTATTAGGAAAATCACAAGGAAGAGAAAATAGTACTAGACTGTATTTATAGAAAAAACAAAACCAAAAAAACCCATGGCTGAGAGACGGGCAAGAGTTGGGGCAGAAAGACCAGTTTGGAAGCCTGGTAGATTCTCCAGAGGGAGAAAGGGCCAAGGTAGTTGATGAGGAGTGGGGGGCAGTTCTGGGGTGGGCAGGGTCAAAGGGCAGTTTTTGGAAAATGCTGGGAGAAGTCTTGGATGTTGCATCAGATGCTCATGCCTAACCCAGGCAACTCACACAATCCCACGTGGAAACACCACTCACATCCGGTCCTCCTTGCCTGTTTTAGAGGTCCCTGGAGGCAAGAAACTGTAAGATTAATTGGATACATTTTCCTCTGACCACCCTAACAGAATTTTTTTAAGAGTTTATTTTTAGGCAGTTTTAGTTTTAAGATTTTCAGTTTTAATTTTTTAAATAGGCTTTCTTTTTTACAGCAGTTTTTTAGAGCAGGGTTGGGGGAGGGAGGGATGAACAGATAGAGCACAGAAGATTTTTAGGGCAGTTGAAGCTACTCTGTATACCATAAGAGTGGATACATGCCATTACACATTTTTCTAAATGCACATAATGTACCACACCAAGAGCAAACCCTAATGTCCACTGTGGACTTTGGGTGATCCTGATGTGTCAATGTGGATTCACCAGTTGTAACAAATGTACCTCTCTGGTGGGGGATGCTGACAATGGGGGAGGCTGTGCACGTATGCGGGCAGGGGTTATATGAAAAATCTCTGTACCTTTTTCTCAATTTTGCCATGACTATGTCTAGTACTTTAAAGCCAAATCCTTATTATCTTGTCTATTTCCTGCCACGGGCAATGAGCTCAATTCTTACCTCTCAGAGCAGCTCTGATGAAAACACCTCTCAATATTTTATGAGTCAGAGAATGTTGACATGTCTAAAAGAGTACATTTTTCCCTCCAGGGCCACCAACCTGTAAAGTGCAGGTGAAAAAAGCTGAGTGTGCACAGCATTATTAGGGCATGTTCTTAAGTACCCACCAAAATGTCTGTGGAGGTTTTCAGAGTAATAAAAAGGAGCTAAGGGAGATCATTCCCTCCTGTTTTCTGAAGTTTCATTTTTTAAAAATCTTTCTTTCATTCTAAGAAAATGGATGTGATTTATTTTAATGTTATTTATTTTTGAGAGAGAGAGACAGAGACAGAGACAGAGACAAAAAGACAGAGAGACAGAGTGAGAGCGGGGAAGGGGCAGAGAGAGAGGGGGACATAGACTCCGAGGCAGGCTCCAGGCTCCGGGCTGTCAGCACGGAGCTCGAACCCACGAGCCATGAGATCATGACCTGAGCCGAAATCGGACATTTAACTGACTGAGTCACCCAGGCCCCCCAGAAAATGGATATGATTTTTAAGGAAAGTTATTCCTGAGTCTACCTGATCTAGAAAATACTAACCTCCGTGGAGTGGAAGTTTTCTATATTTTAAGCCTTCTTGTGCATTTGTACGTTAAACACACTGTTAGAATAAAAAGCACAAATGTGTTCATAGTGAAAAGCCAATCTCCCTCCAGCCCCTTCTTCCCAATCACTGTCACCATTGCATGAGGTAGCCCCGGCTTCAGCCACATATCTTTTAGAGAGATTCTATTTATATAAGCAAATACCTACTTATACAAAAAACAAAAACAAAAACAAAACCCCATAAATAGTAGCATATCATATGCTGTTTTTACTTAGCACATTTTGAAGATCCTTCTCCAGCAGTGGGTAAAAAGTTGCCTCATTCTTTTTCAACATAAGTTGAATATAAAGGGTGTGATCATTAAGAAATTATGGGTCATTTATTTTTGCCACTTTAATAGCGGAGCTACAAGTAGACTCATTCTTAGCTTTCTGGGCCTAACTATCAAGTAGTTCAATGCTTTAACATTTTCCTCTCCCCTGTGGCTTTATTTTCATTACTAAGTTCCTCATTCTATGCCCCACTCAACCCCCATCTGAGGTTTGACATCATTATCTAACTTAGTCGACTGATCTCATTTTTGATGAGTCAAATATAATAAACCCAGATGACTTGGCTCAGATGTCCCTTCAGGACAAGTGATGAAAAAGATGAAAGGAAAGAAAATGTGTAGGACAGAGGGCTGAGAGTTTGGTGAATGTCTGAAATTTGAATATGTGTCTGTGTATCTTAATTCCTAGTCAACTATAGCTACATTCATCCCTCCCAGCTTTGCACTTGGAGACAAGGGAGACAGAAGTCGTAGCTCATATTATGAGTACACATCTCTGGACTGTGGTAAGAAGTCACAGTCCCTTAGATCACTGCAGTTCACAAGTTCAGACACTCAGAAATTCTGTAAATGCTGTTTCTGATTCTAATTCTCCTTTTCTCTTGAGGTAAGCAAAGCAGACACATTTGCCAAGGATAGCTGAGAATGTAAGGGCGATCCTTGCCTGGGCAGCTTCAGCCGGCCGTGTGCTAAATGCAACTTTGAACCATACCCTATAAATAGCCGTTCATTGTCAGCGCGTGTGAAAAGACAAGAGTGGGTGTGCGGCGGTAGGATGCAGGCCTAATTAAGTAGTTGCGTCTGCGCAGGGTTCCAAGCGAAGAGCCGTTGCGACTGATAATCCAGTCAGTAGGCAACTGCGAGGGTTTGCTCCTGACCGCACATAGACCGAAGCGAAGCGGTTCAATGCTGGCTTTGACTCCGACCATGGCAAAAATCATCTTGAGGCACCTCATTGAGACTCCGGTGCGCTACGAGGAGGAGTTTGAAGCTCGAGGTTTGGAAGACTGCAGGCTGGATCATGCTTTATACGCGCTGCCGGGGCCAACCACGGTGGACGTGAGCAAAGCCAGGGCGGCCCAGGCTCCTCGGGTGGACTCAGTGGTGGAGATGCCGACCCAAGAAGGCAAGTCCCGCTTCCAGATCCTGCTGGACGTGGTCCAGTTCCTCCCCGAGGATATCATCATTCAGACCTTCGAAGGCTGGCTGCTGATCAAGGCTCAGCACGGAACCAGAATGGATGAGCATGGTTTTATCTCAAGAAGCTTCACCCGTCAGTATAAGCTGCCAGATGGCATTGAGACCAAAGATTTGTCTGCCATCCTCTGTCACGATGGAATTCTGGTGGTGGAAGTAAAGGATCCAGTTGGGACTAATTGACATCAATTCCTGTTCTCACCGCTCCAGGAAGATTAGAATTCAGCCAATGGTACCACAGGGAATGTTTGTATTAACCACATTTGAAATGGTTTTTGTGAAGATTAAAAGTAGAGACATAGTTCCTGGTATGTTGTGGTTGTTTTTGTTGTTCTCCCTCAGAGAGGAAAATTGTTAAATGTTCCTACCGTTCAAAGCGATGCTATTCTTACACCCGAAACAGTGACAGTTTAGGAGGTGGGTTTCAGACTAGCGAAGACTCGGAATTATTTCCTTGTTACTCCAACAATGCCACAGAATCTGCTTCTGTAATAATTGATGGCAAAAGAACCATACTGATATCTTATCCATTTTATGAAGACTCTTTATATTGCTAAAAAAAAAGCTGTGATTCCCTTCACTTGGACAAGCTCTTCTTTTCCGTGAATTTTAATTGAAGTGGAACTTTGTAAATATAGTGTGAAGGTTAAAATACAGTACTTCGAAATTGGATCTGAAATATATTTATGATTCACTACAGCTGTCACTGCCTTAAACATAATATTGGAATGTTCAGATATGAATTTTATTTTTAAAAAGCTCTAAATATGTACCCCATTTTTAAAAAGATGAACTGAATCCTATTTGAATGTATTTTTGACAACAGCATATGTTCTGTGGATATTTATGCGATTGTACAAAGATATGTGTTGACTCCTACCCTTATAAGTTCGTATTGAGAAACCACTTTTAAAAGTACAGTTACTGAATTAAAGAGTTTTAATCTGTGTTCTTTGATGCTGTTTAAAAGTTTAGATTTCAGAAGATGGCAAAATGTACTGCATCTGCTCTCTCTGCATAATCCTCGGCTTTAAATAGCCTGGCAGGTCGGGGAGGTTCCCAGGCCTGGGCTCCCACAGGGGGCTAAGTTTCTACAGTGCACTGCCGAGTGCTTCTACAGTGCACTGCCGAGTGCTGCTTCAGCTGAAGGGAAGGGCTGAGACGTTGGAGGTTCAGGATTTGCTTTAGTAGGAGTACTGCCATCAACAGCTGGTCTCTGGGTCATTCCAAACATTTGCTATCTCATTCTGCACACGCTAAATACTCCTCGGGAGGAAGTAGCCGCCTTTACCCTGCACCCACCATGTGCTGCCGGGGAGTCTGTGCACGGCTCTGGGAATAGAAGAGGCTGGGTGTGGAAAGAGCCAGGGCAGACTCAGGCCACTGACAGCACCCCTGTGCTACTCCATGGTGCATGGCGTGTAGTTCTGGTGAAAACAGGAGAGATACGGAGCAATAGAAAAATAAATCAAACAGTTCTAAAAGTAGTTTTGAAAACAAATGTGATCCGAGACATTTGTTTACAATATAATTAAACTGAAATAATTACGAAGCTGATGTTAATGTTTATCCACTGAGGTTTGTGCATCTAACTCTAAGAAATTTTGTTTGACAAAGTGACTATCACGGACCAGCTCCGCTACGTTACAACGATAATCGTAGTTATTGGGATTACATCTACTAATATGATTAGAGCTGGGATACCATTTGTCCCACACTAGATTATTCTTTCCCAATGTTTGGCAGGATGGTGTGAAAACCAACTAGTGCTTTGAGAAAACAACCAACCAACCAACAAAAAACCCCTCTCATTTGGCCTTAACCTTACTCTAGATGAGGTCCTACTTCTGGGAAAATTCGGGAAGTAAAATTCTTACCACGAGGAGCCACCGAGAGAAACTTTTCCTTTAAAAACGAATGCTAAAATAATCACATCCTCCAATTAGTCTTTATTTGTTTCTAAGATAAATTTTAAAGTATTATGCAGCCAATTTTTTTGATTTGGAAAATATACGAAACACTATAACAAAAAATATTTCTTACTCTTTTATTATCATGAAGTTGCTATGTGAAATTTCTAGTTCAGTCTTCCCCTACGTATAAATACATGTATTGCTTTTCACAAGATTATATTTCCATGGAGTTTGATATCCCAGTAGTCCTGTTTACTGTCTGTTGCCTGCCTCACTTTGTGCCAACCAAACCCATCCTTTGCCTTTGTCGGCCCCACTCTGAGCCCAAGCAGGCTGACCCCGATGGGCCACATCATTCTTGTTTCAACTAGGTTCAGCCAATGGGAGTGCTGACAGTGAGCCAGTGACAGAAGATCAGTGGGTAGGAGGGGAGAAAGGGCAGGGCATATCCTTCTGTCAACCTGCCACAGATGAGGTGTTGGCAGGCCTGTGTCCCTCGATGATTACACCTCTGGAGAGGTGGCCACTCCTCCAGGGCTCCCACTTGTGCTGGGCTCGGGCGTCTTAACGGTTTCTTCCTTCTGTCCCTTTGGCATTTGGGGTGGCAATGTTTTCTGCCTTTCTTGTCCTGGGTGCTTCACCATCCCCTACTGCTTCTCTTTACTTGTCCACTTTCCCATAAATGGTCTCTTCATTAAAGTCCTTTCAGGTGACGGAATTCTGATTCCTGCCAGAACTCTGACTGCTTGACTTCTTCCTTTTTTTTTAAAGTTTATTTTGAGAGAGAGAGAGAGAGACAATGAGCAAGCAGGTGCATGAGAGCTGGGGAAAGGCAGAGAGAGAGGGAGAAAGACAGAGAATCCCAAACCTACACTGAGGGATTGACTGAGCCACCCAGGTGTCCCATTACTGTTTGACTTCTTAAGTGATTTTTTTTTTAAGTGCATCACTTGCTTTTACTACCAAACATTAACCGATTTGTAATGGCTATGCACTATGCCAACAAAGATAAACAGTATTCTAATTTAACCATTCCTTTTCACTACTGGTCCCAACAGGAAACAGGTAACAATGTCAAAACTGGAATCATTCAAATTGGAGTGATTTACTTATAAAGAGATACATTCCAAAGGAGTGGGCAGGGTGAAGAAGAGTTGCAAGGGATAGGGTATAATCTGAGGGTAGCAGGTGGAGCTGTTATATCCCCTGGGTCCAAAGGAATGGCAGGAATAAGCTTGTCTCAGAGATCAAGAAAGTCAAATGGAGAAGACCACCAGCTGTGACTTTCATATGAGGGACACAACCAGCCCCAGGTGACCTCTCTCAGGTGCTAGAAGAATAAATACTTTCTCCCTCTAATCTCCCACCAGGGCACCCTATTGGGACTTAAGTGATAACCAGAAGGTGCGGGCACCCTGTTGATACAGTTCAACGGCCTCCCAGGGCAGAGAGCAGGGTGGGAAAAAGGTGGAGAGTGACTCCTGGGGGCAAGGAGAAAACTATCCAGCACTCCTGTAAAGTGAATACTCTTGTTATAGCTCTCTTAGAAAAACCTGTCCTACAAAATACAGCCTGAGACAAGGAATGAAGTGCTGGCACTCTATTTGGGAAGGGCACACCCAGACTGGTAAAAGTGAGAAGTTAGCGGGGAAAGAGGCATGGAAAAAAAAAGGGAAGCAACGTGAGGTGATGTGTTGCCATGCTGGCCCCCACTTCACAATGAGCTATGAAGAGACTCAGCAGGCTCTTGGCAAGGATGTTGGTTTAGTATCTGGAACTTCTCCCGAAGATCTTTGGGAAGAAATAAAATCTTAAAGCAATCTACAGGAAAGAAAAGAAGAGGGAACTTGCTTGCCCCAGTCCCTACTATTTCCTGTTTCCCCTTTAGCTCACAGGGTGTAGACTCTCCTGCACTTCTGGGGTACATCGCCCAACCCCTTAGCAGCTGCTCAGAAAACCAGACCCCATGCCCCACGGTGTGACATTTCATCCATGCCAGGAGCAGAAGGATGACCTAGCATGGTCGGGACTCACTCCGGGTGAGAAACACAGGCTCGGGGTTTCAACTTGGCTTCCAGTCACCTTGGGAGACTTGGCAATGGCTCTGGTGGCAGCACCATGGTCTGGGAGGCAGGTGACACCCTCAGAAAAGAGAAGGCAGATGGAAAGGCACACAGGGTTTGTATCCACCGGGACCCCAAATCTAGAACTGCGGGAAGGGGGAGCCAGGCAAATCACACAGGCCTACAGCATATTGCCTATGTACCCCAGACTGCTTTCAAAATTTAGGGATTCTAATATCATCTTATATTTTTATCTAATTTTTTACTTGCTTAAGTGTAAAAATCAGTTCTCTTAAACTTCTCCAGGATTTTTCTTTTCCTGTAGATTGTGGATCAAAGTTTTGTTTTTGTTTTAAGCTGTCATCTCGTATCCTGGGAGCCCAGAAGTCATTGAAGACTTTAGTTCCCATTGACCTCCCTGAGTCCGAACCGCACTGGAATCCTGAACATGCCCTTGCCTTACTTCTCACCTACTGGTGATGATCTGAGAATTGCTGTCAGTGGTCATTGTGATTTTAAAAAACACAAATGGTGTGGTGCCTGGGTGGCTCAGTCGGTTAAGAGTCTGACTCTTGGTTTTGGCTCAGGTCATAATCTCACACTTCCTTTGGCTAGAGCCCCATGTCGGGCTCTGCAATGACAGGGTGGAGCTTGCTTGGGATTCCCTCTCTCCCTCTCTCTTTGCCTCTCCCCTGCTTGCGCTCTCTCTCTCTCTCTCTCTCTCAAAATAAATAAACACTTAAAAAATAATTTAATGTTTCTATCCTTCTCCTGGGTGTTTGAAGAATATTTGTGTCCTTACAACCCACTGAATCCCCTTCCCCATCTTGCTGCCATTGTTAATATTAGTTTTACCTTTAACTATCGATTGTTAAAATCTCAGTACTAAAAAAATTTTTTTATGAATTTGTGTGCTTCTCTTTATTGTTTTCCACAGTTTACCTTCTGGGTTTCTTTCTCTTCCCAAGGCACCTTGTTATTTTTGCAAGGGTCTGTACATGGAAAAATCTCAGTCTGTATCACACCGCTTCATTCTTGAATAATATTAGGAGGTATTAAAATTGTGGATGAACAGTTATTTCGCCTCAGCCCTTTTCTGTGCCCCAGGGGACTGCCCTCTGATTTCAGGTTGGATTCACCCAATGGAAGGCACAAGCAAGACAGCAGCATGTAGAATGACAGAGAGATTGGGGCATTTTTTTCTCTGACTCTTTCTGCTTTGGTTCCAGGTTCTGGCAGAGGCTGCCTCCCTCTGATGTACAGATGTGATGAGCAGCCCCCTCCGCCCTCCAGCCCAAATTGAGCAAGTAGTTCTGTCTCCCTTCCCTATATTCCTTCAGGCTCAATAGGGTAATGGCTTCCCACCATTACTGCTCTCTAGGTGCCTACAATTGTACACCAATTTTAATGTGTGGTGTTTTTTTTTTTTTTTTTCTGATACCACCAAGCCATTCTAGGACACCAGCTTGGTGTCCCATAATTCAACTCAATTCTAATACTATCTACCCAGAGAGAGCATCGGATCCCACAGGTCAAGTGTTCAGTCCCACAAGACTGCCCTCCTCCCCCCATTTCAGATACCAATCACAAACCCAAGTTCTCACCTATACTTTTGACTGACTGGCCATAGATTAGAGGGTCCAAAGACCCACTCCCTGGATTCAGTTAATTTGCTACAGTGGCTCACAGAACTCAGAGAAACATTTTGTTTAGTAGATTACCAGTTTATTATAAAAGAATGTAATTCAGGAAGAGCCAGATGGAAGGGATGCACAGGGCTGGATACAGGGAAAGAGTGTGGAGCTTCCATGACCTCGCCAGGTGCACCACTTTCCCCAAATCTCCAGGTGTTCACCAATCCAGACACTCTGTGAACACATCCTTTTGGATTTTTATGAGGCGTCATTACATAGGCATGCTTGATTAACTCATCGGCCATGGATGAACTGAATTCAATCTCTGGCCCCTCTGCGCTACTTAGAGGTTCCTGGGTGGGATTGGAAGTTCCAGCCCACTAACCACAGAGTTGGCTCTCCTGGCAACAAGCCCCCATCCTTAGGTTACTTAAGGGCTTTCCAACAGTCACCATTAGCATAACAAAAGACACCTCTCAAGTACTCAACTTTAAGAAAATTCCAAGGGTTTTAGGGGCTAGAAACTGGGATGAAGACAAAATATGTATTTCTTATCAGAAATCATAACATCTTAGTGTCTCAGCGTTTTTGTTGTTTTCTCAGCCCTGCTCACATCTCTGTAAATCATCCCTTTATTATAGATTTTTTAAAAAATCCAAGCTGAGTATGCCTTTTGTTTCCCTCTAGAACTCTGAATGATGTCTTCACCTATATCTTTCTTGTGGCATGAGAAAGGCCCTGTTTAAACAAACAAACAAGAAGACAACAACAAAAAGCAGGAAAACATAGAAGGAGACTTTATGAATTAAAAAAGACTTGCGACGCTTTGAATTTAATTCTGTCTATGTTTGAGACCAAAAAGCATGACTTTCAATGTTGCTGAATATTGTAAACAATAACAACAACAACAAAAACCCTATTAGCTCCTGGTTTGTTTCTCTTTCTGTTGGTAGTATTAATGTTCTTGATATAATTTTAGAGTGACAGAACAAGAATTAAAGAATCTATTCTAATGATACAATAAAATCTTGCACAAAAATGTGTCAGGCATTCTTTAATTTGAAGTATTGGAAATATAAGTAATTTGTTAAGCAAACTACAGTCTATCCATATTATAAAATTCTATTCTACCATTAAAAATCATCTAGAAAAATATTGAATGGAGTGGAAAAATGCTCACTAAAATTAAGGACAGAAGCAAGTTACAAAAGGTGCACAAAATTCCCACCTTTAATTTCAGTGGGCATATTTTCATGTCAATATGTTTTTTTTAGGACATGATTTTCATGGCAGTGTTGTACTCTGTCATATAGATATGCCGTAATTTATACGCAGAGAAGAATCAAAGGGTAATCTAAAAATGTCAGAAGTGATTATATAGTTGGGATTTTAGAGTCCCTTTATATTTCACTGTAGAAATACAGAAAACAAATTGTTTAATAATTAGGAAAGAAACAGTAAATACAGTTTACATTTTTCTACAAATGTAGCATTTAGTAAATGATCGGCATAGTGTCTTGAAATAAAGTCCTGGCTGTCCCTAGAAAGGATGTTACAATATCGGCAGAAAGCAAGTGTTCTTACTCATTTGATGTACATATCCCATCTCTACTGAGTTATTCCAAAGAAATCAGAACTTACAGGACCAACAATCTTAAGAAGTTATGATTCTATAAAATGCAATAAGCCCAAAAGATTTTCTGAAAAATTGCAATTTCAGTGCACTGCAAATTATTTTTCCAATTTGAACTGTAGATGCAGCCAGAATTTCAATTAAGCTCAGAGTTTCTTAGTGAGGAAAATCAAATGTGCTGTCTTGGCTGAACAGCAGGCCAGGAAAGCATATCACCTTTCTTCCCCTACCCTGATGGACTCCACTGGATGAGACAGCCACCATCACTTCCCTCTGTGAAATGCTACACTGGCGTTGCTATGCTCCTCAAAGCAGCTGTCAGGCACATACCATTCTCCTGAAACACTGCCCTTCAAGAGGGTGGAATTTCCCTGTGCCCTTGTTTTGTCTCCTCAAGCCCAGATCTCCAAGCACCATTCAAAGTCTTAGAGAACTCAGTGTGGCCTTAATTCTCTGTTGCTGTTGAATGGGATACAATTAATTTCTTGTGGAATAAAACTGATTTTTAATTTGCCACGAAATTCTAAATAAGCTCTTTTGGTGCTAAGTCCATAAATAAACTTTATCCCTGGGACAAGGAAGAAATAACTGAACCTCTAAGGATTGTAGCTTCCTGGCAAAAAAAAAAAAAAAAAAAAAAAACAAACAAAAAAAACAAACCCAGAGTAATTAGCAAAGTAGATTCTGAAAGCAAATAAATGTAGCAAAAAACAGGGGTTTGAGTACCAGTTCTGCAGCTTTCTAGGATGGTAATTTGGGTTAGTTTGCAAAACACCCTAATGCCTCAGTTTCCTCGTCTGTGAAATGGGGATAATTCTAGTACCTACCACATAGGGTTGTTTTGAAGATTAAGTGAGATGAAGATGTAAGGGTGACCAGTAGGCCTGGTTTGCCCAGGCCTGAGGAGTTTCTTGGGATGCAAGATTTTGAGTGCTAAGTTTGGGACATTCTGAGCAGCTTGAGATGGTTGGTCACCCTATAAAATGTCAGGTACTTTCACAATGCCTGACATCAGTAAATGAGAGCCATTATTTCATGTATTGTAAGTATCTTTGAGAACATTCCCATGGACATGTTTTCTACGCAGGTTAATTGGACACATCCTGACTTTATCTTTTATAAAGAAACTAAAACATACAATTAAAACAATAAAAAGCTTCATCAGTGGCTCAGTATCACTGCCCATTTCTAAGGTCTGCTTGGTTATTCCTAAAATTCTACAAGTCTATTTTTTTGCTTATGAAGCCAAATCTTAAAAAACTTCACATTGCACTATGAATTAGTATGCAAAAGTGTATTTTTCCAAAGGCACACCTATGGCAAGATAAAAAGCTTTGTCATTATAAGAAATGAATTGTAGAATAATCTTTTGAGTACAATGAATAAAAAGTCATTTAAGGCATATAAATTTTTGGAGACAATATTCCCATCTGGAACATTTCTAGTTAAGATGGGAGACTGAGCTTAGTTCTTTGTCTCTCCTACCTGTCAACCTTATTCAGTGACAAATTTCTTTTGTTCTTATTCACTGGCATTGCAGAGACTGGGGGGTGGGGTGAGGTGGGAGTGGGGGGCACTTATCAGGTGTCCCCAGACTGTAACCAAATTCTGGCTGACCAAAAGCAGTTGGGGTCACATTGACAAATTAAGGAAAAGGGATGCAGGGCCTAGTCACTGTTTTCTAAATTTGTCTGGCTCTAAGAAATCACCCGACACTCTTATATGGATTTCCAGGTCTCTCCAATAGAGATTCTGAGTCAGGTGGAGGGTGAGGTGCCCTTGAATCTGTAATTGGTTGCTGTCCCCAGAGATGTTTATGATGGGGCAAATTGGAAATGGCTCTCCACCTATGCCTGGGTGCCTCTCAGCATTTAGTGCCCTGGAGCCAAGGACACTAAATATCACACAGTGCTCGAGCCAACACACACAACACACAGAAGTAAAACACAGAAAACAGGATAACATTGCTTAGAATTTTAAATGGAACGCTACAGATCACTAGACACTTGATTAATGTTTGTTAACTTAACAATATAGATATCCTAAGGAGCTAGACTGAATATAGGCTGATCTGGTCATTTTCCAGCAGATAACACCCTCTTTGAGGGGATAAGGGAGAACTGCTTCCATGCAGGTAATTATTTTAAGTGATTTAGTCCTGCTATTATTTTCTTCAAACGTTACACAATACTATGTTTTAAATATAACACTAGGGAAAGACGTACACTGTTCTTTCCAGAATGGACATGCTAAAAGAAAAGAAATAACTATGTATGGAAAGATATGTTTTAACAAGTCTTATTCTTCATTTCCTTTCTCTTCACTGCTCATCAACATGGCATGCACAGTGCTTGTCCTTAGTTTCTATCTCTACTCTCTCTATGGTGGTTCCCAGATGTTTTTAACTAGTTCCTATATCGGTGAGGTTTCATTTGCCTTGGGTTCTATCTTA
Organism: Prionailurus viverrinus; assembly: GCF_022837055.1. Taxonomy (NCBI): domain Eukaryota; kingdom Metazoa; phylum Chordata; class Mammalia; order Carnivora; family Felidae; genus Prionailurus; species Prionailurus viverrinus. The sequence goes on along the minus strand of NC_062561.1, from coordinate 199,839,785 downwards.
CTTTGTTTTTCTTCTTGTATTCTCCTCTTCCATAAATGCCTTAATTTCCCCCCTGTGTTTACTTTCTGCCCATCTGCTTCCCTTTCTTTCATTTTCTCTGTAGCATTTACTCCCTCCCAGTTTTTCACCTAGAGTCGCTGAATTACTCCTTGGCTCTTACAGGCCAGACGCCTGGTACAGGATGACCAACCATCTCAGTTCTCTGTACAAAACCCACTCAGGCCCAGGACGACCAGGATAGTTGATCTCTCTACTTAACCAGTAACCTGGGGAAAGAATATATTGGTACTAAGTTAAGGGGAGGAGTAACTACACTAGGTAGTACCCAACTGTGTGGCTGCAGTTTTTAAATTATCAAGTGTTGGGAGAAAATGCAAATGCGAATAAAACATATAAAGGTGTTAACCAATTATTGGCGAGATTCAGATGACCCGAAGGACCAGAGACAAGTATGTGAGTCAAGAAGACTTTGGAGATCGTGTGAGAGACTCAGTTGGGTCTTCAGAGCTACAGGCTGTGAGGTTTGTATACAGCCCAGAGTAATCTATGCCCTACTCCTGGAGAAAATAGGACACTCTTTGCACTGAGGAGTTTGAATTGAATAAAAACTATGGTACTGATAATGAAGTGTATTCCAGAGTAACTGACAACTCAGGAGGAGAGGCTAAGAGGGCAACAGCATGGCTCTCCCTGCTCCTGGGAAGCATTGTCAAGGCTGAGTCCCACCAGTCTGGATTGCAGGGTCTGGGAATTCCCAGTGCAAGTTCCATCAGGGGCTTAGCAGAGCCATAAGATTTTCTGTGGCTCCTTCTAGTCCTCCTAATTACACAAGTAAGGGGCTACAACTCCTGACCAAAACAAGCTTCACCACATCTTTCTACTATTAAAAGTACTGTTCCTTTTTTATCTTCAGATTGTGTTCGATTGTGCCAGTATCCTGGTAGAAGGCCATACTAAAATGCAGCTAATCTCTGCTAAGATTTTAACTGATGACTTGAGGTATTATTTTATTTTTAGGAGCCATATGAAGAATAAGTTGGTCATCCCTTCACTTCCCCTGTGAGAGAGGATTCCTGCTTCCAGGCACACACAATGCCTGTTTGACAAATTAACTTAGACCATTCTGAATACATGATTAATTCTTTTAGAATTCATTCATTCTTGTGGAAAGCATAGAACTGTGGGATTATTAACGGATGAAGGAAGTGGAATTCAGGACTCTAACACATTTATGTGGGAAGTCAGACTACACCATCCTTCCTGGCTTTCATTTGGGAAACTGCTGATTGAACATTTGCTACGTACTGGGCACTATATTCGGTGTTGCAGATACAACAATGGAAGCACTATAATTATTGACCTCAAGGCACTTACACAAAGGCTTTTTAAAAGTTACATACATATGAACAAAGAGCTTTAATAAGGGTTAAAGATATTAGTGTAGAAGCATATTCAGGTTACAAGGTAGGTACAAAGAAGGGCATGGTCAGTTCTACATGGGCTGAGGGCTGTGGCTGTGGTCACTTTATGATCTAGTCTACTAGCTCTGGAGGATAAGGATGAGGATTGTTTTATGACCTGTGTATCTCTAATGCCTTGCACATAGTAGGTGCTCAGTAAGTAGTTTTTAAATGAACAACAGATGGTGTTGCCATAGAGCATGGGGGGGTGTGAAGCAGTGTAAGTAGTTTAGCCCAAGGGTTCGAGGTCCTACATGATTGGGCTCCTGCCTGCCTCTCCTGCTGTGTCTCCCATGCGCTGCTCCCCTTCTGTCTTGCTGAGGAGTTTGAGCTTTAGCCTCAAGGCAGTGGGGGTCCACAGGGGAGTCTTAAGCAGGGCTGTGACATAATTAGCCTGGTGTTTTAGAAAGAGAACTCTGGCTGCAGTGTGAAGGACGGATGAGAAAAGGATGACTTAAGCTGGGAAGATCATCATCAGTGGTAGTAGTTCACGTGGGGTAATAGACATGATAATCATCTGGTAAATTTTCAGGGCCAACCCTAAACCATTTGAATCAGAATCTCTGGAGATGGGATCCAGATGTCAGAGGTTTCTAAATTGTCCTGGTGATTCCAATGAGAAACCAAGGTTCAGAATCACTAGCGGAAGTTTAGATAGTTGCAGAATGAAAAAAGGGGGCGCATAGATACACAGCTGTTAGATGTAGAGGAAGCATAATTAATTAACAGAGCAGAAGCAATGAAGATAGAGAAGGAATTGAATTACTCACAGGTTGTGGTTGGAGTCATGGAAATTAGGAGATAGAGTGATCAAACTTTCCCATTTGCCAAGGAGTATCATGGTTTTATACTGAAACAGGTCCCTTATCCCTGGGGAAGTGATCACCCTACAGGGAAACATCACCATCCAAGATAGGCAGTGAAGGATCAGAGTGCGGCTAGGGGGAAAGATGATTAATGTTAAACACGGGTAACAGCTGCTGAGTATTGGTGACTAACACAGACCTAAAGCTCACAGCTGAGGATCAAGTGGACTAAAGACCCCACATTCTAAATTGCTAAGAAGACAGCTGTTGAGCCTTTTATCCCTCAACAGGGTCTAAGAGGAACCAGGAAGCAGAACCAGCACCACCATCTCATACCCTACTATGAGGTCGAAAGGGAGAAGGCTGTTGCCTTTTGTAGAAGTACACTACTCATGTAGAACTGTTTATTCCCCAAACAAGGGCAGCGGTGGGTCTGGGTTGCTTCTCCTCCTCGAAGTCAAGGGAGGGAGCTATCAACAGGACTGCTCATAGGTTTGGGGGTTTCAGTCCCTGTCTGGATAGTTATGGGGTGCTAGGCTCACTGTCCAGTTCCTGTGCTACCAGGGTAGAGGATAAGAGGATAAGGATATTGGAAGAGATGGCATAGAGGGGGGACTGCAGGGGCAAGACTGTCCCCACTCAAAGCCCAAGAGATTTGGAAGATGGATCATACATAATCCTGAAGACCTAGGAGGTGGCTGGGGTGAGTAGATCATATTTAGAGCTCTGGTTTTATCTGGGAAAGCACAGTATTGGGTGAAAAGGGGTACATATCAGAGGAATAGGGCACCGGGCTGCCAGCTCGGGAGCTGGGCCTGAAATTGAGAATGAATCCCTTTCATAAGGGGCCCCTAGTACCTTGAGCTGCTTCTTGGGAGCAAATCACTTGTCAGATGACATTGTCAGTCTCCGTCTGTCCACACTGAGCACAAGGACAATGAGCTGGGTCCCACAGGGCACTACTCCCTTTCTTATCCCTCCTCCCTGGCCATTATCTGTAAGGTATGTGATGGAATAACACTGGTAGGTGTGTGTGAGCTGGACCACATCCACACCCCCATTTTGCTGTAGGGATTAGGACAGGAGGTGGGACAGAAGACAGCCATTAACTGCATATGAAAGTAGAGGTTTGAAACAAATCACTGGATCTTGAAGATAGCAAGTCATTGTTTTAACAGCCATCAGTAACTCTTCTAAAAACTGAGAGTGACTGAAAAGTTATAGCATTGGGCTAAAATCATTAAGGAAGTCCACATTCTATGGAAGAGGGGATTTTGACACAGCAGTTATTGCCATGGCATGAACAACCTTATGGAACAGCTTAGGTAGTGAGAAACTGAAGCCTTCTACCAACAGCGAAGTGGATGCTCCAGGCACCTCAGAGGACCATGGCCCTAGTGGATAGCTTGCCTACGACCTCATGGGAAATCCTGACACAGATCCTGGAACTTCCAGTCACCTGATCTGCTATGACCTGGATCTTGCTTCTGTCAAACATGACAACTGTTGCCTTGAATAAGAAAGGATAAATCTCAGGCCCAAGAGAGAGGCCCAAGGCCTTGGAAAGTTGGGAAACAAAACAGACTATAGTTGGCTCTGTCTCCTGTGCGTGCCTGAGTCTACTTCTTCCACCAATACTGTGATAGACCTGCTCTGCATGGCAGGCTGTGCTTCTACAGACAGATTTAAAAATCCTTAGATGCTGTCACTCTCTTTCAGAGGCTTTTAGTTAATGGAATTAACTGGCTTATTTATCACTGGAATAGGGGGTAATTTAAAAAACAAACCTACATTAACTCATTTGGCTCATTTGGGGAGGACAGCTGCTCCAAGATTCCAGAGGAGAAGGGGAATTAAAAATCTGATGCAAGTCTAAGATATTTCTTTGCTGAAAGTTGCCCGATGTCTAACTCAATTGAAATGAGTGTTTGGAATATATGTGAAATTAATATAAAGTTTCCAAGTTTCCTTGTATTTTTTTTTCTAGATTTTTTTTAGCTCTATGACTTTCCATTGAACAAACTTAATATAGAAATGGCTTGGTAGGCTAAGGTTACAGAACAAACATAAGTCTTAGTCCTGTATCTCACAGATAGATAGTATGTGCTCTTTATTCATATCCGTGAAGATTAAGGTTTAAGTAGTTTCATCTTGGGGATGTGTTTCATACAGGATGAATCTGGATGCCTTTTTCTATATATAATTGGTACCATCAGGACTGAAATTTTCCATTTCCTCATATGAAAATAATAGAAGCTGCTTATTAAACAGATCCTAGACCAGGAAATGTACGGGTATTATAATGAATAATTCTAAGCTCATTATGCTCTTAATTAACAGGTGAAGATTCAGGACAATACTGGAACTGATATTAACCCTGATAGCATAAAGTGCAGGCCTGATCGATTTCTATGGAGTCATTATGTAGTATATGGGATAAATTTAATGCAAATCACTGCTAAATATAGCCATGTTTGTGGTAAAATGAATTATAGCACAATTTCATACCAGAAATAATACTATCAAGATCCATCGATGTTACATGTAAAAATGGCCCCTTTCCTAGGCATAAACACTTATGTCAGGATCACCCCAAAAAATTAGTTGATGACAGTCACCCACAGGCCTAAGGTATAAATATAGTTCCTTTATGAACTAAACGATCTTGTTATATCTGGCCCTTAAATTATTACACCACATTTAAGCAAACAGGGTGGGGACTAATCAGATTAAGTGGAATTTAAAAAAAGCAATCTAGCTAGCTGTTTTGTTGGACTCTATTTAGCTATAAATGACATTCAGAGTTGTTGCTGGTATTTATCCTACACTCCTTATAATGTCCCATCATCAAACTGAACTGCCAAATGCTCTATTAGATGGAATAACTTCTTTGGGCCTCTGGTCAGGAAATCACTTACTTACTGGCATTATGGAAATTTTCTTTTTTTTATTCAATCCTAGTCTGGGTTCACAGCTTAAATTAAGTCCTTGTTGTGCAACTGTGTGACCATGGGGAAGGTATATGACTTTCCTGATCTCCAGTTACCTCACCTGTGAAATAAGGCTAGTGCTGTGTAATTCACAGGTAATATACCTAAAGCACCTGGCACAGAATGGTGCCTGTAGTAGGCACTGAAGGAACAGTGGTCACCATCAAATAAAGCATATCAGCAGGTTTGATTTGAAATTTATTTCTACTTTAGATGACTTCACGATAATAAACCTGCAACAGAATGTTAGTTCCTTTCACGCCTCGCCTCCTTAAACACACAGGAAACAAAGCAAAACACTTAGGGATACAAGACTAGATAGTGTCCTCTAGTGGTACACAGGCAAAATACATGAAGGCTATTTTCTATTCTTTCTTTCTTTCTTTCTTTCTTTCTTTCTCTCTTTCTTTCTTTCTCTCTTTCTCTCTTTCTCTCTTTCTTAGGATTCAGACTGCAATTGATCATGGAAATACAATGTAAAGCTATAAGGTGAAATATAATTAATATCTGGAAAGGATTTTAACTTTCACATCATCCTGTACCACAATAAAGAAAAACCTCCTTGTCTATTAAAATACAAATTATAGTTTAATCATGAGCAATTAAGTCATAGAGCCAGAAACTATTTCTTTTTCAATCAAGTGTGAGCCTCTTTGATTCATTTTTGCGCTCCTGATTAAGTATTACATAAAGAAATTATGTCAGTAGTTCAGTGGAATGAATTCACAGAGTTCCTTCCAAGTTCATGTAGTAGTACATAATTTGGTTATTTCACAGGATTTCTGATAGTTTAGAAAAAAGTAAATGTGCCATAGAACCTTCTCCAGTGATTCTAAGTATTAGATGTCAGTCACCATCCCTTACTTGCTTTATCATTCCCTTAACTTGCTATTATCAGAGCTGTACCCAACCAGCTCTGATCTCTCACAATCCCCATTTCTACCAACACTATTGCCCTTGAAATTCAATCACAGCAGTATCAGTGATTAAAAGCATGAATTCTGAAGCCCAACTTGTCTAAATTCCAGATTTACCACTTATTGACACTGTGAACTCTGCCTCAGTTTCTTCATCTATGAAACATGAGTGTTAATACCAGCTACTTTGTAGGGTTGTTATAAGGACTGATTAAGCTCATATATGGAAAGTGATTAGAACACAGCCTGAACTTATTATTAGTGAATAGCTGTTATGTGCACATCTTTCTCAGTAGTACAGAGACTGCATGAGAGGCTTAAGATATAGGTCCTGCCCTCAAAGAGTTTAACAGTTTGCATCAAAAGTCCTTGTGGGATTGGTGGTAGGGGGTGTTTTATCCCACTTCTTGGTTTGTAGGAGGAGGACTTTTCCTTAAATATACCCCTGGCACTCACATGCTTGTCGTCTGTGGTAGAGGTGGGCTGATTTCCCTGGAGTGGAGTAGCTTTGGGGGCAACTACATGAGGAAAAGATACATTTCCCCATGCAGTCAGAGGCCCACTGGACCATCACTCAATAGTATATCCTATAATTCAGCTCAGCCAAAAATAAAGGTGATAATGTGGGCTCTACCTGCAAACCTCTTGATAGAGTTCTTCATTTATTGAGAACTCAGTTTGAAAAGCAGAGAGCTATTTATTGAGGGGACCCCTGGAAACCCCAACAGAACACACTGACTCACAAAAACAATTCACTGCTAATTTGTATGGTGTGGACCTACCATACAAATGTTTTTCAGAAAGGAGAGTTTGGAGTAGGCTGGAGCAATGGGAGACTTTCACAGAAGTGGGACTCAGGCTGGTTCTCAGAGGATGGGACTGAATTTGGATGAGGGGAGGGAGGAAAAGGAATCCTGTAAACAGAGCAGTTCTTTTCTCAGACTTAACAGGAGTCTGTACTTCTGTGCAATTGGAATAAGACATAAAATATTGGGTAAAATCGGAAAGTCGTATTTCTGCTTGATAACTACATGGTGACACAGCCAAGCTATGGTAAAGAATAGGTGGCAAAGAAGTTCCTTGCCACCTAGTTTTCCAATCACATGTGACCTGTCAGGAATGTTCTAAGTACACGTGTTAGGACGCTTACTCCTTACAACAACCCTATGATAGAGATAGTATTATTTCTCCCAGCTGAGGATACCAAAGCATAGAGAGGGGCAATTTGTCCAAGGTCTGTAAGAGCTAGAACAGGGGTTTGAAACCAGGCAGTCTGATCCTGGACTTCATGCTGTCACATCATTCTGCTTTGTGATTTCTCAGTCCAAGAGACAGGGTTGTGGTGGTCCTTCCTTGTGAAGGGGCTCAGAGAAGAGACCAGCCTGATCAGAGTGAAGGTTGGGATTTTGGAGGCTGTAAGTTGAGTTTAGAGGTAGGTGGGGCTGGTAAATGGGGGTTTTGAAAAGCCAGGCACAGAGGTTTGGAGGTGGAGACTAAAAGAAAAGATTAATCCTATCATGCTCCTGCTCGAGGACAATTCTATATTGCTCATTGTATGAAGTCCAAAGATTTCAAGGGTTTCAGTTTGGGGGAATGGACACTGTGTGAATATGAGGAGATGGGAGAATGAAAAAACAGCTTGATCCTTTATGCCTTGGCTGGGCCACGGGTGGGCAGGTCACGGCAACACATGTTCTCATCCTTTCTTTCCAAGGGCCTGCCTAGAAAACATTCAAGGCTGGAGGTATGAATCTGAGATTTTATACATATACCTAAGAGCTGAAACCATGAGATGTGAAGCTTCCTGACAAAAAGATGACAAGTACGTAAAAGAAATATTGATGGAAGAGGGAATGTGGGCAACATAGTGCTGTGAATGGTAACACAATTAAAGAAGTTCTGGTCAGCTGGTTCAAAGAGGTGGTACAAAGCCAGGATATTTAACAGTGAGCTTGAAAACAATGAAGAGAGGAAATGAAGCTTGGCTTCTTCCCTTACAACACTGTTGCATCAGGTAAAGAGAAGGATGTCTGGTTAATGTTAGCCCATGTTATCATATGTGTATACTCTTTCCTATATGAAGGGCATGGTTATATTATTGAGAAGATATTTGATCAGTCCAGTCCTCCCCAGGAAAGCAGAAACCATGATGACCACTTGAAATAGGTGATTTAATGCGTGCAATATTTAATGCAGATGATGGAGGAGAGGAGGACAAACAGGGGCCAGTGAGGCAACCCAGAGATTAGGCAGGCGAGAATTCTACCACTGAACCACCAAGGCTGCAACCCAGAGATTAGGAAGCCATTTCTATTCCAAGTCTAGAGGGTCAAGAGGAAGAGGCAGTGTTGCTAGAAGTCAGAGGCCAGTTTTACCCACAGACCTTGGTAATGGTGGGCTTGTAGGGGGGAGCAGCAGGTGAACAGAGATGGGGAGATACTCTGGTTTTTCTCTTCTTCCCACTTAACAGTGTCCCTCCGCCACATCCAGTGGCCAAGCCCCGTTGGACATTAGCTGACTGGGGAGCCAGGAAAATGCAGCCATCAGAGGTCAGGCCCCAGGATAGAGAGCAAAGCAGGGAGCCTGGCAAGAGGGCACATGAGGACAAACATGTCCCGGACCTGCATGGTGCTCTTGTAATGTTTGGTCTGACGTGGGGATGATCTCCTCATACAGAGGAGCTAACGTCCACCTGGGTGAAGTCACTGTTCCTCTGGACAGTCACCAGAGTCCTGTCACCCGTCTTCCCCTGCCAGAATCCAATTAGACTCATTCTTCAGCCTCAGTTACAGAACAGTCAAGTTGTGCAATGGTGGTTCTCATGGTAGGCACATAGTTTCTTCTGCATGTTAAGAGGCCTCTAGAACTAGAGTGAAGGGTGATGGAGAAAAAAGCCCATGAGAACCTCCCATCCCCTGCCTTCAGAAGCTGTGAGGGAGTTGCTCTGCTCTGAGACAGGCAGGAGAATGGCACCCAACCTGGGGTGCTGGAGGCTTAAGAGTTATGGTAGGAACAGGGACCTGCACCTCGCAAGCTGAAGGGTTTGTTTCATTTGCCTTCTCTTGTGTTTTATTTCAGTATTGTGGTAAAGCAAAAAGACACTTGGACCCCCTCATGTGGCGCTGGTGTTAAGGAAATTCATGATGAGTGGGGTGGGTGGTGGATTTCCGTCCAAACTTGTGCCATAGCTCTAGAGAGGCAGTAGGTGCTTGGGGCCAGTGTTGGTGGGAAGACTGACATGACAGAAGCCCAAGAATAAAATAACATCCAGAACAGAAGCTCCCTCTGGAAGTAGCTGGTTATGTGCCCTGACTATATAACCCTAACACTAAAGCTTAGTGGTTTGTGGGTTTCAAAGCTAGTAGTTACTGAGCACTGTCCCATGTCATGTACCATTATAAACACTTTGCCTGTATTAATTACTTTAATCCTAATAACAACCCTCTGAGGTAGGTGCACATGACCGATGTGGAAAGGAGGCTTAAAGGTTCAGCAACTTACCCTAGAGAAACTATAGAGCCAGGATTTGAATTCAGACAGGGTTTCTCCAGAGCCTGCATAATTAACCAATACAGGGGAATCTGAGTACCTTAGAAAGCAGAAGAGAAGATGTCTGAGGGAAAAGAGACAGAGAAGCTTCTGGAAAGGGTAGAACGAAAGGGGGAAGTTTTAGGAGAAGATGGGAATGACTGGAGGGGAGAGAACAAGTGACTGATTAGGGGAAAGTTTATGTGCCATTCCAGATTACATCAGCCAAGCATGGAAATCTGTGCGAGGATATGGAAACCATCATCATACAGGCTGTGTCTAATGATTCCAACCCATAGAATCCTTGTCTACTGTTGTTTAGTGCTTCTGTTGGTTCTTATTCATGGTCTTGTCTCCTCATATTTCTGGCTATCATTGAATGTTGGGGTTGTACTTGAAAATAGTTCATAGAAATATTTTGAAGCTGAGACTTCTATGAATCATCCTCAGAAATGTTTGCTTCTGAGTGGTGCTGGCTATCTGGGATCAGCGTAACTTAAGTTCAAGCCTTGAGGTTTTGTGCACCACCAGATGATGATAAGCCAAGCTTTGTATGAGCTGGTTTATTTCTGATTTACACTTTCTCCTATGGCTGTGGGAGGCCTTTTGGGTCTCAGGCTAAAGCAAAGGATTACTTACCATGGAGAAAGTGTTATAAAAATAATGAGAGAGCAATTAACGGATTGCTATGAATTCCTGAGTTGATTCTGTATTTCCTCTCTCAGATCTCTCTCTGCTCCTATCAGTAATGGTGATTCTGGGCTACTGATTGATGCCGGTGGCATGGCAAACGGTCAGGGTGGGGAGCATAGTCAGTAAACTGGAGAGACAGGAGTATAGAAATGGTTGAATGGAGGGGCACCTGGGTGGCTCAGTCGGTTAAGCGTCTGACTTTGCCTCAAGTCATGATCTCATGGTTCGGTGTGTGAGTTCAAGCCCTGCGTTGGGCTCTGTGCTGACAGCTCAGAGTCTGGAGCCTGCTTCAGATTCTGTGTCCCCCCTCCCCCTCCACTTTCTGCCCCTCCTCTGTTTGCACTCTGTCTCTGTCTCTGTCAAAAATATACAAACATTAAAAAAAGGGATGCCTGTGTGGCTCAGTTGGTTAAGTGTCCAACTTCAGCTCAGGTCATGATCTTGCAGTACATGGGTTCGAGTCCCACATCGGGCTCTGTGCTGACAGCTCAGAGCCTGGAGCCTGCTTCAAATTCTGTGTCTCCCTCACTCTCTGCCCCTCCCCCACTCATGCTCTGTCTCTGTCTCTCAAAAATGAATAAATGTTAAAAAAAAATGGTTGAGTGGAAATTCAGTGGTGAGCTTTTAGAAAGGCCCTGAACAGTCTAGCCTCACTCTCTCAGCTTACAAAAACAAGATTCATAATGACAGTGCCATAAGCTATGATGTCCTCTCATATCATGAAGAAACAATGAAGATGAAGAGAGAAGGCTTCAGGGGGACCCCACTCAGGCACAAAAGGGCCTGGGCCAGTGGGCTCCCTGGCCTTATTTTTCTTGATATATCTATCTCTTGGCTGCTAACGGGGCTCCCAGAAGCTGAGAAGGGCAAACTGAATACCGTGACTCAACAGTGTCAGGGGCAGAGATGTTCAGGATCTAGGATATGACTTCATCTTATTTCTAAGCTAATAAATTAGCCTGTTACTGTTTCATGAATGCTGGCAGAAGACATCTACTTATACTTCAGAGAGAAAAGACTTTAATACTCAGGGCACAGCAAACAGCATCACCACCAGCACATTTGCATTGGTTCCTCTTGTTCCCCACCTCCACCAAATCCCACAGGGGCAATCCAGCAGGGCCCAGATGGCCACCTGCACATGCAGCGAACTGCATTACAGCAGAGGACACTGAGCTTGGGTAACCCATTGTTTTATAGCCAGCAGTAAACAGCCTCCTCTTTGTCCCAGAGGGAGACCTTACCTCATGCCTCAAGGTTGCTCTCTGCAAACACATCCTGACAAATGGCCTAGATAAAGTGTGACCAGGGCCTTAGGGCCTTGGTTTCTTGACATACCAAGCAAGTATGTGCAGGGATGTCCAGGGCTCATGGTAGATTACCTTTCCAACAGAGCTGGTGGAGACAGATTACCTAAAATGTGCATAATCTAAAAAAAACTATTATTTTCTGTTGTATTCTCTAAATTTGGGTCACCGGACTGGATCAAAGCCCCAACTGTTTGGATTCTGCTATGTGGTCCCAGTCTGTCTATCTAGCTCACTTACTCTACTATTCTCTCCTGAAGCTTTTCTCCTCATTTTAATCAGTTGTGCTTGTTTTCAATTATGTTCTTTCATACGCTCTGCTTATTTAGAAAGCAGCACACACAGTGGAATGATTGCTGATTTTAGCATTAACAAATCTGTGTTTAGGTCCAAAGTTTACCACTTGTCAAGAGACCAACACACCCATCAGGCCACTCAGGTAGTAAAGTTGGGATACCATAGTACCTCCCATTTGTTTAGTGAGTTACACTTCAAGATTGCCATTTTGAAAGTCAAATTTCTCCTTATCTCTCTGCTCTCTTTATCTCACTTATAGACACTGTCTATCCATCCAGATTCTCCATCTTCATGCCTCGGTGTCACCAAGGCTTGCCAGTTTTATCTACTAAGTATTATTCTCTTCATCCTTTTCTCTCCCTGCAGACATTGTTTACCTTAATCATGTTTCACGTGGAATCATTCAATAGTTCCCTCAGGCTTGCCACCTTCAATGGATCTGTCTTACATTGACTGATCCTTTCATGTCCCTCATTGCAAACGCCTCCCATCCTCATACAGCACGGTTTCCTTATAGCAGGCGTTCCCCTTCACTCCTTCTACACCTCACCTTGTATTATTTTACACTACAACATTCCTGATTTCCTGTATTTCTCAGCACCCACCATGGTGTTTTGTATCTTTGTGCTTCTGATGCTTTCTCTGCCTCAAATACTAATCCTCTCTTTGACTAAGCCCTTTTCCTTTAAAAACTCAGGTCTTGTAATAGACAAGGACATGATACAAGAAAAGGAAATCAGAAGTATAATATTGGAAAGGATACTGTCATCCAGGAAAACCCAAAAGAAACAACAGAAACATTTCTACCAGCAGTAAGACAGTTCCATAAGGTAGCATGGTCAAGATTGTACCCAGGAACGTCTATCAAATGGGGAATGGGACATTTCAATAAATTACGGTACATCCATATAATGTGATGTTATGGTGCTGTAAGAAAGAATGAGGATACTAAACTCCGACGCGGAAGTAGTTCTAAGATACATCATTAAATTTAAAAAACAAGGGGCAGAGCGATGTGTATAGTGTGCCTATCTGTGTAATGAAGGAGGAGGGATAAACATGTTTGTGTAAGGGAACTCTTGACTAACAGCAAGGTACTACAAAAGTTTTTGTTTTTGGATAGGGATAGTGAAGAGGGTTGGGAGTAGAGAGTATGGGAGAGTCGGTATGGGAGCAAGACTTTACACTCTATGTTGTTCAGTTTTGAGTCCTGTGAATTTGATACCTATGCAAAAGACATACACCAAAAACAAAAGAAAAAACAAAACCTCAGCCATCACCTCTACTCTTCTGTCTCCTTCAGATGAGAGGAAGCTCAGAGTGGTGGCCAGAAACTGAGACTTGGCACCAGGCCGACCTGCACTTACCAGCTTTTTGACCTTGGGAAAATCATTCTCCTCCTTTATAATTTGGGAATGACAATTCTCAAAACAACCTTTCTGGGTGAATATTAAGTATGATAATGTTTGTAATATAATTAACACAGTGACTTACATAAAATTAGCACTTGGTATTTTATATGTACACACACACACATACCCACATATAAGTATACACATATATATTTGTCTATATTAACATATGCACTTGCATATATATCTACACATATGTGCATTTAACTAACACACTGTACTCAAATGATCAGATGATCTGTTTGTGTCTATTTCTCTCCACATCAACTCTCCTTGTCCCCATCCCCATAGGCTTCTATGATTTCTTAATATTTTTATCTCTGGTACAGGCACATTTAAGTGATCAAGAAATATTTGTTAAATTGTCGGTGAACTAAGCGTGGCCAGTTCTTAAGACTCTCTGAACACAGGGAAAAAAATCAACAGAAATATCCTGAAAATTTTCAGTCAAGTCATACTAACCGCTAAGGTTGGTATTATTGCAACTTTCTTCTCTCCCTATACCTTGCCCCTCCATGAAGACCAGAAAAGTATTTATAGACCAGTCGGAGCCAGAGATGGAGATTCTTTTCTATCATAGGTTCTCATTAGAACCAGTTGAGGGTTGAATGAAGGACAAATGCTGTGCCTGAGTTGCCCTTCTCAGTGCTCCCCCCAGCAAGCAGCTCCTCCAAGTACTTGCACTTAAAAAACTTCAGATCCAGACCACACTTCAATTTGCTGATCCCCTTGGCTTAAAACTTATAGAAGCCCAGATTCCAATAAACAGCACAAACAGGCAATGCACAAACAGGAATTCTTTGGATTCCTCTAAAAAGAAAAACTGCAGTTTAGTTAGGCAGGTCTGTGCCCCCCTTTTCCTCCCAGTAGGAGTTTGGCTTACCATTGAAGCTGGGTCCCCTGAGAGTCCGCTGGGGTCCAGGAAAGCCTGACTAGCTCACTGGGGCTAGTCTCTTGCTCCTGAGAGTTCAGCTTTAACAGTCCACCTGGGAGTGCAAATATCCTTTCCTTCTAGACACAGAAATGACACGGTGTTATGTCTTCTGCCGGCTCCCAACCCGTCCTGCCTCGTTGCATCAAGGCATGAAGCTTAAGCCTCTTATGTGCTTCCCAGGATAACAATGCTGTTTAAAAAAATAAGTCAGGTTGGTAATTTTTCTGCATGCCTGATTTAGCCACCAGACTCATCTCCAGATATTTAATATAGAAACATGAATTTATAGAATTTGTATAAATTTATATATGAATATAAATTTATAAAGACCCTCTACATATCCTATTTCATATATTAAAAGGACTCTTTCCTATAGAAATCATTCACAAGATTTCCTAAAAAGAAAACTGTCCTTGTTCACTTAAAATATTTTATTTACCTGAATCTTATTTTTTTTTATTTATCCGCTATAAAACCAGTATCTTCGATGTAAGTGTATGTGTGTAGTACCCTAGACTAAATGAATCTAATATATGCTTTTTCCTTTTAAAATTCTTCTCTAGGTATAGTTCTGAGTCAGGTTAGACATAATGGCATTTAGTGGCTCTGTAGATCTTTAAGCAAATTTGTTGATGTCAGTATTGTCTCTGCCACTGAAAAGGCATCTGATCCATTCTGCTACACCCCTCCCCCCTCTGATTTTTATAAACATGTTCTCTCAGCTGGGTCAATATGCATAGAATGGGATGGGGAAGATGTTTAGTGCTAAGCAGCCTGTCTTCTCTTATTATGACAGGGGACATTTAAATGACATTTGTCATTTTAAGGGAGCAGAAATTTTCTCCAAAGGAGGAGCTGGTCCAAAGCTGCTCTGGGGAAAATCAATTATACTACCTTGAATGGAAATGGAAATTATCCTCCAGATTTCTGTTGTGCTGTGGTCTGGCCTCCTTGAAGATCTTAAAGCATTTCCAGGAGAAATACAGTTCATGCAACGCAGCATCACTTCTCAGGGCTCAGTTGTTTTCTCCAGCAAGGATTAAGGCAGGTAAGAAGTAACTTGGACTTTCAAAATCAGTGTTGCAAACTGGAAGCCAATAGTGCAAATGTTGCCTTCAGACACATGTCATTTGACTCACACAATATTTTAAAAATCAGGACATTTTTACATACAAATGAAGATTAGTTGCTTCTTAGAAAAATCAAGCCATATGGCAATATAGGGCCTGTATTCTGGCATGTCACCAAGGGGCAGGGGCCGAATCTTTGTCCTCTTTAGATGAGGTGCACTCTCCTCAGGTCACTACAGGCCCCCGACTCCCCACCCCTCTGGACCCCTCCACTAGGCCTGTTTACATGACTTGCCTGTCCCATGCAGGCATTTGAACTGATGACTTCTTAATTAAAATGTTATCTATAGCTCATTGAAGCATCGATCTCTTATGTTTACTTTTTTAATGTTTATTTATTTTTGAGAGAGTGTGTGCAAGTGGGGTGGGGTAGAGGGCAGAGAGAGAGAGAGAGAGAGAGAGAGAGAGAGAAAATCCCAAGCAGGCTCCATGCTGTCAGCTCAGAGCCCCACACAGGTCTTGAGCTCACGAACCGAACAGTTAGAACATGACCTGATAGGAAATTAAGAGTTGGACGTCTGGGGTGCCTGGGTGGCTTAGTTGGTTAGGCATCCAACTTCAGCTTGGGTCATGGTCTCCCGGTTCATGGGTTTGAGCCCCACGTTGGGCTCTGTTCTGACAGCTCAGAGCCTGGAGCCTGCTTCAGATTCTGTGCTACCCTCTCTCTCTGCTCCTCTCCCATATTCTCTCTCTCTCAAAAATAAATAAACATTAAAAAATTAAAATAAAAAAAAAGAATTGGACACCTAACCCACTGAGTCACCTAGGTACCCCTCTCTCATGTTTAAATAATAGGTCTACTTTCTACCCAGCCCATGTAGATTAGATTGCTAGATTATCCTTACAGAAATCTAATTTGTAATTAGCAATACTCTCCTAAATTGCTATGTTGATTAAGTTCTTAGTGTGATAAATGTTCTATTATGTACATATTATTTCTCTTCCAAGTCACTCCCTGTCTTAGACACTAGTATGTTTTGATAGGTGTCTTTGAGGAGTTGTCACTATACTGTGAAAATCAATATTTAGTAAAATTTCACTTAGGTTTTTTTTTTTTTTTTTTGTAATTCTTTTAGGTTTGCTTGTTGATTTACTTCTTTGAATTTTATTTTATTTTTAATGACTTATTTTTAAAATATTTTTATTCATTTTTGAGAGAGAGGGAAGGGGAGGGGCAGAGAGTGAGGGAAACACAGAATCAGAAACAGGCTCCAGGCTCCGAGAGCTTTTGGCACAGAGCCCAACGCGGGGCTTGAGAACCTTGAGATCATGACCAGAGCCTACGTTGGAGGCTTAACTGACTGAGCCACCCAGGTGCCCCCACTTCTTTGAATTTTAGATTCTGCTGTAATCTCTGACCTCCAGGCAAGGTGAATGAATGGAGTTCTGATATGTTAATGAGATTAAAGGTCTCATTAGAATTAATCAGAGAAAGACAGGCACAGCTGCTGCAGAGAGAGCCAGCATTATCAGCAATAAGGGAAGTAAGGGTTCTCTCAGAGCACTAGCTTCTTTCCCTGGAGTAACAGAATGCTTCCCTTCCCGCCCCTCTTCCTAATCTCCTACATTTTAACTTTACAAATGACTTTTTTTTTTTTTTTTAACTAAAGGAAAAAAACCCAGCAGATTCTTTCCACTGCCACATCTAGGAACTAAAAATTACCATGTTTATCTGGAAACACATCCTTCAATTCTTCTCCTAAAGTTGGCTACTGTTCATGTTTATATTTCCTACAGCTACTACACATCTTATTACTTCCAACATGAAATATTTGAGTACCTCCTGTATTCATGCCATTAGGACAGCCACAGGGAAATAGTTATGAACCCAGGATAATGCCAGTCTGTGAAAACCACCACCTCAAACTCTTGGAGTGTTCACCCTGAAACTCATGTAAATGGGGCAGATGGACAGATTGGTAATGAATAAGTAACACACTGGTACAGATGCCACAAAACAGGTATGAACAGAATGCTCTGTGAACTCAAGGGAAGGGATAAGTTATTCTGCCAGGGGAAGCTTCTTGGGAGAAGAGGAACAGGAGTTTGAAGGATGACTAGTTTTGCCCACACAGGAAGCAAAGTGGGTACTCCAGGCAGAGGAAAGAGCCTATGTGAAAGGCCCAAATCTCGATGCCCATGTAACCTGTTGAGGAAATGATGGGAAAGCTAGTATGGCTAAAGTGAATAGTAATACCAGAGCATTTCAGAGGACGTTTGCAACAATCCATTACAGTAAGAAATGCAGCCGAAACTTGGGTGGTAGTAGAATGGATGAAGGGGGGCTAAATTCAGGGTACAGGTGGAAGATGAAGGAACGGTAGCAGTCAGGGGCAACTGAAGTTTCCTCTGTGGGAGCATCTCTGCACGCTAACAATATCAGAGGGAAAAACACAAGAGGCAGCACATCTGGGGTCAGCCAGCAGGGATGGGACACTGGGAGTCTGATGAACGATCTCTTTGGTGAAATCCAAATGGATGGTCTTCATTTTTTTTTTCTGATATGACTTTTTCCCTCTCTTCCTTGAAATGCTTTTCTCTTATTTTCTAATACATCGCCTTCCTACATTCCTTTTTACCTATGTGATCCTTCCTTCTCAGGCTTGCAGAGGAAAAGGAATGACTGAGGGAGGCTATCTGTTGTCGGTTCACTGTTCCTATCTCATGTCTATGCTCTTTCACTCTATTTTCTATTTCACAGCCCCTCAGTTACCACCTATGGACTAACTTCTAACTCTATGTCTGCCTCAATCTTTCTCTGGGTTCCAGACTTTTGTGCAACTGCCTAGGACATTTCCATCAGGGCACAGGCACTTCAAACTCAACATCCAAAACTGCTCTCATCTTCCCTGGCTCTCATGGATGTCTCATCTCAGCCAATGGCCCTCCATCTACTTGGTTTCTGACTCCTCTCAAGTCTAAGTTCCATGCGACCATTTCAGTCTTGGTTACCACTAACACAGTGAGTGGCTCACACATAGCACTCAAATATTGGTACAGTAAATGAATGAGGCAGAATGGGCTCTTACGTGTCTGGTTTCTGTCAACCCTCCTGGGAAAAAATGTCATCCTCTACCTTTCTCCCATCCCACTTTAGCTTCAGTTAATCAAATTAGTTTCCATTTGCTTCAGAAAGCCTTCCCTGACTACTACCCCACCTCCCTGGTCTGCTAAGTTCCATAATTTCCTGTATACACCCTAACCATAGCACACAGCATGTAGTTTCCATGAGCGCCAATTTCACCAACCAGCTCCATGAGGGATAAAGCAGGATCTTCTTTATACCCTGGTGCCTATTTGCTTGATGGAAGGAAGCTAGCAAAGAAGGAAGAACAGACTGGCAGATATTCTGTAGGAAATGTCCAGAACATATTTGGAAATGAGTATGGAGCTTACAAGAGGGCTATGGCAGACAGAGATCTGAATTATCCATGGTGATGCCACTGGGGTGATCATTCTCACCCTGGAAAATGTGTGAGGGACAAACTCTTCTAGGTGTATAGGGGCTGAGATGGGAGACAGTCCTGGGTATGAGACAGCAAAGAGAGTGGGGACTGTGGTGAATTAGCAATAATAGCTGTGTCGAAAGGGGATCAGCTATAACTGCTATGCAGAAGTACTGGCCCAGTGTAGCCAGATCTTCTGACTTCTTTCTCCAAAAGGAGCCAGAAATCCCTATTTTTTAATGAGTGAGAAGTCTCCCACATTTGAAACTAAACACTGAGCCATATTTAGGCAGTGGCTTGGCAATTTGTGACTCCTGGTATAAAACATTAAGAAAAGCAGACTTACAAACTATGACATTGCATATATATTGATGATGGGAAGAAAAACAGGCCACAATTCAAAAGGGGGGACAGAAAAGATCTACAAGAACATGCTCATTAGCCACTAGCTGAGTTAATCTAGGAAACATATTTGAGGAAAGAGGACAATTTATAAAAGGGGCTGTCAAGTAATGAATATTGGATCAGGTCCTTAGTCTGATTTTGGAGTAGGAATGAGCTCTGTGAAAGAGGTCCAGTATTGAAAAATGAGGGATTTCTTTAATAGTAGTAGATACATTTTTAGAGACTTGGGGTACAGTCTCAGCTATACATATCCCTACAGAAATGAACATCATAAAATCCAAATGTGAAAATATGTCCAAGTCACCTCAACAATGAATCACACCATTTAATAAATTAATTTTAATCATTAGACCATACTTTAAATTATATTAAAATTAATTTTATACCATGAGCATTGTGTGAACTTATGAACATAATATGGACTTATTTCATTAAATCCAGTTAAGATCACATGAAGAGATTTTTTTTACTCCCATTTTTCAGACTAAGAAACTAAGGTTGAGAAAGGTTCATTTGTTCATTCATTTATTCATTCAGTTGACAAATATTTATTGGATTTAAAACATTTTTTAATGTTTACTTTGGGAGAGAGAGGGAGAGAGAGAGAGGGCATGAGCCTGAGTGGAGGAGGGGTAGAGAGCAAGGGAGAGAGAGAGAATCCCAACCAGGCTCTGTGCTGCCAGCACAGGACCCAACTCCGGGATCGATCTCATGGACCATTAGATGGTGACCTGAGTGAAAATCAAGAGTCAGACCCTTAACCAACTGAGCCACCCAGGTGCCCCCTAACATTTATTTGATTTACTATGCTGGGCATACAGTACTGCACAAAGAAGACAAAATCCCTGTCCTCAAAGAGTTTTAATCCTTGTGAAACCAAGTAGACACAGAAGTACAGTAAGTAGCCTTCCTTTCAGACATGGCGCTTTCTTTGAATCCAGGCCTTCTATTAATTCTCAGCTACAAAGCTTCCAGCAAGCAGCCAATACTCTTTAATAATAACAGTTTTACAGAGCCAGCAGGGGGCAGACCTATGACTCAGACAATGAAAGTTCTCAGGACAGCTAAGTAGTCACTGGCCTGCTTCCCAGCCACGTGATCTCAGCTGAGCTCCCTCTGCAGTTGGATTTCCTGCCCTGTGGTCCTGCCCTGTGACACTAGAGATGATAATACCTGCTCTGTCCATGGAAGAGTTGCAGTGAAAATACAGCAGGAAATAAGATTTTAAGAGGTGAATGTTCTTATGAAATCCTATGTATATATTTGTATAATGTTTGGTATATTATACAAAAAACTTTCAAGTAAATATAAATACAGTGTAATTTGTAATACTATACAAATAGCCAAATGCAAATATAAATCAACCAGTGGTGAAATTCCCAGAAATCTCAGAAAATCTGGAGTATTGTTCTGGATTGTTGAGCTAGCTTTAAGATTGCTAACGTAACGAGAAGTGTCATTTAATTGCTTTAGAAGCATTTCCTTACAGCTGGACACAGAGGGGCAGAGGCAAACAGACCCAGATACATGAAGAGTTACTGAGAAGAGCTGACCTCCAGGGAGGAAAGTCACTGAAGAAGTATTTGTTAATTGCCTACCATGTCTGTTTTATTCATTGCCGTATCGTCAGTGCCTGGGACAAACTTCCTGCTCTGAAAAGGTTTGCATCCCAACAAGGGAGACAATTACTATATAGATGTGTTTACGGTAGGTAGTAAGTGCTACACAGAAAAGAAGCACGGAATGATGGCTGGGGGGTGGAAGGGAGAGAGCAAGTATTAGTTAGGATAATTAAAGCCAGCTGCATCAATAAACAAATCATGCAATCTCAGTGGCTGAACCAACAAAGGTTTCTCTTCTCAGAAAGTCTGATTGGTGTCGGTCACTCAGGGACCTAGGCCGTCTCCACCTTACTTCTGGGTTCTCCAAGGCAGAAGAAGAAAGGAGGGATAGAGGAGCTACAATGGTTCTGAATAAAGTGAAAATGCAGCGTGGTGGATCTCAGGGGGAAGAGGATTCCAGACAGAAAAAGCAAGCAAACAAACAAAAAATATCAAGGACAAAACCTGAGGCAAGTTCTGGTGTCTGGTCTGACATGTAAGAAGCTTAAAGTTGTTACTCCATTCTCAGGAGAAGTAAAAAGACGAACAAACTGAAAAAAATCAAATATTCTTAGATTCATAAGAGAAGTGAAGTTACAGCACAAACCACTACATCCATATTGGAGAGACCAACAGATGAATATAGAGAATCACACCTTGGCAGAGCAGAAGCCTCTGTAGGAAACAGTGTTGGGGTGGGAACATCTGAACTGTAATTGATGAATTGCTGGAGGACCCGTGCGGACAACTCAGAGTTAAAAACTCTGGGGAGACCCAGCCATTAGACAGTCCCCATATTTTTGTGAGTTTTACCTCCTGGATCTCTACCAGATCCTCACAGTGAATACTGGAGAAAAATCCTCTACTGCTTCTCGCAGGGGAAGGGGAAAAGAAACCATTTTTAAACATGCTAGAGCATTGTGTTCTTCTAACAAGGTGCGACCTCAGGAGAAACTATTTAACCTGAGCCCAACCTGCTGGGATTTTATTAGGGCCTAATTGATCTAGAGGAAAGGAAATATCCAACTCCAGCACACTCTAACCACCCTGTCCCACTTAACGGAAGAGGAAAAAAAAAAAAAAAAAAAACCCTGAAAAGTACACGTGAAGTTCACAGTCCAGAGGCAGAGGCTCACTAAAGGCCCAACAATCACCATAAAATGCTTCCCTTCCCCACTGTACCTTACCACACATAATAAAAGGCCTATTTACAAAAGTTCCTCTTACCTAGCAAAATATGCCTGGCTATGAGGAAAATATTACAAGGCATACTAAAGGGCCAAAAAATAAAGTCAAACAAACAACAACAACAAAACAAACAAACAAACAAACAAACCCCAAAGATACAGGTGGAAGAGAGAGCAAGTATCACAACCAGATGCATGTATGTCAGGGATGTTGGAATTACCAGATCAGGAATTTAAAGCAACTGTGATTAGTATGGTAAGGGCTCTAATGAATAAAGTAGACAACATGCAAGAATAAATGCAATGTAAACAGAGAGGTGGAAATTCTAAGACCCAAAAAGAAATGCTAGAGATCACTGTAACAGAAATGAAGCATGTTTCGATGGGCTTATAGTAGATGGACATGACTGAGGAAAGAATCTCTGAGCTTGAGGATATATCAATAGAAACCTCCAAAACTGAAAAGTATACAGAAAAAAAAAAGGCTAAAAAAAGATAACCAGCATAGAATATCCAAGAACTTTGGGACAACTACAAAAAATGTAACATACATGTAATAGGAATAACAGGAGAGTAGAAAGAAGAAAACAGAAGAATTATTTAAAACAACAAGTGAGAATTTCTTCAAATTAATGTCAGATACCAAACTATAGATCCAGGAAATTCAAAGAACACCAGAGAAGACAAATACCAAAAAAAAAAACCAAAAAACAAAAACCCTACGCCTAGGCACATAATTTTAAACTACAGAAAATGAAAGAGTAAGAAAAAAAATCGTAAAAGAAATCAAAGGAAAAAATATCTTACCTATAGAGGAGCAAAAATCAGAACTATATCTCACTCCTCAGAAACGATGCAAGCAAGAGGAGAGTGGAGTCAAATATGTAAAGTGTTGAGAAAAAGAGCTGCCAATTTAGAATTCTGTGCCATGAGAAATTAAGACTTTCTTAGACAAATAAAAATGGAAAGAATTTGTTGCCAGTAGATTTGCTTTGCAAGAAATGTTAGAAGTTCTTCAGGGAGAGGGAAAATGGTTAATAGATTAGAAACTCAGATCTACTTAAAGAAAGGGAGAACACTGGAGAAGGAATAAGTAAAGGTAAAATAAAATCTCCTATTTTTCTTAATTGATCTAACAAATAACTGCTCAAAATAGTAAGCAGTGCTTTATTCAACTATGTATGTTTATGAGTGTGTATATATGTGTGTGTGTATATACATATATATGTATACATATATACATATACACACACACTTATGTGTGCTTATACATACATAAAATGATATAAATAAATATGTATATATGTATACACACACACACACTTATGTGTGCTTATACATATTTTATACATAAAATAAATGATATCAATGCTACAAGGGGCCAGAAGAATTTGTATTATTTTGTTATTAGAGGGTACTCACACTACCTGTGAAGCAGTATAGTGTTAACTGAAAGCAGACTTGGATTACTTGTAATGCGTATTGCAAACTCTAGGCCAGCTACTAAAAAAGAAGTTTAACTGATATGTAAGAAAGCAGAGAAAATGGAATCAATGCTTTTCGACATTATATTGGAAGTCCTAGCTAATGCAATAAAGAAAACCAAGAAATAAAAGGCATACACATTGGGAAGAAATAAAACTCTCTTTGTGTGCGGATGACATGATTGGCTATGTAGAAATCCCCAAGAGAATCAACTAAACCCTCCTCCCACCCCTAGAGCTCAAAAGTGATTACAGCAAGGTTGCAGGATGCACAGTTAATATACAGAATCCAATTGTTTTCCTACACATATTAGCAATGAACAAGTGGAATTAAAAAGCACAATACCACTCACCTTAGCACCCTCTGAAAATGAAACACTTCGGTATAAATCTGACAAAATATGTAAAAGATCTATATGAGGAGAAACCAAAACTCTGACGAAAGAAATCAAAGCACTAAGTAAAAGGAGAGATATTCCAAGTACTTGGATAGGAAGATTCAAGATGTCAGCTCCTTCCAACTTGATCTGTAGATTCAATGTGATCCCAATCAAAATCCCAGCATTATTTTGTAGCTATCAACAAACTGATTATAAGGTTTACCTGGAGAGGCAAGAGACCCAGAATGGCCAAGACAATACTGAAGTAGAAGAACAAAGAGGGCTGACACTACTCAATTTTAAGTCTTACTCTATAATTTTTTAAAAATTTATTCATTCTGAGACAGACAGAGAGAGTGAGCAGGGGAGGGACAGAAAGAGAGGGAGAGAGAGAATCCCAAGCAGGCTCCACACTGTCAGCTCGGAGCCTGATATGGGGCTTGAACTTCCAAAATGTGAGATCATGATCTGAGCCAAAACCAAGAGTCGGACGCTTAACCGACTGAGCCACCCAGGCACCTGTAAGTCTTAACTCTAACGCTGAAGTAATCAAGACAGTGTGGTACCGGTGGAAAAATAGAGGGATCAATGGGACAGAATATAGAGCCCAGAAATAGATTCACACAAATATAGTCAACTGATCTTTGACAAAGGAGGAAAGGCAACACAAAGAGGCACAGATAGTCTTTTTGACAAATGGTGCTGGAGCAGCTGGGCATCTGCATGCAAAAATCAATCAATCAGTCTAGACACAGACCTTATACCTTCCACAAAAATTAACTCAAAATGGATCAGAGACTTCAATATGAAATGCAAAACTATAAAACTCCTAGAAGATAACAAGAAAACCTAAATGATGTTGGGTATGGCAATGACTTTTTAGTTATAATTCCAAAGCACTATCCATGAAATAAATAATTGATAAGCTGGACTACATTAAAATTAAAAACTTCTGCTTTGTAAAAGACAACATCAAGAGAATGAGAAGACAAGTCACAGACTGACAGCAATATTTACAAAAGACATCTAATAAAGGATTATTTTCCAAAATGTACACAATTTCTTTTTTTTCCAAAATGTACAAAATATTCTTAAAAGTCAATAATAAGGAAGCAAACAACTCAATTTAAAAATGGGCCAAAAATCTTAACAGACTACCTCACTGAGGAAGACATACAGGGACACCTGGGTGGCTCAGTCAGTTTAATGACTGACTCTTGATTTCAGCTCAGGTCGTGATCTCATGGTAGGGAGATCAAGCCCCGCATCTGGTTCCGTGCTGAACGTGGAACCTGTTTAAGATTCTCTCTCTCTCTCTCTCTCTCTCTCTCTCTCTCTCTCTCTCTTTCCCTCTGCTCCCCTCCCCCATTCACACACACACACTCTCTCTCTAAAATTAAAAAAATTAATCATAAAAAAGATATACGGATGGCAAATAAGATGTCCTACATCATATGTCATCAGCAGGGAAATGCAAATTAAAATGAGGTGCCACTACTCGCTTATCAGAATAGCCAAAATCCAGAACACTGACAATACCAAATGCTGACAAGGCATTCTGATCCATTGCTGGTGGTAATGCAAAATGGTACAGTCACTTTGGAAGTTGGCAGTTTCTTACAAAACTAAACATGCTCTTACCATGCAATCCAGTAATTGTATTCCTTGACATTTACCCAAAGGAGTTTAAAACTTATATCCACACAAAAACCTGCACTGGAGTGTTTAGAGCAGCTTATTCATAATTGCCCCATTCTAGGAAGAACCAAGATATTGTTCAGTTAGACAAATAATAAATAAACTGTGATACATACAATGGAATATTATTAGGGCTAAGAATAAATGAGCTATCAAGCTATGAAAATACATGGAGGAAGCTTAAATGCATATTACCAAGTGAAAGAAGCCCATCTACAAAGGCTGCACACTGTATGATTCCAACTATATAACACCCTGGAAAAGGCAAAACTATGGAGACATTAAAAGGATCAGTGTTTGCCAGGGGTTAGGAGGGAAGGAGAGATGAACAGGCAGAGCACAGAGGATTTTTAGGGCAGTGAAACTACTCTGTACGCTACTACAATCATAGATGTAGATACATGTCATTATACATTTGTCCAAGCCCATAAAATATATAACACCGAGAGTGAATCCTAACGTAAACTATGGGCTTTGAGAGATAAAGGTGTGGTAGTGTGGGTTTATCGATGGAAACCAATGCACCTCTCTGATTGGAGATGTTGACAGTGAGGAGGGGCTATATGGAAGATCTCTTGTGCCTTCTGCTCAATTTTGCTATGAACCTAAAACTGCTCTAAAGAAATAAATCTGAGGCACAAATGTGCTTGGCTTGTTCCAGAAATAGCAAAGAAACCGCTGTGGTTTCACTCTAGTTGAAGAGAAGAATGGAAAGAGAAGCAAGGGCCAGGCCACCACATAAGGCCTCACAGGCCAAAGGAAGAAGTGTGAAGATACGGTCGTGTGGAGCTATTTAGTGTCCCGGAATGATGTGTTTTTACAAACGCACAAGGAAATAGAAATAGTTGATGGTTATAAAAATGATTGTGTAAACTAAGTTATGAATAGTCTCCATTTTCCAGAGAACTCTTTTAAAAATGTGTTGCTGTATCTACTTCCCTGAGTGCAGAGTTATGATTTTCTAATACTTGAGCACATTTTCTAAATATGCAAGACCCTAAGGAACTTTTCCTGTCACCCAGGAGCCACAGAGCCAGGCACCATGGATAGCCCGTTTCTCTCCTTCACCAAGCCTGATGCCTGGCCTCCCATCGGACTCCTGCCAACTGAATGCTTGTTTGTTCTGGAACTGCAAACAACCTCTGACATCCAGTAGTTCCTCAACTACTGTTTCTAAGGAGCAGCCCAACCAGTCTTTAAAAGCCATCACCTCAAAGTCCTGGAATTTTCACACCTGAAATAGATTTTTAGTCTCTCTGTCTCAAAACCTGAAGCATTGCAAGTTTCCTGTTACTTTAGTGAACGCTTTAACCTAAAAAAGTAACTACCAGATGAATGGTAAGGGTGAAATTAAACGTACTTATCCTAAATATGGTAGGTTAGCTTCTCACAGTTAACAAACAAAATCAATTGTATTGTAGATGTTCCGTGAATGTCGACTTCATGTTTCTGACCACATAAATTGTTGACGATGAAATTCAATGACCTCTCTTGCTTACTGTAAGAAGGATCCTAACTCAGAGTTTTCAACTAAAAATGTTGTAATTCAGAATTTGCTTACAGAATTGAATAAAGGTTTTTGCATTAGGGATAAACACTGTGGGAGTACTTCTGGTATACTGGGTTGGTGGTTTTGCACAAGATGCTTAGAATACCACAGCCCTTCCTCACAATACTTGTAAACTCTTCTGGCCCGTTTCCCAGATTTGCTTGAAAAGGGTCAGAGGACAGGCTGAAATTAATGACATATGAACACTGAATCCCAGTTAGAGGTGTCTTTAAAGGAATCATTAGGCTAGACTTAATAAAAGGGGACTATGAGAAGAAAAAACTTGGGGCAAATTATACACTGAAGGAAAAGAAGATGTGAAACAAGGCAACTTCGGAGATGGGAGCTGATTAGTATCTCGGGAAGTGAGTTTTCTTTTTTGAATCTACGTATCTTAAAGATAATATAAATACAGTGAGACAGAGATGAACGGACACAGATGGTCACTGATCTCAGATTAGGAGTAGGGGTGTGAACATGAGGGTCCTTTCTGGTGCTATGCCCTGGGATTGTGGTTTCAGGACCCCATTCTCTTTATGAAGGAGAACGGGGTTTTTCCTTTCCCAAACAGCAGCAACAAACACCTGACTGTGCTCCCCATGTATAGTACGCGCCATATATGAATCCCTCTGTTTCATGTTCCCCATCTGTAAAGTAGGGATTACATGATTATCGAATCCCCACAACAACCCTAGGAGGGAGGGAGGTTCAGGGAGTGACTTGCTCAAGGTCATAAGCTAGGTAGTGTCAGAAAGCGAATTCGAACCCAGTAGCCTGACTCGGAAGTGTAAACTCTCATTCCCCGCACTACGTGAGGCTCAGGGAGCAGAAGGGACATATGCAAAATGCCAGCTCTCCCTGCAGACGTATTTTACTGGAAACTCTCCCGCCCTGATGCCTCTCTTCCCACACCACCCTTAGCCTCTTCATTTGTCAGGCACAACACCTTCCTTACTTTGCTCTTGTCATTCTTCTCCCCTTCTTGCCAGAAGGTTCCAGCGGGTGGAAGACGAAAGGGAGCGGACAGCCCCCGGCACAGGCATCTTGTCTTCTTCTTAGTGCCGTCGCTAATATTCACTGAAACTCCTTTATTAGATGTGTGGTTCAGTTATTCTAGAAGCATTCACTGAGCGCTCAGAGTGGGAACGTTCGTCAGGAACGCAAATATTAATTTACTTTCTAGGATACTTTTTTTTTTTTTTTTTTTACCTAAGAGCCTAAACATCTCAGACAATTCACTTCTTTCTGAGTGGAAATCTTCGCCCTGCGCCTCACGGCTCAGGGCCCGCCTGAAGGGGGCAGTGGCGGCCGCCGAGTGGGCTCCGCGGGCAGGCGCGGCGGCTCGGCCATCGCTTGCTCTCGCCTGGCGCGCGGCTCTCGGCCGTGGATTAGCGCAGCTGGGGACGTGGGAGGCCGCGGGCCCCGCCCCCGGCCGGCGGCGGCGGCGGCGGCGGCGGCGGCGGCCCAGCGCGGCAGTCGGCGCTGCGAGCCGAGCGACGCGGAGGGCGCGACTGGCGGGCCGGGGCGCGGAGCTGCGCGCTATCTTTTGGCCTCCACTTCGCGCGCCGGGGCGCGGGCGACACCGCGGGTCCCTTCGGCCGGCCCCGGGCTCGCGGCGCCGGGAGTCGGCGGCCGCTCGCCGGGACGCCGGGACCATGGCGCTGCGCGCCCGGGCGCTGTATGACTTTAGGTCGGAGAATCCGGGCGAGATCTCGCTGCGGGAACACGAGGTGCTGAGCCTGTGCAGCGAACAGGACATCGAGGGCTGGCTCGAGGGGGTCAACAGCCGCGGCGACCGTGGCCTCTTCCCGGCCTCGTACGTGCAGGTGATCCGCGCCCCTGAGCCCGGCCCGGCGGGCGACGGGGGTCCGGGAGCTCCAGCTCGCTACGCCAACGTGCCGCCCGGCGGCTTCGAGCCCCTGCCCGCCGCGCCGCCCGCCTCCTTCAAGCCGCCGCCCGACGCCTTCCAGCCGCTGCTGCAACCGCAGCAGGCGCCACCGCCGAGCACCTTCCAGCCGCCACCGCCGAGCACCTTCCAGCCGCCGGCTGCGGGCTTCCCGTACGGCGGGGGCGCCCTGCAGCCGTCGCCTCAGCAGCTCTACGGCGGCGGCTACCAGGCCAGCCAGGGCAGCGACGATGACTGGGACGACGAGTGGGACGACAGCTCCACGGTGGCCGACGAGCCCGGCGCGCTGGGCAGCGGCGCGTACCCGGACCTCGACGGCTCGTCGTCCGCGGGCGGCGCGGCCGGCCGCTACCGCCTGTCTACGCGCTCCGACCTGTCGCTGGGCTCCCGTGGCGGCCCGGCACCTCCGCAGCACCACCCGTCGGGGGCCAAGAGCTCGGCTACTGTAAGCCGCAATCTCAACCGCTTTTCCACCTTCGTCAAGTCGGGCGGTGAGGCCTTCGTGCTGGGCGAAGCATCGGGCTTCGTGAAGGACGGGGACAAGCTGTGCGTGGTGCTGGGGCCCTACGGCCCAGAGTGGCAGGAGAACCCTTACCCCTTCCAGTGCACCATCGACGACCCCACCAAACAGACCAAGTTCAAGGGCATGAAGAGTTACATCTCCTACAAGCTGGTGCCCACGCACACGCAGGTGCCGGTGCACCGGCGCTACAAGCACTTCGACTGGCTGTACGCGCGTCTGGCGGAGAAGTTCCCTGTCATCTCGGTGCCCCACCTGCCTGAGAAGCAGGCCACGGGCCGATTCGAGGAGGACTTCATCTCCAAGCGCAGGAAGGGCCTGATCTGGTGGATGAACCACATGGCCAGCCACCCGGTGCTGGCGCAGTGCGACGTCTTCCAGCACTTCCTGACGTGCCCCAGCAGCACGGATGAGAAGGCCTGGAAACAGGGCAAGAGGAAGGCCGAGAAGGATGAGATGGTGGGCGCCAACTTCTTCCTGACTCTGAGCACGCCCCCCGCCGCCGCCCTCGACCTGCAGGAGGTGGAGAGCAAGATTGATGGCTTCAAGTGCTTCACCAAGAAGATGGACGACAGCGCGCTGCAGCTCAACCACACGGCCAACGAGTTCGCCCGCAAGCAGGTGACGGGCTTCAAGAAGGAGTATCAGAAGGTGGGCCAGTCCTTCCGCGGCCTCAGCCAG
The DNA here is from genome assembly GCF_022837055.1 of Prionailurus viverrinus. Taxonomy (NCBI): domain Eukaryota; kingdom Metazoa; phylum Chordata; class Mammalia; order Carnivora; family Felidae; genus Prionailurus; species Prionailurus viverrinus. The sequence goes on along the minus strand of NC_062561.1, from coordinate 199,809,454 downwards.
GCCTTTGAGCTGGACCAGCAGGCCTTCTCCGCCGGCCTGAACCAGGCCATCGCCTTCACCGGAGATGCCTACGACGCCATCGGCGAGCTCTTTGCCGAGCAGCCCAGGCAGGACCTGGACCCCGTCATGGACCTGTTAGCGCTGTATCAGGGGCACCTGGCCAACTTCCCCGACATCATCCACGTTCAGAAAGGTAAAGCCTGGCCGTTAGAGCAGATGGTCTGCAATGTGTTGTTGAGGCTGAAAGGGCCTCTGATTTGGACAGAAACACCAGTCTCTGTTTCAGACTGGTGTTCTATGGGTTGGGAGTCAAGAAGAGATGTGGACAGCTGGCCTGTTTTTCTGAGTGTATGATGGATTGTGGGCAGGTAGCTGCCTCCTTAAAGAAATTCCAGACAGGGAGTGGGTACTCTTCAGAGAAAGTTCTGAGAGTACTTTTTATGACAGTGCTATCATTTTCGAGTTGAATGGTTGGGTAATGAGCTTCTGGGATCTGTAATCTTGTACCTAGGGTAGAATTAGAAGAGGACCCAAACCATGTTAGGCATCCATTTGAACACTGCAGGGTCACTTACTTAGTGATGGGTTTCAGGAAGCATGGAGATAATGGGGGAAGAACGGATACCTGCAAATAAAGTAAGCCTCGTATCTTCCTTCCACACCTCTCAATCCCTAGTTTGGTAGAGGAATTATAATCAATTCTCTGAGGGTTCTAGCTGGGGCAGTTTAAGAATCTCTTGCCTAGGCTTCTTGCAACCTTTGTAGAATAAGGTTTAAAAAAAAGGCTCACTCTAATTTCAGGAAGTTTTTTCTCTTTAACATTTAGTCATTTTTGAGAGCCAGAGTGTGAGTGGGGGAGGGGCAGAGAGAGCCCAGAGCCAGAGACACAGAATCCGAAGCAGGCTCCAGGCTCTGAGCTGTCAACACAGAGCCCGATGTGGGGCTCAAACCCACAAAACCATGAGATCATGACCCGAGCCAAAGTCGGAACTTAACCTACTGAGCCACCCAGGTGCCTCAAATTTCAGGAAGTTTTACGAAAATGTCTTTAAGCGCAGTCATTTTGAATTCGGAGTCTATTAACCGACTGAAGGTAAAAGAGTATTATCTAGGAAAACGATGTAGGGAAACTACAAAGAATGCACAGCATCTGAGTATCACGTCTGAGGGCGGTGTTCCTGGTTTCCCAGTGAGTTAGCTGCCCAACTCTCAGAGCTTGTTTCATTATTGTTAGTTGTTAGTGTCCCTAATTTTTGTCAAAGCACTAACCTTTGCAGATTATTTTCTTAGAAAATAAATTAGAACCGTCAAGCTTGGAGTGAGAGAATGGGGAGGTGTTGGAGTTAGGGAGGTGGTCTTGCCGGTAAATATCTTCTGTTCAGTGTGGCATTTGTGGCGGGGAGGGAGTTACCTAATCTGACTTCCTGTGATGTTGGAAACCTCCTTGGGTCCTGAGGTCTGGCCTTCAGTAAGGAGGTGCTTACTGCCTTTCCAGGTGCACCAGTCCAATTATGAACAGCCCTGATCTTTGACATATTCTTCCTTACATTGAACTAAAATTTGCCTCTCTTGTTTGTCTTTGTGTTCCCTAGACCCACAGAAAGTTGTTCTATTCCTCAACATATTGGCCCTTTACACTTTTGGAGACAGAAGTCTTGCTTCCTTCCCTTCCCTGTTCTATTCTTCCCCCCGCCGCCTTCCAAGTGTGTGACTAGTCTTCTCACCCACCAAGGAGGGGATCCTTCCAAATCCTTGAATTTGTCCTTGGTCCTGCTAAAATGCAGTATTCTGAAACATCTGCAGTACTGATTTTGGTAGGGAATAGTAACTTTCTTGGCAATTTACATTTTGTAAATGCAATCTAAGATTGAGGTAGCTATTTGAACAACCATATTGAACCTGCATCTATATTCCTTATGCCTTTTTTTGTGTGTAAATTGCTGTGAATCCTTGACTTTCTGGCTGGTGCTGGTGGGACAGACTCTTTGAGCCTTTCGTGCAAGACCTTATATTTAAATACCATTGTGTTATATCAACCTGGACCCATGCTGCCTTTTTACATATTTTGTGAGTTTATGCAAATTGTTGGTAAATAGTTGAAAGGGTGGAGGCAGGTACAGTCATCTGCGGGCGGACACAGGTGACTGGCTGCTACAGGGTGGCATAGGTTTACTCACTGGCTTTACCGTCCTTCAGACCACACACAGCCTTGTCAAATGCCCTGCAGTTGAAACTATTAGAAAAGGTATGGTATTTGTTCTGAGGTCTGTTATGAGTTTACAGCAGTAGTTTTTGTAGTTTATCAAACTATAGTTTACTTTTTTCAAATCCTAGAATTAAAATTGTAATCTATTTCTGGGGATTTGAGAAACTTTTTTCATTAAAACCAGTACCATTTTATGTTGTCTAAACAGATTCAAGGGCACTAAACATAATCCTTAGGAAGTTCAGAAAGAAAATCAGTTAATATTAGTAAGTATAGTTTGTTTCTGCTGTAGCCTTCGTGTGTAACGTACAGGGAATGTGTGTCCCTAGGTGGCAGGTCTTTAGAATGTACTGCTATTTAAAGCTATAGTGTGTGATGCAGGAGGCTAAAAAGCATTTGCTTACGACCAGTTTTTATCAAGGATGCTTGTGTATCAAGGATGCTAGTGTTGGCAATTTTTAGGAATACAGATGAGACAAATTTCGTAAGTGATGTTAAAGCTTTTTGAACATGTTCTGGATGTTCAGAACTTGTGGCTGTAAAAAGCAGCTCAACCCTCCCCTTCCCCCCCCTCCCCTAACTACACAGTTGCTGTTGGAATGAGTCTTTTTTAGTCTGAGCCCTTGGGGACTTTGTTTACAGGTTGGTTTTCTTTTTTCCCCCCTGTAAGGTCTCAGTATAATCACATCAAAGATTTTACTGTAACTTTTGAGAGGAGAACCAAAAGAAGAAAAAAAATGATAAAAATCTTTAAGCAGTTTAAACAGTCTTTTATTTTAAGTATGTGGTTCAAAGTTCATAGTTCAACCTAGGGAGAAACTTAAAAATTCAAAATAATTATTTCAACACTTAAGCCCTCATTGTTTACAGGAAGAGAAAAGCAGTTTCAGTTCTTCTACGTTTTACACGTTCTAATCATATTAGGTCCACATTCAGATGAGACAGAAATGATTAGAAAGTGCTTTTTTAATTACTAACACAGTTAAGAAGGGGAGTTAAGTTTTTTCCCCCTTAATTCCTGGGGGGAAAGGACAGGAACATTAGTCTCCTCTGGGCTTTTTTCTTATCCAGGAGACTGCTGTGGTCAGCTTTTCCAGTGTTCCAAACCTGTGGTATTCGATGCTGGGTCTGTGAGCCACATATGGCTATTTAAATTTAATTAAAATAAAATAAAATAGTATAATTCAGTTCCTTAATCACACTAGCTCTGGTTCATGTGCTTTGTAGCTAGTGGCCTGCACATTAGACAACAGATACAGAACAGGCCATTTTCATCACTGCTGAAGGTTCTATTAGACAGTGTTGTGCTAAACAGTGGGCCGTGGTTTAACTGTGAGTCCTTTCAAATTTCTCCAGTAAGCTGATGATCTTTGCACATACTCTTCAGATAGTTTTCTTTTTACTTGGCATCCCGCACTTTCCATGTTAAGTAATAAAAACTGGGAGGGGAAGCAGGCCCTGCTAGACCCCTCTCTACAGAACTTCCCAGGCACTCAGTCAGTGAGTAATATTTCTGTGGTGTGAGGATGTTCATCTGCTCTGCATCCTGCCTTCGTCTCCCATTCAGAAAATATAACTGGTATCAGAGTGGATGTCTGGGACTAGGGAGGAACCAGCTCCAGAACGAGGGTGGAAAACTCAGATACTCTTAAATGTGGTGGACGGGCATTTTTCTGACTATACTTAGTACTGAAACCATTGCTTAAACTTAATAATGGTTTTAGTGTAAGCACTTCCTGCAAAAGCGAAGAAAGCCATATGGTTTCTTTAGCTAAAAGAGAATTCTAGAATTCTAATGTTTTTTCATCAACTAACGGAGTCTTAGGTAAACAGACAATTTTGGTTAATGGAGTCAAGCATAGGAAGAAGGCAGTTTGCTATAGTCTGAAGTACAGTAGATGGGAATTCAGGATATGTTTGAATGTTGCTCATATTTTGCTCTGTCTTAACAGGAGTCCCTTAAATTCTTTGTTCATAGGCCGCTCATTGATTCCTGTCTAGTCACATGTCTGTCACTGCCCAGCTTTGTAACCCTGTGGTCTGATTTTCTTTTTTTGAAATGGTAGCATTTTATCTCCTCTTTATCCTCCCTGCCATAGTATGCTTTTATAATGCTGATGTTGGTGAGTTGGGTGGTACAGAGAATCTCTTCACTGTCAGTTTCTTAGCTTACTCTGTTCTGTTTCCAAAGATATGATTAATCCCTAATGTTTAATAAAGCTTACTCTGGATGGCAGTGAGTTGCTGTGGTTTAAAAGCTTTAGGCTTATCTCCTGGGGAATACTGTGAAAGGAAAAGTGTGGTGAAAAGTGTGGGCTTCGTCTTTATTTATGAATATGGACTAGGTACTGGGAGGGAAGCACTTGAAGAGAAATTTCTTGATTCCTGAGAAGAGATATGTCACGTAAAAGTGATTTGTTGGTAAAATGTCGTGTGAGTCTGCGAAGGAGGGTGGCTGAGCTAGGTAACAAACAGGCAGGCAGTCCTGTTTTCTGTACTCTCAAATTAAATATGCAGGGTCCACACTGCTCTCTGTAAACGTTCCAGATGGCGCCTTCTTTTCAACAAAAAATAGCCCCAGGACCTCAGGAATGGTACACCAGTAGTGGGCCTTATCAGTCTTGTGGGGTAGAGTTTCACCATTGTGCTTCCTTTCACCACGCGTAGGGTCCGTCTTATGTCCCTCAGACATTAATTAAAGATAGCTAGAGTCCTGGCAGGGCACCCAAGGTAAGGCTGGGCCACAGTTAGCCCTTCCCTGTCTGCTCCCCATTCTCCTGTGGCTAAAAATAGAACTGAGAGGGTGGTGCCAGGAATATAGAGAAAAGGTCTAATAAGCGGGCTGTTTACAAATGCATCCTTGTTTTGAAACTTCTGGGCTGGAAATTGAGGTCATTCATTTTTTTTTGTTTGTTTTGTTTTAGCCCCGTCTTAATTGAACCCATTTCTCCTCTCCCCTACTTACACCTCCAGCTATTTTTTAAGGAGACTTCAGTTCTAGCCATAACCTTTGTCCCTGTCTGTATTTTCTTAATAAAAATGAGGTTGGTTACCTTTGGGGCTTTTGAAATAGATGCCTGAGTTCTTTGGTTAAAATGACAATGTGACTGGCCACAGATGGTCTTGGTCATGAAGCTAGGTAGGGATACTGCTCAGATCACCCTGTCATTGGTTTCTCAGACTTCTTTTTGAAGCATGAATCCTTGAAATTACACTGGGGAATCCCAGTCTGTTAGGCTGATGACGGCAGAATCAAAAGGAGGCAGGAACCTGCACTCCCACTCATGTTCCTCCGATAACTCTTGGAGTTCGTTGGACTTCCCTCTTAATTAGGAAATGTCATCCGCACAGTTTCCTGTCTGGTCATCTTAGGATTTCCAAACATGAAGATCAGAACCCAAACTAGGAAGAAGTTCTGGGAGAAGGTGTCAATTCCCTTATGAACATGACACTTCTTTTAAATGATGATCTTTTTCTTCAGGCTGAATAAAAATTTCCTGCCATATTGTCCCAAAGCATTTTAAAACCAAAGTTTAATACCAAGTTAGATTTAATTTGCCATCTATTTCTGAAACTTTGTGATACCACCAACTAAATGATTGTCACAAATAAAATGGCACAGTAATGCTTAGCTCTTGTTTAGAGAGACTGTACTCCAAGGACCTGTACCATTTGTCACTATTTATAGAGCACAGACTAGAGTCACATCTGCAGGAAGGACAGATGGGACTTAGATCCTCACTGCGTTCTTTGACTGGTGGCAGAGAGGTAATGTGCCGGGTTACTGAGAGCCCTCCAAGGCAATGCAGAAGAGACGGGGCTGGCCCGAGTCTGTCAGGGGAGCTTAGCCCCACAAACAAAGGGTGCCCATGTCAAGGCAAGAGCCCATGTTCGGAGTCTCCTCACTGTGGGCCAGTATGGAATCTGGGGGGCTAGTGTGTGGATGTGAGGGGAGCTTTGGACAATGATTTTAACCTCTATGTCTCAGTTTTCTCATTGGTAAACTGGGAACGCTCCCTCCTAAGGTCATAAGGATTAAATGTTATGGTTCTCAGTACTTATTACTAAATGCTTAATTTGAAAAATAGAAAGGACTTTTCAAATGGGAAACACTCTTCTTTAAAAGATAGTTCCAGTAATCTTCTCTTCCCTCTGGTAGCCTCCTGCCCTCAGAATTGCAGGCAAAAGTATAAAAACTATAAAAAGTCATTGGTGTAGCAGTTAAGTATTGCATTTTAACATGGCTGTCCTGCATTGCTCACTAGAAGAAATGGTAACAGAAATAAAGGCCAGTGTTACTTGGAGTCAGTGGTTTGTGGTTCACATTAAAGAGTTTGTGTAAATCGTTTCCTATCAGTAGCCACTCCCTTCTTCTAAATTACTTGTGTCCTTGCACAAATCACTTTGACGTTTCTGAGCTTCTGTTCCCTCATCTGTCAATATGAGATTCATGATCTCCTAGGTGTTGCTTGTTAATTGACTTAAAAAAAAAGTAACATCCGTACACTGAAAAGAAAATATTTGGAAAATATATGATGAACATGTAGGCATTGTTTCAGACGAGTTTCAATAGCATTCTATCTGCTTATGTTACTTTGTAACCTGCGAGCATGAAAATTCTTTATCAGCTGATGTGAAAGAAAATTTGTGCACTTCTAGTTCAGATCAACAAGCATAGATTGAGAGGGCTTAGCCTACCAGGTGCTGGGAATGTGAAAGTGGTAAATACCTGGTCTCCTACCTGCTGGTGAGAGCTCCCAGGTGTTTGGAGGCTGAGGTGTGGTGGACAGCTGGAGAACAAGGGATGTAATTAGTAGGGCCACCAGAGAGAGAAATTGTGGTGGGTTTTTCCTCCTGTAAAGTGTACTTCACTTTGAGTTCAAAATACTGTCTCCTCTCCAAAAGTGGAAACAATCTTGTATTGTTGGTCTTGTATTTGTAGCGTGATTAAACTTTAGCGTGAATGAGTGTTAGTTCATTTGTCGTTTCTACTCCTTTCCGTAGAAGTTTTTATCTGTCACTGTGATTGGACTTTCCTCTCCTGACAAGGAAATTTTATGTGTTATTTGCCAGGTAGCGAGACAGCAGTTAGGGAGGGGAGCCGAGATCTTAGATTTATTCAGAGTATCCTCTCAGAGATAAACCTGATTTTATTCAACAAATGTGCAAGTGCCTATCATAGTTCAGGCACTCTTAAAGATGCTAGAATTGCATCACTGGCCAAAACAAAGATCACCACCCTTGTGGAGCTTACATTCTAATTCTGGCAGGGTGGAGACACAGTGAAAAACCAGCACAGTAAGTACATTATAATGTATGTGGTAGGGGAAAACATAAAAGTGGAGCAGAGCAAGTATGCATGGGGAGGCAGAAGGAAGTATAAATGAAAAAGGATGAATGAATGAAGAAGGATGATCAAAGTAGGCCTCACTGAGAAGGTGAGGTTTATTTTTTTTATTTTTTATTTTTTTGCTTTTATTTATTTATTTATTTATTTAAAATATGAAATTTATTGTCAGATTGGTTTCCTTACAACACCCAGTGCTCATCCCAAGAGAAGGTGAGGTTTAAATGGAAGCCTGGAGGAGGTGAGGGAGTTAGCCAAACAGGTATCTGGGGGGAGAGCCTTTCAGGCAAAGGGTACAGCTAGAGCAGAGGTGTTGGGGTGGGTATGTGCCATCAGGCAGTAGGAGGCCAGGTGATGGAGCTAAGAGGATCTGGGTAGGAAATGAAGTCTTGCAAGGTTCAATTAGTAGGGCTTTGTACGTCATTGTCAGGGCTTGGAGTAAAAGCCCTAGTGAGATAGGAGCCATTGCAGGACTCTGAGCCAAGGAATGACATCCACCTGGACCTGTTAACAGACTTATTCCAGTTGCTGGTTGACAGTAGAATGGAGAGAAGGTAGGGTGTCAAAGGTAGGAGCAGAGAGCCAGTAGGAAACCACTCCAGTAATCCAGGTGAGAGACAATGGACGTGGGGACCAGGGTGCAGACAAGGGAGATGGCGAGGAGATATATCCCACGTTGGATATAATTTGAAATTAGAATCAACAGGTTTTCCTGTTTTCGCATGTGAGAGCGAAAGGAATCATCAAGGGTAACTGCAGTTTTTGGTCTTACCAACAATAGAGTGGAGTTTCCAGCCACTGAAATGAGGAAGGCTATGAGTGGAACAGGGGTGAGGATGGGAATCAGGACTAGAATTTAACCCTTTTAGGTTGATGGGCTCCTACATTCTGTTGACATCTCCCCACTCCAATACATGCATGGACAGGCAAGCCTTAAATCTAGTTCCCTCCTTGGAGTTTCCTACTTGGAGCCCAGTCCTTTCTGAGTAGGCGTGGCTGGGAGAATGCTAACTGGTATGCCAAAGACTATACATTGCTTAGTTGTGGGGTAGTGTGTTGGGGTCATGTTTTTATGTTCCTCTAGTATGTAGCTCCACTATTTTTTACATGCATAATAATAAGTGCTTATTAAATGCTTGTTTAATTAAAAAAGTAGGCACCCAGGGTGCCTGAGGTGCTCAGTCGGTTGGGCATCCAACTCGATTTTGGCTCAGGTCATGAACTCACAGTCCTGAGATCGAGCTCTGTGTCAGCGCAGAGCCTGCTTGGGATTCTCTCTCCCTCTCTCTCAGCCCCTCCCACATGCTCACTCTTTTTCTCTCTCTATCTCTCTGAAAAATAAATGAAGAAGACAAAAAGTCTTCAACTTTAGTATCTATGAAGTAACTTTCCTAAACTTATTGAGAAGAGAGGAAGTTTTAAAATGCTTTATTTTATGTGCCAGAAAAATTAATATTATGTACCTCATGATTTCACTTTGTACTGATTCTTGATGTTTAAACTTATATGTATACACTTTTTCCTCTTTGGTAAGCTTTCATTTTAATACATTTGTCGGGGTCCCTTTTTTGCATAGGTCCAAGCACAAGATCTAGAGCACACATTCATCTTGTTGAATGACTTGGATTCACAAAGCACTGAGCTTAGATGTTGAGCAGTAGGTGCCTGCCCTCATGGAAGGTGCAGTTCCATAACGGAAATAGGATGTGTGTGCAGAGAACTGGGAGACAGGAGGTCGACTTAACTTAGTGCCTATCGTAAGAGTGCACAGGAGTCCCGAGGATGAATCATTGTCAACTGTGTTAGGAGCTTAGGTGGGTAGCATTTGGTTTCTTCCTCTGAAAGATGGTGGGATATATATATGTATGTATATAATATATATACATGTATTTTTAAAATATAATTTGTCAAATTGGCTAACATACAGTGTGTAAAGTATGCTCTTGGTTTTGGGGGTAGATTACTATGGTTCATCGCTTACATACAACACCCAGTGCTCATCCCAACAAGGGCCCTCCTCAGTGCCCATCAAGGTGGTATATATTTTTTTAACGTTTGTTTATTTTTGAGAGAGAACGCATGCGAGTGGGGGAGGAGTGGAGAGAAAGAATCCCAAGCAGGCTCCACACTGTCAGCACAGAGCCCAACTTGAGGCTTGATCTCATGACCATGAGATAATGACCTAAGTGGAAATCAAAAAGAGTCAGAAAGTTAACTGACTGAGCCACCCGTACGCTTCAGTAGATGGTCATATTTTGACTTTCAGAGGAAAATAGTCAGAAAGTGCATTCTTGATCTTGGACATGCTTTAGGATAAGCATATAATAGCTGATATGCTGCATGCCCAGTGCTCAGGTCAGTGAGGCCAGCTGACAGGTTGAGTAGCTGTCACCATACAGTATGACGCATGTGCAGTCGTGGGCATGTGCCATGGTGTGAAATAGGACAGAGGATGGAGTAATCAACTATGGGGAGAGGATAGAGTACACGGGTGGCTTTTTCCAGTCTCACTGTAAGAAGTTTTTTGAAAATAAATTGGAAGTTTGCCTAGCAGTCAGAGGCAGGAAGGCATTCTGGGCAGAGGGAATCAATCATGTACAAAAATCAGGGACTAGATCCTGGCTGCCTCTCAGATTCTGCCCTGAGTGATTACAGCTGCCCTACCCTGGATCTAATGAATCAGAATGTTAGGGACCTGTGGCCTAGACAGTGCTGGTATTCTTTAAAGAGCTCCCCGTGGGATTTTAATGTGCCACTCGGTTTACAGCTCGTGCTGGAGGGGATAGGGGGGAGAGTCATGGAAAGATCAAATAGGGTATTGACACGCTCAGGCCTGCACTTTAGATGGACAGGTCCTAGTGACAGGTGTAAAGGGTGGCATGTGGGTGAGGTGAGATGGGAGGCTCTTAGTGATTTAGGCAAAACATGATGAAATCCTCAACTGGGGCCCTGTGTGTGGGGTTGGGGAGGAGGAGAGAGAGGGGGCTGTGTGCCTGCAGGAGTGAGGGTAGGGGACAGGGAGGGGTATAAAATGACCTGCAGACAAGGGACTGGAGCTACCAACAGAGATACTTGGAGCAGGGGTCTGCACTACAGCCTGTGGGCACACCTACCCATGTACCCTGTTTACAGCACTTCAGCTAAGGGTGGTGTTTACATTTCTAAATGATTCCATTTTTAATGGGTATAAAAGCCTCGGTTTTGCCTTGACATACACAACTTCAAATATTTACTATCTGACCCTTAAGGAAAATGTTTGTTTACCCTTAACTGGGAGGTCAAGTAGGGTAGGGAGCTGGGGTATGAGTAGTAATAGTAGTTGCTACCATCTTTTGAGTACTTACTGTGTGAGTAGCAGTATTCTGGGCAGTCACATACACTGTGTCTAATTCCATGTAGGAGCGGGTCTGACTGCATGCATCCTGCAAACAGGTGGAGTGGAGTTCCCACCAGCTTCACTGTGTAACTGGTTGCAGTTTCCTCGTGTATAACATGGAGTCATCATTTTGCATGCCAAATACTTCTATGCGTGAATTCCTAGCTATTGTATTAGATTCCTAGGGCTGCTGTAACATGGCTAAAAAGACAGCCTTCCAAACGAAGGTGTTGGCATGGCCACGTGCCCTGTAAAGGCTCTGGGGGAAATCCTACGCCATCGTTGTTGTTCTTTGGCCTTTGTACCCACCACTCCAGTTTCCGCCTCCATCTTTACCTGATGTTCTCCCTGTGTGCCTCTTTGTCTCCTCTCCTTTTAAGGACACTCGTCACATTGGATTTAGGGCCTACCCTAATCCAGGATGACCTCACCTAAACTAATTATATGTGCAAAGGCGATTTCCAGGTAAGGTCACAGGCTGTAGGTGGATGTGCATTTGGGTGGTGGTGATGGGATACTGAGCCCAGTACAGCTATTATCTTCCCCAAAGGGGTGTTATCCCCATGTGAGACCTTTGAAAACTAAGGCTCCGAAAAGTTAAGTGAATTTCAGGATTGCACAGCTAATAGCAGGGCCAGAATTTGAGTTCATTTTTTGCCTTGATTGAAAGTAGTGTTCTTTATGCTGCAGTAACTAGCATGCCTGCTAGAACATTTTGTATTCTGTAGACAGGCAACGGCCACTAAAGGTTTGAAACTGAAAAGTGAAGTCTGAATCATGATAAAAAATTAAAAAAAAAAAAAAAAGAAAACATATTTTGAGGGCTTACCATGTGCCAGGCATTATGCTTCGTGTTTATGTTTGTTGTATCCATATAAACCTCATAGGAGATCTTGAGGTAAATACCCTCATTATCCCCATTTTGCAGACAGGAGATGAGCCACAAAATTTAACTGTGAGCTCTTAGAAGTGTCCCTCACCGCTGTGCAGCCTGGCCCCAGGGCAGGCCGTCCGGAAGATCCTCCTGTTGGCTGAGTGCGGAGATGAGAGGGCTGTTGGAGTAGTCGAGGCAGACCAGGCATGTGGGTGGTTTTGGAAAGTAGCAGGTGAGCTTGAGATACCTGCCAAGTAGAGTGGCCAGACATGGTGAGGAGTGGCTTTCCTGAGGAATGTACTCTTACCTTCCACGTTTTAAGTTTGGTGACAGAAAGGAGTGATGCCAGGAAGAGAAATAGGCAGGTGAAGAAGATGAGCAGGATTACAAGGAAAGAGAAGGAACAGGGCTGAAGGGAGTCTTAAATCCTATTTTCTGGGCCTTTATTGTATTTAGGTATATTGACATTTGTGAAAATCACAAAAGCTACCTGTTGTCTGCAGTGAGATATCTTTAAATACATGGGTGTCAGCATGGGTCCTCTGTAAGTTTTCATGTTTTATGACTTGTGTTTCAGGTCTTTTTAAAAATGATGTATTTCTGAGTGCTTTGTTTTGTCTTCAGATGGTTATTTATGGTCTAGTTCAAGGGAGCCCAGATACAGACCAAGTGAAGACTTGTCACCCCTGGAAACCTGATCCCTGCCAGCATGAGGAAGCAGGAAAACTCCAGGGTCAGAGGTGTTTTTAAGTTTGAAACAGCTGATTTAGGAATTGTTCCCAAAGCTCAGTGATCGTAAAGCAATGTGAACTGCTAGATGTCAGCTGAAGAAAGAGGCTGAGCTGAAATAAAAACAAAAGTATTTGTTTGGGGTCCCAGAATTACAGTTCCATGAACACAGATTTGGGCAGCAACCCAAACAGTGCCTCCCAGAGAACAAAACCAAGGGTTTTTAAATCAAAAAGGAATGCTTATAAAGTGGCTTACAAAGAATTTCTATTGGTGTTGGTGGCAGAAAACTAAATCTGGGTTGAATATAATTGGTTGCTAAGGCTGTACCTCACTGCAGCATGCCACAGGTGTTTGGGCTGAGTCCTTGGAACGCAGGCCCTTTGGCCCAGTTCGCAAGTTCATGGCTCCACCCAGTGAGGGCGGGAGGACGTGCAGAAGGCCCTTCTCCTTAATGGCTTCCTGGCTCCACCTTAAAACCCCTTGACATAAGTGACCCCATTTCACACAGTCATAGTGGCCACAGTGGATGGCACTAAGGACGGTGATGAATGCTGTGCTGCTTGCTCACCAGTTAGTGCCACCATAGCTAGGTGGCAGTTTGTAACACTGTGGCTTACAATTAGAGTTCTAAAGTTAAAAACGAGACGTTATTTGGGAAGAATACTTGAAAGCAAGAAATCAGTTCTTTAAAATTACTCTTCCAAGTACAGTGTTAACTGTGGCACTCTCAGAGGCACTCATCCGGTCGAGGACCTGGCTTCGGGTTTGGGGCTCATGCTTCCTCAGTGTCTGTAAAGAGCTGATGCCATTTCACCGCCGTTCTGCCCTGTGCGGAGCAGCTTGTCTGTTTAGCAGCTTCTCTTAGATATTTTAGCTTATGTCTCCCTTTACCTTCCTAGAAAAAAAAAAAACACAACTATTAAAGGTAGTTTCCAGAGTTCACTCTCCCTGGTTCAGGTATGTTTTATCATAGGTCAAAGGCCATCTAAACCCAAAGTGCTGGCAGTTTGCAAACATACCTAATGCTGCCCTATTTGTACATCCATGTATGTGTATCAGGTAACAAAAGAATTAGGAAATTGGGGATTATGAGCTGCAGCCCGTAGGCATCAATTTTGTTCTCTGAATTTAAACCATCATATGGATTTTGTTTTACAAAATTGGTTGTTTTAAAAAGTTTTATTGTATGCTCATAATTATCAAGCCTGCCCTTTCTATCTGTGAGGATTCTATGGGTATAAAATCTTTAAAAAAAAGAAACGATACATGCTTTTCTTTTCCTATTCTCACATTTTAAAGTCTTTATTTATATTTGCATGGCTAGAGGCAAGTCAGCATTTTCACTGTTGTATGCAGACTCTTCTGAAGTAAAAACATACCATGTTTACAGAGTTCTCTTGAATCTACAACCCTGGTAACTTTGTCACATATTTGATATTCTATATAAGCTGAAACACAAGAAGCTTTATATAAAATTTTCTCGCAAAGAGCCATCTGTCCTGCCAAGTAAGCCACAAGAGGTATAATCGTGTGGTTCCCCCTTCAGTTTTGGAGCAGGGTGCACGGCAGGGGTATGTGCTTAGTAGCAGTCCTCGGATGTAAGGTACACTCAAGTGAGTGCTCCCATTGCTCCTGCCATATTCCTGCCCTCCCACGTTTGCTGACTGCTGCATGGAGCTGAGCTGAAAGGGCCTCTTCGTCGGCATGGCACAAGGCTTTTCCCTAGAACAAACTATCTCAGGAACAGACCAAACTCAGAGGCCTAGATTCTTTAAATGATTGATTTTTACATCATCTGGCAGCCAGTTTTTTTTTTTTTTTTCTTTTTGCAGTTCATTACCCTTGTGGCTCTCTTCGAAGCCTCATTTTTAAAATTACTCAAAAGTTCTCTTTGCCATTTATTATATTTATGAATTGAAAGTGAATTTTATATTAATTTTACCTTTGGATTTTGATAGTTCTCAGCTGTAGGGACCTTTAGTCCCTTCAAAAAATTGCTTTCACTGACTTAAGTTCAGTGTTACTATTGGCACCCCCTGGAGGTTATTATTGTCCTCTAAACCAGGAGCCCACTGGGGATGATTTGACTCAGGAATCGAGTTTTGAGAACCCAGAGATGGTTCGTGGGTTGCTTATCCCTGAGATGTGGCTTCTGAGGGGCCTGTCACTAAGCTACCCTTGTGCATTGTGTTGGGGCTCCTCTGAGGGTCTTTGAGGTCATGGGTGGGGCAGTCTCAGTTGGGAACTAACTACTTGAGTTGAGAAGCTGGGCAGACCCAGGTCACATGCAGCCCGATACTTTCAGTAAAGTTATTTACTTTTCCTGAATTTCACTTTCCACCTCTGAAAATGGGAGTGATAATTGCTTTTCTTTCGGGGTTAAGTAGAAGGAAAAGAGATATGCAAAGTGCAGAGCACAGATTTGCACAGTGGTATGATTCACAGACTATTTTGCCTGGGTGGACAGCCATTCTGCCTCTCTCTGTTAAGTGCATATTGGCCTTTATTTTTTGAGATGTTTTATTTAAAAAAATACCAAAAAGTAAATATTGGAGCAGAAAGGGGAGAGAGTAATCAACCAGTGGGTGGGTGGAGACCGAAAGGGAGGAAGGAAGGGGGTGGGGCAGAAGCTAATGGGGAGTTAGCAGGGATGAGAGGGTGTGGGGACCAGTGATGAGAGAATAAGAGCAAATTGGCCACGTTGACCAAATTAGCATTTTCTTTCAAAGTTTTATGTGTTGGAGGGAATGAAGAAAAACAGGCCTAGTCCAGTCTTGGGCAACTTCTACTTTGCTGTGTTGCCTTTCAGCCCGCCTCCTGTTCTGTCCCCCATACCGTGGCTTTGGTTTTCTGGGGCAAGGCCCTGGGAAGACAGAAAATCCAGTTAATGTTTTTGCCACATTCATGATTTCAAAATTAAATAAAGTGCTGGCTTCTTTTTTCCTCCTCTTCTTGTTTTTTTTTAAAGGGAGAAAATGTAGCCTTTGGATCCCTGTTGCTTAGTGACTAGGCCTTTTGTATAATTGGTCTTAGGAGGGACAAAACATCCTGAGTGTAAGAGATTTGGTTGAGGAAAGGAAGGCAAAGTTCAGGTGCTGACACTGGCCCCAGCTGGAGGTAGGGGGCAGCTGGGGCAGCCAGCAAGCTCCGAAGGGCCCGGGAGGTGGAAGAGAGGGACACAGAGAGGGAAGCTGAAAGGAGGCCACACAACTTCTACCACTGAGTTGAGGGCTCTCCCAGGTTAAAATGCCTGAAGCAGGGAAGTGTGTGAGAGGCTCCCCACCCCACACGCCCATCTCACTTTGCTGGGTCAGAAGTTGCCAGGAAAGTGATGTCTCTCTGGAAATCAGAAGGAAATAATACAGTGTAGTGTACTATGACTGACTACATTTGCTGGTGGCTTAGTTCAGCCTGCAGTGGGCCCTTGGTTCTTGCTCATTGGCTGGAGGACACCAGACCTTCACTGCTCTTTTACAAACACCAAAATGACACAGAAATGCTCCTTAAGCAGTTTTTGCTGATGGAAATAATTTAATGCTATGTAAATAATATGATGCCTTTGAAAATAGTGCTGACTTCCTGGATCATAATTAATCTATAAAATGAAATTTGTTTGAGTTGGAGTCCTTTAGAGTTATAATATTAATAAGCCCTGTCATATGATTAAGTTCTTTAGTTGTAATTATTTTGTATTCTTTAGAAACATGCATAATGTAATCCCTTGGAAATTGAGTACATATGGATTATGAACCAGGATGTAGTTATTTCATGCTTCGCTCTTTCCAGCCTGAGCGTGCTTTAAAACTGTGAAAGATGGCTCACACTGGTAAGATTCAAAGAAAATGGTCAGAGAGGGGTGGGATTGAATTTAGGACCTGAGTTCTGCAGAACTTTGGTGATGGGGAAGGGGGCAGAGTGCCTCTCTTTGAGCCTGGGCAATTGCAGTAAGTATAAGCATGAATCTGTTGGGAATTTTGCATGTGCAGAGGCAGATAACAATGCCAAAGAAGTCCAGGAGATTTTGTTAATAACAGGTCCCGAAGCAAAGTGAAAAAATACTCGTTTAGTTTTCCTTTTATCACTCCCAGTGTGGAAAGGGAGGGACCCCTCTTCACTGGAGTGCAGCAGAGGCCCTGCAGGGAATGTTAAATGCAAAGTGGCAGGACTGGCTGGCAGGTAGGGGTTGGGGATTCTTTGTCATGAGCTAGCTGTGGTACTTTGGACAAACCACTTAGCCACTTTACTGGTAAGATTGAGAGAAATTGTACCAAAGACTCTTCTAAGATCCTTTCAGCTCTTCAACAACAACAATAAAAACAAAGCCAGCCCCCCCCCCCCCCCCTCACAAACTCTGGGGACCGGCTCTGCCCTTGTCACCTCAGACTCAGCCCTACTGACTTCTCCAGTGGGTATCTTGTCAGGGGTGGAGTGAGGAGAAGGAAGTCCTCAGGGTTCCTGCTCCCCCTTTTGCAATCAAGTCTTAGGGTTATTGGTTCCTCAGTGAACTTTCCGTTTTGTGGAGAAATTCTAATACTCCACCCAGCTAATTTAATAATTGAGTGCTCAGTTGAAAGTTCATTCTTAACCTGTAAGCCTTTTGGGGAGGAGGCTTCTCTGTGTTCCTTTCTGCCTCCTTCCACAGCACTCTCCCTGAGGGAGAGAAACAACTGTTAGACTCAGCCCCTGTCCTGGAGCGCAGCTGGCTTACCCTTGCCTGTTTGGGAGCATAGTAATGGGGAATGGTTGAAATATGTTGCCTTGCTTTCAATAATAACTTTTTCCTATCCTAAAAATACGTTTGAAGAACATACACTGTTTCATGTGTTACCTTCTCACAAGTTTATTTCCTTCTATGTTACCATTCTACTGGCTATTTATTTTCTGGGAAGAATGTACTCACATTGCTCCGTATGGTTAGCCCCTTCGTATTTAATTTCAGAATTTAATACTTGCCTATGTTCTCTTTTCATAATAAAATCTTACTCAGTTCATAGCGTATTCCAGACGCAACTACCTATGTCTGTTAGCCCAAGAAACAATTTCATAATGATGTGCTTATATTCCCCAGTTTAAAATGTTTTTCCCTCTGATCACTCCTATTTAAATTTTCTTTTGTTTTAAAACTGTTGTCCTGACCGTGAATATTACCAGGTCTCTTGTTTAATCCAGCAGTGACCACTTTGTACCTTAGACTTTATTGTGTAATGTCTCTGCTGTATTCTTTCATTTCCTTTTTCTGTTTTGAAAGCAGTGTGGCGGTGTGATGTTTATGAGGGAGGGGGCTGGCAGGAGGCAGATTCCTCCTAAATCAGCCACTTAAAAGGTAGAGATTTTGAAAACCTTTGCCTGTTTTTATATTTATTCTATGATAAAAATGTGTGTTCGCTTTGTTCTTTAGATTCTGGGCAACGCTTTTGGCTTTTATTTATGCTCCTCTTGGGTTTGGTAAAAACCAGTACAGCTGAGAGAATGCTTACATGATGCAGTAATGCCTCGTTACAGCTCGCAGCTGGTTACAGCGAACCTCTGCTGTTGCTTCTTAAGCAGCTACAAACCAATTTTTAAAGTGATCCTCAAAGTAGCAAGTGTGTACTGATCTAACTCTGTCCCGATATTTTTTTTTCTCCAAACTTTCACTCCTTAGGGGCTACACCTGATTCAAAATTTGCCTATCTCTGCCTTTCTTGTGATATTTAAAATTCCCAATATGAAAATATGTGAAGTGTAGAAATACGTACAGATAATTCCCAGTTTGAGAATTGTCAAATCAACTGTGGAAACATAGCTACTTATGACAAAACCCAAATTCTAGTTCTAATAATACTATTTCATTCACCTCCAACCAGTATTTGTAATATCAGTTCTATTGGAAAAATATGTTCCTGTGTTCATCTTGACAGGACCCAGGGTTTACAAGTACAGTGGGTAGAGATAGGGTAGAGGGAAGCTTCTGGGGTCTTCAGAAAGCAGTTCTGTTTGTCAGTCCCCAAGAATTTAAACACCCTTGCAATTTGTTCACATGGACAGCTTGAGCTGTTTAAAAGATGTCACTTTTTTTTTTTTCTCCCGCTTATTCTCAGGCAGTAAACTCGTCAGTTAACTTATACAATTAGCTTACCGAGTAATTTGACTTTATCTTTCTTGTAAGAAAGAAATCACACTAAACCCTTCCTGTGTGTTAAATGTCTATGGAAAAACTAGCTGGAGGGTTGTGAGATGACTATTTAAGACCAAAATGGTTTTCTTCTTAAAAGAAATAATATATTTTTTAAACTTTGCAAAATATTTTGCAAAAGGTAACTTTATTATTATTTTTAAAATTGGTTTAGGATGTTATTTTCATCCTGAACTTTAACAGCCAGCTGCTATATACTCAGAGGAGGAACTAGGCTGCTGTCACTTCAACTCAGGATATATTCAGGAACTCTTAATGATTTTTTAAAAAATATATTGCTGTCAACCTGTTTTACTATTAATCTTCTTTCTTCTGAAGGCAGATCTGGGAGTAAGTCAGCTACATTTCAATTAAAAGAGGTTGTTTTAAAATTTGTTCTAGAGGCGCCTGGTCAGTGAGTTAAGTGGCCGACTTGGGCTCAGGTCATGATCTCGCTGCTCAGTGAGTTCAAGCCCCGTGTCCGTTGGGCTCTGTGCTGAAGGCTCAGAACTTGGAGCTGCTTTGGATTCTGTGTCTCCCTCCCTCCCTCCCCCCCTGCCCCTCCCCAGTTTGTGCTCGCTCTCTCTCAAAAATAAATAAACGTTAAAAATATTTTTTAAAATAAATTTGCTGTAAATTTATGGTACAGTTTTGTGGAGACTAATCTTCCTTGCTTATACATGGCACTCACTATGTATAGTGAGTGTACAAACCAGTTCCTGTTTGTACTTCTGTGAAGTTAATATATGCCATTTTGTATAGGTCCTTCATTGTTTTAGGCACATAAGTCACCTTAAAAAATAATTTGAGCTCCCTAAAACAGGAACTAGGTCTCTTTTTTAAAAAAAGTCACTTCTATCTCCTGTCATCTTGCTGCTGTAATCCTGATACATTGTGCTAATGGATTTGAATTGCATTAAGTGGGTTAAACCAGAATTCCAAGTGGAATTGGCCTTTGGGTACTTACTCTCCTCAGTGATTTGTTCTTTCTTTCCTAGTTTTCCAAATAAATACTTTTTTCTGGGATGACTAACTACATCAGAGCAAAGAAGCAAAGCCTATATATCCTTAAAGGGATTGTATGTTACTATTTTTGGTTGTAGTTCTTAATTTATGTAATCTTTCTATACGATCTAGGCAGATAGTGAGAACAAGAGAGAGAAAGAGATGCCTTCCCCCCCACCCCTGCCCATGTATATTTGGGCTTAGATTTTTCAAAATCATGAAATATGTGCTGCTTTTTCAATGTTTTGTGGCACCTAAGTGTTGTTACCAAGACAAGAAGATCAGACATCTTATAAATATTAAATTGCTTTACAGGAACAATTAGTGAATTGAATGTGGTTAAATAAGATTCCAGAAGGAAATTTTCAAAACCTATATAGTTCTTTTACATATTCACAAAGCCTTCTGAATTGTATATCAAAACAGAAGCCAGGGGCTTCATAAGGGAGGTGGCTTATGGTGCAGGAACCTCAGCCACGGGTGGGGGGATGGGGAGTGGGTGGAGAGAAGAAGGAGAAATACCTGATCCTCACCTGCCCAGCTTTTATCCCCCAGCACCCTGTTCACCTAGGTCCACCTGGCTTTTTTGCCCATTCAGGCTTTAATTTCTTTTCTAAATATTTCTAAATAGTGTTTACTTTGAAGCCAATCGTGCATTCACATCCCATCTCCATATCTTAACCTGGTTACCTGGCAAATTTGATGCTCAAAGAGGTGGAGTAGCTTCTTCAGTTTCCTTGTGAAAATAAGACTAATGTCTGTTGTAAAATTGCAGTAGGGTTAGTGATAGTATATGAGAAGTGCCTAGGGGAAGAGGGGCAGAGGGAGAGAGAGAGAATCCCAAGCAGGCTTCATGCTCAGTGCAGAGCCCTACACGGAGCTCGATCCCACGACCTGAGATTATGACCTGAGCCGAAATTAATAGTTGCTCAACCAGTTGAGCCACTCAGATGCCCTATATATATTTTTTATACAAATATAATTAATATACAGTGTCAGGTGTACAACGTAGAGATTCAGAATTCCGTACATTACTGAGTGCTCATCAAGATAAGTGTACTCTTGATCCCCTTCACCTGAACATCCTCACCACCCACCTCCCCTCTGGTAACCACCAGTTTGTTCTTTGTATTTGAGAGGCTGTTTTGTTTGTCTCTTTTTTCCCTTTGTTTTGTTTCTTAAATTCCATGTATGAGTGAAGGCATATGGTATTTGTGTCTCTCTGACTTATTTCACTTAGCATTATACCTTCTTCATCCATATTATTGCAGATGGCAAGATTTCATTATTTTTTTTATGGCTGAGTAATATTCCTCTGTGTGTGTCTGTGTGTGTGTGTGTGTGTGTGTGTGTGTGTGTGTGTGTGTGTGTGTGAGACACATCTTTTTAATCCATTCTCTCGAGGGCACTTGGGTTGCTTCCATATCTTGGCCATTGTAAATAATACTGCAATAAACATAAGGGTGCATATATCTTTTCAAATTAGTGTATTCATTTGCTTTGGGCAAATACCCAGTAGTAGAATTACTGGCTCATATGGTAATTCTATTTTTAATTTTTTGAGGGACCTCCATACTATTTTCAACAGTAGCTACACCAATTTGCATTCCACCAAGGTTCCTACCTTGCATTCCTTCCAAGAAAAGGGTTCCCTTTTCATCACATCCTTACCAATACTTGTTATTTCTTGTGTTTTTGGTTTTAGCCATTCTGACAGATGAAGTGATATTTCATTGTGATTTTAATTTGCATTTCCCCTGATGATTAGTGATGTTGAGCATCTTTTCATGTGTCTGTTGGACATCTACATGTCTTCTTTGGGAAAATGTTTAGGTCCTCTGCCCATTTTTAATTGGATTATTTAATTTTTTGGTGTTGAGTTGTAGAAGTTCTTTATATATTTTGGATATTAACCCCTTATCAGATATATCATTTGCAAGTATTTTATCTCATTCAGGAGGTTGTTTTTTTGTGTTGATGGTTTCCTTTGCTGTGCAAAAACTTTTTATTTTGGTATAGTCACAGTTTAATTTTGCTTTTGTTTCCCTTGCTAGAGAAGACATATCTAGAAAATTTTTTGACAGATGTCAAAGAAATTACTGCCTGTGTTGTTTTTTTCCCTAGGAATTTTATGGTTTCATGTCTCACATTTAGGTCTTTAGTCCATTTTGAGTTTATTTTTGTTTATGCTGTAAGAAAGTGGTCCAGTCTCATTGTTTTGGTGTCTAGTTTTCCCAACACTATTGTCTTTTTCCCATTGTAAATTCTTGCCTCCTTTGTGATAGATTAATTGACCATAAAAATGTGAGTTTATTTCTGGACTCTATTCTGTTCTTTTGACCTATGTGAATATTTTTATGCCAGTACTAGACTCTCTTGATTACTATAGCTTTAGTATGTCTTGAAATCTGGGATTGTGATATATCCAGCTTTGTTCTTCTTTTTCAAGATTGCTTTGGCTATTTGGGGTCTTTTGTGGTTCCATACAAATTTTAGAATAATGCTTAGCATATATTATTTGCTGGTTTGGGAAGCTACTATTTATTGTTTTTATATACCTGTTTTCCTGCCAACTTCCCACGCCCAACCTTGTCCTCAGCACAGTGCCTGGCATGTAGTAGGCCCTCTGAGCATTTTCCCTCGTGACACGATTTCACATGTTATCTTGAGAAAGACATATTTAATTCCCATGCAGAATTACATACTTTGTGGTCCTGTTTCACTTCATGTCCTGGTTGTGTGCCTGTCCTCCGTGGGCTTTGCCAGGTGGCTTCCTTGAGAAGGAAGGGAGGGAGGGCAGGGACTTGATGCTGAAATGTTTGAATTTCTCTGTTTTAGCAATGTGCTCTGTAGACATCAGGTCCTTCATAAACATTTGTTAAACAAATCAAATCCTTGCCCCAGAGCTGAGCCTTTTGGGACTTGAAGGTAGGAACATTTGTGTGACTTACTAAATTGATAATTGGGAGAAAAACGAGTCTTAAATTCCCATTGGCTCTTTCAGGGTGTACACTTAAAACGCTTAAAGGTGTTAAATGGCAAAAGGTCCTTAGGCCTCAGCAAGATTTAATACTTGCTGTTGGGTCCAGGAGTTTTGAAAATGTATGCCCATGTGATAAATTGCAAACACCTGAGACTCATTCTCTTTTAAGTTGGTTTTTAGAGATGCGCGATGTGCAATGCCGTATCATGGGGGTAGTTTCTAAGAATATGGTTGTCATTTAGAGTTGGACATTCACCCAGCTCTGGGCCAGGCTTCGGAGCCCCCATATGCAGGGCTCTACTCTGCAGGCTCTGATGACTAGAACGAGTGATCCTTGGAGCATATTACCAGTGTGGCAGCGTGTGCACAGACATGTCACGGAGGCACAGGGTAGGATGCTGCATGTCCTTGGTGTGTGCCCAGTGGGCTTGGGCACCTGCGAGTGGAATCATCATAAAATAGTCAAATTACCTGAGACTTTTCTCTTAACTTCCTGTTTTCTCTCTCTCTCTCTCTCTCTCTCTCTCTCTCTCTCTCTCTCTCTCTCTTTGCCATTTTAAACATGCATTTCATAATTTCATATTCTCAGTCATCTTGTTAAAAAATGTTTCCTTTAATTCTGTCTCATTATGCTTTCCTGGTCTTTTCCACTTCAGTTTTTGTATGTAACTTGTGAGAGATGGACACACACAAGAAAGATAAATTTGCTATGAAAAATGATTTCTTTCTCTTTTATGGGGAGGAGTTCTTTCTCTTTGATATAAATGACAAGCAGGCGGATTTTATGGCTTTGCTCCCCTGCCAGGGGGCAACGGCAGAAGAGTGAAAAGTGCCACACTTTAAAGGGACGGCTTCCTGGTGGAATTGGTCAGGTGGAATTGAAGCCGTGTTAATGCCCATGACTTCTCTCTACAGAGGAGACCCCTCGTCTCTGCCATGGGGTTAAGTGGGGTCTCTACTGCTTTTCACTTAAAGACCTCGTGTAGAATAAATAAATGAAAATGTATACACATACCTGCATATGTATGTGTGACGCTTGTCGGTGGGTTTTAATTTCTCAGGTCTTTGAGCTGTGTCAAAAAATTCCCCCCAAAACAAACATACTGTTTACCCTCCAAGGGTTTTATGCAATGCTAGGTTTAACTCTATTATTTAGGAGATTTGAAGAAGTTTAGAAACAGGGCTTTTCCCCTTGTGTATTTCATCATTAGCTAAAACTGAACATTTCTGAAACAGAATTCCTCAGCTTTCCCACCTCCTCCTAAACAGGCTCCCTTCTTTTGTCCCCCTTGGTGTCATCATGGTGAAGACTGCCCAGCCAGGTGTGATAGAGGTTTCTCTCTCATCCTTCGTCATGGTTTAGTAGAATAAGTGCTAGATGGAGCCAGGAAGGCTGAATTCCTGAGGTGGCCATGAGCAAATGATCTGAACTTGATCATCATTCTTTTCCAAGAACCCATGAAGGTCCTTTGTTTCCTACCCCTAAATATCCTTGGCTTTTTTTGTGTCTTCACGTGGCACCTGCCAGAGTGATCGTCCCCTTCCTTCTCCCTTGTACATACTCTGGTGACATTTCCTTTTTTTTTTTTTTTTTTAATTTTATTTTTTTTTAATGTTTGTTTATTTTTGAGAGAGAGAGCACAAGTGGCAGAGGGACAGAGAGAGAGGGAGACACAGAATCCGAAGCAGGCTCCAGGCTCTGAGCTGTCAGCACAGAGCCCAGTACGGGGCTTGAACTCACTAACGGTAAGATCATGACCTGAGCCAAAGTCGGATGCTCAACTTACTGAGCCACCCAGGTGCTCCTCTGGTGACATTTCTTGACAAGAGGCTATGACACCTCTGGCTTCATTCCCAGATTATCATTAGGGAACACTCAAAACTCATTGGTCCTTACAGCCCTGAAGAAAAGGTGGCAAATTCTTACTTCACAGGCCTCATGCTCCAGGTGTGGGTCTCCTGATAGAACACGGAATGGCCCCCTCATTGCCAATAAGACACAGGTTTGGCCAGCCCCAGTGAGGGTGGCCTCCAGTTGTACACTGTCCGCATTTCCAAGTCCCCTTCATGACATGAATAATTTCTAAAATACAACCCAAGTTGGCACTAACAAGTTTCAGAGTGTGGTTCTAGGGTCTTATACGGTATCTCTTCAGTGAGACTTTCTGAGGAAGTAGATTTGCATCTTCTGTGGGGCATTGTGTTTATAGATAGCTTTCTTAATATATTTGTGTGCAATGGTGTCACACCCTTTCTCTTAAATGAAAATCGCAGTTTCTTGGTTTGTATTTTTAGAGACCATTACTTGCAGTTTATTATCTGTTCCGTATAGTATCTCTCCCTGGAAGAGATGAAACCTGTTATAGGTACTTGGTCAATGGCAGGTGCTAGTTTTGAGAAGTGAAATTGCATCAGCGGTGGTGTTTTCAGTAACCCTATCAGGTTCCTTTGTTTTTAATAAGTAATAACACTCATCCCTTTAAGTTCCAAAAGGCTTGAAATAGTGTAGGCAAGTATTTATAATGCAGGAGTCTGTTTGCTATGTAGCTATGTTGTTAGGATATGTGTGTGTGTGTGTGTGTGTGTATTTAATTTTTTTTTTTTTTTTTTTTTTTTTTTTAACTACAGGAGCTCTTACCAAAGTAAAGGAGAGTAGGCGACACGTGGAAGAAGGGAAGATGGAGGTCCAAAAGGCTGATGGCATTCAAGATCGCTGTAACACTATTTCTTTTGCCACTTTGGCTGAAATTCACCACTTCCATCAAATTCGAGTAAGAGACTTTAAATCACAGATGCAGCATTTCTTACAACAGCAAATAATATTTTTCCAAAAAGTGACACAGAAGTTGGAAGAAGCTCTTCACAAATATGATAGTGTTTAATGACTGGACATTGGGTTGTGGACTTTTTTCAGTTCAAGGATATTTCTACAGCAGAATAAAAACTGCTATCAAAGAGCTATTGCCAACTATCAGTGGTGGTACAAGGATGGTTTTGTGTTCAACTGAAGCTCTGCTGAATATATAATTACGTAGGAAAGAAACAGTTAATATGGTTATATAATAGAAACAGTACCACACATTGTAACTAAATTATACTATGTATGCCTACACTACCATTGTAACTTTTGGAATAATGATTATACTATTTGCCTTATTGCTTTTTGAAGTATGGGTATTTTAGTGCATACTTTGTAGACCTCAAAACCCAGGAAGGGTCTCAAAGAAGCTGGCTGGATAAAAGCCTGCTGCGGATGCCTTTTTACTCTCATAGATTGGGATTACCTAAATTCAACCTATTCTCTGTTTACAAACTCCAACTAGAGCAGCTATGCGACTTTGTGCCTTTAAACTCTTGGTTTTTCATTTCTCCACCCCCTCCCTTTTTTTTTTTTTTTTTTTTTTTGTAAGTAACCACAACTTTTCTTGATTGAAAGAGTGAAAGGCCAGTGCATACAATGACAAACCTGTTGGTAACCTCATATTGGCGCTGGGGGCGGGGTGGGCGGTCAGCTGTCATCAGTTTGCCTGGCAAGTTTTGTCTCCCGACACACGACACACGCTGGTGAGGGCAACCGAGGGAGACCTGATGCTCATCTTGGAATATGAAGTCTATTAGGGAATAAAATGGTGCCACTCTGTTCCTTAGATGCTGTAGTAGCATAGCCTCTTCACGCAAGTGTCCTAGAAACTTGGCGTGGAGATCGAAACCAACATGTCTTATAACACAGAGAAGGAGGAGTCTAATCAGTTGGGGACACAAGCACAGAATCAGTGATGACACATACCTGGTTTAATTCTTAAGAGGGTTTTCTTTTCTTTTTCTTTCTTTTTTTTTTATCTTGAAGATTTTAATATTCAGTGTGTGTGTGTGTGTGTGTGTGTGTGTTATTATTTTTTTTTAATGATCTACACTGTTAACTGATTGAGACTCCACTGTGATTCACTCGTTTACTTAATCAAAAACTTTTCAGGGATGTCTGTAAAATTCAGTGTTATACGTGATTGAAAGTAGCGTTGGTTGATCTAAGGAGGGACCAGAAATAATTACTATTCCAAATGCTGAAGGAAAAAAAAAATTGTTTTTTTTTTTTTTTTTCATATTGTAAGCCCCCAGGACATTTAACCTTAAAAATTATTTTAAATATATTCTTCTATTATTATAAGGGAAATATGAATGGCTGATAAATACCAAAAAGATTCAAAAGCAGCTTAATTTAAAAAGCACAAAGAGATTCTGGCTTCAAATGCCAAAATCTCCATGTTTTTATAGTTGCTGAGCTATAAATAATGTGATTCTTCAGTTTACAGATTGAAAAAGTGTCACTGAAAGGTCAAAGTATCTACTGTTTTTATGAAGTCAAACTTATGCTGCCTCACAAATCCCTGGATATTGAAATGGTAACACAGAAGTAAAGAGGTCAATTTGAAATATTGGTGAGTCACACTGATTAAAAAAGACAGGGTCAGTTTTCAGACACTCAAAAAAGAAACGGTTATTGAAACAATTACTCAACAGCACATTTATTCTAAAAAAATAATCTCATATGGGTTGAATTTTTAAGATCAGAGTGTTGTAATTTTGATGAAATTTTTATACCTTAGGTAACTTAGAGCCAGATTTAACATCATGTGGCTTTGTTTCTATTACAGATATGTGGAATTGTGGAATTGTAACCAAATATATTGTTCTCTAAAAAGTAACTTTATCTTGTTGATTGCAAAATATAGTTCTATAAAAAAAAAAACCCATATATCTATGTTAATTTTATTGCAGAAGTTTGGAGATTATAATTATAGCATTTAATTTAAATCTGAGTCTGTATTGGACAGATAAGCACTATGCTTTTCAAATGATTTGAAAATCAGTTTTATTTGCCTCTTTATTTTGATGGTGGTTTGATCTTTTTTTTTTTTTTTTTTTTTTAAGTAAAATCACTAAAGATGTGCAGTGGTAGCATGGAAATTATCTGAGGTGTCTTGTTATGATTGTGCTTTAGCCAGGGTGGACATAGCTTAAATTATAAAAACTAAAAATTAAAGTACAAGGAGGTATAAGTTCATGCTGCCTACTTAGAAGAGAACTTTTGTTCTTCATAACTACATAACATTATAATGCCACTGATTCATAAGGGGTTTAAATGAATTCTGTGGGGTAGGACACCAGAATTATTAGTGTTCATTTTCATCTAAGATCTTTATTTCTCTAACGTTCTTGGTCCTATTGAAACATTTCAGTATACAAAAATACTGCAATGTTAATACCCAAGAGAAAAGCCATCATAATGTGTATGCTGGTCGTTATGATCAGTGTGGTACAATTTTTTAAAAAATAAACTATCATGCCCTTCATGCCATTATTTGTCTTTATTTCTATAATTTATAATTTCGATACGTGATGTATTTATGACATGAGGGTGTCCGCCTGAGCTGGTTTTGCTATTCTAATTACAGACGGACTTGTTGATGTGCTGTAATTGTCATGCAGTGAGACTGGTTTTGCAGCCGTGCATTATATACAGCCCCCATTATTCGCCCAGTCTGTTGTACCTAAAGGCACAGTGTAAACCCAGAACGAGGGAACACATTTGAAAGTGAAACAAGAGTCCGTGCACTTTGGCTTAAATAGAGCAGTACAGTTAAACCTTGGTTTACGAGCAGGATTCATTCCAGAAATATGCTTGTAATCCAGAGCACTTGTATATCAAAGCAAATTTCAAGAACCATTGACTCAGTGGTGAGCATGTGTCGTTCAGCATCACGGACTACTCATATTGCAAGACATCACTCGTTTATCAAGTTAAAGTTTATTAGGAATGTTTGCTTGTCTTGTGAAACACTCGCAGAATGAGTTACTCGCAATCTGAGGTTTTCCTGTCATTGAGAATAGATTCGTTTTTTGGGCTTCACTGACACAGATGTCCTACGTGTATTTGTAACGACAGAGCAGATTCTTCAGTGCTGGTTTTTAATTGTCTTAAGTTTTGCTGCTGTTCTCATAATTAAGGACTTGAAAAATGTAGTCTGTCAGGTCAAGCATGTAAAATTTATGTGTCAACCTTTAAATGTCATTCTTTACCAAGCTCGTTGCTATAGGCATTTTTTTTTTCCACTTAGGTTTTCAGTTCCTCAGAAACAAATAACCATGTCTGGTACTTTTAAATCAATAAGCATTATCCAGTCTTCTCGTTTGCAGCCTTCTCTTTGGCTAACAGAAGAAGTAAAAATTAGGGTATTAGTTATTTATAGACTAAAAGTGTCGAACATTTTTTTTCCTTCAAAATGTTATGATTAGTACAGATCAGTCCTTATCTTTTAAAGAAATAAACAAAGTTTGCTTTATTTCTCAGCTTCAGTGGAATATTATAATTATCTTTTCTCCAGTAGTTAAGGAGGCATTTACTTAATGTGAAAGACTTATACAGAAAAATAGAAGAGTGTGTTCATGGTCTTAAGCTTCCATCTGTGCCCGTCATAGAAAATGTTTGTGAAACTAGCTAGTTTGACTAGTTTAAAACCATAAGCCATCCCTGTCGTCTCACTGGGTCTGCTTCTGTTAGTATCTTATGTAACTATTAAGCACATAGCAGTAAACGGTGAGTGAATCATTTTGAAATAATAGTGACTATGAGTCTGACACATACCTAATAAGTGCATGAGTAAAGTAATTCACACAGTCTCTCTTGGAGTCTGTTGTGTTGGTTTCCAGAAAGAGGCCAGCTCAAACCATCCTAATTCAAGATATAAAGGATCATGGATGAGTACAGGGACCTGGTGAATCCCACACGAGGCCAAAGTCCCCTCTGGAACTAAGCTTGCATTCTATGCGGGGTTTGTAATCTGTCAACTTCTTTTCTTTATGAGTCTGTTTTATTCTTTTTTTCCCTTCCCGTGGCTTGGCTTTCTCAGTATCTTCCAGTATGTCTAAAATGGCCCAGACATCTATTTGGGTTCCTTAGGCCAGTGGGGGACACCTGACCCAAGCTGGACAAATCACCTGTGGGATTGGTGGTGGGATGGGTTCTCTGCAAGTGTGTGTGAGGGAAGAAAGGAAATGGTTGGGACCTCTCAATATGGACTTCATCTGGTAGTCCTCACAATAAACCTGGAGATTCCATCTCCTGTTCATAGATTAATGAAAAGGATCAGAGATACCTCGTATCTTTTGCCCAAGATTACATCAACTGAGTGATGGAGCTGAGAGTCAGATGGGGATCTGGCTTAAGCCAATGCTAATTTAAACTGGATTACATTGGATGCCATTTCCCTGCTTTTCAGGAACCCCAACACTTTCCCAGGTCCCCGCCCACTGCTGGACTGACAGGGATTCTGCTCTTAGTGCCCTGGGCTCGAAGGCGCAAAGGGAGGCTTAAAAAGTCTCCTTTTTGGAGTCATTTCTGTTGGGAAAGATGAGAGTCTGTGGTCCTGTCACCACGTCCCTGGCTGTCGATGCGCCGCTCTGCTCTGTCTCAATGGGGGAAGCAGGCAAGGTATTAATGTTTCCCTAGTGATATTAAGGGAGAGAAGAAAAGGAACCAAAACCCAATGGTTTCCCCTCTCTCTAACTGCACCTCTGTGCAAACATAAACAGGTTTCAGTTGCCATAAAAATGGCCTTGGCAGAACCATAGGAACTAATGTCAAATGTTTAATTCCAGTTGGCCAGGGTCACAGTTAGCTGTGGCAAGTTCCGCTTGGTCACAAGTAGCAGCAACAGAATGCTGCATGCAGGAAGGCCTGGGAAGTGATGGAATAGACTTCTGGGCAGAGTACAGAAGGATGCTATGCTAGGGACCTAGAAGCAGGAAACCTGGAGAAACCAGCCAAATGTCTACCTCTGTCCCAGGCATCTGAGCTTGGGGGGGCAGTGAATCTGGGATTGGGTCATGTCTACAGCCTTTCTAGGGATCACAAGTTCCCCGCTTGGCTCTATTCCCAGAATGTCTCAATCCCATCATGCCTGTGGCAGAGATAGAGCTTCCAAAACTGCTATAGGGGCCTACGTGGGTTGAGAACAGTTTAACTTCCTCGGGTGAATTTGTACCAGAAGTCTGCCTAGGACACGGCCAATTGTCCCGAGCTCCAATTGTGAAGCTACCTTCCAAAGGACTTAGAAAACATGGTGTTCTGTTTCTGTGAGCCCCATAAGCCTATCTGGAAATGCTCTCTAACTTTGAGGGCCCAGATGCATCAGACCTTATTTGAATAGAGGTTTAACTTTTCAGTTGCTCCAGGAAATGTCTCTTAGGGCTTCATAACTGCTGAGTCAGTGGACTTATCTGCAAGCACAGTGGGGAAGTTGACCCAGCATTACAGTAAGAGAGGCGATGCCAGGGGTCACAGCCTAGCTTCTCCACTCCGAAAGACCTCAGCTTACCCAACTCGCCTCTGAGCCTCAGTTTCCTCAAGGGTAGGATAGGCCTACTTAGACTTTATCAAATTATTGAGAGTATTAGATTAACAAGTATGTAAAGTCCTCAACCACTTCTCAGTACTCCCTTTTTAAATAACAAACATGGGAAGTGACAAAAATTCTACAAGTAGGTACTTAATGATGATAGCCACGTTCCCAGACACTGTGTGACCTTGAGCTAGTCAATCTCTCTGTGACCGTTTTCTATCTGCAGTGGGATATAGTATCCCCTTCACAGAAATCTTGTGAGAATTGAGTGACAAAAATCCCTGAGCCCAAGGCATGCCAAGTGTAAGAACAATAAAGATCCTCCGTGAGGATGTGAGAAGGGGTAAGATGGATTTTAGCCGTTAGAATTTTAGCCATTAGCCATATCAGCTCTGCTGTGGAGAACTGAGGAATCCACACGTGGCTCTCAGGTAGGAGATCCTGCCTTCAGCACAGCTCGTCCACCTTCTACCCGCTTTGGCTCGCTCTGCCCCCATGCAGCCCGGCCCCAGGTCCAGACCCCTCTCCGGGTTCCTGCTCCCAGAACCCTCGTACAGCGTCCTGGCATATTCCGCCTAGAAGCCTACTTCACCACTTTCCAGACTCCTCAAATTCCTCCTGTTAGGGTGGTGAGGAGCTCAGCTCTCCAGAGGGAACCTCTTTTCAATACCGCTCTCCACTTGGTCCCAAAGAGCTAACTACCAGTAGGTTTAGAAAGTTGTCCTGGAGCTCTTACCAGAAATATCTGCCGGGGACAGCTCAGAATTCTGTTTTTGTTCACCAGATGAATCGCGATTATACTGACGCCTGCTGCTTTCACACCTTAAAAATACGCCTAGGACTCTGAGGGCAGCATGCTCAGTGTTTAGTATCTCAGCCCTGACCTCGTGCCCCTGACAGACATTTCTAACTGATGGTCAATGCATTCAGTCTGGGAAGTTGAATTTAATGCCTCTGGGTGGCTGTTGAAGTAACCATGCCCTGAATCAAATAAAATACTGGCCTAGACCAAGTTTGATCAGGCCACTTGGTTCTGCTTTTGTTCAACCTAGCAGTTTTAGAAAATACAATTTTTGTTTTTGATTCAGAATGGTTCCCTTGGGGAGAAAAATCTTGAAAAAAAAAGAACAGGTTAGGATGTAGCAAATTAGATTCAGCCTAAAACCGATGGTGTTTCAGTGTAATGTGTTGGCATCCCGAGTCTAGTTTTGATCATTCTTTACCACCTGGTCCCTTTGTGAACTGCTTTGTGAGCCAACTGGAGTTAGCAGGGGCCAGCCACATCTTCCCCCAGCTGCACCTGGGGGACGCTGTCAAGTCCACGGGCTTATGTTCTTCATCTGAACCAAAGTATTTACAGGGAGAGTGAAATCTGTAATCCCAGAAACAGGGCTTTCTTGAAAAATGTTGCTTTTTAGTGGCTCCTATTCTGAGATCCCCAAAAAAGAAAATTTGGCCTTTTAGGTACTCATGCTGACAGGTGATTTCATGATAAATTGCATAGTTATCTGAAGGATTAAAAGCTGTAGGTGTCAGTTGTTTAAAAAAAAAGACAAGAAGGCTCTTTATATACCAATATGGAATTTTTTCAAGAAAAAAAAGAGCAGAACAATATTTTATAGGCTATACCTTAAGTAAAAGAGAAAATAGGAGCTCCTGGATGGCTCAGTTGGTTGTGTCCGACTCTTGATTTGGGCTCAGGTCATGATCTCACAGTTTGTGAGTTTGAGCCCGGCTCTGTGCTGATGGTATGGAGCCTGCTTGGGATTCCCTCGTTCCCTCTCTCCCTGCCCCTCCCCTGCATGCACTCTTTCTCTCTCAAATAAATAAACTTAAAGAGAAAATAAATATATTTGTTTATGTACTCATAGATTGTTTCTGTCAGTAGATGGAAACAGTTGGTAACAAGGTAATGTTGTTTGCTTTGGGATCTGGGAACTACATGGCTTGGGGGACAAGGGTAGGCAGAAGATTTTTCTTGTATACCTTCGTATCTTTTGAATTTGAATGAGTGTATTTTCCATTTAAAAAATAAAAATTGGATTAAAAATAACTAAAGATAAATTTTAAAATTGACAGAGGCATTAGCAAAAAAAAAAAAAAAAAAAAAAAAGTTGTAAACGCCTCCAGACCTGGAAGCAAATTGTACAAGCATAGAAGGATCAGTGGACCCACAGTTGTACGGGCAGTGGACCCACAGTTACAGCCAAGTCAGTCTTCATTGTGTTATTCCCTGTTGAAATGCCGCAGCGTTAGGATGTGTGCTGTTCAGGAGAACGTGTAGACTGTACAGGGAGAGATAGTCTGGGAAACCATAGTCTGTTGTTGTCTGTGGTGCGGGCTGTTCTTTTCTAGATCAGAGCCCCTCATCTCACCCCCTGTCCTGCGAAGCCTTCCACTGTGCTCCAACCCCAGTGTCTGATCCCCTGTCTACACCCCTGTCACTTTGGTGCTGGCACGTAGCAGCTAAGTACCCACAGGTCCTGGGCTGAGATCTACTTCTTCCTCCTACCGCTTAGACATTAAGTGTTCATCATGTGCCAGGTTTGGTTCTGTTACCTGCCATTACCTGCATTATTTGATCTAGGGAACTCTCTTGCAAAACCACTTTACCCACAAGGAGACAGGCTTATAGACATTACAGAATGGTCACACAGCCAGAGAGGGGCACAGCTGGGATTTGGACCCAGGCCTCCTGACTCCAGGGGCACCTGACTCCGCGACGTGTGTTATTAACCACTCTACAACCTACTTGAGAATACAGGGTGACGTGCTGGAGCACCAAGGAGGCGGTGTGGTAGTCCCCTTGAGGACAAGCCCTGTTCCTGACTTCCTCCTTCCTGGGAGGGGCTAGGCACAGGCCGTGAAGACCAAAAAACTGTGTTCTGGAGAACAGACGATCTTCGTGACTCACCAGGTTTTTGAACGACACCAACCACATCTTAAGAAGGAAACGAAATGCCAAAATGCTAGCCCTCCGCGTTTGCACCATCAGCACCGGCGGTGGGCTGCTCATGAGGGCAGTTTTCCACAGACAGACCTCTGTTACACTTCCAGCGGCCAGAGGAGTCGGCCACAGAAGGAGAGAATAGCCGGGCCACAGTGCCGGCTTTGTTCAGCTGTGGGCCTGCTTCGGTGCCCCAGCCTGCCGGACTCAAATCTGCGCCTCAGTGACGTGGCACATGACCGCACATCACGCCCTGCCCAGCCAGTTGTGAAGGACTGTTGTTTTGAGTGTCAAATCCCTGTATGCCGGGTTACTGCTGATTGCTCTCCCTCAACACAACTGGGCGAGTTGAAAGAAAAGCGCAAGCTGAGCTCCACGAATCATGAGGAAGGCTGGCCTCTGAGCAGATGGCTGGGGCGTCTCACAGGTCGAGACGGGGGATTCACCACCATCAAAGCTGTTTGTGGAGCCTGAAGCCCTGAGTGAGACGAAAAACTAATAAATTGTCATGCTGGTTCTCTTACTCCTTCAGTGCAGAACCTTTGAGTGGGACCAGACCCCATGTCTTCTGACCAGCATATTTTCTCCTGCTTTACCTCATGGGAAAGTATCATCATCGAGAGGTTGCTGTGGAAAAGGTAGTTACCCAACATCAACTCACGTTTGAGTCATTTTGCTTCAAAAGCTTGATGAAGCCACCGGCACAGCAGAGATACCCCAGACACTTGGCTTGATTAACTTGTTCATTTGTCAACAAATATCGATTGAATTCCTAATTTCCAGGCATTGGTCTAGACACTAGGAATACAGCAGTGAACAAAACCAACCCAGATCCCTGCCTTCATGTATTTACATTTCAGGAAAGGAGATCCAATAATCAAAGTAATGAAATATGTAATATATAGGTGGTGATAAGTGACATGGGAAAAAATAAAGTGGGGAGGGGAGGTATGGGTAGTGAGCAGTGGGAGAATTTATTATTTTAAGTGGCCAGGATAGGCTTCTAACCTGAGGTAAAGACCAGAAGGACTCAAGAGTTGAGCCATGTGGATACCTAGGGGAAGAATATTCTGGAACACCAGCAGCAAGTGCAAAGGACCTGAGGCAGGAGAGCATACCTGGCATGTTAGAAGCCCATCAGGGAGGTACTGTGGAATGGGGGTAGAGGGGAGAGGAGGTGGTGGGTACAGGGCTGAGCAGGAAGAGATGAATTCCAGAGGTGGGGAGGATCCAGGTCATAGAAGGTTATATATGGAGGCTGTTGTGAGGACTTTGGCTTCTTTTCTGAGATGGGGAGCTCCTGGGGGGTTTTAGCAGAAAAAAAACATGATTTACCTCATGTGTGACAGGGTCACTTTGGATGATCTATGGAGGCAGCTAAGGCAGAAACAGGAAGACCAGTTAGGAGACTTCATGATAATCCAGACATGATGGGGGCCCACACTAAAGTGGAAGCAGTGGAGACTGAGGACAGTCGAATTGAGTGCCTTGACCAGGGAACCATGTGCCCAGTGTAGAGCTTAGCAAGCCTAACAACAGTGTCTTCTTTTGTTTTCTGTGCCTCCATGGCTGATGACTGCCCTTTTGGTGGAAAACTTCCTACTTGATAGTTTAATGATCTATCTTGTTCTGATTGAAGAGCCATTTGTTCTCCTTAGAGTGATTCTTCTGATTATTAAATATTAATTTTATAACTCGGCTCTAAGAATACTCTTAAGTTCTTGGGGGCCACCTCATCACTGCCTCCGAGGTATGGTAGCCTGACTAGAGAAGTCTGACACAGAAAATTGACTTCTACGGTTCTAGGGCTACATTACCCATATTTCAGCTGTAGATTGGCCATCCTGGTCAGGGCCTGAGGATCTTTTCTTCTCTCAGTGCAGTTATGTCTGCCTGGTTGCCATAGTGGCTCCTTCTGCCCAGCGCTGGTACCTCCAACACAGGGGTTGAGGGCCCAGTGGTTGCCTCTCTATCCACCCCGGGGACCTCATCACAGCCTGGTCACGATGCTGCCACATGACATCTGCAGACTGAATGGGCAAACTTTAACAGACTTCCCAGCTCTTCTGGATTCCTTCTCACTCTCTTAATGTGCAAACATCTGGTCTATTGCTCTTTGTGGTTGGGCCTCCATTGTGCCTTGTGTTCTGCCTGCTGGCCAGGGTTCCTCTGCCTGTACCATTGTCTGTCCTCCATGAGACTTTTTATTGAAACTTCCTTTTGCTCATCTATTTTTTTCCCATTGTTTATCTCTTAACAAATACCTGCAAATGAGTTGATAAAACTTTAAAGGATTCCTTTGTCAGTCTTGCCTACATTCAGCTATGGTATTTTTCTGCCCTGGCTTCACATGAGCATCACCTGGGGAACTTCCAAAACTATTAAAGGTGTCTGGGCCACACTCTAAACCAACAGAATCAGAATCTAGAGAGTGGGGCACAGGCTTTAGTATATTTTAAAAGCCCTCCACTCTGCCCCCCCCCCCCCCCCCCTGTTAATTCTGATGCACAATTTTGCTTTCTTTCTTAAAGGCAGTATAAACAGGGCCTAGCACTGGCAGGCTGCTTAGGCTTCTCATTCTCCAAGGCGCTCAAAGATTCTCTCTAAATGAGGTTTTATGGAGAGTCAGAGACAATCAGTGAAGGGATTGAAAGAAGAAAACATTCATTATATAAATTTAAATGTTCCATTACCAGAACACATGGCCTGCAATGAACTATGAATTCGTATAATTTTAGTCTGTCATCCATTTGAATAACACAATTTTATTTCATTGTATTTTGTGTGTGTTAAGAGCAGTGATCTGTTAAATATAAATGATTAAAATATACCACAAAATGTCTTTCATTTTTTTATCCATTGAGGCTTTAGAGAACCGGAAATGGTTCCAGCCTGCCTGGGCAGAGGGACTTGTCCTGGGAGCAGCCATGGCCTGGAGGAAAGAGTGTGGGGCAGGGACCCCCACGAGCCAGCTCTTCCTATTCTGGCCCCGAGACTCTGGGCAGATCCCTGAATCCTTTCCTGCAAGGAAGGTTTTATGATTCCATTATGAAGTCGTGGAAACTGAGGTTCAGAGAATGCAAAACAGCTAATTCTGTAAACGTCTTTGTGTAGCGTTTTCGAGTTTACTGGTTTTCTCCTGTGCCACCCCACCCACACACCACACGGGACATCATGCCAGCTAGCCTTTTGTAAGCTGTTTCCTCTGCCAGCCAGGCCTTCCAAGTCTTCTTTGTCTGGCTGACTCCTGCTCCCCCAATGGGACTGGGGTCAGGCATTTCCTCCTCCTGGCAGCTCTCCCTGTCCCACCTACCACCCTGACTTAGTTAGGTACGCCTCCCTGTGCTGCCGAGGTGACCATACTTTCCTCTGCCTTGGCATTTCTTGCATTTAATAGAATTCTCTTGCCTGCTTCTCCCCCTTCTCTACTCAGTCAGCTTCTTTTCTCCGTACTTTCCCATGGTTAGCACAGTGCTTGGCATATTTATAGATTTATTGTAAGGATGAGATAAGACTGGCTGACCCAAAGGTACTATCATCTCAGTGTTGTGTTATATTTGCTGTGCATTTACAAGCAGGGCCATTTATTAACTGAATTCTTTGCTCTATTTCCCCTCTCTTTTATTTTAAACTGATTAGCAAGCACTTGCCAAAACCAGGGAAAGAGGTTACCTCAAGTAGTTGTCTCTTTGCTAAAAGGCATCCACAGTAATGACACAATATTTTATTTGGATTTTATTGATGGGCTTTGGGTTGCTTACAAATTTTGTCACAATGATGTTACTCGGAAGATCTATAGTCATTGTGTTGGTCATTGTTGCTGTAACAAATTATCGCAAACCTGGTGACTTAAAGCGACACAAATTTATAGCCTTCCAGTTCTGGAGGTCAGAAATCCAAAACTGATCTCACTGAGCTAAGATCAAGGTGTTAGCTGGGCTGCCTTTGTCTTTTGCCTTTGTCTTGGGGATAATCCTTTCTCTTGCCTTTTTTAGCTTCTAAAAGCTGCTACATCCCCTCTGGCCTCTGGCTCCCTTCCGTCTTAAAGACCAGCAAATGTTGGCTGAGTCTTTTCACAGGAACATTGAATCACTCCTACGTGGACTCTTCTGCCTTCTTCATCCACATTTAAATACACATTTAAGTACTAGGACTGCCTGGTATAGTCCAGCAGGGCCTTATATTAAGGTCGGCTGATTAGCAACCTTAATTCTATCTGCAGTGTTTATTACCCCCTGTCATGAACATGACATATTCACAATTTCTCAGGTTCTGGGGATTAGGATGTAGCCATTTCTCGGGGACCATTATTCAGTTTACCGCAGTCATATATCTGTGAACATTTGTACGACCATCTCTGTGGAATAAACTAACTAGAAATTAATTTGCAGAGTTAAGGGGAAGGGAGAGAGTTACAAAAAGTTTTGAATTGCCCTCTTAAAGGCTTACATTTCTACTAGCACTGTATTTGAGCCCCTATTTCTTTTCACCCTGGCCAGTTCTGAATAATGTTTTAAATCTTTGCGAGTCCTGCTGTTAAAAATCAATTAGTACTACAGAATTTGAAAACTAAACAAATCTGACATGTGTTGACATTAAGAAGCTGATGGGACACAGAAGTGCCCATGATCCAAAAGTTGATCTCTTTTGGATTCTGTAAGTAACATCAGTTGTTGAGTAAAGATGTGGCACAGAATCAGTAGTAAAGGAAATACACTATGATGGACATTTTCTTGCTAACAGTTCATAAAACTGGACCTGAATCCATTGATTTATTAATTTATTAGTCTATTATTACTCTTTTTTAAAATATTTATTTATTTTGAGAGAGTACATGCTCATGCACTTGGGGGAGGGGCAGAGAGAGAGGGAGAGAGAGAGAGAATCTCAGGCTCCACACTGTCAGCAAAGAGTCCTAATGCGGGGCTCAAACTCACGAACCGTGAGTTCATGACCTGAGCTGAAATCAAGAGCCGGTCGCTCAACCAACTGAGCCTCCCCGGAGCCCCTACCATACTCTTAATACATGCCAGGCACCACATGACCTCCAGAAATTTACAAAGCAGTTAAAGGGATAAGGCACAAGTGGTAGCAGGTGATTTGGGAATTGACCATACTAGTGTAAAATCCATCCATGCAACTTACACGGTCTAACTCATAATGGATCACCTTTATTTTTGAAAAGTCATGTGTTGCCTAAATAGTTGGATAATCGTGCAATATTGCAATATAACATGCAGCTGCCAAAACTTTTGTCTGAGCGTCAGTATTTGTCAGGTCAAAACAAGTGATCCAAAAAACTGATTATCTGAAATAAGCTGGTCACAAAAAGGCAAATTCCACTCATATGTGGTACCTAGAGTAGTCAAATTCACAAAGGAAATAGAATGGCGGTTGCCAGGGGCTGGGGAGAGGGGGAAATGGGAGATGTTTAATGGGTATAGCATTTGGGTTTTGCAAGATGAAAAGAGTTCTGGAGGTCGGTTGCGCAACAGTGGGAACGTACTTAATACTACTAAACTGCACACTTAGAAAGGAGTGAGATGGCAGATTTTATGTCATGTATATTTTTTTTACCACAATTTAAAGAAAAAAATCTAAAAAACCCTCACAAAAACCAATTGGTTATCTACTAAGCAGTCATGGGAGAAACTGCAAACGTTATAGAGGTCCAGCTGTGCTGGGCATTTCCCAGCATCGTCTCATTTAATTTTCCCAACAACCCCGGGGAGGGGGGGGTAGGTGTTAATTGACCTATGTTGCAGGTGGAGAAACTAAGTAACTTGCCCAGAGTCATGTAAACTGGGATTTGAGTCCGCTTGTCTTTCTCCTGCGTCCTCATGCCTGATAATTAATGGTGCAGGTGTGAGACGAATGTGATTTCCATCGAGCACCATCTCAAGTATTCTCTAAGGTTGAAATGCTCTTATTAAAAATGACACAAGGACACAGTTACTTAACTAGAATATAAAATTCCTAGGAACATTCACTGGCTTCTCCAGCTAAGGTTTATCTTACTAAACAATTAGGGCTTTAACTTCTTCCCCCCACCTTTCCTCTTTTCTCATTCTTGGTTTCTTTCATTATCAATGTCTACATTACAGTCCCACAGAGCAGTACAATCCATGTTGAGGTAACTTAATTAAATTTGGCCCTGTCTGTACCATTTCATTCAGAAAAGGCTGGGAAAGATCTGTAAGGGCCAAAGGATAGGCTCCGCCCATCACTGCTCTGACACGGGCCCTGGATGATGTCATATGAGAAGTCATTTCCTGCTTGGTCCTTATCTGTAATGCTGACCAAATTAATAGCTTTACTTCCTTTACTTGTGTGTAATGGAATTTGGAAATAAAAGTAAAATCACTTCCTATTGGGGTTTATACTTAAGTCCTTTAAAGTTCATGTACTTGGATGCTTCTTCGTCTCTGGAGACCATGAGGTTGTTTGAGGTAGGAAAAGGACAAGCCGTAAAATATGCCATGCTGAAATTCAGTGAGAGTCATGGTTTACCTACTGTCTATGTTCTGCTGAATGTATTTCCAACTCACAAACGTGCTGAGGATTTGGAAGGAGTAAAACCTGACTCATACGAGCATGGAAGTTTTAACATTAATTAAAAGGCATGGCTGTTATAGACTAAATCATCTCCTGTGGCTCTTTGATGATATCCTCTGCAGCAGAGGACAATGCTAAGAGCACCGGATTTATATTCTCATTTTGGCAGGAGAATGTGGAGCTGATTAACCCAAGGGAGACAGACCATGGCACCAAGTGACAAAGGATGTATGTGAAAATGTAAACTGTCAAACATATTCCTTCAGGATCCCTGTCCCATAAGGAGAGATAGTGGTGCCTGAATCTGGGGACCAGACTGGGTGGCCTCTGAGTTTACATTTAATCAGTTATAAATGTCCATATTTAGATGGCTGTATAACCAATGGTCAAAGTAGTAAATCAATCTTAACCGAAAACCATTTATCTTCTTTATCCCTTTTTATTATCACAAATTCTTCCCTTTGTCCCCCAAAACTTATTCACTCATTGTCAAATGACAAAATAGGGTTCTTTTTATGCAAAAGATTGAGAGTGACATTTGCCATCCAGAATGAATAGCCTTGAGAATGAAAATAGTCTATGGACTCTCTACTTTTAAATAGAACCTGTGTCTTTATTATTTCCCTTATCAACAGGAAGCAGATATACAGTGGACAGAAACTGATGCAAGGCAACAAGTTTTAAAATTTCTATTTTTTAAAAAAAAATAACATAAAATAAAATTTCTATTTTTTTCTTCAGACCATGATTATTTTTGGAAGTTTAACATCCAGCTTGGGTTTTCCCAAAATGGGGTTTTTGTTTCTATGATGATAAAATTAATACATGATAAATAATACCTGATAAGTATAGGAAAGTATTATAAAAATGATGGCTACCATTTATTGAGCAGTTTCACCTTACTCTCTGCTGAGTGCTTGGCTCCCCAGTATGGTTGGACCCTCAGGAAACCCTGTGGGGAAGGCACTGAAATCTTTCCCTTTACTGACAATGGTGCTCAGGCACCAAGAGTGAGGGTCATGTAGGCAGAGATCAAGCTGGATTTAAATCTGGGTCATCTAACTCCAGAGCATGCATTCTTTTTTTTTTCTTTTATTTTTTAATATAATTTATTGTCAAATTGGCGTCCATACAGTACCTAGTGCTCATCCCAACAAGTGCCCTCTTCAATGCCCATCACCCATTTTCCCCTCTCCCCCCCTTCCCATCAACCCTCAGTTTGTTCTCAGTATTTAAGAGTCTCTTATGGTTTGCCTCCCTGCCTCTCTGTTTGTAACTTTTTTCCCCCTTCCCCTCCCCCCATGGTCTTCTGTTAAGTTTCTCCAGATCCACATATGAGTGAAAACAGATGGTATCTGTCTTTCTCTGCCTGACTTATTTCACTTACCATAATACCCTCCAGTTCCATCCACATTGCTGCAAATGGCCAGATTTCATTCTTTCTCATTGCTGAGTAGTATTCCATCATATATATAAACCGCATCATCTTTATCCATTCATCAGTCAGAGCATGCATTCTTAAC
The DNA here is from genome assembly GCF_022837055.1 of Prionailurus viverrinus. NCBI lineage: Eukaryota > Metazoa > Chordata > Mammalia > Carnivora > Felidae > Prionailurus > Prionailurus viverrinus. The sequence goes on along the minus strand of NC_062561.1, from coordinate 199,767,353 downwards.
AACAATAGATTCTTTGGTATTTGTTTCTCGTTTATAAATATGGAGGCAGAAAAATGTGGGATTACACTTAAATATTCTTTGTACCATATGAGTAAAATGCAGTGGTTATGAGAAAAGGAAGGGAAGAAAAAGGGCCATCTCTCCACTGCCTTTGAATGTGTGACCCCAGGCTAGGGCTCCATCTGGCACTCCCCTTGGTGATCTGGGTGGACCCCGTAGCTTGGCCGACCTCTCAAGAGGCCTGATGAGCCCCTCTCCTATGGTTTCCCCCATGATTTTGTATGGATCTGATTTTTTTATGTCTCTTTCTCTTCAAAATGCCTTGAGTAATTTCTCTTTTCTGCAGCTGAACCCTGACTGAAGTGATGTATATATGAGTATATAATTTCTATAACTGGAATCAGATACAGGTTTATAAACTGCTTTTTCAACTTAATATGCTCTCATAAACATTTGAAAAATTTCAAAATCTCTTTCGTATAAATATGGCACCATTTACTTTCTATTTCTTTGTTAATGGACATTTAGATTCTCTCCAGATTTTTATTCTTATAAATGAGTATTTCTTTGACACAGTGTATTAGTTTTCCATTGCTGCTGTCACCGATTAGCATAGACTTGATGGCTTAAACCACAAACAGCATAGTTCTGGACTGCAGAAGTCCAAAATGAGTCTCACTGGGCTAAAATCAAGGTATTTCCAGGGCTGCATGCATTCTGGAGGCTCCAGGGAAAGATTCATTTCCTTGCCTTTTCCAGCTCCTTGAAACTGCCCACATTCTTTAACTCATGGCCCTTTCCATCTTTAAAGCCAGCAATGGCTGATTGACTTCTTATACTGCATTACTTTGACTCTTCTGTCCCCCTCCTTCACTTAATAAAGATCCTGGTGATTACATTGGAACTACCTGGATAGTCCAGGATAGCCTCTCCATCCCAAAACCGTCTGATTAGCAGCCTCTGTTCCCTCTGCAACCTGATTCCCTCCTGCCGTGTAACATAACATATTCATGGGTTCCAGGAATTTGGACATGTGGGACCATTTGAGGAAACCATTGTTATGCCTACCACAGGCAGTAATTCTGCTTCTAGGAGTCTATCCTACATAAAGATTCAGAAATGCAGAGAAAGGAACTTTTTGAGGCTTCTGACATGTCAAATGCAATCATACCAACTTATGTCCCATTTGCAAATTTAAGAAATTCCCATCTCATTCTCACCATACCATTGCTACCCATAAAATATTACTGTTCCTCAGTATCTTCTTGACACAGAAGCTTATTAGTAGTACAATACCTGTGTGTGATAGAAAGTTCAGAGAGTGCAAGAGAGTTCACCATGGAAAGTAAGTCTCCTGTTTGCCTATATCTTCCAGTCTCCCCCCCAGAGGCTACCACTGATGACAGTTTTTTGTATGTCATTGTAGAGCTATTCTATACGTATGGATGTGTCGCTTACTCCTTTGTACACAGATGGCGATATACTTCTCTTGCCCATTGTTCTCTTCATAGGTTTTTGAAAGAGGGTTGGTATGGGTAAATAACTATACTATCTCTGATCTAGAGATTCTATATGTGCTAAAATAGCCACAATTAATTATGATTTATTTTATTTTGGTGAGTGATGAACCACATAGAGGCCTTCTCATCTTCTGCTTAAAAACATGAATGCATTAGGGATTTTACGTTTCATAGATGCAGAGTTTCAGTGGACAAAGGCATATTGAAACAAGTTCAATCTTTGAACACACATATGTGACTCCATTACTAAAGCTGAACGTTGTGTTTGCACTATGAAAATAGATAGTGTGTCCTGTAATGAGAAAACAGGAGCTATTTCTATCGGAGAGAAACTTGTAGTATAATATATCAAAATGCAGAATAAAGCAGATTTCACTACTATGAATTCATATTTTCATAAAGAATTACACTGTCACCACATATAACATTCTGACCCCCTGTAGCATTCCCCAACTGTGTTCTGGAAGGTAATAGTTGTAGATAGAAAAAAAATCTTATTTATCAAAGAAATTCAATCAAGCTTCCCTATATTCAAATAATAATCCGTTATAAAACATAGAGGAAAAAACCATCACACTAATAGCAAAAAATGAACACATGGGAATAAACATTAAATATATATAAAATAAGCTATGAAATTTCATAAGGATATTAAAGAAAGAGAATACACCCACATATGCACTAAAATGGGGTGGGGTAAGGGTGTGCTGTGATCCTCAGGACTTGTGAGTGAGAACAAAGGTCACTGGGAAATGAGTTAGAGTGAGATTTTTCTGGCCCCAGAAAGGTTAGTGAGGGTGGAGTGTGAAACTGTCAGAGATGTATAAATAACTGAAGGCCAATCAGAGGGGCCTCAGAACAGGCAGAGAGTATCATATCATATAAATTATAAAGTTGGTAGGTTTGGGGCTTTCCCTACACCCACTTCCTTGCCTGTGAGTTGAAGAGGTTTCATTTCATCAAGACAATGTGATGGGAAGAACAAAAGGAAGGAGCTGGGAGTACTTGCATTGCTTTCCACTGTGTGTCTTCCTCTCTAGAAACCAGAGCCACGTAAGTAGTTAACTTTACCAGACTACCTGCTGATGGGCAAATGGGCACGCATAAGGTTACAAATTTAGCAGAAGTGGCTATTGGCTGTTAATAGAGTTAATAGAGTGATGGCATCTTGGGGGCTACACAGAAAGTGTCTCATGTTGGCCCAGCAGAGCGCAAAGCACCTTGGCACCCACTTCTTTCCTGGTCTCTTGAGATTCCCTCTACCACGATGGAGGCCCCTGGGTGTCTTTGTGCCTGGGAACCTTGCCATGGAGTGTTCTATAGAAGCTGGAAGGGAGGGCTGGTCCCTGGGATTGGGAACTTATCTGTGTAATGAGTGCCTTCCTCCCTGATGCACTATTTGCTTTTCAAGTTTCCGTAGAAACTGTGCATATAATACTTAACTCACCCTTGGCTCCATTCTGACATTTTTTTGTGGAAGTCACAAGGACTGTTCTTTTCAATTGTGGCCTTTTGCTTCTCTCTGCTTTCCCTCGGTTTCTAAAGTGTGGCCATTCAAGAGGGCCAAGGCCTCATTTGTCATGCCAAGAGTGGGGTTTGTGCTCTTGGCAGGACGTGTTGTTAACCTTTGAATACTATGTCTCTGAAGAAAAAGGATGTGCTCCAGTGACACACTTTATGTTAGAAACGTCGTCAGCAGTGGCAGACATAACGTCAGCAGCACACAGCCCCGGTTCTGTGGCGTGTGGGGGCACCCCCTATGCCAAGCCATTGGAAATGCGTACACTGTCCCTTTCCCTGACAGGAGACGGAAGCCACAGCATCCCGTCTCCATCTTCTAGGCCCTTTGTTCACACCCACTTCTCTTGTGCTTTCCACCTGCTCCCCTCCCTAAGCCGCTGCATAACCACTGCCTTCCCCCATTACCAAAGAACAAGGTGGTTGTCTGAGCTCTGGGCCCGGCCACCTGAAGAAGGAGAGTGCCAGAGGAGTGCCTGAACCTCCTTTTCAGTCACTGCTACTTCCGTGAGGCACAGCTCTGAAGAGACTAGACTCAGCCCTGTGATTAGTAGTTTACTTAGCTAAAACAAGCTTTGATTGCAAAATAATTGGTGTGTCGATTACGGTTACAGTGCACAAATGCCCCAGCCTTCACCAGGAGTCTTTCATTGCTTGTGGCTGAAAACACAACCACCATATTTCAGTGGTATCTTTTTTTCTACATGAAAATCATTTTCTTTTTTCCTGATTAAGTAATATGACCTCATTTTAAAGAATTTAAAAAATATACAAAAGTATAGGGGCACTTGGCTGGCTCAGTCTGTGGAGCATGTGACCCTTGGTCTTGGGAGTTGTGAGTTGGAGCTCCACGTTGGGGGTAGAGATTACTTAAAAATAAAATCTTTAAAAATAGAGAAAAGTATAAATAAGAGTATACCCCTCCCCCCCAAATAATCTCTGTTAACAGTTTGGGGTCAAACGTCCTAGGTATTTCCTGTCCATCCATGCACATACATTCATACTTTTTAAAAAATATGACTATACTGTACATAATGTTTATTCATGATTTATTGCCACACAAGACATAAAATGTGCAAAATAGCAACCACCTCGTTATGGCTCGTGAATTCTCTGGGCGAGGAGTTTCGACAGGAGATATCAGGATGGCTTGCCTCAGCTCTATGAAGGCTGGGACCTCAGCTGGGAAAACTCAAATGGCTGAGGATAATTGGAATGTCTGGGGTCTGGAAACAACTGCAGGTTTCTTTCTTCATTCACAGAGCTAGCACCTGGGTTGAGTTCATTGGAGTTTTGAGCCCAGTTGGGATTGTTGACTACCTGTGGCTTTTCCACATGACTTGGACTTCCTTACAACATGGTGGCCTCAGGGTAGTCAGACTTCTTATATGGTGCCTTGAGGTTCTATGAGTAAACAGGGTAGAAGTTGTGTGGCCTTTTGTGATCTAGCCATGGAAGTCATATAACATCATTTCTGCCATACTGTATTGGTCAAAGAAGTCACAAGCTCACTGAGATTCAAGGGGAGGGGGCAAAGATCCCACTGTTTTGGGGGGAGTGTCAGAGAATGTATTCATTCCGTAACTGGGAGCCTGTATCTCCCACTCCCCTTCACCCATTTTGCCCCTCCCCTTTTCCCCCTTCCCTCTAGCAACCATCAGTTTATTCTCTGTATTTTGGGGTCTCTTTTTGCTTTCTTTTGATTTTTATTTTTGTGTTCTAGGTTCCACATATGAGTTTAATCATATGGTATTTGTCTGTCTGTATCTGACTTAGTTCACTCAGCATAATACCCTCTAGGTCTATCCATATTGTCACAAACAGCAAGATGTCATTCTTTTTTATGGCTGACTAATATTCCATGATATATATACTATATATTCTTTATCTTTTCATCTATCGATGGACACTTGGATTGCTTCCATATTTTGACTATTGTAAGCAATACTGCAATAAACGTAGGGGTGCGTATATCTTTTTGAATTACTGTTTTCATTTTCTTTCTGACACTTCAATTTTGGACTTCTGTCCTCCATAACTGTGAGAATAAACGTCTGTTGCTTTAAGCCACCAAAATTTGTGACAAGTACTTTGTTACAGCAGTCCCCGGATATAAACACAGTTACCCATATCTCTATAGATCTGCAATATCATTTCATAGTTGCACGAAGTACCCATTGAATGCTTAATCATCATTTATTTAATCAATCTTAAATAGGTCTAAGAAATTCAGCCTAATAATTAGCATGAAATTATATTCTATGCAATTAGGTGGGTGACTCATAGACTCCCTTTCTTTTCTCCACAGGGCCAGCACCGTTAGTACAAAGTTAGTATTCAAAAAATACCAATGAACTTGCTACCACCACCAAGAGAGCATCAGAAAATACAGAGTCTGGGGGTGCCTGGGTGGCTCAGTCGGTTGAGTGTTTGACTCCAGCTCAGGTCATGATCTCACAGTTCATAAGTTCGAACCCTGCATCAGGCTCTGTGCTGACAGCTCAGAGTCTGGAGCCTGCTTCAGAGGCCCTCTCTCTCTGTCCCTACCCTGCTTGTGCTCTGTTTCTCTCTCTCTCTCTCTCTCTCTCTCTCTCTCTCTCTCTCTTTCTCTCTCTCAAAAAAAAAGCATTAAAAAAAAAAGAAAATACAGAGTCTGATCACCTACAAGCATCATATTAAGGGAGTCCAAATATTAAGGATTTAAAGAAAGTCCTGTTACTTCTGGAAACCTGCTTGGTCAGGTGACTTGAGGAATAGGTAAAAACTTCAACCTAAGAGAGTGTTCCTGTTAAAACATCGACTAATTTAAAGTGAAAGTTACTATAATACAAAAAAGTTAAAACCCATTGTTGTTTACAGATATGATCCTTCCAGCTTTCTGGCCAAAAAGGGAGTTTTCAACATCTAAGCCTCTTTGCCAAGTGTTAAGAGATGATTCAGAAATGTACGCCTGGCAGATGACTACGGAAACCCACCCCTTACATTAGAGACCTTTTCTGCTGTTCCTTTATGACTTCTGGGTTGGATGAGGGCTCCTGCGTTTTCCTTCTCAAGTTCAATGATCTGTGTCTTGGCCCCATGTACGCCTTCCTGTATGCAGAGGGAAGGCATGGGGAAAACCTGGAAAGGAACCACGGGGCCCCTCCCTCTCTCTCGTGGTGCCAAGTCAAAGCAACAGGCCGAGTGGCCAGCTCTGGAGGTGACAAACTACAAGCCCTTCCTGTCTCACTTCTTTCTTCCACAGACCGCGGAGTCGTCTCAAAAAGCACCTATAGAAAAAATAAAGCCCGTCTTCTAAGGCAGCACCTCTGCCATTTCCAAGGAGTCTTCAGCCGCTCTGAACACAACAGACTGGGTAATTGAAGTACAGCTCAAACTGCTCTGAGTCCTTAGTTCTGATTTCAGTCTGCAAATGCAAAGAAAACTGTGCTGCACGAGTAGGGTGTTCATTGGGCTGGGTCGAAATCTCTACTTTTGCTGAATATTTGAGAGGTGGTGTCCTCGAGAAATGCCCTCACAGACACTTCCGCTTTTCTCTAGGGGTGAGTGGAAATGGATCTGCGACCTGGACAGAGAGTTCTTTCGGTCGCTCCCAGATGCTGGGTTCTGTGTCTGGAGGGACATGGCTTTCCCTTCGGCTCACAATAATACTCAGTTCCAGCGGGCAAGGGGCCCTCCACCTGAGACTAAGGGTGCGTTTGGGAGAGGAGAGACCATGTGTGCTGTACATTTGCCATTTCTGCTCCCCCAAATGATAGTGGCTTGTTTCTTTGGCCCCTATTATGTGTCAGGCTCTAGGATCAACCAGAAAGCCAATTTGGCTGGAGAGAAGGGTACTGTGACAGTCGCTAAGTGCCTCCCCCACATCTAGTCCCCTTTCCTCTTTGCTGATAGAACACTAATTGAAGGGAGGGAAATTGATGGGAGTGACAGGAATGACACAAGCTGCCCAGCCCCAGCTGATTGGTTGACTCATGTTGCTAGCCTCTTTTTCATCCAGAAGTGACTGTGTAACTGTTCTGACCAGTGAGAATTAAGTAAAGATCTCATAGGGGCTTGCAGAAGGATTTTGCTTGGCCTAATAGGAATGGAATATGAGATAGCAACCCTCTATCCTCTTGTCTTTTAACTGCCTTGAACATGGATTTGCTGTCTGGAGCTACAGCGACCATTTTGTGACAGCAGAAAGGAAAGGCCCAGGAAATTACCTGTGGACAAGTATGAAGGAAGGGGTGAGGGAATCCCACAGTCCCCGGCTCCAAGGTTAATGAGCGCCTGAATCAGGGACAGTCAACTGCCAACTCCTCAGTTACTACTGCATAAGCTAACTTTAAGTCTTAATCGCCCCACAGTTGAATGCATTTCTAAGTGACAAAAGCATGCTTCTCAAACTTTATAGCAAAGTACCCTTATTGGTAGAGGTGGAATGACCTGGAGCATTGCAGTATAGCTCAAATTAGCCTTCCATCAGCAAGAAATGGCTTCATATTTTACCTGAAACACACACACACACACACACACACACACACACACGCACGCACACGCACACACATGCACACACACACACAATATTCTTAATATATGGACAGTTATATTAATTTATAAAAATATTGAAATTGTTATCAAGAAAAGAACTAAAAGTCATTTTCCCTCCACATTGTAAAATTGATTCTGGAAAGTAGTTTTTGTTGTGACAAGAACTTTTTAGATCTATTAGAAATTTTCATATATTCAGTACAGTATTATTAACTATAGTCCCCATGCTGTACATTATCCTGGGGCTTTGAGTAGCCCCTGGCACCCTGCCCATATCCCCAGAGGTACAAATACCAAGTACGAATAAAAGAAGTAGCAGGAGATACAGAGGTCAGGAGAGCTAGAATAACAATGGCCGTGGAGTGCTAGGCAAAGAAATTTGGACTGAGTTCCCTTGGAAATGGGACACAGTACAGAAGATAGAGCATTAGCCAAATGTTAGAGTAGTGTGGTAGCCGGATTGGAAGTGTGTGGACACAAGGATAGCAGGTAAAAGACTGCTGTGGTATATCCTGTAGGAGGAAGTTTCGCTGTGAGTGGCAGATAACATAACAGCCTAAACAAAGTAGATTTTCATTCCGTCCTCAAGACACAAGAAGTAGCTCAGAGATCAGTAGTCCCGTGCAGGGAGGGTGGCACATATCTGTTTAATGCTGTTCCAGTGATCAATGGCTACGTGACAAACCACCCTAATTTTGTGGCCTAAAACAGAGCAATCCTTTATTTTCCTCATGAATCTGCAATGTAGGCAGGATGCTGTGGGACAGCCCATCTCTGCCCGTGACAGCAGCAGCGTGGGTGGCCCGAAGGCTGCAGGGTACTCAACAGGTGAGATCTGGAACCATCAGCAGGCTTGGTCACTTGCACACCTGAGGGCAAATTCTGTCACCTGATTCCTCACGACGCTGTGGTTGGAAATGCCTGTGTGGAAGTCCGGTGAGGCTGCCTGGCTTCCTCCCAGCTTGGTGTCTGAGTTCTGAGGGCAGTGTCTCAAGAGCAGAAGTGGAAGCTGCCCATTTCTTTCTTTGTTTTTAATTAAAAAAAATGTTTTATTTATTTCTGAGAGAGAGAGAGAGAGAGAGAGAGAGAGAGAGAGAGAATGAATGTGGGGAGGTGCAGAGAGAAGGAGACACAGAATCTGAAGCAGGCTCCAGGCTCTGAGCTGTCAGCACAGAGCCCGATGTGAGGTTTGAACCCACAAACTGTGAGATCATGACCTGAGCCGAAGTTGGATGCTTAACCGACTGAGCCACCCAGGTCCCCCCAAAACTGCCCATTTCTTAAGACTTAGATCCAGAGATGGGCATAGAATCACATTTGGTCAAGTAATCACAGTGCCTACATTCAGGGGATGGGACCTAGACCCCACCTCCCAAAGAGAGGAC